>NC_052016.1:87244067-88444067 GCF_015832195.1 Motacilla alba alba
TATCTTTTGCTTTTATTGCTTGTTGTAAAGATGGTGAATAAAGTCTAGGTGATGCAATAATTTTCTGGAAAAAAAACCTGAAAAAAAGAAGAAGGTAAACAAATATTTTGATTATTTAATATTTAATATGTGAGATGTTTGCATTTTTACAGAAATTTTAACTCATTAAAGCATAGAATAGCTGTGCTTGAAAGGGACCTTGAAAAATAATCTACTTCAACCCTTAAACACCATTATTTTCAGTAGATTGCAAAATTGGAATTGTAATTAAAAGTCTGGTTTTTTTTTAACATTTTACTTAAAAGAGAGTTATGTGTGAAGTAATCTGTTTTCTTTCCTATTACCAAAGAAGTGTATGAAAGAAGAAAATTACATGAAAATTAGTAAATATGTACACCAAACTTGGACAGAGCTTCAGCTATGGAATGTATGGTTAAACAAAATGCACGGAATGAAAAGACTTTACATTCACTTTGCAAAGTGATTTTTCAGCCAGAACTCATGATGACTGAATTTTTGTTTGATGGAGAACTACTGTCACTTGGTTCCTCTGTCCTTCTTTATATGACAGCAGCTCTGATCCAGAAAGGAGGTCTCTAACCTTAGCTCTGAGGAGGACTGAGAACACCATTTGGGTAATCCCTACTCCAAGATTTCCTACCCAGATTAGCATAGAGTTGAGACATTTGCAAGTTCTTGACTTGAGAATTTCTGGTCAGGCTTTGAGTACAAAGAACAGCAGAGAGAAAACTTTGGTGTTCAGACTTGGACTAAGCAAAGTATCTTTAATAAAAAATCTTCTGATTTTATTTTTTACCTTCTGAAGTCCTACAGTGTAATGAAATTCATATTCTGCTACAATAAATATTGAAACTAGATCCTACTATAAAACATGTTGATATGAAAATGCATAAGAATATGTGGTAATATTTGTAAAGGTTGCCATCAAAACAGCAACATGTGGACTTCTGGAAAGTTTAATTAACCTTTGGTGTTGTTAAAGTTACTACTTAGCTCAGCCACACTGAGGAGATTATCTGGCAAAGAAGTTGGAAAGCTGATGATTTGAGCACAGGCATGCAATTATTCTCACTGGTAGATTATGCGCTGATGGGATCCAATTATATGCCAACCAAGCCTCTCTGAATCATCAAAGAAGAAATGTTAAAAATTCCCTTGGCTCCAAAGCATGATCTCTGCTGCCATATGTCAGAGCTGCTCTCTGACTAATGCAGGTCCCTGGAAGACAAGTCTTTCTGATCCTTGCAATATCACCTCTCAGAGCATCCTAGGGGATTAAGTGAAAGTACAGGCCACTTCTCTGGAGTGCATGTATTAATATGCCTGTTACTGTGACATTATTCCAGTAGCCTGTTTTATTTAAAGATTACCAGACTGTAGGGATGGGATAATCTAGTGTTAGCTAATGACATTGAAATGATGTTTGATACAAGTCAAGGTTAGGTGGAAGAGAACAGAAGTTAAATCTCCAACACACATGAGAGAAAGATGATAGTTTTTATAGATGCAGGGGGGGAAAATGGGCTTAATCTGCTGATTCCATAATCCAAGCTAGAAACCTTCCTTTTTGCTTCGATGTCCACTGCCTGTCAGTGTATGACTGCTGTGAGCAAATAGCTGCATGCTCAGTCCTGTTAGCTGCCTTGGGTGCATCTTTAGAAGAGGACCTGAGTCTGGTAGATTCACATTATTTTAAGTTTTGACCATTTCTTCAAGACTAAATGGAGACTGTTGAGTTCTTTATTTATTCATGGATATTTAACCTTCTCTTTCTGGGGTAACAGGCCCTTGCTGCTTCTGATTTTCTATTATGATAGGATGAAGGCAGTAGAGGTACGGGCCATTCCCATGTTGGCAAATGAAGAACCATTGCTTTTTCAGGGATTTTTTCAATGTCTGGGAAGGTAACGTACCATTTCTGTAGGCAACATTTGCATAATTTTTTCCTTATAATTCACATAAATATATGACTACTGTTTGTCAATACATCAATAACTGTATGAACAGGAAGATAAGACTAATGGCTTGTATGCTGAATGAAACAGTCTCAGGTCCTTTTTGTGGTGGGGTGACTTCCTTTTCACTCCCATAACCCACTCTGTGACAAGTTCTGCCATGAGTCGTTATGCATAGAATTAGATATTCACAGTGATTTAAAGGGACCTGACCCTCATTAGGTCTTACTCCATTGTGTGCTTCAGTATTAAAAAGTATTATTATGAGTGAGTACTACACAGATAAAGTTAGAGAATGATAGCATTATTAAAAAAAATTAAAAATATATATTTTAAGATAAAATCAGTTTGCTAGGTAAGACAGAAATAAATCTGTTCCACTTCCTATCAGAAAATGTCTGTCAGGTCCAGCCAGCAGAAAAATTCACTGACTCTTGATATATAAGAAAAAATGTGTTTCCTTGGTTATTATTCTCACATTTAAGATTAGAAATTAGTGTTTAAGATGTTAGTATCAAAAATTGTTAGATTTTATTCTTATAAAGCTCTAAGACTAGCATTTTTTAAATTCCTGGATAGCATTTGCTTTGAGATCTGCACCAAAAAACCACAACATCAACTCCATATGTAAAAGTTTTGGCCCAGTTATGTATCTGTATACATATATGCCTTTATTGTGTGCCACATTTATTTTTTCTTGATTGATTAAGCATTCAGAAGAATAATAATGAAAATATCAAGGTGGTGAGAAATTTCAGGCTTTTCTTTGAAGAGATCTGAAAGGAATATTAACAATATACACATAGAAGTTTGAATTGAGTTTAACTTTCATTAAGATGCTTCTACTTTCCTTTCTCTGTTGAAGAATTTGGGTACTGTCCAGATTTTCTCTTCTTATTTAAGCATTCTTACACAGAACCTGAAACCCCGTTGGGGAACAGAAAGGGAATGCCGGCGTCTGGATATACATCCTGTGGAAACCTGTCTTCCTTGGTTGTGACAGTAGAGAGAGAAATATTCCCTGAATGAATTTGGGCTATGCTGGAATACAAGTATTTTCTCATACTCTTTTAAATAGAAAATATAATAAAAATATAAATATAGATAACTGTGAATTTTATAGACCTATGGTGTAGACTGAAATGGAAAAAGTCACCTTAATTCTGTATGTACAATGCAAATTTGAACAGAAGTTGAAATGGCTTAATTAACTCTTCTTCTAACCCTCTTGATTTAATTAGCATTAGATCATGCATTAATTCATCTAAATATTGTTTACATCTGTATTGTAAACTCAGCAGTTTTAATACATATGCATATCACCTGTAACATATACAATAATAGAAGGACATCAGAAAACTTGTGATTAAAATGCTTATATTTCACTGATTAATAATATAAAAAGTCAAAACAAAAATTCAATTCATGCTTAAACCCCCAAAATTATGGAAATAACATCTGCTGTTTTTCAATCTTGTTTGTGCAGGCAACATGCTTTAATACAATTCTGATTTAATAAAAATAGATTTTTAATACAGTATCTAAACTGTAGGCTCATCTGTTTATAGCATCACTTTTGCTGCAAGCATGTAGCTATAAAAAATAGTATAATCAGATTGTCAGTGTTCTAGACAGTCACAGAAATTATGCATTGAAATGCAAAGGTGCAACTTTTGTATATTTTTATTCCTCCAGAGGTTAAGGGACCTCAGAGGGTGCCATTAAGAAGTCAGATCCTATCAGGAGTTAACCACATGATGGTTGTTGAGGAATTACTGAGCAACCCCAATGACTGGAGTGTTGCAGTGCATTAACTGTTAAATAAGTGATAAATGTTCATCTGCTCCATCTGTTTCTCCAAATGTTCATGTAGTAGGCATTGGGATCCTCATCTTGGTTATTTCCTAGGTGCTAAAATAATATAAACAAATTATACAATGTAAAAAAAAATGCTGCTAAATTTCTGTACCTTAAAAATTGATCTTTGTTAACTACTTGTGTTCTTGAAAAACCCTTTAGACTGCTGCTGACAAACAGGCAGGTCATTTGGCTCCAGCTCCCCCAAATATTTGTCCTACTCCTCTCATAGTTTCCCACGTATCCCAAGATGTTTAAATAATCACTCAGCAGTTCCACACTGAACAGCTCAGTGTTTTTAACTGGTTAGTGGTGCATATTTCTGTCTTTAAATGTAAACTAGCTATTAACAATATCTCTTTAGCTGTTTCTCTAGCAGATCAGGTGTCTCTGCAATGGCAGCTGAATCCCCTAGGTGTGGAAACTCCCCATAGCACTTCATGCAAAGGAGATGGTAAAAATAATTTCTTTCTGTCAGAGTCTTCATTTTGAAACATTAGCAGCAGTACTATAGGAAGGTGAACTGCTCTGATCAATCCATGTGGATTAAAGCAAAATCCTGCTTGCCTCATCAATTTGAATAAAGAGTTTTTGCAAATATGCAGCCCATTACTCAGTTAAAATGCTTTCTCCCTGTTTTGATTTTATTACAAGATTAAAAAAACTTAAAACCTTTCTTACTGAATCCAAGCTTTCCTCCAGGCAATCCTTGTCTATCACTAATCACAATTAGTGTGTTCTTGTTTACTCAATGACAGTTTAAAATAAACTAGCATTTAAAAATAAGCTGTCACATAATTCCTGCTCCAGACTAAGAATAACAAAGGTAAAATAATCAGTTTTATCCCAGGTTCAGGCAGAGGGAATTATTTATTTTTTGGAAGGTGGAAGGTCAAGTAGACTTCTGCTTTTCAGATGGTTTTTGTAGTGGAGTGTCTCACAAACCATACGATCCTTTCATGAATCTTTGTTGTACAACAAAACTCTGTTGAGACTGCATGTGGAACTGACCTTGGAAATGAAGTGTATAAAGGAAAAAAATAATATTCAAAACCTCCTAAATGTATATTAAGTACCTGCATCCCTAAACTTCTCTGAACTGAGGACTTCATGAACTCTTATTAGTTTGAATCTGCAGAAAAATTAAAACATGGACTTCCTTTGCTGAATTTACCACAGCCATGCCTAGATGGGACCTGACAGTACTTCAAAGACTCCAGTGCCACAGTAAGACAGTGCGAATGATAACCCAAAGTGGATCTGGCTTCTAAGGTCTATTTAAGAAGTGAGACAAGAGTTTTACACACCTCCTGCTCCCTTGTCTCAGAGCTCTGACCATTAGATCTTTTCATCCCTTTTTGTCAGGGAGGTCACTGGTAGTCTGAGAATTCTGGTCAGAAAGCTGGGTTGGTTCCTGCTGTGCTGTTGCTCATCACAACCCAGCCTGGTTTTTGGGACCCAAGGGCTCTGGGCATCCCCTGCACTTTTCTCCATGCAGCTCTGGCCTCCAGAAAATTCACCCACTGCTGGGACACTTCCTTCAGTCAAGGCCTTCACTTTCTTTTCAGTCCCCAAAATCCTCTGTTTTCTCAACTTGAATATTGTGTGTGGGGAAGCACAGTCCATGATCAGCCTTCTAATTTTTAATTTTGCTTCCTTGTCTCTTTACCAACTAGAGGATTCAGCATGTGCTACTCTGGTTCACTACAGGTTTTATGAAGAGTAATAGAGGGAGTAGCAGATTTCTGCATGAATACTCAGAAGTTCAGTCTGAGACATCATGTCACACCCACCTCCACTCCAATTATCTGCCATCTGTTTGCAGTTGCAACCTAAGCTACTTCTTTCTCTACCTGCACGATCTTTATCTCTGCACTTGGGTGACATGTGACATGAGAATACTATCACCAGCGCTTAATTCCCAGGAGAACTGAGCTTTCAGCAGCAATCCAGGACTCCAATCACCTGTCTGCATGGTTTGCTTTGGACTTGGGGTCTCTTCACTAGCCCCAGATCCTAATAATCTTGTCATGTACCACATTCTAAAGATAACCAGCTAAACTCCCACTAGATCTTCCTTACTGCTTGTTTCCTGTTTTTTCTCCACATTCAAGTACCTTTTATTGATTTTTCCTACAGGCAACATCACAGGGTAATGCATTACAACTCAAGCCTGGAGACTTCTGCTGAATTTTTAGCAGTATTACAAGGTTCCAGTGGGGCTCCCCTGCCCCTCTGCAACTCAGTTCCACATTTGCCAAATTCATATAATACTCTTTGCAGTTAAGCAGTGTGCAGAGAGGAGGGAATTATAAAGGATGAAAAACACAAGCACACTTTGGGGTTTATTTTTGAGCTTTATTGCGATGTTTTGAAGAATTCTGAGCATGTTTTATTGTTAGCCTTTTAGAGAGAGTAGCTGAAAACAATGTTAGCAAGTAAACATGTGAAGAAGTACATGCTTTTTCACTGAGGGCTTATAAACCAGCTTGAAATGCTAAGATCCTCTCTTCCAGCTCCCCAGATATCTTTGTATCTTCACTGTGTTCCAAATACCATCTGCTGCTGCTTATTTGCCTCATCATTGAAATGTAAACTGAAATTCCTCCACACTGGCACAAGTGCACGCTGAAGAAATATCTTCTTCTATTGGAGAAAAATAAAACTAGACCCACAGTACCATAGCAGTTATGGGATGTTAAATATTCATGGTGACCCGTGAGAAGTTATTTTCTAAACTTTGTAAGGAAATAAACACAACTCCCTTTTTTTTTTTTTTTTTTTTTTGCATTGGCTTACTTCACTGTTACGGCTTCCACAAACTGAGTGGAATAATTCTTAACAGGGGAAATTCAGTGTAATGAACACATTAACTCTGTTTTGCTAAAGATTAAATATGGTTTCTCTCATGGCCAGGCAGCAGGCTCTATTTGTGGAAAGCTTCTGCACTCTCAGGCTGCTGAGAACTTCCTCCATGCAGCCGACCAGAGAGCCAAACAGCTTCTCACTTTTGGGCTCCAGGCACTTTAAACCTATGGTGTTCATGAAGCACAAAATGCACAAAGTGCATTTTGATGTCAGGCTGACTCTAAGTGGAAGATTTCGGTTAGCTCAGCAAACATTTTGATTATAGTTCGGTGTTCCGATTTTGAATAAAAGGGCCTAGAAAAGATCTTCTGATGCTTGGGAAATGGCAACTTTGAAACCAACTGCACTGTAAATCAGCATTGCATAAGTGTAACTGGGCTATGAAGATAGGTTTCTTCTGCTGAAACAGCATAATTTCTGTGACCAGTTGAGCTAGGTAGAAGAGGGAAAGTGGTCCAAGACTGGGCTGGATTACTTCTGTTATCCCTCAGGTGCTGGAGCTTTTTGGTGTCTAAGCTGCCCAGCACATGTCAAGGAGGCTGTTTACTCACTGGTGGCATAGGACATTTAAACTGAGGCTTACAAATTTAGAATTGGAAACTGCTAAGTGTTAAATACATGTGGGAAAGCGAGATTTTCTTTTCTTCTGTTCTCTTTTTGGGTTCTTGTTTATCACCTTTATGCTTTTCTCTGAAATTTTATGAGATAAAACTAGATTTTTAATTGCAGCTGGAATGTTCTGGTATTTTAAAACTCTGTATATAAACACTTGAAAAAGAACAGCAATAATGAAAAACATCAGTAGTAAAATACTTAGACAATAATACTTAGCCAATAATACTCGATTATTATATGTATAATATGCATATATATGTATATATATATCTGTATGTATAATATAGATCTATATAGATCTATATGTATAATATAGATCTATACATATGATTTATACATCTACTGGCTTTTGTTTGAATAAAGAATGTGGGACATTTATAAGTTGATCTGAAAAGTGATAGCAGTTCCCCTGTTGCTTATTCATCTGTAGAAGTTGTAACCCAGTTTCACTGAGTATGTCCTAAAACTTTTGACTGAGCTGCATTTTGTGGATTGGATTTGGGATAGTAGCTTCACATACCTTAGGAATATTAAACTGATAAAATAATGCCAGGTCTTCTTATTTTATTTCCTATATTTTAATGTGAAATTGGCACTATAATTAGATAATTTGAAAATTTAATAGAACTTTCTTCCATGAATTGATACAGACAGATCAGAGTGACAGCTCTGAGTCAGGAGATGAAATATAAAAGGGATAGTGTAAACTACAAGAGTCACTGTCTAACAGCAATTTTCAGTGTTCTTGTAATAGGGACTGTCAAATAATTACACATTGCCTAGGGAGAATTCATCAGCTTGGTGCAACAAATAATAAAGCACATTATCATGATAAGCTCATGAATTAAGTTAGAATCTCAAAAAGTACAGAAGTTCAGTAATTCTTCTAGGAAATTCAATCTGCATTAGTAATTTCACCAAAATTAGGGCATGTAATAGGTCCCCTATTGCAGAATAATGGAATTGTCTCTAATAAAAAATAGAGGTTTGATTGTAGAGTGAGATGGCAGACTTTCATTGTTTTGGCTGTAATAAAGACAGATGCATGACATTATGTATTTAAAAAGATCATTTCTACCCACTAAAACAGTACATATTATATATGATATACATAGCAGCAGATTGATAGATTGCTGGGAAGACATAAAGAATGTCAGTTTGCATTAACACAATAGCATTACTTCAAATGGCCCCTTCCAATGTAAATGAGATAATATTCCTGGCTCTCAATCTGCTATATTTAAGCTGGGAAAGACACATTTATTCTTTTACATGCATTAGCACAATTTCCACTATAGTCAATGGGCCAAATTGCTCTTAAACACAGTTGTCCAACACCATCTATTTCAGTGTAGTGACAGCAGAATTTAGCCTGCTGGCTTGTCTGATGAAGTGACTTTCCTGCTATTTGCAGGCCAGACGAGCTGGCTTGTCCATTAGACCCGTGGCCATTACACTTGTACAGTGCTCCATAATTCTTTTGATCAATTAAGAAATAAAAGTGCTCCTGAAATTTAGTTTGCTGTACCTTTATAGGTTTTTTTTTTACTATAATGAATCCTGAGTAGTGTAATTATCTTTAGAAGAGGTACTGAATAAAGCTACCGATTTAAAATATTGAACAAAGTATAGATTTGTGGCCAAAATGTAGCTTGTGAAAGAATTATTCTATCTATCTACCTACCTACCTCACTTGGTATCCTATGAAAATGCTGCTTGTCCCTTAACAGTGTATAGTATTATTTTCTTTAAACTACTTATTAATTTTAAAAAAAAAGACATTACCATTACAAAGCATTAAATGAAAGAGTGTTATATTACAAAAAGCCACAAAACCTGCCATAAGAATGAAAACAAATGTGCATACACATCCAATCAATTATTACTACCAACAGTTGGCTAAAATATAGGCCTTGGTAAAATAGAACTAAACTTATAAAGATTCTAAAACGATAATATTGGAGTTTTCCTTCTGATCAGACTTTAAAAATGACTTTGCCTGTCTAAGAAAAAATTATTTTTAAAGCATCATAGTTTTTGATCAGTGTGTATTGATTTGAAGAGTGAAGTAGTTAAAGGGAATAAAGGTTATTCTGTGGTTACTTCACAGACTTGAATTGCTCTTCCTGAATTGCAGTTCTGCTTATGCTACCTATTTGTGCAGCATCTGAGGAAGTACTGGATTAATTGAACAATCATATCTGTAAGTAACTCATGTAGGTCTTTATTTACAAAGAAATCAGATGTCTTGGGATGCACATAGGTAGTACTGTTTTTTCCAAAGTACCTCAGGCACTAACCTCATCCTTAGAAGCCTAAATATCTCTAAAACATAGTTCTGAGAAATCAGGCCCCATTAAATTTAAATGATGTGCAGGCTATATGTGCACTGGTAGTGCTCTCCTGGTATGGAAATAGCAATATTCTAAGGCATCTAACTGCCCCAAGAGGAAATTCAGTAGGAACTGTAAAGTGATGCATATTAAGTCAGCATCAGTACATTAAATTACCCTCTGAGTGAAACAAGTTAAATTGGTCAAATTTCAGGTATACTGATCAAGCAGCATCACTTCTGGGAACTCTGCTGATGTAGCATGTCAGTCACACTTAATAAGCCTTAGTACCCTGCAGTAACTTAACTATCAATAGAAACTGATTCAGAGGAGCTGTCCTCACTTCCTAAATGACTTGTGAAGCGAGACTTAACCTCTGAAGCCATGCAGAAACCTTTGGAAGGCTGTAGTTTTGTTCCTAACCACTTGCTTGCAAATATTCTCTGTTCAAAGTTATGAGGGAGTTTTTAGAAAAGACCCTTTCTATATCTATGACTTTTGCATTATAGATATAACATGAAGATTGAAAATGCTGTGGTCCAGGTGCCTTTATACTTCCAAGGACAGAGGTCCAAGACCTCACAGCTCAGAATTAAGAACTAATTTGGCACACAAGTCTCCCATTTTAGCTTATCTATAGACTTTTGGGCAGTGCCCCAACAAGGCATGAAGGTATAGTTTACTTTACTTCTCTTGCTCTTCTTCTTGGAGGTCTCTTAGTTTAAAGTCCTTGAGAAGTTGAAATTTGCAGTGCACACAGTGCAGGTATCAGATTTATCTTAGAAATATTGCTGTAATTTAATAGTGAGGTATCCACAGAGACCAAGAAGAGAAAATTAACTTTGGTGCTTGACTGTCTATTTCAACTAGGTATTATTTCACCAATTTACATGACAGTCTTAAAGGACAGAAAGGGTTTTTTGGAAAAAAACAAATGGAATAAGCAGGAAGGTCTTGGTGTCCTGCCAAGGTGCAACTGCACGAAACCTTTCTTATAGAGTGCTTTGAATTCTTGAAAGAAAAGTGTAATAAAACTGCAGGTTATTGTTACAAAACATACAGAAACTTCCCCTCTCAAATTTTCCTCTTGCATTGTCTGTGACAATCACATATTTTCCTGCTTGGCTTCCATCCTCTGTTCTTTCTAATAATATTAGCTGTTGGAAAAACTGCTTTGAACACTGGAAAAACAGGGAGTTAACAAGCACACTAACTCCTTATATGTCACAGAGAAGGTTTTACATATTTTTATGGTAATATTTAAAATTTGCCTCTCGTGGGAATATTATTCAGATGTTTGTAATTGACCTTGACCTTCTGTCACATTGCTGTGTATGTTCTACAAGCTTATGGATATGTATGGTTTTATCTGGATTGTTGATTTCTGAGACAGAAAAGGAAGATCCTGAATTCTCTGCTACGAGCAGCTCAGAGAATTTAGTACCTAGCTACAGCTGAGATACTGAGATGGTAGAAATGTTGTATTCTGATTACATAAACATAATTTATGGTATTTACACAGCCTCAGTTTTAAAGAAATTATTGTCTTTATGTGCTCTTAAGTGAATTGAATGCAGCTTGTTTTCCTTCCTGTCCTTACACTAAACATCATTCAGTCCTGAAGCCATGATGGGAAAAGTGCTTAATTTTCTTTAGAAATATCTAAAGCTCTTTGGCAGCTTGCTTCTTTGTGCTGCACTGCTGCATGCAGGTACTTATTCCAACCCCTGTGGAGTGCTTAGAAGTCATCTTCATGTGAAGATATGCCTGTAGCCAGCTGTTGCTCCGTCTCCTGACATTACTACACTGCCCTTCACCTTCCTTTTGCAAGCTTTGCTGTCAAGGCCTGTGTGTGTGGTCTGCTCAGGACCCTTAGCTCAGCTCTGTGCTGCCGGCACAGCCACCTGAGAGCCACCCAGCAGTTCTGCCTTCACTGAGGGCTGCCAACCCCCCTCCACCAGTCTGGAACTCTGAGCATGGCCTGTTCACCTTAGCTGGGCATTTCAGCTGGGGAAAATTTGACTGCACATTTCCTACAGATGCTGGAGAACTGCACAGGCTTTACCCAATTTATTATGCAGTTTCACCTTCCTTTTGTTCTTTTGTCACTGAATTACAGGTAAGTAAGATGATTGCAATTACTGGAAACTCTGTGGTTTGTGCAGCATTAGATTTTTCTATAATGAGCCGTCATTATGATTTGGGATAAGCTTGTTTTGCTTGAATGGTTTATCAGAGGTTTGGTGTCTGTTAATTGGTTTTTTCTGTTGTTTGACTGTGTTTTTTTTTTGTTCCCCTCTCCTTTGTCAATATTCATTCTCTGTTTTGTTTGGATTCGAAGAGAAAAACTTTTTTTTGCTTATTTAATGCTTCAATTAAACTACTCTACAGTCTTATTCAAGCATAAAACTGTTGGTATTAAATAATAGAAACAAATTGCCAGCTGCTGGACAAAAGTCAGAGACTGTTTTTAAGGAACCTATGCAGCATTACTGATGCAAATTTGTAGTGATTTGCTGCAAATATAGAGAAATATTTTGATACTGGGAGGAAGAATTTTCTCCCCTGTTGGTGGTGCAGTTTTGGGATTAAGATACCCAGTGGAAAAAGGTGTGTTGCGCATATAGCACCCGTTCAATTTCTGTTTCTTCAGTAGGGTGACACAATTCAGTCCTGCAGATGTCAGACAATGTGCCTCTCACTCTCCAGAAAAGCAATGACCCTCCTCTTTAGACTGAACTTTTTAAATCAATCGCCTTTGCCCTGTATCAAAGCGGTTTCTTGGGCCTGTTGTGAGGGGACACAAGCTTACACCAGTGTGTAAGGGAAGGCTCCTGAATCACAGGACATGTATTCACCTGTACAAAGCTGGGTCTCCATCAAATGCTACAGAGTTCAGTGGCTGTAGATGTGGTTTTCTGTGTTCAGAATGTTTTACTAAATCACTACGCACTTGTTTGTAAGCACAGTTTAATGTCAATAGCAGGAATAAAGCAAAACCAGTTGTATATAAAATCTGAGGAACTCTGCTAAAAACTGGGTCACTGAAAAGACTCAGGCTGTAAATAGATATTTTTGAGTTGTTATTTGACACTCTGAGCAGTTACCAACAGCTTGCCTGGCTGAGTGCAACCATCAACATTTTGTGCAACTCAAAACTCTTCAGGCAGTCAGTTCCCAGGTTTCTCAATTCTTTTAATGGCCCATTTGGGGAGTTCTGTGGTACATGCAAGAAGTCTTCCAAATCAAAGGCTCTCTGCCTTTCTGTCTGGTGTTTCCTGGGAGATATATATCTGCAATTTTTGTTTTGCTTTAAATTATTTTTTCCCCCCAAGATCTATGTAACATCCATTGGGCATACACTACACAACAGCTTTAACAGAGCAACACAACCCTGCCATAACTGACTACTCAAAAATGCCATCTCATTAAATGCCAGCCTGGATCTCTAATTCTGTCCTTATTCCTGGTTTTTGTGGCTTCTGTCAAAACACTTGAGCCAGAATGATAACCTTTACTCACCTGCAGATGTGTGTAACTGCTTTGTGCATTAAGGATGTTAATTAAGTTTCTGTGACTTAAATATATTTATTTTACGTTTTACTATGATTTAGTCTTCTTCTAAGCTGGCCAACTAATGCCCCATGGACTCCCAACTGGGAAGATGAAGTACCTAGTTAGTGTGCAGTGCTTTGCAGATGTCTGGAGATACACACATATTTCATGAAAAAAAAAATGAAGTTTTCCATGACTTATTTTGCTTCATGTCTCACACATTGCACAACATGTTAACAGCAAAAATGTTTTGTATAACACAAGAAGTGTACAGTTTAATATACTTAGAGGCACTGTGGTATGTGATACCACTGAGCTATGCAATCCATAGCAATGTCTGTTACTTCACCTTGATGCATGCTTTTCTTTCCTTAACAGACCAAAATATTTCTAAAATAGACAGGATTATAAAAATAAGAAGTAGGACAGTCTGGATTTTACCCATTTTAATACATTACTCATTACTTGAATAATTCAGTGTGACAGGAGGCTTCAGATATGCAACTTGAATTCCAAAACTACTTCACATGTACATGATAATTCCTAGCAACTAAGTTAACATTTTGCATTTTTAAAGCATAAGCTCCTAGTAGTGAAGAGGAGAAGAAAAAAAACTTTCTTGATGCATGCAGGAAAGGCAACAGAGTATATAAGTTCTAGATAAGATCTGTATGTTTATAGTTATAGATTGGAATTGAATCCATATTTATATTTGCTATGTTTTCCTTTAGTTTAAGTCAGTTAAATTGAATTAGAGGAGTGTCAAAGATGCAGGGGGCAGTGACTGTGCTCCTGTCTATTTTCATCAAAGAAACCTACTTAAGTGAAAACACGAGGCACAAAATTGTTATCAATTGCTATTTCTTTCTACTGCGCATAAATCATTATAATTTTAAAGTGTGTAAGAGGAATGCATAGGACACATGGGAAGAGAGGATCTTCTCTGCACTTTGCAGGGACCGTGAGCACACTCATCCTGCCTCTGTCACTTTGTCACCCCCCTTCTGAGCAGACAGGCCAGTGCTGTGCAGCGCAAAGCAGGGGGATCACAGGTGATGAGGCAGCTATCCAAAGGAGCCCAATTCAGTGTTTCCTGCTGTAAGATCTGTCTCACTGTGAGTGTGGGCAGGACTACTGCATGCCTGGGCTTCCCTGAAGTGGCCTGGTTTGGTGCCGTTAGACTTTGTCCAGGTGCAGTTTGAGGATAAGGGGGAGGTTGGTCATGAGTCTCAAGCGCCAGGCAATGTGGCAGAAGCTGCTGTTGGGTGCTGTATGTGCTCCCACGAGTATTACAGCTGGAGTGCTCTGGGTCTGATGTGCCCCCGCTGCACTGTGCTTGCTGAGCACAACTCACACTGCAAGTGGGAGCCTGGGCACAATGTGCTGCCCTGAGTAATGTGGCTGTAATGGTGAAGGCCTTCACCATCCCTTGTTTTAGTTCTGGAAGTTCAGCCAATTAGGATTTCCTAGTCCTGCCTGCATGTGTATCTGCCTTACGCCATCTGAACAAGCTTTGATTGTAGATGGAAAAGGGATTTCTTCTAAATCACAGACTGATTCAGTCTGTGAGTTTCTCAAATAGGACTTTTGAAGAAAAGCTTAACATTAGATAGTAATAAGCCCCTCTGTCTTATAATACAAATGGCTTATCAGTTGAACACTGTAGCTAAATTGCATTTTCTACAATACCAAATCATTGTTCTAAGAAAGAAATAAAGCAGGTAGGAAATGGTATCAAATCATACTGACAATTTAAGCAGTACAGAGTGAAAAAAGTGAAAAAGCTGAATGTTATTGTTTCTTACCACTTCTATTAATATCTCATGAAGCTCATTTGTATGACCTTTATCCATTTTTACTTGATAATATATAGTGTAGTATTCTTGGGCAGAGAGTAAGTCAGTTAATCTTTCTGTCAGAGGGGTACTCTTGCAATTCACACGGTAGCTGGAATTAGAAACTGGTGAAGCTACAGATGAGGCATCATGTTCTGCAGCAAGGAGGCTTATTAATGTTACTCATGCTGATACTCCAGAATTGACCATCTGGTTCTGTAAGTAACAAAATGAATTTACGTGATGACCAACTAGCAGCAGTTTCCATTATGCTAAACACCTGTTATCACTTAAAGCCATTTTACTGAATATGATGCATTAGCTGTATATTATTGGTGCTGAGGAGGAATCCAGAAATATGTCATCCACTTACATGGTTCAGGTGTTGATTAACCAATATATTAAATTTGCAGAAGAGTTTATACGAGAAACAATTGTATCTAAGAGGAACACAAGAGAGCATTTTTAATTATCTTAAATATTTCTCATTACTGCATTAAAAATACACTCTTCTGTCTGTTGTGGTATGGGATGTGTGTAAGAATGACTAAATGAGGTATGCCAGTCACTCTTCTGTTTATTTCAGGCTTTTGTCCGGCAAGTAAGGAAAAATTTGTGCAGATATTATTATATTCCTATTACTGGTGGGTGAAAAAAAATACAGCGAAATCTGTTAGAATTTGCAAAACAAATGTCACCAGACAAATCTTGCAATAATCTATCAGCTGGAGAGGGAGAAAGCTTCTAGTCTTTCAAGAAATGGCTTGTTGCTTTTCAGTTCCTAAAGATCTGTGGACTTAAAATATGTTGCATAGTGTTGCATGAAGGAAAAAGCTTTCAGATGCCAGGGAAAAACTTTTGCATTACCAATATATGCCTTGTTATTTATAAATAATAATGTTGTAATTATAAACATATGAAATCTATTTATAAAACAAATTATTTATTAGCTTTGTAGAGTAAACTGAAGACTAGAAAACTTCTAGGGAAATAGGCGCTTATTATGGACTGAAATTTTAGGTTTTAGGAAGGTAGGATGGCCTGTATACTGCCTCAGACTAATTTGCTCTTAGCCAGCTGCATAGCCACAAATAAAATCTTTTTTGTAGCACAATGAACTTCATCTCCTAATTTGTTCCAAAATGGGTAATCAGCAAGCCTCTTGTCTGAGGTCTAGACAGGAATCCAATATAAAAATGAGACACAGCAAAATCATCTGTCTAGAAAAGAGGCATATGTCTGTCTGCCAGCTAGATTTTGGCATTTTTTACTCTTTCTGTATCTTTTACTGGCAATTTGCTTTTCATATTTAATTTAAACGGCAACAAAATTTTTCTTTCACTTCAGTACTTTCAGTCTCAGTTCAACGCACATACAAAGCTTGCTATGAACATTCAGATTCAAGGTGAAGTTTATTTGTTTGGGTTTCGTATGTCTTGTAGTCCTAGAAGGATGTGTATAACACTTAGATGTGTGTAATAAAACCATGGAGTTAATTGAAATAGAAATGTTAATCTCATAACTCTTTTACAGCTATTCCTTATAATTTACTGTTTCATGATTATCTCTAAGTATTTTCCAGAATCTTGTGCATTTGGCATTGACAAAGCTACAGGGCAGCCACACTTCTCTTCAATATGTCCTCAAATGATTTTACAGATTCAAAGGTCTTAGATCATAGTAAAACAAACTAATACCATGTAGGTCAAGATCTGTATATGATTTTTTACAGGAAAAAGGAGCTAAGTGAACTGTCTGAAGGCAACAAGGACTTTAGAAATGATTGCTCAGCCATTTATTTCCATTTAAGTGACTTTCCATGAAGATCCTCAGTCCATTTCAAACACAACAAACAGGAACATGAGTAGAGAGAAGAAAGAGCAAAGAAAGAAGTCAAGCATGAAGGGAGGCAAATAAAAGTTTTCAATTAGTCAAATGCTTAACTGCTCACCTCACTCTTGGGTACAATATAATGACAAGTGAAAGCACAGGGCCCTGAATTTAAATTTGCTGATGTGTGACACTTCTGTCTCTTTAGACACTCACAAAATACTGTTTAAAACTTGTAATATTAAATAAAATTTAATGTTAATCTATTTAAATTGGCACAACTTTTAGAGTTTGAGGTATTAAAATGTAATTATGATTACTGTATACTAATAGCAGAAAGGTTTTGTTGGAAGGGAATACCTGAAGGTTATCCAGTTCAGTCTTGATGCTGCATGAACTTCTGTTGACATGATATGACCTCATGTAGAACAGTAAAAATGCATTACAGAGGAGCTAAAATAAAATTCAAATGGAATTTCAGAAACTGAGACACATAATTTTTAAACACAAACAAATCAGAGAATGTGTTTCATGCAGCCACCCCAAAATCTATTTTAATTCCAAATCAAAATAAAAAGGCAAACATATTTTCCTAATATAAAGAAAATTATCTTCTTTTTTAGCAAATTTTAAGACATTCCTCTGCTAAATGGAAAAAAATTCTTCAGGAGAAAGCCCTTAATTCTTATAGGTGAATGATCCAGCAATTAATGAGTAAATATTGTAAAAAAACCAGGAGTGTGGGAAGTCCACTATGGACATAACTATTATTTCCTGTTCACCCTAATCAACAGAGAAGAAGAGACTTCTCTGGGGTGTGATCCAGGCAGGAGGTGGCTGTATTCTCCTATTGAAGGGACACTGCACTGACTTTAGAAGTAGACGTTCTGACTCAGCAATAAAGACCTACATGTTAGTAAAATGGAACGGGAAGGATGTGTGTCCTGAAAGTGCCTTTCCTTTCTTATAAGTTTAGAGGGAGCTTGAGATGGCCAGCTCAGATAAAAATATCTACATTTGGTTAAAAGAAACACGTCCTAGCAGTGGAGAAGTGATGACAAGCAGCTGAAGGATAAAAAACCAGCTACTACTTTACAGTAATGGAAATAGTTGATGTACATTGACTGCTGACGTTGTATTGCCTTGTGTGGCTTTGACCACAATATCTGATCTTTTGTATATAAAAGCCTGTATAAAAGCCAAACAAGAAGTAGAATCTTCAAGATGTCTTGAAGAGGGAGACTGCATTAAGTAAACTAACTCTTCCGTTTCCATATGCTTTTGCAATCACATATATGAACCACAACAACAATATTTACTATGTTTTACATTTGTCGTAATTGTTCTTCAAGGGCAAAGCGTCTATATAGACAAATGAAAAAAAAATGCAGACAAGTGGCATCTCTGAAGGTTTAAAATAGTCTTCCTGCCTCACTGAGTCTTTCATTTGTTTGTATGTTGCTTTTATTTTTTTCAAAGTAGGAGTCAGTGACACAGGATTTTTTTCTTTGAAGCATTAATTAGCCACATTGACTCTTCTTGAACTGGACTAGTGGTAAGTGAAACTATCATCCTCTTCTCCTGGCACTTTGGATTGATTTGAGATTAAGACATTTGCCCCAAGGGAGAGAGGCATTGCATCTGCATAGAGCTGAACAAATGTTTTTTAATTAATGATTTATTCAGCTTATGCACTTCTTTGTTGGTGTGTAACAGAACACCCCTGGGAAGATCACTGAGAGAAGAGACTGAACTTGGGACCTTGAATCTGAAACCAGGAATGTCTACTGCCAAAAGCCGTGTCTTTGTTTAACAAAGCTACTTCGGCATCATAAACTGAAGATGGGGTCTCTCCACTCTAGAGAGTGTTGTTTCCCTGAGTATCAGTCAATCACTCTCTAACTGTCTGCCTGACACCCAGCCAAATCCAATCTTTTATTAAGTAATTAAATTTATTAAATTACACAGAGCCCATTTAGGCGACCTAAATTAGCATAACACTAATAGTATACCATGTTTAACAGAAGAAATACAAGATGCAGTTTTTCCCTGCCAGGTTTTCAATCCAATTTCTTGCTGAAGTTACTGGGTTGCTGCGATAGTCCAGGAGCAGTCATTTCTAGCCTCTGTCCCTCTTGACACAGCCTGTATTTATGTCATGGTAGCCCAAACTTTGCCGGATTTAACTCTGAAGAATAGGACAATTTTGGGTGGGGATCAGTTTTGAGGCAAGGGAATTCCCTTTTTCTGCTGTGACTTGTCAATTCTTTGATCTACTTGCTCAGATGTCATGGGGGTTTTTAACAAATTCTTACTAACATACGAAGAAAGAAAGAGAAACTGCACCAGGCAAGGTCAAAAACTAGCTCAGCCTGATGCCTTTAACTGGGAGGGCTGCAAATACCTGGGGAGATGACATGAGGACAGGAACAACCATCAGGTAGTGTTTCTCTTCCCTGTAGGCACTTGAAGGCTTGGCAGAGCTCCCAGCCCAGGCACTGCCCACAGGCTGTATCCATTCAGACTGATCAAAGTTCAATCAAAAGTTAATTATGGCTCTTGGCACCTCGTGCTGACATCAGGGAAGCAGCAGAGATTTCTGGGGAGTTTGGTATGGTGGTTTTGCATACTTGTATAATTACAGCGGAAGGTGGCTGCTTGTTTGCCAGGAGCTTCATGAGCAAGGTCACTCCATGCCAACAGGACAAGTTCCATAACACTTTTGCAGGTGAGGGACTTTTTTGAACATCTATACGGAATCATCACCAGAATAAATACAGAGGAGTGTTCTTCTCCTGGAAACACGTGCAAGAATTACATTATAAACATTTATGGAAGCACAGAGGAGGTTTTTTTCAGCCCAACATGACACCTTGAGCAATATGACTTGTTTCTGCTGCCACACTGGACAAGCTGTAACTCTCCTTCCAGTGGGGCAGCTGGTGTTAATGGGTGCCATGATCTCAGAGAAAAGTCACTCCACTCATATTAATTTAAACTTCATGTTCATAGAACATAAACTCAAAATGAACACAAGTACCATTAGAAAATTATTGTCACAATTTTTATATCAACTTCATCTATATCCCAGTCCAAACAAAGTGTAACACCCTCAGAGGTGCAGGGTGTATGTAATAAATGTCAGGGTCCTGCTATAGCTTTAAAAAGGCAGCCATTACCCCCAAGTACTGGTGGTGTGACGTGTTAGAGGGTCCTACAAAACACTGAATAGTGCAAAGTGCTGGCAGATATTGCTTTTTGCTGATCAACAAGCTGCCATTTAGCCGAACTCAAAAAAAGTTAAAAGGACCTTCCTTCTGCTGCTTCTTCCTGGTACACAGTGGCAGCAGTACCTATAATTTCACTCTCTGAATGAATTGTTTGCTATCTCAGAGATCTAAAGCCAGGTTAATTGTTTTATGGGCAGTAGCAAAAATTTATGCTATATCTGTTTGGATTTTTGTTTGGTGCATGCTGCTTGACAGCAAGATCTTTGTCAGCTAGTGTTTTTGTGGGAAAGGTAGGATTTTTCAAAGCCAGTGAAGTGATTTAGGAGTGCAGATGAGAATGGATCTGCTCATTTTTTCCTTTCACATAACACAGGACTAGGATCAAAAAGGTACTGGTTTACCCCTCTGAAGTCTCCTAAATGCTTGAGATTTGGCTGGAGAGTGTGAAGACTGTCAAAAAAATCCTAGGAGGTTGAAGAAACTCATCACAGAGGTTGTTATGAATACACAAAATCCTTTGCACATCTCTCTGGATAGACCTGCTCTATTGCAATCCTCTTAACAGTGAGGGTATCATGCAAAAGAGCTGCAGAGAAAAGTGCACAGGGACCCTGTCCCTCTCCATATCTGTGAAGTCAGGGACCCAATTAAAAAACTCTCCAACATTTAGTTTGCAGTAGGGACTGGTAACAATGCTTTCTTCTCTCTGGCAAGATCCTACAGGCCTTTTTGGATACTTTTCCAGGTGGGTCTGAGCCCATGAAGTTCTCCTCTTGAGCTTTTATTTTCCCCAAACTAGGAGATATGAAGGACCAAGCTTTTATACTACCCTCTTGGGGTCTTCCATTTATTACAGATCCTGTCCTGACTCTTTGAAGATTTCTGGTGCCCTGGAGGTGTCAAAGATTTTGGTAAAAATATGACTTTCCTGTGTTTGATTTTATATTTTTACTCAGTTTTTTGTGCGTTTTGTGCGTGTAAGGTTTAGCAATGTCAATTATTCTCTCAGCTTTATTTACAGCAAGCTACCAACATTGAAAACCATCTCTGAAATTGGAATCCTCTTCCTGCCTTGACCTGAGTGATTTTTCCTGAAGAATGTAGTCAAAAAAGCCATAAAGTGCTTCAGAAATCCTGTGAGTCCCTCGGGCAGAGCAATAGCTCTAGAAAATGTGTTTAACTGAGAACATACAAAATGGCTTAAATGGCTTAGTAGAAAATGTCCCAAGCTTCAGTTTTGTAAATGTATTAGTTCAGAGGTATGGTAATAAATATTAATTTTATTTTGACATTTAAAAGAGACGTTTGAATGCTGCCTATGTGCACTGCAGAATGATTAAAAATTATTGTGGTGTGTGAAATTTATGTTTTAGCTAGTATGATTACATCCTTCTAAAAATGTTCAAGCCTGTAATCTTTTGAAATTGTTTTTGCAGTAGAGAGATTAAAATTCAGTGAAGCACTTCATATATTTTTAAACAATCATGCTAATTTGAAAGCGACTCAAATGACATTCATTCTATTTTAAACATAAGTCATTATGATCCACATTCAAATTCTTTGTTTCCAATAAAAGTAACCATGTCCACAAAGAGCTCAGCAAAGTTTTGTTGTACCATGAATCGCTACAGACGTGACACCACAGACTGGGTATACAGCAGATATGGAAGAAAGAGCAAATGCATTTCCACTTCAAATAAATTCTTTATTTCAGAATGCAGGACAGGTTTCAATCCACCTTTGCCTCCTGCCACACCTCTGCTCTGAGTCTGTGTACCTGTCTTGGAATTTCCCTGGTGTAGCAGTGGAGTCAGTCAGGGTGATTTGCTGCAGGCTGGGATTAGACAGTGATTGAGAACTTGTGTGGGCACAGTTCTGCTGCATTTACTTCACAGATAAAGATCTTACATCAGGGTTGCACTGCTGAGGGTCAAATTTAAATCAGAGTGGAATGAGAACAAAGTTGGTGTGCTTCTGAATGGAAGAAAAAGGATTAAATGGATACTCAAATCCTTAAAAAGGAATAACATTCTTATTGACTAATCCAAGTCAGTCTGTGTCCTCATACTTGGTGATCTTCTTTCTTCCTCAGTTTTGGATTTCTCTCTTTTGAAGGGTAAAAGGTGATTATAGGTCCTCTGGAAAATTATTTACTCTTGTGTTAGACAGCATACAATGAGATACCAGTCTTGAAGATGTGTTATTTTGTCTGGAGAAACAATCATGTCCTCTTCTCCATTATCCAGCATTGACTCTCATCCTTATTGTATTGTGGGCTTTCCCAGAACTTTACAAATTCAGTGTGTACATGTTGTTTCAGTAGCAAGCAGAGACATTGCATATTTCTAACTCCCATGGGCTCATACAATCTGTGTTTCCTCATTTGTCAAGGAGCATTAGGGGAGGCAGCATGTGCCTCTGTGTCATTTGTCTCAATGTATTGACTAGACTCTCTGGATGGACCTCAAATCTGACTCACTACCAGCCTCATCCAGCTCACATCACCTTTGCTGTCCTGACCCTGCGCAGGCGTTGGGGGCTGTGCTCTCTCCAGGGGGGCTCTGCCCTGCCTGCGGGAGATCCACCACACCTCCCGTCCTGGTTCATTTCTCTAGATCCAGTTGATCCTCTCCCTGATGGTGTAGATAAAGCAGCTCTGTCTATGCCCACAGAACAGAAAGGATGCAAAGCTGCAGTTTCTTGATGGCAATAGTGAAACCAATTGAAAAAGATAGTTTCACTGAAGAACCTGAAATTGCATGTTGGCTAATGCTGCTGTGTGTTGACTGCAGGACCTTCACCAGAAAATATCTGTAGAAGAGAACTTTCTGTAGAACATATTTTGACAGACTTTATGACTTGTCCATTAAAAGTAACTAAAATTAGAGAAAATATTAAAGATTCAACGTAAAAATGATTTCTAGAGTTCTTGATTGTATAATGTGGGTAAAAGCACTTTCCTTTGATACCTTAAAGGTGCTTGGTACTGCAGAGTGTCCTCACAAAGAGGAGGTGAATCCCAGATGATGTTTTCAGGCCATCTGTATTTGGTGAGATGCTTTTAACGGGCAGATTCTCCCCTTTTCTTCCATCTGACCTTAAGGGAAAAAATGCATTAAGGAAGGGTGGTTCTGAGAATTTGAGTGTACCTTGCATTGAAAGACAAAGTTCCCTCTTCACTTGACTTTAAACTTCAGTTTAAAGTCAGTAATGACAGTTAACTCTTGGAGTAATGCCTAAAAAAAGTGCCAAATCTCTATTAAAACTGAATTTATCTTTATTACTTTCTTGAGTTAGATAATGTAGTTTACAACTATTCTTTTTTTGCATATATTGTAGACATACCCATAAATCATTGCCGTACAAACCATAAAACAACTCCTTGTGGGAATTTGGAAAACACCTGTGAAACACTGTTTTCCATTCCTGCAAGATAGAATAAGACTATGAGAAAAAAACCCTATCTCACTAAGAAAATACTGCTTATTTGCCAGAAGGAGAACAGGAAAGTGCAGAAAACTCACAAGGTGCTGCTGGTTGGTACAGGGGCAAATAGTATCAATGTCAAGACCATGCACTTGTTGAAGAAAAATCAGAAGCATAAAAAATAATCAGATCAGATTTTTTTAGATCAGTCCCACTGCCCAAATCTATGGTTAGCTGCAGGTACCTACTGCTGATCTGATTACATTACACCGTGAATTATCCTCTGCCACAGGATAGGGAAAAGTGAAGCAAAGAGAATGTAAAATTTTTTACTTCTGAAAAAAGTATTACATTCAGCATCCAGTTATTGCTTGTGAAAAAAATTACTACAAGAAGAGAACTGATTGATGAGCTGAACTTTTACAAAAAAAACCCCAACAAAACAACCCAGGAACAAAATTATTACTAATGGCATAGTCACACATGAAAAGTCTTGAATTTCAGTTGCAGATTGATTCTGGAGTGCTATATTTGGTTCTGCAATAATTGCTGGTATTGGCAGAAAGTCCCTTTTGGAATTTGGAGTGTTCTCATGTGGAGAGTTTATATGTAAACTGGCCAATCTAATTAAGTTTTTTTGGTGAACTATTATTTCACAAAATGAGAAATGAGAGATGAGAAATGGAGGTAAAATTTTCAGGTGGATTTCAAGATTTTCTACTCCTCTTTCCTGTTGAGAGGTATCAAGTAACTGTTGTGGGAACCATAGATTCTCCTCAATAAAATTCCTCTTGATTATCCCTGGTATCAACTACATTAACATGAGTCACAGGAACCCTTGCCCACATTTTGAGATGTCCACAATACTGTTTACACACAATGTGTGACAAAAAGAAAGCAATATGACCATGTGGCAGTTCTGTTTGGTGTTTGATGTGACAGAGCTCTAGCTCAAAATGGCATTTGTTCCTTTTACCACTGACTTCTTTCTGAAATCATCTGAATATTCAAATCCTGACCTTTCACTGAGAGCGTTTATTTGTCATTCTTTAGGCAATGACACCTTGTAACAGGTTGACCATTCTTGAGAAACAGCTCAAGACAACCTCTGTACCTTGGTGTCCTGACAAAGGAGGAAAACCTGACTCAAATGAGGATACATGCTTTTTAATCCCATCAAATCATTGACCTTTCTACTAAAAACTTTAAGAAGATTGTCTTCTATGCTGATGTTATTTGTGATGTGAACATATTCCCTGGATTTGGAAAATAAAAGCAAAGTAATTGGATTTTGAAAATGAACTCATTTTAAATGGGTTGTTAGAGGAGTCACAACAGGGCTTTCAGGCCTCTTGTGTCTTGGGTAGAACCTGAATTTATGTTCTTGAAATGAAAAGCTCTGCATGCCATTACTTATTCTCTGAGCCATAACAGATTGCAAATATGTTACCCCTGATGTTTTTGGGGTTTTATTTTAACAATATTTAGGCAAAAGGAAGATGTATTTCTGCAAATGTTTTGGCAAAATGACACTGACAGAAGATGCCATGGTTGGTGTCTTTCTACAGAAGTATTTATTTATTATGCCTATCTATAAATCTGTACAAATGCATTTTGAATCAATTTTTCTTAATCTGTAGTCTGGAGTCCTTCAACAGTCTGCTGAAAACTTACTGACTGAATTTTGCTGGATCTATTTTTAGTTTCCAGCTCTTATAATGCTTTTGAAAGTTAAAAGAACTTGACCCTTACTGTGAGTAAAAAGATGTTATAGTTAAGGGTATTAGGTAGTCAGCAACAGGAATGAAGATGCTCTCTGTACTGCTGGTGAAGATGTGGTAGTTCCCTCAACAAATCCTTAAAAATCTGGTTCACATGAAACAGATGAAACATTATTTGGAACCTATGGCTATTAAAGCAGAATATAGCATGATAACTGAAATCAGTCACTGTAAATGGACTGACTATCTGAAACTGAACATGACTGCCGCTGAAAAGAGGAACATCAGTACTTCTCACATCTATTTTCCATCTGTTTTATCCAAGCAGAGAGTACTACTTTTTGTGGTATCAGGCAGAGACCTGGTCTTTGAAAGTATTCACTGAAAAGAAGAAAATTTCAATTTTCCTTAATATGATAGGATTATTCATGTGAGGTGTTATGTGCTGGGTAAGGGTGTGTAAGGGAAACTCTCAACGGCATGGAAATACCCTGTCATCCTGAAGATTAAGGTCACTAAATAGAAAGCAGAAGGTTACTCATGACAGAAAGACTTTCTGCAAAGGTTCATGGCTCACAGGAGGGAACTACTGATTGTCTGAAAGGCCTGAAGAGGCATTAAGCACCAGAGAGGTCCTTCCCAGTGGCATACTTAACAAAGAGCTATCCTTCCTTCTTTGTGACATGGTGACATTACTTTTTTAATCCACCATAGCTGCTCTTTGATGAAAAGGAGAATGGTGACAATACAGCCGATAAACCTGACTGCTTTTCCAACTGCTATTCATGGTAAACTGTAAGTGGTTAGGAGAAAATTGGAAGCTTGAAGTTTTGAAGACATATCGAGAAGCAAAATTTTCTCTCAGAAGTTCTGAATATGCTCCTGAATATGTCTATGTAGTAATGGTGTAGCAGCAGAGAAGTAATTTAGTTCCTGTTATGAAAATTTGTTTTATTGTGAGTAGGAAAACATATGTATGCTATTTACTGAAAATGGATTTAAACCTGCTATCCACCTATTCACTTCAAACATCACAAACGCGTTACACTAAAGCAGAAAATACTATTGCCCTGCATTCCCATTTAACACCAGCACCTGCATTTCATCTGTGTTTCCAAAAAATGCATTCCTGAACCTTCTCTTATGTGTTTGTTTTTCACTCCTATCAACTTCCCCTTTGTATATTGAAATGAGTATATTTTGGGGACAGGATGTCACTTTCGATGCCTTGGTCTGATTCTGGAGTAAGAGTAATTGATAGGAATCACATGATTTTAAAAGAAATTAAATATTTTTTATCATTTCTTATGAGGGTTTTGCTGAAAGACTATGTGAAAAAAAAATCAGTTATTTTCACAATTGATTGAGAAATCAGTTTTAAAAGTTCACTTCTGCACATTCAGTTGATAGTTTTTCCAGCAGAGGGCAAGAAAGTATAACAGATGGAAATGGTGCTACTTTCCCAAACAGCCACAGTGGAAATGTTAAGCAGTATAGCCTGAGGATGGAACATGAAAGGTAATAACCATCCCCCTTTTTGGGCATAATGGCTTTTCAACAGCCTTTTACTCTCAAGGATAGTCACAGACAAGATGAAAAAGGAGCAGAGGAGACCACCAGAGTTGTTGACTGGTTCATGATGCTTTATCAGCACAAGTTCCTTCAGCTAAAAGCTGATTCTGAGGGCTGTGAGGGAAGGTGGCACACTGTACCTTTTCTAAGCTGCAGTGACCTGCAGTTCCTCACACGATGCTCAGTTTGTGGGATGAGGAGGCACACGGCTGCCTGTTTCTTGCAGGGCTCCCATCCTTTGCAGTTGTTGCAGTTGTTGAGTTAAAGCTGTAAAGCAGGGTTTGCTCCTTCCTCAAGGGGCAGACAAAACTCTATTTGAACTCAGATTTTGGAAGATTGAACTAATGCTCAGGAAAAAATATCTGTGATTTTGCATCCAAATATGAATAAAGTGTGCTTATTGCTATATATTTTTGTGGTGAGGGTATGTGTTGTAGATGCACATGTGGAAACAAAAGCTTTTCCATGGAATGAGTTTTCATAATGTCCAGTTTAGACTGACATAATTTATTATGCAGCAGTGTGTATTTACCAAGGCATTTTTCAAATTTCTTTTAATCATTGCAGTAACTTTAAAAATGCTGTGCAGCCACTCTTTCAACTAGAATAAACTTCAGGTCTCCTGATGCAAACCTTCTGTTAAGGTCCAAGCTTAGTTTGCCATGCAATTGTTTGCTGTCAATGGTACCTTATGAGTGAAAAGTGTCTGATTTGGACAAAAGTTACAGCTACCTTTTCTTTGGGTTTTCCTAACTTCATTGCAGTAAAATATATAACTCATAAGTAAACAACATCATACTCTTATTTCACTGTTACTAACAGGGCAAATAATTTCATTTCTTATGATAATGGAAGCAGAATTCTGAGAAAAATAATAAACTTTGGTTATCTTAGCTGATCAGGCTGTACTGAGTATAGCCTGAATGTCTTAGAAGAAAGAAAATTATTCAAATGGTATAAAAAACTTTTTAATGTGACAGTAATAATAATAATAACCCCAAAATTATACTGGTCAAATGACAAAAATTGGAACATATTAATAAAGACATGCTCTTTTAGTAATAAATATCTGTTTAAAGTGTAACCAATAATTTTTGGACCAATGAAGTACTTATCTAAGATGAAGCCTTTTGTAGGCTAGGTAGTTTTGCTTCTCTGTGTGATTATTAGATATGATTATACTGCAAGTCTAACATTTTCTTATTGCTTGATTTAAGTTTCTAGAAACAGATTCTGTTTACATAGCAGAAACAAAAAATTCACAAAAAAATATTTACATAACAGTATGCATAGCTTCAGAGCTCTGATCAACACAAAATCTACATAATGGTGACCACTGGATTGTTCTCTTTCTCTTTTCACATGATAAAGATCAACAGCTGTACTTCAAGTGGTTTTTTAAATTGTTGTGGTTTTTTGTTGCTTTTTTTGTTTGTTTGTTTGTTTGTTTTGTTTGGTCACATGCTGTCTCAAGTACTTTAGATTTATTTCTCCTTGTAAGAGTTATTACATTTTTTTTTAGTATTTGAAGTGATGTCAGAATTTTGAAATGGGGTTATGGACAGCAAAAGTATCTTGCAAATTGCTACCCTTAGACTATATAGTGCTTGTTTCTTTTGCTGGCTTTTTTCCAAGTCAGTGTAGATTGGAATACATATATATATATATATATATTTATATATATATATACCCCCAGATTTTTTTGAATGCCACATATTTTTTTTAACCAGTCTCTTATAAGAGGGATTTTTCATACAGAAATCCATTGACCTGTAGAGATATTTCTGTGATGTACAATAAATCAGACATTTCACACATTCCTGATAAAAAGGACACAATTCTTGCTTTGGAACAGCTCAGGGTTGACAGCAGTGGCCTCAGTGACCTGTAGTGAGCAGGAAAGTCAACTGACTTTACTATCAGTCACCTCTAAATGATCAGAAATGGAAACTCTGCTCTTTTTAACCTCAGCATTGGTCTTTCCACAAGGTTGGGTGGAGTGGATCATAGGAAGAGGGACTGCAGGCCAGGAAATCATCCTGGAAACTGCAGGAGCATTTGAGACCCTGAAAATAAAATTAAAAACCTTTGACATCTCTTTGACAGCTCTGGCAGAGGAACCTCAGCAGCACTTCCCACTAAGAGCTGAGGTAATGAAGAACAGTTTAGGCATTGAAATTAGTATGAGGTGAATTGTGCCTGAAAGTGACTGTTGTCTCTTCTGACTGTAGGCAACCCCATCACCCTCAAACCCTGGGTCTTGCTTCAGACCTCTGCATCTGGTCAAATGGATCCCACTCAAGGAGTCTTAATAGGACAGACTGTGTCAGGGCACTTGCCACATAATCCTTTATATTGTGCTTATAGCAGTAGTCTTAAAAATTTTTTTCTCCATCTGTTTTTGTGCTAGAACACTCTTATACTTCATTCCTCAGTTTTTGCTATTTAGCCCAAGTTTAATTTCTGAAAATGTGTTCTAAGCAGATGTTTACCAAAACTCATGTGAAATCTGGTTTGTGGAGCACTTACAATGAAAAAGTTTGTAAAACATATACTTGTGAACAGTCACAGCAAATTGAAATGACTTTATTTTTCTTAAAATGCAATTAAAACTCCTTAGGAGTTCAATTGAGGTAAAAGAGACCACAACTTCTCTCCCATCTTCTCTTGCAGTTCTGCTCTCCTTTCTCCTGTAAGCACATTTTTTATTTCAAAATTCTAGATTACATTGTTAAATAATGAGAACTGTGGGTTTTTGGCCAAAATTATTTTTTTTACTTCCCTGACCTTCAAAAGCAAAACTAATCAGAAAAAGGGATTTTTTTTTGTCAAAATTATACTATAAAATAATTTTGTTTGAAAAATTGGAAGCAAATATCTTTGTACTTGACTCAGATATTCATTCCTAAGTAATAAAGAAAATTATTGAAGAAATTAATGGCAAAATTTGCAATGCTCATATATTTACACTGTACTAGTAATTAGAACACTTTTTAGAGGATAGTTGATATTTAGCTATGCAGTCAAATTCTGGTGTCATTGAACATTGCATAAAGCTAGAATAACATCCATGATTTGATTTCATTTAACTTCCATATTGAAACTAAGGATGTAATTCAATTTACTGAGCAGCAAAGATGGTCTTGAATATCTGGTTCTTGAAGTACCATGGAATGAAGAACAAATATCCCTAACTCAGTCAAACATCTATTTAAAAAAATCCAATTACCCTCCATGAATGTATAACCAGTAGAAAAGATCCATTTTGTCTTCCATAACCATTGTAGCACAATGCTTTTCAAAGGCATTTGAGTGTATGGTAGCTGTCTTGCCATTTTCTGATCCATCAATATCTGATTTGCCACTTGCGGTGTTACTCTGTTCATGTTGCTTTTATTTGCAGTTCTCATCAGAAAGGGAAAATGGGGCATACAGCACTTTTTTTTCCCCCTGTAACATTCATGATAGTGTCTACCATATGTTCTCCCTATATTTTTTTGTAAATACACTATGTGAACATATGTATGTTATTTCCTAACTCTCTTATGCCAACACTTGTCTGAGATGTCTGTAAGGATGCTATGTCTTATGACAGTATTACAATCCTCTGAATGCAATTAAAATGATTTTGAATGGTTTGGGTTGTTTTAAACACTAATTCATGCACTATTTAAAACTTCCCAAGGTTCTATTTGTGTCTTGACAATTTGTGTCAAGTTGGAGTGTGTACAGATCACAGGTTATCATTTAGCTGATGTTCAAGTGTCCAGCGTGCATGAACTTTAGAGGTGTGTCATCAAACTTGAAGTGAGATACTAATAATGTGACTGGGTCTTTGTAGTGAACATACAAATGTAATCTTACTCCTTTGTCCCCAAGCATATAATTTTAGGTGGGATACTAAGAACCTGTTTAAACATTTCTATTATTTTGACTTTACTTTTATGAAAGCGAAGAATTTCAGCGAATGCCTCATACCAAAACGCTCTTGAGTGAGTGCTGTGCACTTGTGTTCTTTGCATCATCTTTGAGTCCCTCAGCGTTTGTGATCACCTAATTAAAATGAAAAAAAAATGGTATATTTGATTTTTCAAAAATTGATACAAACATCCAAAAAGTTTGTATGGATATTAACAAAGACGGAGCAAGTAGATTCAACACCTAAACTTGGGACTGTTTATAAATACCCTGAACTCAAGCCCAATTATTTATGGATACAAGCCTGGTGAAGTCAGTAATATCACACAAATTAAGAGGATTTTCTATACAGTGGTTTGCAACAAAATGACTATGAATACTTAAATACTGAAGGCTGATTTGTTCCAAGTGTTAGAAGGGTGTACTCTGACACAACAAGGAGTAGTGTGTTTTTTTTAAGAAGATTTGACTGAGACATTCACATCTTGGGAATCCAATGTGTGGCCAGAGTGCTTCAGGCTGTGAACCTGCACTGGCAAACAGGTGTGTGGAAGGGATGAGCCATATAATGCTGGTGGTCCTTCTCAGAGTGCTCCAAGGTTTAGACTGTAGGCAGGAGTGTGCATCTCAAACAGAGTATGGTACCATGCAGTGCTGTTAGAAGTCAAGAGTAACATACAGATTTATGTGAACAACCTTTTGTAATACCTCTTTAGAAAGGATATCCTAATTGTTTCTCTTTGATGCTCTTTTCTGTCAAGGTTTGCCTTTGTGGATGTTTGTAGTGGCAAGGGTAATTCACTATTTATGGTATGCAGAATTCATTAACATTAGTTTCTGTTCTGTGTTTTTTAATCACCAGCAACATGTGTTACTGGGTACAAATTTGCATCTGTTATGCCTATCATTTTGATGTGGATGAGTGACTAAGGCACTTTTAAAGCAAGTTAAAACAATATCAGTGTAAAAGTGAGGAAATAAGATTTTAATTATGGTGTGCCACACCCACAGACACATTTCTCTGGCTACAAGACTGGGTTACTAGGTGACCTTTACTGGCCTTTTCAGTCTGCTTAATTTTGGCTAATACATAGGAGTTTTGGTTGGCAATGTATCTGGGCTATAAATGGAGAAAAAACAGGAGTAGGTCTCTAGGCAGCTTTGACTATTTACATCTGAAGAAACTCTTAGAGATGTTATTACTCTCCAGACTGAGCAAAATTATATTCTTTTGTGATAAAAATATTTTAGAAAAAGATCTTTTTTTGTGTGGGGTTTTTTTTTCTGTGAATGTTTGTAGGGTCTGTTTTGCCAGTAGCTTGATATGAAAAACATGGCAAATGCAATAAATGTCTGCTTTAACTTCTTTGCCATTTTTACAGGCTCATAGAATAACATATGTTGCAAAGGACATTTTAAAGTAAATTAATCTAGCCACCAGGTGAAAATAGGACTGATTTTGGAGTCAGACCAGGCTGCTCAAACCTTTTTTCCAGGCAAAAATTAAATATTTCCAAGGACGGAGATCCCACAGCATCTCTGTGCAATTTGGTTGAGTGCCTGATTTCTCTCAGAGGGTGTTTTTTCCTAGAACATTGTCAGAATTTCTGAGGTTGCAGCTTCCGTCTGCTGCTCCATGTCATGTCGCTGTGCATCTCCTGGAAGAGTCTGTCTCTGTCTCTTCACATACTCCCATCAGGGAGTGTTTTATGACAATGTACAATGCAGTGCAGAAAGCTCTTGTTCTTAGTTGCTGTAATGGATGCTTTGCTAAATCGTGCTCAACTTGTTACCCAGGACCTTTCCTGAATTTCTACTTTTCTGTTTGTAAGAGCAAAAGGTGTAATTTTGATCTCAAGTTTAGATGACGAAGTCTGTGAGCTACTTGTGCAGGCAGTCTCTCCAGTGTCTTCCTAGAGAGATGTTCTTATTCAGAACTATTCTTTGGAAGAACCGGCTTGGTATGAAGGAGGTTTGAGCAGAAATCCTGTTTAACTCTCACAGTAAAAATGTGTGCCTAAACCTGGATGGTTGATGAACTCAAATTCATGTCATGTTGAAAAGAAATAGTTTATCAAAGTGTATTCATACTTTATTTTTTAAAAATAGTGTGATGGGCCATTGGGTACAGCTCCAAGGCTTTTTAGAATCTGGGTTACAACCTCAAATCAGAAATATTTTGAGCTTATTTTTGGCAGTAGTGTCTAGTAAAAGTACACTGGAATACCCTATTTATAAGTTTTGGTTTATAGGATCTTTTCCCCCCCTACTTTTGTTGGGTTGGGGAGCAATATTTTTATATTTTCCATTAAGTTTTTTAACTAAAGCTAAGCTTGGAAATTTTACAAATAAAATAAAGTGTATAAAAACCCTCTTGTTTTAAAAAATCAAACTATATTGTATTTGAAAAAGGAAAGGCTTATACTATAAAAGGCTCTAGGTATCAAAACACTATTAAGAGTCCAAAGTATACTGAAAAAAATGTGTTTTAAATGAACATTTAATGAATAATAAGCTGCTGAAGCACTAGTTATTGCTGGCATTAGCTGTAAGGAAATGAAAACTAAGTGCTAAAAGCAGAAAGATATCTCTTTTATGATCAACAGTGTTTTGAGGAAAAGTTAAAATCTGAAACCTTGATTGTAAAACATTGTATAGCAACATGAGGCTTTAAAGGCCCTTTCTAGTTCAATTAATGCCTACACATTTCAGAAAAATAGAAAGATGGGAAAACAAATTATGTCTTATAACTGTCAGCCTGTGCAGTAAACATTTCAAAGCCGATTCTTTGAAGGAAGCAAATATTCTCCTAGGTTTTCCTCTTCACTTACAATTCAGAGTGACACTCTTAGGACTTTGTTGTTTACTTGCTTGTAAGTTGCATTGGTAGCATTTGGACTTTTCCTTCATCATGTACTGTTCTAGAGCTTTCTTCAGAGCCACAAAAGCTAAATATGTTTCTTCTCCAACTTGTGAAATAGTATGATGAACACTACTCATCCAGAAACATTCTATCCTCTCCAGTAGTCACATATACTGGAAAGATGTATTAATGATGTGAGGAAGCAAAGCAGGGCAAGTCCAGTAAATAATAAATATTCTTGACCCAATGACAGAGAGGCCAATGAGGTGGGGTGCTCTACTGAATATCATACTCACCAACAAGAAGAAGCTGGTTGAGGTTGTGTGTCAAGGGTGACTTTGCCTGCAGTAGCCAAAAACTTTTGGAGTTCAGGATCTTGAAGAGAGAGGGGAAGGTAAAAATCAAACTTGTAACCCTAGACTTCAAAAGGGCAGATTTTGGCTTCTTCAAAAATTTGCTTGAAAGGGTCACATGGGATAAGGTCCTGAAGGAAAAAAGGGTTCAAGAAAAGAAAACTGGTTAATATTTAAGGTTTTTGTGTTGCACTCAATGAGTAGGTAGTCAGACAAACATGCCAGGAGACTTTTACAGATGAACAAGGAGTTCCTGGCCAAAATACAACACAAAAATGAAGCACACAGAGAGTGGAAGCAAGAATAGGTAATCTGGGAGGGATACACAGATATTATCTTAGCATGCAGAGATAGGTTTAAGAAAGTCAAAGCCCAAATGGAATTGAACCTGTCCAGAGATGTTAAAAACTACAAGAAAGTCTTCTATAAGTACACAAAATGAAGACTATGGACAATGTGGGGCCATCATTATGAGATGAGTGACCTATTTACACAGGATTTGGGAAAGACTGAGGTGATGAATGCCTTTTTGCCTCAGTCTTTTCTGGCAAGACCACCCCTCAGGAATCACTAGTCTCAGAGACCAAGCAGAAAGATTGGAGAAAAGAAGATGTAACCTTGGTGGAAGAGGATCAGCAAGTAAAATACCTTTTCCCCACTCCCTCCCTGTATCGATGTAGTATAGCCCTTTAAAAACAAAGTAGTTTTTGAGCAAATGCCTCTGAAATACTAGTTATGATTATATAGAGAAGGCAGAGTGGGGCATGGTATGTAAGACCTGTAGGATATATCTTTGGTGTAGGGGTTTGGTTTTAAAATAGGGTAATTTTGGGTTTCAAATCTGCATATTCCTAATTGGTACTCATTCAAAGCACTCAGTTTCAACTTCAGCCAGAAGTTGATCTTGGAAGAAGCCCTTTCTATTTTCAGAAGACCACCTTAGTGTATTTTCAAAAGCCATCTAGCTACTGAAAAGTCAAAGTCAGCACTGGTAACAGGAAACTTAGATTCCTACAGCCTGAATTATTTAAAAGATGGAACCTAGGTTTTTGGAGATTGAACAAAGTTGTTTAGACTGTTTTAAATATTTAGGCATTTCTTTGTATGGCTGTGACATGAGAACACGTCCATAAGTAAATATTAAAGATATTATCCCACAAATAACCATTCAATTTGTTCTTCCTGCATCTAAATCAGGTAACCTAAATATATTCTACCAATAAACCATTAAAGATATGTAGTCAAAATACATAGGAAGCATCATCACAGCTTGAGTGATGCTCACTATGTTGTAAAGAAAAATATTAAGTTTGACCATATTTGACGAGTTAGAATATACCACTGGGTTTTAGAGTGTCATGTGCCTGTCTTCCTCTTACTCTGGGTTAATAATGTGCCACATAGGTACGGTTCACAGCATAATCTTTTTTCTCAAATCTTTCAGTGCTTACAGGTATGTTTTTAAAATGTATGACTTCTCAGCAGCATTGAACTAGGAGTGTGGAAATTGAAGCTTCTGAAATGTGATTTCTTTTAGCAAACACCTTCAGATGGAGATGATTAGTACTCCTACTAGTGTTGCCTTGAGGCATCATCACTAGCTTCCTATTAGACAAAATTTATCTGTGACAAAACTTAAACATGGTTTCTGGAATTATGCCAGTGTGAATTTGAATAGCTTCAGACAAGACACCTTCCATCTATTTCCAGATGTAAATGTGTTCTGACAAACATTGTGAAGAAAAACGTGCCTGCCTTTGCTCTTGAATTTTCACCTTCTGTCTGACAAGGTCCTCTCTGACTATATCTTGGGGTAAGATAGCATGAACGGTCTTTATTGCTTTCCTTGTTCATGAGACAGCAAGAGGTACCTTATGCTCTAATGATCAATTCCTGAATTTGTTAAATTTCTTGTTCCAATATGCTAAAATCTCACTGCCATGCTATCAAATGATCTTTCAATTATGGAACACCATAAAGACACAAAAACCTGATTCTTGTTTATATTATATGTCCTTAAAGTGAGTACTATTTCTGATATTATGGCATTTTCAGAAATCATTTCTCCTTGCCACAGAATTTCATCTTTCTAAATTTTATATCAGGGCTACAGATGGAGATAATATATTTCTTGATTGTCTGCAAATTAAAGTGGCATCATATTCTTTCATTTGTGTGTCATGAAAAGTGATACTTTGCACCTTTCATTTTCTAACTGCAATACCTGGATGATTTACCTGCTTTTCAGAAGAGTGAAGTTTTTTCCCTGTATTTTGCATTATTAGAAGATGTGTCCACCACTGGAAAAGATCTAGAAATTATACATGAACTGAATAACTGAACTGAACTAGAAATTATACATGAACTGAATACTTAGATTGAAAGCTCCAAGAAAAATGGAAATACATCAAAGTGTTAATTCACAGAAGTTGCTTTTCTTTGTAGAGGTATCTGAGGCTTTTAGCTGGAATCAGCACAATGTTGTAAATTTGTCTCTAAGATAAAGAACTAATCTAGATTTGATCACTGGTGATCACTAAACTGATAATCTGTTTTAAAAGATCAATGAAGAACCATTCTTATCAGTTATCTTGACCTTCTGGATTATTCAGACTATAGAGCTTCATTCACTTTCTGAATTAACCTTTTATTTTTAACTTTTAACAATTTCTTTATCTTAGGATAAAGCAAGCCTTTTAGAAAGAGTCTTCTGCAAGAGGTGGGGAAGCTCAAGATAAACTCACTATCTTTCCCCCTCATATTTCAATCAAATTCTGCCCAAGATATTGTGTTTACCTAATACAGACAACATGATTTCAAGCATACTCTTCCAATGTTTAGAACAATCCTTTCCTAGAAATATATGTATATAAAAATTGATATTGGTGATAGCCAGTAAAGCAAGGTAAAATGTTGTTTTCTTGATTTAATATATAACAATATATTTTATAATCTTAATATACAAGATTTTAATACCAAATCTTCTGTAGGTAATATGTTGTTTTCTTTAGAAGATTGTATTCCTGTCAAAAGGATGGACGCATCAGAACTAGTATTTTAAATACATCATTTTTCTTTGTTTTTAGAATTGTGACTTTGCATTTCAAGCCCCTGATTGATATGTCAGGGAAGTAAGAGCTTGGGAGGGAATGGAACTATTTAGTTTTATCCAACACTGCTTTTTGGGTTACCAGTGTACTTGCCTTGCAGTGTTAAAATAGTAGAATAACATTAATGTATAAAAAAATTCCTTGAATTCTAACCAATTGGATTAATTTTTTTCTTGTATTTTATTCCATCACAATGATTTTTCTTTATCATCTATTTGATCTGGTTATTACCACTTCTGGATAAAAAGGAGTTAGATGTCTCACACTAAAGCAGTGTAGCAAACAGCAGTCATGATTTTCCCAACCAGTCTGCAAAGCATTTTGTGCTTAGAGTTCCACTGATGCAAAAGAAAAGAATTGTGAATATATCCATTCTGCTGGTATGCAGCAAAAGCTCTGAAGAGAAATGCTGTATAAAATATCTAAACAGAAAATTCCTCAGGGAATGGGAGTTGAGGGGCTGAAATATGGTTACAGGAAGTACTTGTACTTTGGAATTACTGTGAGTTTTTAAAAATGTGTTTGATGGTAGGGACTTAGAAGGTGGAGGCATACATGATTTAAAAACCAGTCTTTAAATCTGCCTGTGGTGCTGGCAATTAATCACACGATCTTTATGAAATGCTCTCAGTTTGCTGCAGCAGATGAACCCATGCAGTAAACCCTAGACTTTGTTCAACACAGAACTGATGCAGCAAATGTCTCGGATAAATGTTAAAACTGTAAGACTATAATCTTGATTGGTTTTGATATCCTAAGTTGCAGAGGAGTTATTCATTGCCTGTTAGCTTCAGACATAAAATGAAGGTGCCTAATTCAGGGTCAGATGCACTTTGTAATGAACAGAGATAACATTATTTCCAGAAGTCAATTTCAGCCCATTTTTATTCATCCCATTGACTATAATGGTGTCAGGCTACCCTCAAAAATTTTATGCCACAGCGAGGTCCTTCAAGTTAAGTGGGATAAATCTAGTTGTGATCAGTTAATCCAGTTGGGATCAGCCAAGATCAGGCTAAGATATATCAGTATAATGAAATAATGAAGAAATTCAATTTTCTTGCTCCTAAGATGAGTTAAAATAGTACTGTCTTGGGGATTGTTGAATAGCAGTCATGGTTATGGCAGAGACCGGTCCTTCTTAACTCTCTGTGTTGAGCCTGTAGTTACCTAATGGGACAAGATAATATTCTCCTTGAGTTGCTCTATGTGCAAGAATTAAATGTGTGGCTCAGCCCTAGCAGGGAATAGTTATTGTCTTGTCTCTGCACCTTGCTCCAGTCTGTTTCCTCCTGTGTCTGTGCCATTCTCTGATGACACAATCAGCCACCATCAGGGGGAGGAGAGCCTCTTGCAGGAGCTCCTCTCCACACCTGCCTCTCCTCTAGGACTGACAATGCAGGGGTGGAGGCTCCAGACTGTGGCTTTATCTCCCCGGGGGCTGTGTGTTGTTGCAATGCTGAGGCTGAGCTCACAAGGCTCTGCTGTGTCCCAAAAAACAGCAGAAGGGTTTGTGCACACAGCTCACTGGCCATGGGTGGGACCTTACCCACCCCTATGCCTGGGGGGTAGTGATTCTGCTGACTTGTTCCACTCTCCAGAGTTTGCCTATGTCTCAAGTCAGTCCTAAATCATAATTAGTGAAGGGAGGGCATGAATTTACATGATTTATTACAGACCTTAATTTCCAGGCAAATTTCAAGCTCAAGAGGGTGACTTCTGAACTGAAAATTCTGATTATGCAACGTGTGGGTCTTTCTCCATACATTATGGTGATCAATATTGCAGTGGCCAGAGAAAGAACAGCTACCTGTGTTAAAAAATGCATTTTTCCTGCTTGGATTCTGGAGGTTCCTTCTCTACAAATGACATGATGCTGCCTGTACTGAACAAGGGTATTTATGAGTAGGCACAGTTAGTATTGACCACATTGAATACAAGAGAAAAAAAAATTTAGTTTGGACATCAGATGCCGTCAGAGACACTACCAATCCCATATGTGAAACAGAGGGAAAGAACGTTATCAATGCAACAAAGAAAGAGTCCTTAAAAAGAGGCAGAGAAGAAATGGGAGCACTAAATAATTGAGCTTTTTTGGAGTTGGTTTGAGTAAAAGGGTTGTTCTGAGTTAGACACCAGATCTCTAATTCAGGAAGCTACAGAACTGGTTGCTGTTAGGCTGCAGTGTGTGACCTTAGTTAAAATAGACATTGTAAAAAGGGTGCAACATTAAGTAGTCTGATTATAATGAAGCTAACATGCTTTAGAAAAGTAGGACTAATTTCCAAGAACATGGCTATTACAGAGGCAGCCATCCTACCTCTGGGACTAAAACTAATATCTTTTCATGGCAGCACATTACTGAACTGGTGGAAGAGCATTTATGGTGATGCTCTTATGGCTTCTTTCTAGCCTCTCTTATATTACAATACAGCCTCATCTGGATTCTCCTTGAGATGGTCCATGCATTCAGCTGGCAGAGAGGAATTCACAGTAAGCCATTCTTGTGTAGGTGTGCCAGCATTTCCAAAGCTGGTTTGTGTAGCTCCACATCATGCTGCAGTGCATGATACAGACTTATCTTCCCTCCCTGAGCATCCAGCCATTGTAAATGTTTATATAGGCAGAAATGTAACTGAGTGCCTAGGGATTGTGCCCCTTGTCTAAAACAACCTGCTTAAGCATGGGATCAGAGAGCCTGATCATATGCCTCAACTACATTTCTCAGTGCTACTGGGGGATCAAATAGAAACAGGTCTTTGCAATTTTTTGTCATATTCCAATCAGGTTATCCATATGAAGACACACATAGCCTTTCAATGAAAAATTAAAATAAAACAATCTCCTGAAACCCTAAATTCTGCATGCACAATGTGTCTCTCTTTGATATTGATAATATTAGGAGAAAATAACCCCTTCAACACTGCATTCACTGAGTTACCAAAAATCTACTGGACACTGGTAATGATAAAGCAGCTCAGAAATTCGTGACAGCTATTAAGATTACAAGAAGGTAGTACAAATCCCAGTGTAAGTCTAATAGAGTGTTTGATCACAATCTAGAAAAGATAGAGCAATAAAAGACAGATACTTATACATATCATGTTATGTAAACCTCTCTGTTTTCAGCTGTTACATTTTTGAGGCAAAAATGTTGAATAATAATTTTCCAAAATTTGATTCCTAAACAATTTTGAGTTAATATACATCAAAATCTCCAGAGAATACAAACATGTGCTTTCCTCCTTTAAATCAAAACATGGTATGTTTTCTTCTGAATTTAGTTTCACATACTTCTCTTTTAAAAAAGCATATCTGGAGCAGAGGTAATTGCCCAAAATAACAGTTGAAGGAAGTGAATAATAATAATACATTTTCTGTCTATCAATTAGTTATTGTACATTTTCTCAAAGAAGGCAGTCAGAGTTAATTTTTTGAAAGGTTTTAATGGGTCACTGCATTGAAGAAAAACAACTTTTGGAATTCCTACTTGTATTGTCAGATATTTGTAAATGTAATTACGGTGTTATGACATGCCAGAATAGTGAATTCACAACGTCATTGCCATGGAATTTAAACATGCAATAGCAGTGCTTTCATAATTACAGAGGAATATGGTAATCTGTGGAAAAAAAAGCCAAAACTGGTGGCACATTTGAATGACCTGCCTATACTTAATTATGGTTCTTATTCTCTTTCTTTCTAAATGCTACTTGGGGGTTTGTTCATTTAGCTGTGTTTACACCTGGTGCCATTGAGGCCTACTGACAAACACGCGTCTCCTTCTCAGGAGCTGAACTTCCATATGTGATCCTCAGGCATGCAGTTTAACAGACTGATCAACCTGAAAAAATTGAACATAGCAGTCAATATAAAAATTATCTGGTTTCATAAGATAAGTATTTGTACATAACCATACAAGATGACAAATGTCAGTGTGTTGGATTTTATTGGATCAAAGGATTCGACTGTTACTTTTTATGGCTTTGGTTTTTGTGGCTTTCAGGAAAAATGTGTCATGGTCTTAACCTCTATGAATCTATCACCTAATTAAAGTAGAACCAGAAAAAATGAACTTATCTTTACAAATTGGATTAGAAATTTTGTCCTTTAATCTTGGTATTCCAAATAACAAATGCTCCAGAGGAGAGAGACCAAAGCAAATGTTACATTTATATCCTAGAAAATATTTCATAGTTAAATTATTTGTTAAATTAAACTTTCAGATTATTTGTATAATTTTAGTATGTTTGGCTTATTTTTTTTGTGTTTTATAAGGTACTGTTTAATCCCCCAGATGATGTTTGCCTAATTTTTTTTTTTCTTCTGAACATTTTTTCTTCTGAAAAAAAGGGGCAAAGGTATTATAAACACATCTTTCTTTCTTTGATGCTTGATTTTTTCTTTGTCTTAAAATATATCACAAGCACTGAAAGATTTTTTTCCTCTTTTACAGCTCCACATGTAAGCTCCTATATTCTATACTCCCGACATGTAAGCTACAGAAATTCTTTGAGTTTTTATTGTTATATTAAAACTTAATTGGGAAACAAGCAAACAAAAATCCTCTCAAAAGGTCCAAAATGAAACTCAGGTGACCACTACATTAATCAATTTTACTTTATATGCTGTGTACATTTCAGGAACTCCATGGGCCTTTTGTGCATCCATAGCTGTAAAATTTGTTATTCTTCTATTAAACAAACTGTAATATTTGGTCTTCAGACTTTATTCAAGGATGAAACATATTGTGTTGGTAGGACACTTTTACTATGTTCCTGTTCCTACTGTTCCTTAAGACTTGACAAGAAACTGTCTTTCACTGATGTATTTGAAGTCTTGATAAAGGAATAGCCACAGAAAAAATAGTTGAACACAAAGCACACTGTGATATCTTCTAAATCCTTGGGAAAATATCTGGGCTAATAACAAGAAAAATGGATACCACCTTCTTAAACGCTTTCAGGCAAGACAGTTCTCTGAACTACTATTTTTTTAAAGTGTGGGAATGGAGTGAAAAATGTCAATAACTATTTTATACAATCATTTAGGTGATCCATAGAGGAGTTCTCACTGTCTTCCTCCTCTGGATATGAAAGACATTAATAATAAGTTATATTTTAAAAAATTGCATTACTATGATCTTTTTTTTTAAATGAATGGTTAACTTACATTTTATGGTAATATCTGAATACCATGCAAACTGAGATAGCAATATTTTGCTTTTCTGAGTGGTTTGTGGTTTGCTTTCCAGAAGAGGTTGAATACTCACTCATATGAAACTGAAATTACTGCAGCTGCTTTTTATTACATAGTGTTGTGATCTGTGGAAGAAGAAATCAAAAGAGGGTTAGAAGTTTGGAATATATTGCAAATTGTACTGAATAACATCATTCACTACTTAGACTACTTGTGGTTCAGAGGTGCAAATGTTGCTTATGCATGTGGATAACTCCATTTGACGACCTGTGGTCAGACTCGTGCTCTGCATCTATGTGATTCACCAGGAGAAAGACAAGGAATCACGGAATACGCTGAGTTCGAAGGGACCCATCAGGATCATCAAGTCCAACTCCTGACCCTGCACAGCACCATTCCTAAGAGTCATACCATGTGCCCAAGAGCATGGTCCAAACACTTGAACTCTGTCAGGCTGGTGCTGTGACCACTGCCCTGGGGAGCCTGTTCCAATGCCCAACCACCCTCTGAGTGAATAATATCGAATCCTTTTTCTAATATCCAACCTAAAGCTACCCAAAAAAACTTCAGACCATTCCCTGAGGACCTGTCACTGGTCACCACAGAGAAGAGATCAGTATGTGCTCCTCCTCTTTCCCTTATGAGAAAATTGCAGTCTGCAATGAGGTTTCCCCTCAGTCTCCTCCAGGCTGAACAGTCTAAGTGATCTCAGCTGCTCCTGATATGGCTTCCTCTCAAGGTCCTTCACCATCTCCTTTGGACACTCTCTCATGGTTTAAAGTCTTTCCTATATTTTGGGGCCCAGAACTCCACACAACATTCGAGGTGAGGCTGCCCCAGAGCAGAGCAGAGCAGGACAATCCCACTGGTGCTGCTGTGCCTGATGCACCCAGGACAAGTGTGGCCTTCCTGGCTGCCAGGAACTGCTGACTCAGATTCAACTGGCAAGAAAAAGAACTGGCAAGGTTGCCTTTGTGTCTGCACCCAATACCTTCCATCTTTCAGTCCATTGCAAGACAGGTACCCTGGCAAACAAACAAAAAAATAAAGCTCATAAAAACACCAAGGATATTAGTAAAATTTGTTGGTTTTCATCAAAATAGAAGTGGTTCTCAATACTAGGGATTTAAAATGATGAAGCTATGGCAAGACTCTCCTTGGCTGTAAGCTGAGTTAAAAAAGTATCAAGATGAAAAATGAAAAGAAACCACAACTTTTATAAGTGTAATTAGCTACTGGAAGAGACTATCAAGGGAAGAAAGGAATCCATCATGGTTTGGAGTTTCTGTGAAAACATGACTGCTTTAAAAATCCTGTTTGCTGATGTCTGTAATTTTTATGATGTGCCTTGTGATGCTTAGTGGCTTCTGGGTAAAGCCAGCTCCTGGGTTTGTTTGAAATGCTCAGATTTCATTTCGTTCTGGTTATTCTGTAGAGTTTGTATGGCTCAAGTGAAGCCTAATGTCTCCAAAATAAAAAGCCAGATAGATACCCAAATATTTTTAAAAATCTCAGGGCTTTATAGTCAATCTCATATTTTCTATGCTTTTTTATTGATTCTTGAATATTTGGAGCTGTCAGAAATGTAAAAGGGATTGTCGGCAGTTGTCTACCATCTGAATGGTATGAGTGAGCTAAGAAACAATGAAGTAGGACTGCAACAACTTCGTTTTTTTCATTAAATCGTTCTCCTTCAAATCTGCTGACTTTTTCTCCTTTTCCTGATCTTAAAATTCTTAATTTTTAGAGCCATGTATTACAATGGAAAATCCACGTCTTTTGCTAGAATTTGAGGTGTGTAATTAATGCACGCAACACCGCCAGTGCCACTATATGCTTATCCTTATTTCTGTCTCACTCTCAGACATTACTTAAAGTTTATTACTCTTGAGATTTATCATTCAAGTATGTATCCCAGTATGTTATTGATTGCTAGATATCCTCCAGTGTTTCCCCAGACACCACCTGAAGACAGCTGGGAACCTCCTGACCTCTCTGTTGCCTATTGTCTACTCTGGTGTCGAATCTAAAATGGGGGCCTACTTTGTTACCAAGTCAACAGAATTCACTATTTACCTTTGAAACTTCTTTAGAAGTGCATTGGTTTGATTCAGGTTTTCTTTTTAAAAAATTATTCTTAATTCAAAACAGGTTTAACAAATAGGCAATCATTTATTTATAATGTCTGAAACAGATAGCTCAGTCACAGGAGTTCATAGAAATAATGGTGAAGAAATAAAAGAAAAGATCTGCTTAGCTTACTTCCCTAGAATTAGATCAGAAAGGGCTTCCTTTCCTTCTCATTTCAGGATTGTTTTCTCTCTTGTCAAGATTTATTCAAGTTTCAGGCTTTATGCTTGTCACTTATATCCTGTAGTAGAGTATTCCGGCTTTCTTATTAATGTCTTTCAATCAATGCTTCCAGAAGTCCAGACCATGTATTTTTTCCCCTCTGAAATGACTTCTGTTTTATCCTTCCAGAAGAGACAGTCTTTCTTCTCACCAAATTTTAGGGAGGAAAAAAAAGGGAATCTTTCATTTCCGTAGTTATGTAAGTATGTTATGTCTACTGGGACTCATACTTTGCTCTAAATTGATTAGTAAAGAGCGATTTATTTCAATGATGTCTGTCTCCTTCCCTGGGATAACTATTTGTAATGCTTCTTTTACTAAGGAATATATTTTTCATACACTTTATTAAAAAAATTACATTAAAAATGCACTTGAAAAGACAGCAGTCTCAACTGTATACAGCTTGTCTGAGGCTAGATATAATGTCAGAGAAATCCTCTGGAGTGATAGTGGATTAAGGGGTAACTAATCCACTATTTTTTTCCTTTAAGGCATATAATAGTGTTGTGTATACAATGTATTTCCTCTGAGAGTAGACATGTGCATGACACTGTATTTCCCAGCTAAAATGGAAATATTCTGATCTGCAGTACATTTTGTTTTGCCATAACATACAGATATATGATTCAGATCTCTTAAGAAGTACTGGCAGTAACTGGTGGAATATATTCTATAATGTAGTTTTCTTTTAGCTGATGTTTTAATTTATTTAAAAATCAATTTTATTTTTTCAAATTACATTTTTATGAATGATTTGTGACCTCTATCAGTGGCAGAAATCCTAAAATAAAATTGTAACATTTGTTAGAACTATTCTAGGGGATCCCTTTAAGGAAGTCTTATTTTATGTTTAGAAGAACTAAAGATGTCTGAAAAAAAATGCTCCAATTTTCAATATCACAGAGATCAAGAATCTCGGGTTATAAAAAACTGGGAATATCTGAAGCAAAGAGCTCTGTTTTGCTCTTTTTCTCTTATGGAGTCATAGTATCATAGAATGGTTTGGGTTGGAAGGGAACTTATAGATCATCTAGTTCCATCCCCAGTACCATGGGCAGGGATGTCTTCCACTAGATCAGGTTTCTCAGAGCCCCATGCAGCCCTGCCCTGAACAGTTCCAGGGATGAGACATCCATGACTTCTCTGTGCTGTTCCAGTGTCTCTCTGCTGTCACAGTAATGCATTTCTTCCTAATATCTGATCCAAACCTACCCTCTTTCACTTTAAAACCTTTCCCATTTATCCTACCTATACATACCCTTATAAATTCACTCCCCATCTCTCTTAGTCTCTAAAGATTTCGAAGTGTTTAGGAGTGTATTAGGAAGCTCATATGGAGAAAATTCTCATGCATAATACTTGGATTTTTAGAAGATAGTTTCGGAGAAAGAAATTTCTCTGAAAATAAATACATAATCCCATAAATCCTTTCCTGTATTGACACTGAAAACAGCACTTCAGACATGAGTACTGCTTTGAGTGATAATTGGGAGAGCTCATCTCTTGCAAGATATAGGTATCTCCTCCCTAAATTCATCAACTCTAAGATCATAGCCAAATGTGACAAACAGACCAGAGAACTTGGACCTAAATTTTAGTGTCTTTGTTCTCCTTTAGACTTTTTGCCTACAATTCAGATTGAAAGAATTATAAAAAACATTTTCTCTCTGTTTTCCTGTACAATTGTAATCATAAGAACATCATGCATCTCAGATACACTAATTTATACTTGCAGTAGCTTTATTAGGTATCAGTTTTACAGGTGGTGAACCAAGGTCCAAGGACATTTACATGGAAAGGCTGGTACTAATCTGAAACAACAAACTAGAAATTACACCCATAGATAAAAATGTATCTGCTTGAATCCATAGAATCTGAAAGCTTGAACAACCTGTTTGGAAACATGAAAAAAAATAATTTCAACAGTCTTACTCTACTAATTGTGCTGAAAATATAGGATAGTACAGAAATCTAGAAAATGTGCTATTTACTGTCTTTGTCGTTTACTAGTAGCAATTCATAGGGAGCTCTCTGGTCATCAAATGCATCCCTTCTGCCTTTCAGGACGGTGTTTCAAATCAACTCTCTCAGAATGAATTCAGTGCTCATCCAGTATATCAGAATTATTGGTGATGGGTTAAAATTCAGGAATCTGTTTTTGCCTTGATGAGGGGAAAATAAAGCCTACAGGATACCAATGGGCTACAAATAAATAAGCCAATTTCCAGGTAAGAAAGGCAGAAGGAGTACAGGCCCTAATTATACTCGCTACATATAAATCTCAATTCTGGCTCTGCTGAAATAGATGCAGGTTTTGTCATTGACTGTGCTGAAGCCAAGCAATTATTCATTACTTCTGAGTGAACTCTTGGCTATTATAAAAGCTGTTTCAATGTAAGTTGTTTTTAATGGGACTCTATTTAGGTATGCATTATTTATTCAATTATTTCTTTGTCTTATCACTGAGGCAACCTTTTGCATATTTTCTGTGTTTTGCCTTGGAAAAGGCTTTAGATATTCAAAATCCATTGTACTTTCATTCTGGTTAGAAAAAAATCTTTAGTACAATGCCAGTTTACATTCTCAAACTGAATCTTGAAGAAACTTAAGGAATAAATCCCATCATATTTTAAACCAGTTTATATTTAACTGTTTTCTTCAGATATAGATCAACTCCACTTCAAATGCTGCTGTTGAATTTTTTCCTCCCAGGTAATATAAAACTCCAATTTTCATTGATCTGAGACAGGGAACATTTCTGATGGCACTAAATGCCTAAGAAGTCCCTGCATATGTGTGTGTGGTTGTACATGTTTTTCACATCTAACAAATACTGTAGGGTGAGCAAAGGCAAGCAATACACTCTTAATTGAAACTTTCCTAAATTTCCTGAACCTCTTATGTCTGCAAAATTTCATGGAAAATCTCATATGAGGAAGCTGACTTGTGAGATTTTGACACTTTCATCTCCAAAGCTCAAAAAGCTGAAACATACTAGAATAATTCAAAGCCAAAGGCTTTCAACCTCAGGGATATTATATAAGTTTAGTTGAGATTTGGAGCAAATACCCTTAGCAGATTTTATATTAATTTAACTTTTTTTTATCCACAGTAGTTGTTAGTGGTTCGTCCTGAAGGTTTTTTAGCAATTAGGTTCTGGGGATTCAGGCTCTGGAACTAGGCACAGACTGAACCAGCAGCTATGACAGTGGCAGTAATGGAGGTCAGGATTTAATGCATGGACATGTGTCCCTCGGATGGATTGAACTCCAAAAGCTCTGCACATTGGTGGGCAGATTACTGTCCTCACTAACCCATAATAGGTACCCTGTTCCGAAATAATTAGCCATCTTATAACAGCATTATCACTCTATTCAGAGATGCATTTAAATATGATTTCTTGGAAGGATAAATCTCTGTTTTATGGCAGTTTAAAAGGATAATTAAATTTAAATTATTCTTTTTATTCTTCTAAAATAAGAAATAACTAACATGGCTTAAGGTACATGGATCATTGTGACTTTGGCTACTATAGAAAATCTATAAATATGGGCATTGATATATCCTTTGTTATACAACACAATTACTTTGTGGTAGTTTTATTAAATGTAACTGTATTTTACTTAGTCAGGCTTTTTCTTATTATTTTAAAGACTAAAAAAGGGCTTTTATCTAAGATCAAATTGATTTGCTGGAGGTCAGTCTTCTGAAACCTCCTTGGACTGATTTGCTGAAGAATTGTTCAAACAGGTGGTAAAAAGGCACTGAAAAAACCTGTCAGACTGGCCTACACTGTTAAAACACCGTATTCTGGTAGGCATGATTTTGACCAAGGTCAGTGTTGTGTCAGGTAAGATACCCGTGTTCTTGCAGACTGGTGTCTTCCCACACGTAGCTCTAGTGGACAGACATTGACAAGGGATGAGCAGCTGGACAGGACCCAGCAATGTGTGCTCACAGCCCAGAAAGTCAGTCTTGTCCTGGGCTGAAACCAAAGAGGTGTCACCAGCAGGGTGGGGAGGGAATTCTGCCCCTCTACTCTGCTCTACCTGCAGTCCTGCACCCAGCTCTGGGGTCCCCAGGGCAGGAAGAACATGGATCTGTTGGAGCAAGTCCACAGGAGAGGCACAAAGATGATCAGAGGGATGGAGCAGCACTCTTATGAGGAAAGGCTGGGAGAACCAGGGTTGTTCAGCCTGGATAAGAGAAGCCTTTGGAGTGACCAAATAGTGATATTCCAGAATGTGAAGGGAGCCTACAAGAGAGATGGAGAGGGACTATTTACAAGGGCATGTAGTGACAGAACAAGGGAGGATGGTTTCCAGCTTAAAAAGAGTAGGTTTAAATCAGATGATAGGAGGGAGTTCTCCTCTGTGAGGATGATGATGCACTGGAAAAGGTTGCCCACATAAGCTGTGGATGCCCCATCCCTAGAATTGTTCAGTGCCAGGTTGGATGGGGCTCTGAGCCATGTGGTCTAGTGGGAGGTGTCCCTGTCTATGGCAGGGGTGTTGAAACTACATGATCTTTTAGGTTTCTTTCAACCCAGGCCATTCTATGATTCTATGACAAGTCACTGGAGAACTTCTTAGGCCAAAGTCCTGGTAAGCATCCTGGCAATACCCCAGTCCTATTTAGAGGCACAGTTTAACTATGTACATGCAATTCTCTCTCCCCTACTTCCTTTGGCAGCAGGGCATGTGGACTGGGAGCAATAGCAATTCTTCCAATACGGAGAACTGCAGGGCCAGGGACTCCAGCAAATATGACATAATTGGATTTTCATAGCTACTGTGCTGCAAACTTGAAACTCAGAGATGGAAGAGATGTAAAAAATCTCTTCTTTGGTTAAACTTCTTTTTTTACCAGGACTGCCATCTCCTGCAAAGTTAACAAGATACTTTACACTGACTTCAAGAACTTGTGAATCTACCTGTTTTACTCCTTCTGAAATACAGGACTTTTTTTTAAAAGAAATTTTCATCTTAAGTAATGAATTATTTTCCTACAAAACCACACAAATGGAAATATAATTGATCTAAATTAACTGAAGGCAATTTGGCTGTATAACTTTAATTTAACATTATTTAAGGAAAATAAAATGTTAACATGAAATCCAGAAACCAAACTATGTAGAAATGGAGTTTTCTGGCCATGCAGTTTAAAATTTCCCATTTTATTTACTTGGTATAAATAGAAATATATATGGATCTCAGTGCAAACCAGGGATCTTGTTGTGCTACAGCAGAACTGGCCCAGAAGTTTAATGGTTCCTCCAGTCCTCCAGTTTATCTCCACACTCCTGCAGAGGCAAGAGCCACACTTAAAGTTGCTCTTTTTTATGACTTCTGGCTTACTTTCCTCATGCATGGGAAGATTTTGCATGTGTAGGATGCATTAAGGGGTATGGTGGATGCATCATGGGTAGGAAGTTTTAAAAGTATAATTCCAGATTCTCAGTCATATAATTTCTAGTTGCTGGAGCCAGGTAGTCTTGTAAGGTGATCCTTGACTTTTCAGAAGTTATTTATGTACCATGTTTCATTTGTGGGTCTCTGGTCATTTAGGAGTATTACCATGTGCAGGTAAGTACCTATACCTACACATAGCACAAGAAGAGAAAAGTGACCGTTAAATGACACAATAAAAGGAAACACACAATTAGGTGTGCTCACTTGGGATAAAAGCACAGTAAGAGGTATATAAACAGAAAGTAGTTTAAACAATATGACCCACTAGTAAGTAGCAATAAAATAGGGAGAGGAATAATTTGAAATCCGCACTTGAAATCTGCTCTTCATCCTTAGTTACCACATAACCTGATAGGACAACTAACATGTTGCACTGTTTTTGTTTTTCTTTCATCTGCAGTAGCTACCAAGGAGACAAGAAAGGCAGCAGCAGCTGCCCCCAGAGCTAGCTGCAAATTGTTTACAGTTTCTGTGGAGAGAGTATCTTTAAACAGATGATTTGATAGACTGCAATCCCTTCTAATGCTTGAGTATTGTGTAGAAGATCACTTGGTGTTTCCTCTGCCTTAATAAAACAAAGAGGATTTTATAATTTTATTTTTACTTTTTAAATTATATTTGTTAGATTTGTTCAGCTTGTGTTTCTTAGTGCCAGGCACTTGCAAACACAGATCTCCTCAGCTGATGAGTTCAGATCTGCCAAAAATACTCGCAGTAACTCCAACATTCTTTATTGCATTGTTGTTAGTATGACATATAAAGATTAATATTTATTGTGCTTTTATGTTTCTTCCACAAATATGCAAGGAAAGGAAATAATCCCAGTAAAGGACATGATATTTTTGGCCTCCTTTACCTTCAGTTCTTCAAAAGGCCATTATTTCTGGAATGGCATTCTGTAAGGAAAGTGAATAGAAAGTAAAATAATTCTTAATTATGTTAAAATTTTCATACTTGAATTCCCCTATGCTTTACTGTCAATCAGAATTGTTCATGAGTTGGGTATTTCTGCCATTCTTCATTTTCTCTGAAAATGCCACCTTCATAGAATTATTCCCAATATTATTATTTCATATTAGAAAATGTTGAAACACAGTCTCAAAATTGTATGCTCAGATAACGTTTAAGTACTTATTTTTCTTTTCTGTTCATATTTTCCTTCCTTTTAGAAAGCAATGATACAAATTAGGACTAAAGCTATTAAAATCAACAAAGTGTTTATGTCTTGCTCAGACTTGACCTCATCCAGAATTTTTTCTGTTTATGTGAGATTTACCTTGCTGACTCTAAGTTATTCCATCTACTTCAGACACCTATCCCTATTGCTGCTAAGGGATCCAAACCTTTATGTAACTAACATTAGCTGAGATTTCTTTCTTCTTCTATCTCTTTGTGTCCCATAATGATGTTTGGGTGGGATGGTTCCTGTGACACACATTTGGGGGATGTTCATTTCTAGAAGTTTAGGGATATAACTTTCCCTTCTGTTTTTTGAGTTCACATGTGTGGATTGACATCTCTATTTCTGAATGGCCACTCAAGGCAAAGAACCACAGAACCACAGAGCTCTTTAGCTACTAGGTCCTTTGGCCCTAAGCATAACCTGAATTCATTTCTTCTTCATCAACAACACAAAACAGGGCAGAGAAATGAAGTTATTAACAACTGCTTTTAAGACCACCAGAATATCTGCATGTTCTCCACAGATTTATCCCTGGCTGTATCAGAGAACTCACTCATTTTTCTTTTTCTTTTTTTTTTTTTTTTTTTTTTTTTTTTTTTTTTTTTTTTGTCATCTGGTGCTGAAGGTGAGTCCCCTTCAGCATTGCTACTGCCTCAGTTCTGATGTTAGTATCTCTGAGGATTTTTATTTTGAATTTCCACAGCTCTACAGGTTTCTAATAAATCCAAGAGGCACTCCTGCTGTTCTCTCTCTGAATATATTGTCTTAAGCTAACATTTTGTGAACTGTTGAAATCCACTTGAAACTATTCTTAAGATAATTTTAATTCATTTTCAGAACAGAGTTGTCACAGGTTTCTAACACTTCATAACAAAAAAGATGCCCAAGCAGGAACCTCTAAACAATTGAGAGGCTTTTCTGTAATCTGTTCTTCTAACCTTATGTCTGGATTTCCCCAGGTAAAAAATTGTCTGTTGTTGGAAATTTGCCTGGCTAGAATTTGAGGATGAAGTAATTTTTCTGAATACCTCACACCTGGAATTCCAGCTGCCTCTACTCTGGAAATATTGCAGGAAATATAATTGAAAATCTCAGGCACATCAGCTGAACTGTGACTCTCATGAAATTTTTTGGTGTTTCTGAGATATCTTGGGCCCCCTTGGAAAGTGCCATATAGTGAATCCCATGCCTCCAGAAGGTTGTGATCACACCATGAAGAGCATCTGCAAATCCTGGTAAGGATGCTCTCCCATGGGCCTGGGCTGGAGAAAAATCCCAGGGAAACATAGCCCCAGGGAAAGGTTTTGGCTGGTAGTTGAACAGGCTCCTGCCTCAGGCATTGTTTGACATTGAGCAGGGGCATGTGTGATTTGCAGTCTTGTACATTTCTTCCAACAACATGACTAACTATTTAAACATTTTCTCTCAGGCCATCACAAGTTCATTGATGCTACCACTAGCATCTTATTAATAAAACCTTTTTTAATGTGTTTTTCTCACCCTAATACAGTTAATTCTGCTCTTCCCAATTTCCTCTGGAACACATAATGTAACATGATATGCTGAGTTATTATAAAGCTGAATATTCTCATATCTACTAAATAATTTTGCTTTTAATTTGGGGTATTTGCATACATTTTAGACAGTGCTGATAGCATGTTATGTTCTCCCATGTGAGTCCAACCTTCGTGTGGAGGCTGGAGCCTCTCTCGTGCAATGGTTGACTCTCCTGGGCTTGCATAGCCCGAGGGGTCTGGCATTTTTGAGAACTCTCAAAACAAAATTGCTTACTCTTGCTAGCAAAGGACCAGGTTGGGAATTCTGGAGTCTGTTTTTTAAATGGAAGAACAGTGGAGGCATTTCTGTGAGAATCCTGGGCAACGCTGTGTGTTAAAATACTACTTATGAGAAGCTGGAAGTCTGTGTCCAAATAATGGTCATTTATTGCCCTATCACGTGCACCTCTTTTTCTGATTCAGGTTACTGGTTTATAGACAGACCTTGGATCTAACATGGTATGCTGTCTTTTCAGGCTAATGAGCTTTGGCAATCTTTAAGTGCTTTGCTCACCTCTGTCCTGAAAGTGGATGTTATTGTCTCCAGAAAAGTTAATGTAAAGAGCTCAGTTAATCCTTGCATCTGAGTGATGATGTCCTAACAACCTTGTCCCTGCCTGAGAAAGCTGCTTAGCTCAAATCCAAATAACAATATTTCACTTTGTTCTCTGGTTGTAGATAATTCTGTAATTCTATGCAAATGGTAATCAAGCTATTTTAGAGCAGCACCACTAAAAGCTGACACTTTATAGCGCACTATATATTTGCTGTCCTTTTTTTTTTTTTGTGCTTTCCTTAGTATTTATTTTTTTTGCTGTGTTTCTGAATGCCTTCGTAGGTTATTTTAAATACAGTTTTCTAAAGTTCTTATCTAATACTTCTGGTTAGCATTCAGCACTTTTATGGAGATTGTAAATTATACACGATGTGAGCCAATAAAAATTTCATTCAAAACCTTAAGAAGAGCATTTTTAGAAGCACTGAGGGATAAGACAGTAAAATCCAGAATAAATACAAAATAGTGTTCTGGTGAGAATTGCTTATCACCAGCCAGAACATTTTGCTAACTCATGGGGGTAATGGCTGACAAACTTTTCTTGGAATCTGTCAGTCCTGTCATTTTCTGCATGGCTGCAGAGTAAATCACAGGCAGTAAGCAGAGCACCTTGGTCAGTAAATCACTACAGCACTTCCCAAGCGCTGCAGTAAATGGACAAGAGACAAGTTTGTGGCATGTTGCTTTACATCCAGTGTTTGGACAACAGTCAATTAGATTTTATGGCATGGAGTTACACTGAAGCTTTACTGCTCTATTGATAACAGGGTACCAACCAGAGAAGATGATTATTCTAACTGTTAGGCAATAAAAGCAAAACACTGTTATTATAGACTTTTCTCCCCATTTCTTTTAAAGCTTGGCTGCATTATTATTTCATGTCAGTTTTGGGATAATGTCTGTCAACATTGTCAGACAAGGTACACACCACCTGCAAGGCAGACCTGTTGGAAGGGCGGGCCTGCTCATTATTAATGCTATGATGGTCTGCGTCTAGTCTTGTCTCCTTCTGACTCTGTCACATTGTTTGACATTTTATTTATCATTTTCATATCTATTCATTTCCAGAAATAGTTTAAACGTGTAATCCTTGTGTGGGCTCAGCAAACTGGAAAGTAATTTTAGCTCATAGAGTATATTTTGCCATTTTGGGTAATGAAATCTGATGATATTGCTCAGAGGTTTATGTTTGCAAGAGAGATGCAAAATGGTTGCAACGTTTCTTAAGAGGTCAGATCCCAGATTTGCTGAACACGGCATGAGCTCAACCTGGCAGCTCCGTAACTGTGCAAGTGACAATGTTTGCAAAACAGTGTTAGGGATAGCAATGACTCATCTTGAGAGAAGGAATGTGAGCTTCCTCCCTAGAAATAAGGGGAAAGACATGATCACTGATTAAGCAGAGGCAGAAAGAGTAGGGGAGCAGATTCCATCAGATGCTTGTTTAAAGAAGGAAAGATCCCGTGGGTTTCCCAGAGGTGTGCAGTAACAGGACAATAATCATACTACAGAACATCACACACTACTGGACAAAACCAGTCTATCCAGGGTTTCTGGTAGATTATGTCACTCTCTTTTTGAGCATGTCCTTATTTGGGTTTTGCTGATCTTTCAGGAACTCTTCATGTGTGAACATAAATACATATGCTTTTCCTTATCCCTGGGTGGATAGACCTTTCCAGGCTGTTGGGTAACAGGAAGCGCATTATTTTGTGGAAACTTCAGAAAATCAGGGCAATTCCATCTGCACTTTTCTTGGGAAGACACATTAAGGGAGCTCTTGAGCAAGAACACATCACTCTGGGCCATGATTGAAGGTAAATCTAACTGCGGTATTTCTGCTTTCATCAGTCTGTGGTCTTGTCACTGCTGCTCAAGGAAAGTGACTCCGCACATGCTGTGGAGAAAGCAGCAGGGCCATGGCTTCTGCCTTCCCCTCACTACCATTGCCTGACCATGGAGTGAAGTACACACTGAACTGACTAAACTATGAGACTCATCCCACCCTTTCCCACTACACCCCTGGTGACAGGTCTGCTGGTGGGAGAAAGCCAGACTCACTGGCACAGAGGCTGGGTGGAATCAGGTGGGCTCCACCAGATTCTGTGATCTAGAAGCATTGGTGATCAGGACTTGCCCTGGATGGTCTTAATTAGGCTACTAACAGAGTGGAAATCTCAAGAACTGCTATTCTTATTCCCTAAATGGAAAGAGCCTGCAGAATTTAGTAAGAGCTAAATTGCAGGATCCTATAAAAATGAAACATGATCCTGTACACATTATCCCATGAAGGAATACATAAATAGCTGAAGTTTATTAGAAAGAAGTCTTGTACACAGCAGACTTTAATTTTTTCTACCTGAAATGGCAGAAGCTTGATACTGGTGTAGTAATTCTTGGGTAGAACGAAATTATGGTAAAATTTACTGAAAAGCTTTTAATTTTCATTAATGCATTCACATTTTATTTTAAAGGATTGTTAAATTTAATGGGCTGCTTTAAAAGAATACCTGTAATAAAATAATAAGAAGAAATCTGTTATCAGAGATATTACCATTGATTTATTATCGTTATCCAAAATACTACCACCTTTTATTTTAATACTGGCTGTTTAGTGGTCTGCTTTGGTCGTTGTGTTGTACACTGAAGTCACCTGGTTGTGACAGAAGCCAAAGGCACATTTATGTGGTCTGAAATCAGGATTAGGTATTGTACTAATAAAAAAAGCAATAATGTTTCACTAAACCAACTATAAAAACCCACTAATTTGAACTTGTTTAGAAATGACTGTAGTAGTGTTTATAAATAATACACTTTTATATGTAATTTATTCCGTCATAATATGTATTTGCAGCAAGCTGCCAGCAAGCTTTCTCTGTTTTTAACTCAATGGTGCTTAGAAGAAACATTTCAGGTGCTGCTCAATTTTATGGGGTGCTAAAAGCCCTATTTAGCCCTGTTGTTACTCTGTCAAATGTTTGCTCTGATGTGGAAGGGAAAGATTTTAACCACTGAACAGCGTGAGACTTTCCAAGCTGATCAGCACCCAGAGGCTATGGATAAAATCAGAGAGGAGCACCATTTCCAGGGAAATTAGAACTGTCCTTTGTGCTCTGCCTTTTGCTGCTAAGGCATTCTTCTCTGGCTAATGTAACCTAGGGTGCTTTTCTCCTTTTCTCCAGTTGGTTTGGTAACTTCTTTTCTGAACTGAGGAATAAGAGCTTATTTTTGTGATTTTTGGAGTCCTTTTTCTTCTTCACAGAGACTTCTTTCTTTCACTCATTTTCCTGACTAAGAAGTCAGGTCAACTCTTACCCTCCTTGATGCCCCTTTTGTAGTGGAATGTAAACCTACAATTCTCAAAGAAGGTAAAAAATTTAAGTACACGGATGCAAATGTTTGTATAAATGCATCCTTGTTTACAGAGAGAGTGCTGAACTCTTCTCTTTATACGAAATCTTAATTCTTTTGATTTCTTTAACAACTGAGGTATCATGGTCTTGATTACATAAGGGTCAAGCCAGAATTACTCCAAGGGAGCTCCTTTAACAGAATTAACCTGGACTTGCACAATGTAATAGAGTTCAGGATTTCTATTACATGCCTTTACAGATGAAAGCAACGACAAATCAACATTTTTAAGGGAAATATTCTTACAAAGAAAGACATTCTTACCCGCTATTTATAGTTTTGTTTTCTTTAGACATTAAACTCTGATAGAAATAATGAAAAGGAATGAAAAATATTTACATTTTAAATTTGATTGAAATAACAGCTACCAGAAATCAGTACATTTTTCATCTTGAGCCTTTGATATATCTATAGAGTGTTGGGATTAAATAGTTTCTGTAATTAGACTTCGTAGTTCTGGTATAATATTAGGTAAGCCTCATAATAGTTTGTAATACAAAAAGACAATAGGAAAACTACTTTTAAAATTGCCATTCTTATCTTGCTCAAAAGCAGTTTATTCAAAAACAGGGTAGTTAGCTGCCTTAGCTTAAGACTCATTGAAATTAAGCTCTTCATACAAAAATATTTGCCAATGCATCATCACAAAGAGACAGATGCAGAAATCTGTAGTATCTTTCTTTTTTGCGTCCTAAAAAAGAGGGCAAGCTGTGTCAGTGCTTTGAATGTAGAGTCCAGTCTGGCAGATTGCAGCTACTCCAGGACCGAGGTTAGGACCCAACATGCCCTGCTGAAGTGAACCCCTGTGTTGTCCCCATTTAACATGTATTGGTTTGGTTTGCAGGGAGGTTTGAGTGAGTGTTAGCTACACCTTTTCTGCAGAGCCATGACATTGTGTGCCACATGCACTCCAAGCCCTCACAAGGAGAGCGTGTCTGGCCTGATTGCTGGTCTCCCAATGGCTTCATATTATGAGTGTGCTGAGCTGCCCAGCCCAAGGAAGTGGAGTACATCTGCTGTAAACTTACACTCCTGAGCTCTTACCCAGTGAAGATGTAGGGTCCTCAACACCATTTGCTTCCATGCTGCAGTGTTCTGCTTCTGCTTTCTTGTACAATACTAGTTGCACAATATAGACATAACTTTCATTTCATACTATTGGTTTGCCAGTACATTTTGAAAGCATCTAAATTAAGCCCAAAGTTGAAACTTCAGCCTTGTTGACTTTCAGTAGGATCCAAGGCTCTTTCTACATCTTTCCCAAATCATTAAAAAAATATATACTTTATTAAGATTCTGAAAGGGGAAACTGTGTCAAAAGTAAGGAATATGTAAATAGTCTTCTATTGGCATTGACATGCAGCTCCATTGACATGCAGATCCAGTAGCTGCTTAATGGTGAGAAGCTACTTGCCCAGCAATATGCAACATGAAGTGAGTAAAAGGAAGCTCTAAAAACCAATTTTGCTTCATTGGGAAATTAGTCAGGCCATAAAAATTGATGCTGAAGCTAGCAATACTAATCTTAGGAGAACTGCCACAGAAACTTCAATAAGCATCAAGAACATTCTGGGTCTCTATCTCACTGTGGAGAGACATCAGTGCTTCAACAAAACCCACCTGATCTTGAGGAGATCCAACCGAGGGATGCCATTGACCTTGCCTAAATCCAGCTCACTTTAGCTGTAAAAGCTCAGAGGCACCAGGGCAAGTGGCTTCAGTAAACAGATGGGTGTATTTACATGCACTTTGTGTGTGTTCTTCCAGACAAGATGCAAAGTTACATGATATGTTAAGCATTTCAGATATATTCAGGGAAGAACTAAAACCAGACTGTTAGCAACCTGAACTTACAACGGGAAAAAAGTCAAAAATTCTTTTGATTTAACTGAAGCCAGGATTTAAATAAACTCCTTACTGATTTCCGCCCATGTTTAGAAGACTCTCATTTGCCCAATTGTAAATGCACTGCCTTTTTAAAAAAAGCTCCCTTTGACTTCTTTGAATCATGATTTAGCCATACAGTTTTGCTAATTTGGGCGATTCCCATTTTAACTCTCTGAATTATTCCTTTGAACTTCACCTGTCTGTCTTTATTAGACATAATTGGCAAGTGTACAATAAACAGGATGCATAAAAGCTGATACTTAAATTCAGCAGTCCATAATTAGATTAAGCTGCATCCTACTCTGAGAAAAAAAAACTATTAGGTAGCAGAGTGCATAATTTTCCTGAAATTTCTGTGTGGTCTATACTATTACACAAAACGCAGTAACATCTGAGCATGTAATGTCTGCCACCTGTAGATGATTGGGAAGTGGTTTCCCTTTTTCCCTTTTTCCCTTTTTCTTTCCCCTCTGCCTTCTTCTTCTCTTTCCTTTTTTAATTTCCACTTTTTTCTTTCTTTCAACTTATATTTCATCTTCAAGCTGTATTATTATAATGGTGGATTGACAAGAAGCAGACATAATTTCATACTACAGCTATGAAATTAAATATTTTTATGGTATGTTGTGATGCTCCTCTAATATGTTAAAGCATACTTCTTATATAAGAAAAGATTAAAGATGATAGACTGTACATTTTCCTATCTAGTATTTATTATTGAGACTCTAAAGAAACACAATTGAAGTCACAATGTTAAGTAGACTTTTATATCTAGAATAAATAATGAGCATATTTCTCATTTTGATCCTGATTCTTGACCACAGAGTGTAGAATTTAGAAGCAGAGACTAAACTGAGGTGAGGGAGTTTAAAAGGTGGGAAAAAGATGAAGAAAACTTTGAGTCTTTATGTTCACATCACTCTGTGTATTTGCAGTATTTTCATTGTTCCTGTTAAATTTTTAGTCATATATGACTAATGCATAAGACTTAATACTTTTTTTTTTGGTCTTTACAACAACACTCCCTAAATTTTGCTGATCCTTCCTAAATATATTTCTCAGCTTTGGGTTTTCTTATTAGTTTCCAGCACTAAACCACATCACAAGGCTCTGATCACCTCCCATCTCCTTGCAGCAGCCACCCCTTCCCTCGACACAAGCTGTCTTGCCACAGCACTACATTAAAGATCTCTCTTCGGGTCTGTTGAGCATGCAGCCTCTGTCTTTGATTCCCTCCACATGCTTTCTCCTCTGTATATCAAATGTGAGCTGCTTGTCTTCACTTCCAAGGATTTTTATGGTCTATTCCCACTGTCATCTCATTGTGACAGACTGAACTACCACATAGGTGGAAAACCTGCCAAGCAGCTGGCTCCAATTAGCCACCTATCTTTTTAAGAGCTGGTGGGAGCAAGGGGAGATCTAAGTGCTGTATAATCAGACCCAGCTCTTTCTGAGAAACTCTCCTATGGTGAAGAAAGGTAGATGTCAAAGGCATATCAAAGGGAAAACAGCTGAGGGAAAGGAGGAAGGATGAAAGGCTATGCCTTAGTGAAGAAATTAAAAAAAAAAAAAAAAAAGGAACAGTGATTGGAGACCCAGCAATCCTGCAACAGTGTTCAATGCAATGCAGCAATGAGACCCAGATGGAAGTCCCTGAGAGCTGTCTGCCACAGCTCTCCTCTCATGGCATGGCTGAGCCTGTGTTCTAAAGGAGCTGGCGGTGTGTGTCTGTCCTAAGCAATGGATGTGATGCTGCTGGGGACAGTTGTACACATGCCTGCCTGGCAGTCTGCAAACCTACTGCATCTGAGGAGACAGTTTCAATGACAGGCTGTGTATAGTGAATGAGTGTCTCTGGGGGACACAACGTACAAACAAATCCTTGCCCTGGGATCACAGAGACTGAACACCTGGTGTGAGTGCACACTTTCATCTTCCAGAGCAACCTGCACAGGGTGAAATGGGCTCCTGAGTGACAGTGCTCAAGAGTACCTTCTTTTTATATAAAGTGAAAATTCCTTTTCTCTCATCATGACAGCCTTCATAAAGAAATTGCAAATGTACTTAACGACAATCCTTGGTTGGGATGTTTACCCTTACAAAGGCCACAAAGCCTTAGTTTAGTCAAACTACGTTATCAAGGTTTTTTTACTATAATATAATAGTAATTTGGGATTTATGGCTTAACATCCTGCCCTTTCACTCTGCAAGGTCTCTCAAGGATGCCTGTAATCAAAGTTACCTCTCTCTGTAAGTACTTGTCATAAATCTTCTATCTCACCTGGTAGATGTTTCATTCTCTTGCACCTTGTGTTCAGTATTTAATTATCTTTTGTTGTTAAAGGACATGAATAAAGACAAAAGCAGAAAGCGGGTCTCGCTGCATCCTTCCATGGGAAAGTCTGTTCCTACCAGGTTGGTTAAAGTTATTCAAACTCTTTGACCATTTTTTGTACGTTTTTTAGCACAGGGTGACATTAACTATTGCTTTTGGACAAGGGGAGAAAGAGCACTCACATAAAGGTTCCTTTTCTAGGCTGGACTTAAAATTTTAGCAAATTAATTCTCATTGCTACAAGCGTGAATTTTCCCACTGATCTTGGCACTTGCACTTTCTTCAGCTGACAGTGCTGAAACCTTCACATATTGCCAGGTTCCTGGGTGTCTCAGCCCCTTGTCTGTACTCCCAAATATGAAATAAATTTTATGATGTTCATTTGTTAGCTGGAGGACATCTTCTGCTTTATAAAGAAGATGAAAACTCCCTCTTTATGAGGAGTGACATGTAAATGATGAGGGGTAACAAGTACAAGTTACTCCTAGGGAGATTCCAAATAGACACATGAAAACTTTTAACAATGAGAACAAATCAGTTGTTGGAAAAATCTCCTCAGAAAATTGGTAGATTCCCCAACACTGGACACATTTAAGTTTCACCTGGACAGGCTGCTTGGCCACCTTGTCTACACTGTGCTTTTGACAAGAAAAGTTGGACCAGATGCTCATTATGTTCCCTTCCAACCTGGTATTCTAGGATTCTGTTATTTTATGATTTTCGTATTCAGGTAAGAGTTTAAGACCACATAGCTGTCCTCCCTTCCCTCCTTCCTGGCCATGGAATTGCCTAAAATTCCAGATTTTACCCAGATCCCTCGTTGTGTTTTTAACTTTACACAGATGTCCTTAAGTCTCTATACAGTTGAGGATACCATAGAACACATGGGCTCTTGTGTGAAGTCCTAACTGCCCAGACTCCTCCAATTACCCTTCCTAGAGATGGTTTCCAAAGTCCTTGCCCACAGTTACATAAATGTACATGGCTGCATCAAACTAACTTTGATATACATGGTTTTTGAGTACAGCGCCAAGTTGAGAAGTTTGGATAAACAAAGGTTTTCGAAAACAATTTTCTTCAACCAGTACTTAAAATGTTCTTAGAAAGACTCTTTCTTTCTAAGTAAAGGACTTTAACCTTCAGTCTAATTTTTAAAATGTCATGGGTATTTTATATAGGAAGCTAACAATAACCAGTATTACAAAAGTCAAGTGGCTTCATTTTAAAACATTGCTTCAATTTCTAGAACTCTCTTACTATGAAAAGAAATGCTGTGTGTAAAAAAATATAAGGCTGCTCATCTATCACTACCCTGATACACTATCAAGAATGTCTCTTTAACCTTAATTGTTCTTCACTGAAGCATTCAATTTCCTGCTCTCTGTTCTTGGAACGCCTCTGTTTTCACTCAAAAATGGAGTTCTTTTTAACATTGAAATTGCCTGAAATGTGGTTGCGAAACAGACGATTATAAAGTTTTCAAACGTCAATGGAAAGTCAATATATTTTGCCTGAGAGCAGAGTTCTCGGTTTTTAATTTTTTCAAACAGAAATTCTTAGCAGCTTTATCAAATATTGACAAAGTGCTGTATTTATTATTTATAGAATGGATTTAATAAATGAAACATAGATCATACTTAATCATGATGTCAAAAAATGACAAGAACTGAAAAACTCATATTTGGTGAATTATTTGACCTTTGTAATTAGAGAAGGAAGCACAACACAGGTGTGTCTTCCTGTAGTCAGAAACAATACTCCCGAGAAAGTTTCTACATTGCAAGTTAAAATGTGTTTCTACTTAAAAGCAGTTCAAGCAAAGTGGAAACACAGCTTCAGAGAACAATCATTCAGAGTGTAGTTTAGTGTTTATAATCACTAGCACACCAAACGATAGGTCCTGTTGTGTTTGATGCTGGTATAGACAATATAATTGGCCTCTGCAGGATTTGGCTAACAGGGGAGAGAAAAACTAAATGCACAGCTTAACACATTACCTGTCAGGTTATGGCACTGATGATTATCTTTGTTAGGATCAAAGTGAAAACCATCAGAAAATGAAAGAGCAGAAATGTCACTGACTGCTTAAAAATGAGGAGCTATCAGCAATTAACAGGGGTGTTTTTCTTTTGCTCTTTCTTAGCTCATTTTTTTACTCTTTCACAACCACCAAGAAGCTGTAAACTTCCTACTAGCCTCAGATGATCTTTATTTTGGGTGTTGCTTACATGCCTTATGTCTTAGTTATCAAAACACAACATTTCCTTTGGTAAGCAAGATACCTAGGTGCTTCCACTGAATTTTAAAGTAAAAATAGTATTTTGGATATCTGACTGCATTTTGACTAGTTTTTTCAGAGATTCTACATACTTCTGATCCCACCTTTTCTCTCTGAAAACATCAGCTTTTAGACTTGAGCTATTGACTTTTTTGGGTAAGGAGCCCTGCATCTCTTAGTGGCCATTTATAGGAGTTTCCTATGTATCAACATCTGGGGAGGAACAGCTCTTTATCCACCTTATCTGCCCTCCTCAGGATTTTGTAAATCTTTCCCTCCTCTGTCCTCAGACATCCCTCTTCCAAATTTAACATGTTTAACTCTTCTGCACAAAACATCTGGTCCCTCTCCTCAGCCACTCCTCTGTGCCCTTTCTAACATCTGTCCTCTTACAGATGTGAAAATTGAAGCTGTCCAAAGTAAAAGTGAACAACTGATTTAATCCTCAGTTCTTAACTATTGATGCAATCTTCCATACAGAATCCTGGTAGTTTAAATTATGGATTTGCCTGTATGTCACTGGTGTAATACGTTTTGTTAGTGATTAAACCACTTAAATCTGTGCTTTGAAAAGATTAATTTTTAAAAGACTGTATTATCCTTTGATGAGAAAGGTGCCCTAGAGGCTGAACACAAGGAAACTCAGCATTACTGCACCTAGCCCTGGCCTGGGAATCTGGGTCTTGGGCTGCAAACCTGACATAGATGTCTATGACCTCTGTAACATCTAAGAAATTGTGGATGCCTCAAAATGGGATTTACAATATTTGGCATACTGACACTTCAACAGAAGCAGGTACCAATGAAGAAAGGTGCAGTCTCAGCTGGATTTAGGCAAATATCTTTGTTCAATGAATGGGAGAGTTTCAGGGGGTCTGGTTCTTCAGTCTCTATGCCCTGGTCTCACTGGTGGAACACAGAACAAAACAGTTGAGACTTGCAAAAAGAGGGCACCAGATGTTGAGTCTGTCCCTGCTGCCACTGTTCACAAGGCTTCAGTATGAATGCTGCTGGATGCAGAGTAGTGTGACAGAAAGGAGTTTATTTCTCCTGTTTGCTTGGTAATAAAAAGTGTAAGTAGCATGCCAAACATCCCCCTGCTCCTTCTGGAGTTGCAGAGTCTTTAATCATTCTCAACATCTCACAGATCACTTTTTCCCTCCTCCTCTCTCTTAAGTGTCTTGAAAGCCTTGTCATGAACAGTATAGAAAATGAGGCATAGATTAGATTAAATGTTTCCATCTGGTGCAAACATAGCTGTAAATTAGTGGACTCAAAGAAAGTAGTTAAATGCACATAAAAATAAAGCCCTCCTGAAACACAGCTCTGCTAATGACATGACATTTAGTTATGTGTTCATAGACAGACTCTAACCAGTGTCAGTAGTGCAGCATTTGACTTTGCTGGAATGTGTGAAGTACCTGCTTACAGAAGGTATAAGTTACCAAAGGGCAGCAGTTCTTTTCAATGTGTTCAATTGCTGTTATTGATTTCAAAGCATTGGAATATTAAGTATCTGACATTTTAGAGTGGACTTGAATATGACATATGAACAATTGCATATTTACATAACCTGCATGGTTTAAAAAATTGTAGTGTATTGAGTGTTAGACTCATAGCATTACCCTAAAAAAAAAAAAAGGTCAAAGAACTAGTATTTTCTTTTTTTTTTTTTTTTTTTTAATGTACAAAGAAACTCACATACACAAAATGACACAGAAAATGTTTGCTTGAGCTGGGGACAAGGACAAATCCCTGAAGAATACCTAAAAAATGCATAGGTTATGAATATGACTTGCTGGATACTCTTTATTATTTTCAGTCTTAAACAGTAGGCAAGGTGTTATGACTCATTATCTTTCTTACTGCTAAGGGTACATTAATTTTCAACTACTTGATAATAATACTGTATAATTCTGCAGAATCTTTATGCCTTATTCATTGCTTGAAAATGATTTCACAGCTTGTGAGGTGGGAGTCAAGTGAGGCTGAGAAATTCTAGGACAACAGCAGAGAACCAAAGAAAATTCAGAAGCAGCCTGCGTCAACCTAAGAATAAGAGTATGTTAAACCATCAGGTACATTTCCATGATGTTTATGTCTAAGATAGGAGTAGATTTGCTATGCTGGATTTGAAGAAGTGTGTGTGCCTTAAAAAGTTCAGGGCTTGGTTCTCCAAATAAATGCACGGATTTGGAGTAGAGTCAGTGGGCAGTGGAAATACAGCTTGTTACCAGGTCACAGAGCAATACAGAAATCAGATACAGGTACCATGCACATTCAGAAGCCATATTTTTATAGTGTTATTTATGATTCTGTGTGGGTTTGCTATTAATCCTAAAATCCCCTGTTTTTTGATATTAGTTTAAACTTCAGGGTAAAGTAGAAGCTGCAATTCTGAGTTCCATCCAGGGTGATGAGAGCAGACAGATATGTGCTATGACTGTAGAGATTTTTTTGCCATTGTTCACTCTCAGCTATTAACTGATCAGCTCAGAACCATTCCCTTCCACAAAGCACTGGCACTGACAGCAAGCTATTAGCTCTCAGCACCTTGGGCACAAGGGGAAGGAGAGAAAAATATAGAAAAGCATTTTCAACAGACTAGGAGATAAAAGGCAATCAGGTTGGGTATGTGCATATAGGTTTTCACTGGAAATCCTCAGTGTTTCACTTGAGATATGTAGGGCATGCACAAACATGGAGCAAATCTTCTGGTAAAAAGGCTGAAATACAAGACATTTTTGTAGTAAATAATTTAAAGATAACACTTGAACAAATGTTTAATTGAGGCTTCATATTATGATTTTTTCTGATGACAAATCTGATTTTGGAAGGTCATTGTCCTTTCTGCTTTTGGCTGCTTTCATCTCTTCTGCCCTTCATAAATCACTGTCTCCTTTGTTGTGTCAGTGTAACTGTTTTTACAGTTTTTTTTTTCTTGGAAAAGTATGAGTCATATTATCTAGAGCTCATACCCTCTTCTGTTTTAAATCCTGTTTTTTTTTTCACTGATCTGGTTTACAACAAACCCTTGCAATGAATTGACTCCCATGATGAAAGATCAGGTTGCTTGTTACTGTTCAGCCTGACTAAACCTACTGCTGAACTAATGAATTTGTTGCTTTTTCCCTGCCTTAGCACTTGTGAAATCCAAATGACTGGTTCTGGGAGCTAATCCAGCAAGAAAAACAACACTCCAAACAAACAGCTCAAAGCATATCCTTCCCTGTTTTTTGGGCTCTCAGCTGGCTCATGGCAGGATCAGCATATGTGCAAGGGCAGAGGTGGGGGCCAGCAGGTGGGGGCTGAGAGAAGAGGTGAGTCCCCTGTGCTTAGTCAGCTGGGCTTTGGAATGAAGCAGTTCCCACAGGGAGCAGGCATGTGTGGCACGTTGGTGAGAACTGCCCTCAGCATGAGTGAGTCAAGGAGTGGACGGGCAAAGTTTGCTCCTGGAAAACTGTGCTTTGAAGTACACCTTTGGTGTAAAGCCCAAATGGGATACTGCCGTGGGAATCACTATCTGTTCACATTTCTTTTGGGTTAAGATGGCTCCTGGCTGCTTCCTTTACATGCAGCAGCTGGAAGTCCCTGATTCAAGATTCAGGAAGATATTCCTTTTTAGATATTTATTTATGTCTTTATTTGGCAGGGAGTATTTTTTCCCTTTCATCATCTCAAAAGCTGTATTAACAGCAATCCATATTGTAGTGCTCCCTAAGAGCCTGACTTTGCCACCATAATTTACACAAATAATTTTAACCTGTTTAACAAGTCCCAGTGGGAATATCTTCTTAGGAACTACATGGACAGATAAGTAGCACATTCAGGGATTAAATTCTAAACTTCCTGCTAAACTATCCATTTTTCACTACTTTCCTTCTTGTAAGGTCATGAGGCACATTTTTCTCTCATGTATTTGTTAGTATTAATCTCTGATTGTCTTTTCTGATTTAGTTTAATGGCAAATATTTTTGTGTTAAAAATATGACAAGCTGTTGTGAGTGTGGACAAGTTTCTCTTTTTTTTTTCTTTTCCACTCTGTAAAGAAGAAGAAAAAAAATATGAGGACACATTAAAAATATTCATATTCATAGGCCCCCTTTTGTTATCTCACATATGAGGTAGAGCCAGTATCTATTCTAAACAGATGTAAGAGATAGAAATATGTGTAATTATTTAGATGCTCATAAATTTTATCAGTTGCAAACAACTAAGGATAGTTGGAACTTCGTAGTTTTACTTTCAGTGGTTTCACCCTGGAAGAGTTTTGCTTGCTTGGATTAGCACTGCAAAACTGATTGATTTATCCTGTCATATTACCATTGCGTATTTGTGCTTGCTTTTGTAAAATAAAGGTATTTGTTTGATTTTTATGATTTTGGAATACTCTATGCCACATAGAGCCTTGTTCTGAAGGTTACTGCACGAATTCAAGTGTCCTTGTCAGGGAAATAGGGAATCTGCTGCTATTCCAGTATTTCCACTAATAAAAAGTGGGCTCAGTTTTTCTTCCTGCATGTGTGATCAGCTGAGCTCTGTCTCCCTTGCTTCCTAAAATCTTAGACAAACAGCATTAATAATATGCTTACATCAATTAATTTTCTTTTTTTTTCTGAGTATGTTGATGGGCATGGAGTAGACAATCCATCATGCTGCCTTCCAGGTCTTCTTCCTGTTGTATTTGTGAATAGCTTTGTGAATAAATAGAGTTCTGTTGCCTAGTGGTCTGGCTGTGGTTAACTCTTTCATTACTTCTAAACAATGTCTGGTATGAACGGTGGAAGACCTTTCTTCTAAAAATCTGCATAATTTTAGTGGCTTTGAGTTAAATTACATCAAAACAGAGTCGAGTTCTGAAAACAAGTCAGGTGTCCTTTGCACATTTCTCATGACCTGTGTCATTTTGAAAACACCTTAGATTTGCTAACTGTCAGTGAATCACCTCTCTCTTCCCTCAAGATGGAACTTAGAATTGGTTTCTAATGGATCTATTCTTTCAACAGAGAAACAAATGCACAAAGTGAATTTTCTTTCTTCTTTCCTGTATGAAATGTACTGTTAAAACAGAGATGTGATCCAAATTGGACTCCTTGAGTTTTGCATGCAAAAGAACCTGACTTTTTACACTACATCACAAATTATATTCTCTAGTATTTGATTTTGCTGTGCTATAGAGCCCCATTTTCTTTTCTGAGAATAAGGTTCTAAAGGAAAGATGGCTTTATTACTAGAAGAATTATCTCATGCCAAAGCCAAAACTGAATAGTTTAAATTTTCTAATTTTGCAATTGTTTTTTTTTTTTTTCTAGTAGCCAGATCCTGAGCTTTTCTAAACATCCATTTTACTTTCTTTATAATTATAAATCAAACCAGGATTTCAGTATAAGCCTTATATACTGTCGATTTTCTTCCCACTCTATCAGAGGTATTACTTTTTCTTTATTTTTAGAATGCATAAAAACATTTTGCAATCTCTTAAAAATCCTTTAAGATGTAGCTAATCTAGGTAAACTGACACTTAATCAATTTCTTTATTTACATTCTGACCTTAACTGTAGTGCTTGAAATCACCTTGCAAAGAAAAAGATTGTGCATATATTTTGCTATAAAGCAATAGAGTAAATATATAAAGCCTCATCAAAGAGAAAAAAAATATTCTGATAAATAACAAATTACTCAAGAGATTCCAGCTATGGAGGAACGGAATGAGAAGAGAGAAGAGGAATGTGTAAAAAGACTAAATGCTTAAGAAGGCTCCCTAAAGGGGGTTCACATCCTATCTGACAGAGGATGCAAACATATGTTGTGCGTAAAATGACTCAGTACAACTGCACTAGTGTTAAAATACTAAAAGCCTCATTATACTTTTTTCCCCCTGAGGTCTGTGCTTTTTTTGAAGAATTTTTAGAAATAGTGATAACAGAAGCGATTTATGCTTTCCTGGAAATGAACTTTGTAAAAATTGTGCACGTGGGCGGCTTATGTATCACAGCTGATGTTGTATTCCCATGTTTCTTTTCTCCAGGCAGAAATAAGCCTCTTTTCTTTTTGTTGTTGTTTTTAATAGACAGTTTCAAAGTTGGATCAATGCAGATGTTTCTACTAGTTTTTGCTGGGGACTTTTTTTGCAGGACTAGGGTACTGATATTCCTAAACAGATACTAGTAAAAGTTTTACCATACCTCTCTGTGGATCTTTATCTGGGCACTTTCTTCCCTTGAGTCATATCTTGGTACTTGAAAATAAATCTTAGTCTGTGGAATAATTAAAGGACATAAGACTGTCATCATGCAATACACTGGAGTTTTTTTCTTTACCGGGTCATTAATAGACGGCCCGTAGCAAATGCTTTTTTATTATTATGTTAAAACATATATCAGATCATGTCCCTATTGTATCCCTTTATTTTTGTCAATGCCTACCTCTTAAATGTTTTTCACAGCACTCCTCTTCACTGATGATCTGAGGAGTGGATAGGCAGATGCTTCCTGACTAGAGCACTGTGTGCTAAATACCACAGAAAACCTTGTATAATAAACAAGTAACTTAGATGAACAAATTGCCATGATTCCTAATATATCTGTTCCTTCATGAATTATGAATATCCATGCAATAATGTGTCTGGATGTATGTAATGCCTATTTATTCTCCAAGAGGTCAAGGCTAAAAAGCCTCTGCATGCAGTGCATTTTTCATCTGCTGTCCTGAGTGCCTGCATGCACAAGAATGCTTTGCTGCTGCTGCAACCTCCTGCAGCCTCTCTGCAGTGTCACCAGACTACAGACACTGCTGTAGCAGGACCTTTGCAGGTAGACACTGTGGTGAGAAGGTTTTATTTGGCCAGGTACCCAGTCATAGTGTTGACTTCAACCCCTAAGCTTCAGGAAAGACCCTTTTTTGCCTAGCAAATGGCTGCAAGAACCTTATGGGACATGAGGCATTTGATAGGCCTAACCATACTCCTTTCACCATTTGGAAAACAAGGGTCCATTTGAGATTCATCATGCTGCTCATTATCAAGCAATAGAAATGCTCAGCTGCCTGTAGCATTCCCATAGCTTCAAAATCTACAGATGGTTGACTTTTGAAATGGTTTCTGAATATGTTCACATGCTTCGGGTAACAATGTTGTTTCACTGAAGTTTAAAACCCGTTTTACTCTGCAATGCCAACAAAAATATTCCCAGCTTGCCAAGTATTTCCTGGCTTGTATGTGCTAGCTGGATTATTGCTTCTCAACCTGTAAAAGCTATAAATTAATATAGGAATTCTAGCAATTTATTGTTTAACTTAATGCATTTTTAGTATTTTTAATTTTTTCCTGACTGAAAAGCAAAATCTCTGAAGTGAGCTCTGTTGGCCTTGCTGGAGGGTTATCCTTGCTCCTCATCCTGTGGATGTTTGGTCTCAGGAAAAGTGCTCTGTTAGATGTTTCCCAGAGTGAATCAGTGAGGCTGCTAAGGCTGAGTTGCATCATTTGTATAAGATTACCAGGGAAATATCAAAGATTTTGGGTAGTGAATCACTTAGTCTTTTGGAACTGGTGAATTGAAAGACTATCAAGACCACACATACTGTTTCCTTATGGTTTTGGTTGCTTGGCTCTTATAGGAAGTTTACCCTTGGGCCGGTAGGGCAAATTTGCCCAGACAACATTCTGTCACTAGCAACAAAGCCCTCTGTATCCCCACAAGCATGAGAAATAATTGATGAGGAAGTTTGACTTTCATCACCTGCTCAGTGCGTGAGCTGGCTCTATTTGTGTTTTGCAGCTTCACAAACCAGATTGGTTTGTCCTTGGGCATAAAATGGAGTGTAACGAAAAAGACCAAGAGGTTTAGGGCTTTTTTTAATGATCATGTAAAAATGAATAAAGAAATCCCAAGACCTCCAATCTGTGAAACATCATGTAACCTATAGCAAAGACCTTAAGCATATAAGTATTTTTCTTACTGTATGAGAGGCAGAGTAAAATAATATATTATTCTGAGTTTCAAGATTGGTAGTTTTTGCTTCCATTGGTCAACTGTTCTGTAATTTGAAGGGACTGGCTTCAGTTGTGCTGTGGGCAGTTTTTGCTTTCATCGATTATTGCCTACCAACTGTGATTTTTAAAATTATCTGTCAGGGTACCTTTAGGCATTAGATGGTTGTTGTCACTGGTTAGACAAATAAAAATATTTGCCTGATGACCTTTTGTCATTTCAAGCACAAGAGACATCAATGGTGATATTGTTAGGAGTAGGAAACCCTGTGAAAGAATCCTCTCAAATTGTGGTTGTTGCCTATCAGCATTTTACTACTGGCACTGTCAGCTGACAGATGTAGTGACTCATTAGAGAAATCATTGGGAGAAATAGAATCTGGAAACTCTGCAACTGTCATCTGAACAGACATTTTGCTCCCTTTTATGAAATTTGGAAGAAAAATTTGTTAGTGATCACACCATACTTTTCTACTTTTTGTCTCATGATCTGACTGTCATAGAAGTTAAAATTTCAAACAGTGTAATTTCTGAAGCTTTTAGAAAAAAAGTATATATATTATTATAAAAATAAGGCAGCAGGTATTACTTATAGGAAATCACAAAGATTTAAAAAATATACACTTCCACAAGTGCCTCTGAGGGAGATATTTAATTTCTCCCTTATTTGTCACTATGAAAAATGTTAGGGGAAAAATTGCATTGATATGTAAATAAGGAATTGCATTGTAACCCTGCAGGAATGCTTAGGTAAAGGTAAAATGAGAATCTTGGTAATAAGGGCACAACAATTTTTGCTCCTTAACTTGGACAATTAGAAACTACTCTAGGTTTCATCTGGTTCAGAGAACACTCCTGTTGACTGAAGAGCAGAGAGCAAAGCTTGTAGTTTTGCATATTATTTTACAGCTACATTCAACAAATCTTGTCAATAATGGGAAGAAAAAATATGGCTTGTTGTCTAGGAAAGGATTTTGTCATTTCAACAAAGTCTGTTTTCTCTGAACACAGCAATGAATAGAGCTCAATCTTCCAAAGTGATTTGATATTTTTGAGAGGTTCATATAATTGCCTTCACCTTTCATACATGTTTTTGATACTGCATATAAAAGTTTGCTTGTAAATTAAGCAGAAGTGAATTAGTAAGGAACATTTATGATTTTAGTCCCTTTCCAAGAACTTAAAAAGTCCCTGGGAATACAAAAAACCATGACAGATTGCCTGAAGGTTTGCAGTAAACACTGGTTTGAAAAGCTTGTAACAACCTCCATCTGTTCACTGCACACTTGAAAAGGCTCACAGAGCCTGTGCAGTAATACAAAGATTCCTGTGAGGCCAGATCTTTTCTTGGGAGGATTGATTAATTTCACTGGTGCTGTTTGGGGACAAGAAACTTCCTAAATACTTATTGTTTTACTTTTCAGTGAGACAGTGATTCAAGTGGCTTTCATTCTAGCATCTTTTTTTTTATCCTGATACACATTGTAACTTGTTTCTTCTCAAAAGTTCGGCAACAGGTAAATGAGGAATCCTCAAGCACTTAGTGCATCAGCTTTTTGAATTAGTTTCTGACAGAAGTGATTCTCATGAGTCTGTGATGCTGTGAAAACATGCATAGCACACTTCAGTCACAGTGCTGCATTCAGGGCAGCGCTTGCAAATTTAAGCTCCTGTGAAAATCAGGACCTGATGTACTAAACTGAAATAATAGTTAACACAAATAAAAAGGATTTTCAAACAATTGACTGGTATACACTTTATACTTAACAAGAATTTCTATTTTTCTATTGATCGAATTAGTTAATCTGGATGATGCGTGTTTTGTAGTTTTTCCCCTCTTGTGTTTAGGTTTTTAGAGGGATTGACCTTATAAAATGGTATTTTTTAATCTCATCTATTTAGCATACTGATAAACAAGAAAAGGTGAGAATTATATCACTTTTTGCAAATTAATTTTCTGTCATCAATAATTTTGTAAAGTTTTCTCGGGAATATACTCATAACTTGATTCTTATAAATCAAACTACTTAACAATAATTTAATTACAATTCTTTGTACAATGAAGGAAATGTTAGAGACATTAGAAATTACCTCTATCTTAGCATTACAGTTCCATATTAAAACATGCAGATAGCATATACAATAGCTAGCTTTCTGTTATTTGGTATTTCTGTTAGCCAAATGACTTTTTTTGACAGGAAGAAAAAAATTTCTTTTTTTCTATTACCCTTCACATGCTGTTGTGCAATAAAAATGCCTGCATTTCAGCAGGAGGAGCTTCAATGGGTCTTAAAATCCAACAGTCTATTCGCTACAGAAATGATAAACTGCGGACCATGTCAACAGCAATTAGATTTTGGTGTGACAGTAACTATATCATTTCACAGAAGGCAAAACCCTACCAAAAAAAAATCTACAAAATCTGCACCAGGATATTTCTCATTCTTCTTCACAATGCATGCATCCACCTAAAAGCTGAGGGGTTTGTATGTAGGGGGATTTTTAGGTTAGGCACAGACTGAATTGAGTCAGTGCTGATGGACTTGTTTGCTTTATGATATGTTACAAGACATATCCATCAACTCCTGAAGATTAAGCCCCTGCAATGAGTTTTGCAGCCTGTCTGACTGAAAAAATAGTCCTGGAACCACACTCAACTGTTCTACTAAGAAAATGTTGGTCAGCTGAAGAGACAGTTTCTAAGTTACCTATTCAGACACTTAGACGGCTTCTGCTACCACTTCAAGTATCTGGATCTGTGTTTAAATGTAAATAAATCATGGTGGGCTCTCTATATCTTGCTTGGAGAGAAGTAGAACAAATGAACCACTCTGAGGAGGGATCTTAGATGACTGATTCCCAATGAGATGGATTTCCTTGGTTACCAAGTGAGGTATATCTTGATATCTCTTTAGAAAGAGGCCAAGTTACTGGATTGGATTTAGTTTTGTAATGAATCTCACCTGATGTTGCGCTGGTTGAATAGGTTATTGAAGTAGTTTGTATAATAGAAAAAAGTATTTCCATTTCAGGAAAATTAATTTGTGAATTTTAGCTATTCAGGAGTTAAATATATGGATACAACTATTTCAGCATTTCTTTTTATATGTTATTAGCACACTTTAATGAACAGTGGATTGAATAATGGTTTTCTTATATAGATGCTAGGGATTAATTTTAAGAATTACTCTATTTCATGTAGGTCCTACCATGTCACACCTTAAAAGTCTAACTTTTTTGAAGAGAAATCCTGCTTTTTCAATGAAGAAACTGGTATCATAGTCTTGGAAAGGTAGTTAAAATAGTGCTTGAGTGGTGCATCATTCCATCAAAGGCAGAAGATCTACTGCCTCAAAATATTCTGCTCACCTCATTTGATCTTTTCTTTGAGCCTTCATTTGCATGTAAGGTATATTTCCTTAAGCTTGTCCAGAAGTTTCTGCAAAGTGACTTTGTGGCAGTGTTTTGAGAACAAGGGGAAAGATTTCCTTTCCTGTAGAGTGAATTAAGCTATTTCAGAAATTTAGACCAAGGTTTCATTCTGGATGGTAATAGTAAGAGTATCATCTCCTGTTTTTATCATTTTTTTGATTAGGAAAGATAAAAAGAAATTACTCTAGCAATTTAAGAAAATTTTTGGAACGGCTTATGCAAAGATTTTACTTTTAGGAGACATACATAAGTAATTCTACATTTTTGTATCAGAAAGGATTAGCTGATTATTTTTGAGATGCTGTTTAGTCTTATGAGTCTATGACAAGTCAGTTTCTATTTGCATTAATTTAGGGCACTGTCCAAACATCCATAACCCAGTGTTTTCCTCAGAGTCATTTGAATTTAATATATTATTTTTTATATAAAATTCTTGAACTTCCAGCTGTGATATTTTGACTCCTTAAAGCCTTCTGAGCTAGCCCAGCAGTCTATGTGATTGGCTGCTTTGGTTGGGTTTAATTAAAAGTTTGGCAAATTAAACATTTGCCATTGGTAAACAAATATCATAGGCACAGACAGAGGGTTCATGTGTAGTCTTCAGGTGGAAGTCATACTTATTCCATTTCTGTTTTTTTCTCTAATAACCCTACCAAAAGTAGCTGTAAAAAAAAAAAAAAGTGAGTGACTCTGGAATTTAGTAGGGCAATGGTCTTAGATGTATTAAATGGAGCTAAAGTCTTCACTCTGTGGGCACTGAGGGAGGTAATGGGATTAAAAAAATTACATTGGTAGATTAACTTCAGAAGCAGGGAAGGAAAGTCAAAATGTATTGTTTTGCTAAAATAGTTAAGTGTATATAATATTCACACAGTATCCTTTAACCCAACTTTTCTTAGAAGTATTCTCTCTTTAATTATGATGTCATAATTCCCTTTCAAAACCCCAAGTTCTTGTAATTGAATGTGCTTTTTAAGAAATATCTGAAATCATTAAAATTACATAAAAGAAACACTAGTTAAATTAATTCACAATATGTGGAGATCCTTAGGTGTGGAAAAATATTAAGTTAAAATCCAGTTATATACAGGAGCTACACCACAAATGTAGAATGGGAAACATTAGTCTCTTGCTAGAGTCCACATCTTTACAGATGATCCATAACCTTTATGGCACAACATCACACAATGTTAGACAAATATTTGTCAATGAGAGTGAAATATTGCAGAAGTCAATGAAGTATTTTAGCTCAGCTATGATTTCTTTCCATTAGTGAGGGAGGAAAAACTATTCCAGACAAGCAGTTCTTGAAAGATATTTGATATTGCTGCAACATCAGCCAGATATGCTAATGTAATGCTCTGTAACAACTCAAGCCTTCTTTTCCTACAGATGATTGCGTAGAATGGTTTATTTAAACTTGAAACCCGAAGAGAATTCTGGCTCCATAGACATTATTGGTATCTTTGTGCCCTACATGCACCATGTAGTCAGAGATCACCGAGATTATTAAGCACCTAATTCATCCCTTGGAGTAGAGTGATTAATTTGCCTTCTAAAATGTGCTAACCCAGAATCTCAAAATATACATTCACCTCTTTATGTATTCTTAGTGGCCACATGTGTTGAATTTTTGGCTCTGCATAAAATTAAGTTCCTCTGACTTCATTGTTTTGAGGGATTAAAACTAATCTTAGCTTTTTTTCCCCCATGCATTACATGTGTATCTCGTTTTTCCCATCCTGAGAAAGCAAAAAAGGGGGGAAAAAAGGGAAAAAAAAAAAAAAAGCCATTGGTGTCTTTTTGAAAGAAATAGTAATTTTTTTTCTGCCTAGATTGACTACTGTAAGCCATCTGCTTTGATTATTGGAAATATCTAATTGCTCAATAAAGACACAAAACTTGGAGCCCTTGTTAATCCATATTTAAATTACAAGTGTATTCTACCTCCCATATTTTATAGACATTCAGCATTTTGCCAACAGTGTAATGCATCCATATTTTCATCTATAGAACAGATACCATTTTACTTTTTATTACAGGAGATCTTTATTTTGAACCTTTGCTTTTAAATTTTTATAAGCTCCACCCTCAAATTGCTTAAGCCTTTTCCCAAGAGATTCTTTTCCTGTGAATAAAATTTTATTTTTCATTTTTTAAAATTATATAGGCATTTCTACATTATTTAAAATCCCAAGAAGAGTTGACTCAGTCAAATAAATACAGCTGCATTTTCCTTATTCTTCCCCATCCCGAAAGAAATGTTTGTCATTTTCCATTGCTATTGAAACACCTCTTAAGCTGCTTGAATTTACTATGGTTTTTGGGTGTTTGTTTTTTTTTCTCAGTAGATTATTATTATTTCTTAACCTCTGACTTGATGAAGATGGACAAAAAGAAAACAGTATGGTGCAAAATTTAAATGAAGTTCAGACTTAGAAATCTGTTCTCAAGAACTGTTGACCAAAACCAGTAATTACTTATATCATGTATGCATTGAAAAGAAAGCAAGAGGAGACCTTTGCATAGGACTTCCATCTAATTACAGTTAGAGGAGTCCAGACAGTTCCCATAAATCTGAATGTCATAAACTACAATAGAGGTAGCAGACAGGACTTTTAAATTTATTTCTTTGCTAGAACAGAATTTCCAAATAGCCAGTATTGCTTCCTATCACAGTAGCGTCATCGTGAAAAACAAGAATTGATCACGGTCTAACCAAACCCTGTCACTCAGAACAGAGAGTGAACAGCTGTTGTGTTCAGTGAGCTTATTACAAAAGCATTTTTTATTTTCTCAGGAGTTTGACAGGGAAAATAAAGTAGGCGAAACAAATGAAATGTTTGATCTTAGGCTTAACCGTCTATACTGCTGAAAAATCCTAGGAGAGAGAAGTATCTAGTTATAAGCAGAAGCCACTTAAGCACCAGCAGTTCAGCGTTAGTTTATGTCAGAGCTTTTTAACAGAACAAGACTGCAGTTCCCAAGTCCTTGCAGTATGTTCAGGTTTCTAATTCTCTCAGGTGTCTTAAATTCTTGCTCATGGAGTCTCTGCCCAAAGCTTTATCTTTAGTAGCTCATCTAATTGCAACCTTCCAGTCTTTCTCAGTCCATGCAGCCAGCAACTGGCAAACTGCTTAATAACTTTCAGTCTTGGGCAATAGGTCTGTGAAGAATAATCTGAATTTTTTTATTTTCCATTTATGAGCAGAAAGAATTGTAGACCTCTTGACATTCAAGTAGCTGTACCACTTCAGCTCCAACCTCTCCAACCTGCTATAGAAGGAGAATGTGAATGAAAATGTAATTTTTTTTAATTATTCCAACATGATAATCACCTGATCTTCCTAAGAGTAATGAAAGTGTTGTATACCTTATGATAGCATATATTTTTCATGGTATATACACTCAAAGGTGTTGTATAACTACTCTAATTAAAGAGTAGCTTAGGACCAACCTACCCAACCATTTTTGGTTTGGTTTGGAAAGGAATTTGAAGAGTTTTATGAGATTTCAGAAAGCACATGTCTCTGCCCATGTATGTACTGTTGGAGTAAGTAGTCCAGACCTCTTTGGATTATTTGAAAATGCAGAGTTAGCAAGGATGTTCATACTGTTGCCAGTATCAATATCTAAGAAGTTTGAGTTAGCATTAACATGTGGCTTTACTTAAAATACAGTTAGCCATAGTGAATGCAATTAAGATGTTTAAATACTGTTATACAGAATATTTGCTATGATGTGGTTTTCATAATAGAATTTGTCCAGAAGATCATGTGTAATTTTCATGTTAATTTTTAATTTTCCATATTATTTATTTCAAGAAAAATGGACATATAAACAAAATGGGACAAAAACAGGGGCAAAAAAAGTCTAAAGAAAATGAACACATTGTAAGACTCTTCTGGAAACCCCATCATTCATGCTAATCTCAACCCAAAAGACCAGTATGCCACTTTTGAACAGCTGCTCCAGTAGTTCCATGGCACTTTTTTCTGATGTTTACAAACAGTGCATTGGGTGTTCCAATCTCATTTTGAACCTTAGGCAAGACTTAGAAGAGAAAGACTTCAATGTGTCAGCTGAAACAAGGGCATCAGTAACCAAATCATTCTGTAATAAAATTTGCCTCGCTGCTTTTAAGAACTAGCAGATGGTTTCAACTTTATCTCCCATTGGAGACAAACTGATTGAATTCAGTCTTTGCTTAATGGCTGCTATTTGTGCAAATGAAGATAAAGGAACTTAGCTAAAGATTGGCTATTCCTGTACAGCCAAGTAACAGAAAAGGCTTTGCATGTCTGACCAACAGTCCCATTTGTAAAAGCTGGGTGTTTTTATATCTTCAGTGACTGGCAGTAGGTGATATCGTTTCACAACATGGAGTTAGTGGTCTCCTACCTCAACGATTACAGTCACATTCAGCCATACATATAAATGTGTGTATACATATATATATATATACAGAGAGAGAAATCTATATTTGATAAAAAGAAAATATTTAACAACAGATTTACCAAGACCTCTGGATTCCTAGCTCTGATACAGGCACTTAAGGGACTGCTGAAATAAATAATTTAAGCAGAAATTAGACTCTGATACAACCTTATGGATGTGAACCTCACTGCAGAACCTAAATTTACTAGGGCTATGGTGTGCATCAGGGTGTTTAAACTGACTCTATGCCAATAGACAAACACAGGGAAACTACCCATTTTAGACTGTGGTCAGTAATTTGAAGTGCAAAGAGACAAAGTTTGAAAAGTTTGAAAATACTGGAGTGTTTATTGTGGGAAACAATTGCTGCAGGTTTCTTCTCCTCTCATTTTTGCCAAGCCTATTCATAGCATGCAGACTTACTTGTTGAACCTACAGAGAGCCTAAAAAAGGAGAAGATTTATGTTTTAGGCTGAGTCAAGACCCTTTGGTGGTTTAAAAGTGCTGAATGATCACTGAAAACACTGCTGGGAGATTGCAGCTTGCCTGGACAGCAGCAATTCTGCTTCTGCCCTGCTTGACCAGCACAGTGGGTAGCCAGTGTGTGGCTGGGATTTGCAGATTCCTCCCAGCTGCTGGACAGCCCTCCCAACTGGTGACCCTGGATTTAGTCCTGAACACTCTTTTCATGAAATTTTGTAACTTTTTTTGTTTTGAGTTAGAGTAAGATGTCATAGTGCCTGTAACTGGATTCTGACCACAGCTGAGGAGGTCACTGGCAGTTTGAGGGGACCTCAGCTCTTCTTGCAGACAGTATTTCTAGCAACATGACAGCAAGGAGCTATCTCCAGAAAGGTGTTAGACTTCTTTTCTCAGGAACTTACCCACAACATGTCTCTACTGGTACAGTAGAGACAAGGCACAAGGTCACAGATGCATTATGATTCAGGTACAATAGCAGAGAGTTGACACGCAGAGAAACACTTTCGTTTATTCCATTGATCAAACAGGAGCACACAGGCAGTGTATTAGTATAAAGGACAAAGAGAGAGAAGACTGTTTTAATTACTCACATTTTATAACTGTGTATGTATATGCTCCCACACATAAGAGCAATTAGGTCTCCTAAGTAAACCAAATTCAGATAGACAACAGCATGGTCAAATGAAATAAGAGCATATTTTTAATTGTTATTTGTATAGTACCCTCATTGTGTAAAGTACTGCATAGCACAGCATGTTTCATCTGAATATATTTGAGACCTGTAGGAAATCTGGGTAATGGAAATGCCTAAAACCGATGAAAATAGGACTATGACCCTTACATAAACACTGGCAAGGTGACGCAGTAAGTTTTGTCAGAGATCTGGTTTTGATCCAGACATTTTGGAATTTAGATCAGACATCCACAGAAGAGTACAGACTGGAGCAGAGGAGGTTCTGGTTCCCCAAGAGTGCAGGAGACACAGTAGAAGACATGGTGAGGGCTATGTATCAAAAGGAATCAAGAGTAAAAGGTGTCTGCATCCAGATAGGATTGTCAAGTTTATGTGTAATACAGCTTTGGTTAAACCTGGAGTCTGTGCACCCTTATTTTGCTGCAATTATGTCTTTGAGTGTCTGTTTCAGGTCAGAAATTAGAGCCAGAAGTGTCAGGTCAGAAGTGTGGCTGTGTACCAGGGTGTTAGCTCTGCCTTTGCCTCCAGGAAAAGACAATATTTTCAAGCTACAAGCTTGTGCTCACACAGCTGTGAGACTGATGGGCAGGAGTTGGGTTCCATATCTTCAGTCTCCAGGAGCACAGTCTAGAGAAATATGTGACTGTCCTGTGCATTTGGTATTCTTAATGAAGAAGTCTCCTTGAGTCAGTAAAGTTGTCGTGTCCTTCATATGTGAAAGTGGTTTTACATTTTCTCTTTAATTGCTCATGCCCTAGCATCCATTATGAAAATGAATTCTTACAAGTACTCATGCCTTAACTGAGAAATAGAAAATATGTAGGAAGAAGTCAGGAAAATAGAAAATAGCATAATTGCAGGGGAATTCTTTCAAATGTGTTCTTCTTACAGAAAGGGGGTTGTCACTTCAATGGTTATTTAATCTTTTGCACTTAAGCAGAAGCAAATATGAGACATACAATATTCAGAAAGGTGTTTTCAGAGCTTTGTCATTCTTTAAAGGGGTAAAGAAGGGGGAGGGACACTGGGAGACACAAAGCTGATTAAAGGTGGAATAATGAAGGGAAAAATGTTCGAAAGACAGTAAAATGTTCACAAGCTGAAAAGAGCTTGAACAACTGCTACACTGATCTAAGGAAAGGCATATAATCCTCTTAATACTTTGTTTCATCAGGGGAAAAATGCTGGACAAGAGGAAACATTTTCTGAGTCATAGAACATGGTAAACACTTCAGTAAGAGATCTGCTCCAGGCTACATGCTGAGTGCTGACCTACTGAAATTATTTAGAATAAGAACCATGGCAAGAATTTCACACTTTGTCTGTCTAGGAAATCAGCTTTATCACACACATGATCTAAAATGTGCTGAAGTGTTTATTTTTTGTATAAGGTGCTATTTTTTTTTCAAGATTTATATGTTTTTCTCCGCCACATGTTACTTTTGGAGGTGTGAATCTGTGTTTATGCTCTTAACAGAAAATATCCTTATTCTTACCTCTTTGTTTTCTTTCTTGTTGGAAGAAGTTATGTGAAAAAATAATCCACATTATGTTTTTCTAATATTGAGAGATATGACCGTAGATTTTAACTATATTTTCTCTTTCTTCTTCTTTTTTCCTCATACTATCACAAAGATATTAGGTAAATTAATCTGAGCAGATGTTCAGCACTGTCATGTACATTGCATCAATATCAACAGAATAATGTTGCCTGTGTTAAGGAGAAGGGAGTTTAAGAATTATGGTCTTGCATTGCTATGCTTTAAAGATTCTGTAGGGTCTCTAACACATCCAACAGGCTTGTTTCCACGTGCATTGAAGATTTAATGTTAAAAAGTTTGAGTATGCTTTAAAAGCATGACACCCTACTGGACAAAATTGCAAAAGCAGAGGCAGCTTAGCCACTGGCTAAAGACTGTGACTGGCAATGACTGGGCAAATCTGATCAGCCCTGCTAAGCTTGTGAAACAGAAGATGGTGGAGGACTAGAAAATTTAGGCATGTCATGTATTTTTTTTCAGCACACCATAATTTAGCAGTCCTTTGGGACTTTCCTCCCTTTGGAAGGAAATATGTAGAAGTCGTTATAAAGAATTCTTTAAGCAGTTCTGTTTCTCTCAAGCCAATAAACACAAAATTTTCACATGCTATGCATTATGCTTTATTGCCTAGAACAAAAGGCCATAGTGGAATTTCATAATAAAGATTTAGCTTATAAATTCATTAGAAATATAATAGGTATCTGTAGAAATCACTTCAAAGTTATTCAGACTTCAATAGTGAATTATCTCTTCTGTAGGCATTTTAATAGGTCTGTAACATCCTATAGCAAGCATGGAATTTTCATTACATTGAACAACTTCAAAATCTGTTAGAAATGGTGCACTTCTATTTTTTTTTTCCCTGAAGAACCTTATATACGAAAACAGAGAGTTACTATAGCAGTCTACCACACTGCTCTTGATCTAAGCTTTGGAAAACAGCTGCTCAGAATAGTGCAGTATGCAGAAATAGTGAATGTTCAACACTCATTGAGAAAAGGACCTTCTCTTATGAAAGCAGGGAGGTCATAATCTGGAATGGAATGGACTATGAAGAACCTACCATGAAGGACTGGAGGAACTATGGAGAGGACCGTTGTATACTATAATGAGATGAATATAATGAAATGGAGAGGTAATCTAGAATTTTTAAGAGAAGAAATGTGATCAGAAAGTACATTGAAGTAGATGCATATAGGGTACATCTGCAAAATTAGGTTGGATCAGACTAGTCTGCTTCTGGAGTAAATTTCTCAGTCATTCCCCCAGTCTGCATCTAACCTGTATGAAATTAAATCAAAAGATAATCTCCAGAATCTCTCCTTAATGCACTCCAAACATTATTGGCTGTCAGTCAACAGCTCTGGAGTGCCCCAAAACACACAAAATGTGACCACTTCTTCTCAGAAATAATATTTTGTTCAACAGATCAATTCATACTGTGATGATTTTGCTAATGAAGATGTAACTAAAGAATAATTTAAAGGGAGAAAGGAAAAATTTAGAACTCCTTCTACTCAGTAAAGAAGGTATTTTTTTTAAATTTTGCTAGAAGAATATATTGTGCAAAATGAAGTTCCTTGATAAGAATGAGAAAATGAGCCTGTGGAAAAATTTTTTCCTAAGTACTAAAGAAAGATGTGTAGATCTTCCTACGTGATGAAATTCTCCAAGTCTATACTTTTGTATTAATTACCTATAGTATTGGCACACACTTTACTACTGCATATAAAAGTAAAGGTGAAGCTAATTTACAATTTTCAGAATCCCATTTGATAATCAATTTAAAATAAGTCTTACTGGCCTTGCATACTGCAATTTAGGATGGTGGTTTTGTGTGTACTTTTCCTCCATCCAGAATGACCAGTTTACTAAAGTTTGAAAATGGATTCTATTGTAATATTTATTTTGAAAAATCTGCATCTTGAAAGGTATGAGTGTTAAAAATGGATTAATCTGGTAATATTTTACTGTGAAAATTTATTCCACTGGTCATTGAAGTGTTGTAGTAAAAAGCAATCTGATAAAATAAGCAGTGAAATTGGAATTTCAGTTTAAACTGCTTTTTCAAGAAAGAAGTTATCCTAAGGCTCATGTTTGAACTAACTGCTATTATTTGTTGTGTGTAGCAGTCATTTCCTTACAGAGAGTCTAAATTTATTTAAGCTGCAGCTGGGTGTAGAATTTCTTGGTACTGTTACAGATACCATTAAAAAAAGATTCACGGTTATTACTTAAATTTTACAATTTGGTTCTTCACAGAGAACAAGTAAAAGAGAACATTATGTGTCATTTCATTTTGAATAATATTGAATGTCTTATCTCTGTGTAGCTCTGACCAGAAAGGAAATGAATATGGTTTATTTTATAGTCTAATCCTGTCCTAGACATCCATTTTAGTTAAAAAAAAAAAAAATTGAAATATCTCCCTTTGATAACTAAAGTATTGCCTTTCACACTGCTGAATGCTTCGATTCCACATTTCTTTGTTATTTCACTTGGAAAACCTCCAGCCAAGCTGATATGGATACAGTCATGGGGCAGATACAAGCACCTGAGATAAGAGCCACCCACTGATGATGCAACAATTAGAAGCTTCTTTGATAACATTCTTTCAGTGCTTTAATATTTCTGTATTCTTTATAATTCAGCCACATGCTAATTAAATAATTCTATTTGCTGAAGTAAAGGGAAAGAGAACAAGAGAAATAATCTTGAACACATTGATACGGAAATTTAAAGCAATGTGTCTGATGATGTGTGCTTCATGTCACGTTGCTATGAAATGCTGTGTTCTTTGCTAAAAGAGCTATATTTGAGGATATTAAATGGAGTATTTGTGGAAAGTAGAGCTTCTTATCAGTGATAAATTCGTATCTGGATTTCAAAGATTCTTAAAGTGCTTCTTGAACAGTCTAGTTAAAGTATTAGATATGGGTCACAAAACCCTCAGGCAGTGCTACAGGCTGGGGAAAGAGTGATTGGAAAGGTGCCCACTGCAAAAGGACCTGGGGGATGCTGGTTGACAGCCACTGAACTTGAGGTATCAGTGTGCCCAGGTGGCCAAGAAGGCAAATGGCATCCTGGCCTGTATCAGCAATAGTGTGGCCAGCAGGACCAGGGCAGTGATTGTCCCTCTGTACTCAGTACTGGTGAGGCTGCACCTCAAGTCCTGAGCTCAGTTCTGGACCTCTCAACTCAGGAAGGACACTGAGGTGCTGACCGGAGAGGTCAACAGAGCTGGTGAGGAGTCTGGAGCATGAGTTCTGTGAGGAGCAGCTGAGGGTGCTGGGGGTGCTTAGCCTGGGGAAAAGGAGGCTCAGGGGAGACCTCATTGCTCTTTACAACCACCTGAAAGGAGCCAGATGAGGGTCAGCCTCTTCTCCCAGGCAACCAGTGACAGGATGAGAACACACAGCCCTAATCTGCACATGGGGCGGTTCAGACTGGACATCAAGAGAAATTCTTTTAATACACAGACACACTTTGAATTTTTGAATTGAAACACTGAATTCCAGTTTTAGTCTGAAAGATAAATTTATGTTGCCATTTAAAATGCATTCATGAAAAATTACAGAAAACAGGTAGTTACACTATGTGCATTTGCTCTCATTAGTTGGGGAGAGTAGCTGAGCTTTTAAGACATTACCTTGGCTACCATATGAGATTCTAAGAACTGTCTTTCTGTGAAATGGGACAGGAGATAGGTGATTGCAAGTAGTATGTAGGTGGAAGGCCACAGACAGGAAGAAAATTAAAAAAGAATATACTACTGCTTTACAGGCAAAACCTGGAGAAACTAAGGCTTACATTGGTATTACACCTCATTTTGTCATTAGTTTGTTATTTTTTGATCAGAGCTATTTCAGGGAACTGTAATGTAACATTGTTTAACACAGCAAAGTGTTCACAAACTGCAGAATCCCTTGTATTTCTCATTGGAGTTCACATTTTCTATCTAACTCAGGTCCATGAATCATAAGCTTAGGGTTACCTACTTTCCTGGGTCTATCCTTTATTACATCTTTTCTTTCTACTTCTCTGAATCTCTTTCTATGCACCATTTAACACCATTTTCAAAAGCAGAACCCAACTAGTAAGCTGTTAAAATGGAGAACATAGATAGAACCACTCTGTGACGAAGTCAAGGCCTATAAATTCAGTAGATAAGCTTATATTTTTCTTTTTTTAACCCTCTTGAAAGATGCTGATGATCTTCACCTTTACCTGGACACTGAACTTTTCATTCCACATAAAAATTTCCAGGTTCAGAACTTATTCTGAACCTTATTCTGCAATTAAGAACTTTACTTTTTTTGAACTTATTCTCCAACTAAGAAAGTAGCCAATAAATAATGTATGCAATATATTACTTGAGTCTGTAACACCTACTAACCCTTTCATTCTCTGTTGCACAATGAGGTTTTTATCTTGCAAACACTGAAAAGTGATTAGTTTCAAAGATAGGATTAATGCCATTGAAAGATAATTTAGAACGTTCCTTATGAATTGAAGTATCAAAGGCCTAAGCCCTTTCCTGTCTAATCTTATGATTTAGTCCAGAGGATGTTAGAATCTCACATGAAGGTCTGTTGGTTTATGGCTTGAGAGAGATGTGGTGGAGACTGACGATCTGTTGGTTCTGCTGAATATGATGAGGGAAGAGTTACCCAACCATTTTCATACAGAAAATCTGGATGTTTTAACTGATGAAAGTTTATCTCTCTCTCTAACGTTTCATCAGTAAATAAGGGTCAGCCATCTGGCAGTGATAAATTTGGCTGGGACGTATTCCATCTGCTAAAATATGATGTAAAAATATTCTGTTCTTCCATGGCACTGGAAAGATATGACATCTGGGATTAGAAAAAATAAAGAAGCTTGAAATTGGAAGGAATATGAAAAATTATTTCCCTTCTGAGGAACTGTAGAGGTGCCATTGAAGGGTGAGACTAATGACAGGCCTGTAGCTGGGGTTTATCTGTTTGCAGGTAAGTTTTTTTCTAGAAGTTAATATTAACTCAGAAGTTAAAATGCTGAGCTCACTCTTCCTCTCAATCCTCACTCTACCATCAAGTGAAATTATTGAGTAGATTTATGGCCAATGGAGCCACCTATCTGAGTACATAAAGATGTAGGTTTCTCATGTTGACATGGAATTTTGTGTTACCTGGCATCCAGCTGTTTACAGCTGTGCAGCTTGTGGTTTAAAAGAAGAGCTGGAAAAATAGGAAAGGCTTTGCACTGCTTTATCTACAAACTGAAGCAGGTAGCTTCCATTTTGATGGATCATTGTAAATTTATCACAGAAGAGCCTCCAGGGATCCTATTATTCCAGACTCTGAATTTGCCTGAAGAATGAAGAGGTATACTGTAGAGCTGATGATAAAACTTTTTTTCCTTTGCCTTTTCAGCATACTGTGATATGACAGTTTATAAACAAAATTTAGGATCTTCTCCATTGTCAGAACCCAGGACATTCCTCTGGCTGCCCTGGATGGCTCAAGACCCTGGCAGGGGGCTCAGACACCTTGTCATGGAGTCCAAGACACCTGTGACTTTGATTTTAACCCCTGGAAAAAATTACCAGCTTTTTGTGAGCATTTACAAGCCACAACAGTTTGAGTAGAATGATAGTTAATTTTTCACAGGGTGAAAAAGTCGAATTTTGGGGTTTTAAGAATGGGGGTTCAAGAGGCAAGATGGAGGAGTCTAGGCGTGTCCAGTCTTCCTCCTTCTCCTTCTTGTCCTCTATTTTCTGCTGTGATGGTGGCACTATTGGATTGGTTTAGAGTAGAGACAAACTGTCTAACATAGGTGATAGGTATTGGAAAGTTTAAAATAAAGTACACGTAGTTCGTAGTATAAAATGTTAACACCAGCCCAAGGGGAGGTAGTGTGCCACAGACCGACCTGCTGGACAGACCTCACTGGGTCAGAAAAAGAATGTATTAGATAAGAGAAAATAAATAACCTAGAAAACCAGAGCCGAGGAATCCTGACTCCTTCTTCAATTGTGGGGCTAGGAAAAAGAGACTTTCTAACACCTCAGTGTCATCTTGACCACAGAGACTCCAAGACTGCATACATAAAGTTGTTGGCTAATTTGTGTGTTCTGGTCTATGACTGGCTGATGCTTCCGGAAAAAAAGATAACAAAGATGTAGCTCATCTGTCACTATCAATTTCCCAATGGCAAGATAAACTCTAACTCTATTAAGTGTTTTAGCATGTTTTTCCTCTGCATTGTGCCTGATTTGAAAGCTCAAAATATTGTGTGCATTCAGGTGATAGCAATTCTAAATTATTTAGGGGAAACTGTAGGTCTTTCATGTGGAAGCTGTATCTGCAGGGAGCCCACATCCTTGTAGATATTGTTTCCAAAATACACCTTTCAGTTTAGTTTGAGGACTCCATTTTAAGTTAAGAAAACTTTGTAAGGAGTGACATACTGAAAACTCTGATCATGATTTTCTTTTCTTCCTGGGGAAAAGCAAGCTGCTTTCTAAATTATCATGTCCCAGAGAGGAAAGATGTGAAAATAAGGTTCTGCATTTGACCCTGTCCTGTCCTGAAGACTGGAATTGTAATGCTTCCTACAGAATAGCTCAACAGACACCATGTTAATATGAAGTTCTTTTATAAATGTAGGCAGCAGTAAGCCAACATATATTCCCCAATGGCTGCTGTAATGTGAACCAGTAGGCATTTACTTTTAGAGTACTATGTAGAAGTTAATTTTCAAAAATCAATCCTCAGTAATTGGTTTAATAGTTAATAATAACTGACTACTATGGTAGGCAGTAGAGAAGCTATTATGTCCATTAGAATGTCTGTAAGTGTGAAAATTGCTCATTTGTGACCACAAGAAGAAAAAAAAAACAAGAAAAAGGTTTTAAGAACTTTTTTTTTTTGCTTTGCTTCTGCAGAAGGCAATTAAGCCAGACGTTTGTGCAGTTTGGAATTTTTTTATTAGATACAGCTTCCCCACTCTTCTTTTTTGTTGTTGTAGGCAGTGATGTAGCTGCTTTGTGTGTAGCCAAATATTGCATAAATTTATTAATTGCAGCATTAATTAAGAAATGCTGAGCTTAAGAAGCACTGGGAAATAATGTAGGATTAGAGTAAATACAAAGAGATTTTGTCAGGACATCCACTTATGTGTGTGTAATGACTTTAAAAAAAAATCTAAGCAATTTTAAAATAATCAAAAGCAAATAGAATGAGTAGATTTTAAGGCTGAGTGTTCCGGAGAGAATGATTTAGCTTGAATATTCTTACACTAAAATAAGGAGTACCTGGACTTAAATTAGGCAATTGCTTATTATTTTGCTGACTGTGGGCCTCAGTAAAGATACTGCTGTGTTAAATTTTCAAAAACACTTTTGAAAGGGATGTAGCTATTTGGTTTCACAGACTTTTTGTCCTTTTGTGTTTAAATACCATACATTTTCATCAATGCCAAAGGTAACCCTACTTCCCTGGCTCCCTTTGCCCCCTCTTTTTAAAACATTATTTTATATTAATACACCTAAATATTGCACTTGATTTCTTATTCTAATTTATAGGTGACTTCTCCTACTGTTTCCAAGGGTTCCTTTCAATTTATAACTTTTAGTGTTAAAATTGTGACATGTAAAAAATTACCTCAACTCATATTTAATCACTTGTAAAAGACTGATTCCTTGGCTGTCTCCCCAAATTACTTGTACCCACACAAAGAATAATTATTTAATCATGTATACTCACAAAACAGAAAGAATAGACAGGAAAATATTTAAAAGTTTGCTTAGCATTAGACCTAGCATGTCTTATAACTCTCTTTTCTTTAATTTTGTTTCAATGAAAGTTCTAAGCATGTGCTTCAGTTACTGAATTGGACTGAATGTACTTAGCTGTGTAGGACCTTTTCCTAATTTTGGTCTGAAAAACCAAATATGATTAATACTGAGGACATCAACTCTGATGAAAGATGCTGATGCTCAGAAAGTAACATGCACTTCAGAATTTATCAAAACATCGTATTATAAAAAATTTCCTTTATTTATTTTTGAGTTGCTTTGATGCCAGCTTTCAAGTCTGTGGGATTCAATCTGATATAAGTATCTAACTGATATAAAGTCATAAATAGATCTAGAATTTTGTATGAGAGCAAGTAAATTGAAAACAAACCTAGTCCCTCCATCCTCTTCACGAACAGTTTCAATACTAGTAGAATAAAACCACATCAAATATTACTTTATATTTGCCTGCCAGCAGCTTAAATTCTTTTTAATTTCTTTGGTGTGCGTGTCAGCAGATTGCCTTTACAGAGAACTTTCAGGTTTATTTGTCTCAATTTGCTGAAGGAGCTGAGTATGGTCCAAAAGGCAAAATAAATCACAGAGAAAGCTTATTAGGAAATGTTTATATTGTTGAACTAGAAAGCAGTAGACAGTATTTTTAGGCCAGATAAACTACATGTTGCTGTCTTTGAGGGGAAAAAAAATAAAATAAAATCTTTACCTTGCACACTCAAATTTTAATCCAAAGGCTAAGCTGATACAGCAGTTACTTCTTTAATTATTTATGGATGAGACATGTGAAATGCCTGCCAAAGTTAGCAGAGAGAAAATAATGGCTAGTATTAAACATTTGACCTTGAAAGCAGCTCTGATTGAAAATAATTACCCAAGTTTTAAAACCTTTATTTCCTGTTCTGGTGGCAATGTCCTTCTTAAGCTGTAATAAATTGCCCAATCATTTTAGCATCAGATTAACTTGACTCAAGTGTTTATTTCACATTAAGCTTCAACATTACTGATGCTCTATGTGAAAGTAATATTAATTATCTTCAGGGATCTTTAATTTTTTAAAAAATCTCAGCTTCTTTGGTGGTATAAATTTTTATAGAGTTTGCTCTCGATGTTCCTTCGAGGCCAGATGTCATTTTTACTTATCAAAATCTTAAAATTAACTCTGAATTTTCTGCTGACCTCTGTGATGTTTTGGTATTGAGCAGGTGCAAATGAATTCTCTTAGACTCCTTTGTTATGTCTATCTACATTGTCAATCTAGTTTACATCAACATCTGGAAAATGGATATGAGAAAATTATTGGTCTTTTTAATTATAATTAGCTGTCAGTCTTCACAATGAGAGGTATTTCGGTCATTAAGTGAATAATGTTGGCTCATGACTATTACTTCATATAATAGATACTTAAAAATTAATTATAAAATTTTTGATTTCAAGCATAACAATTGCACCATAACCACCATGCATCAATTTATGTGGGTTTTGTGTTTTGGCAAACATTTTGCCTCAAGGACACCAGGTGTAGCTTTGCAGGGTCCTTTGATTAATGTCTGTCTAGTAACATCACAGGTTGCTTTGGGCAAACTACTCTATAAAAGGAAACCTTGCTGACATGGAAAAGAAAATTGCAAGTCTGGTGTGCATGAGAATTTAATTACAATAAACAACAATTAAACAGATTATTACAGCAGTGCAATTATTACTCTAAAGTTGACATTGTGTCAGCACCTTATTTTCATTGCTTTTGTAATCAGTCTGTAGAATTTGCCTTGAGCTAAAACAGAAACTATTATTAAAGTCAACAACATCAAGATTTAAAACAATTTATTTCTTGTAATTTATTTTAATCAATCAAAAGATTTTCAGAGTTTTCTTTGTTCTTCTTTTGGTCACAAAGCCATCAAAAATATTTTGCATGTATCTACTTCATACAAGTCAAATTCTGTTATCCCTATGCTATAAGTTTTCCTCTGACACTGGTCTACTGTAATGTGTGCTCAAATGCATCAATGCCTGGTAATAAAACTAGTGGAAAATATTTTTAAAGCTCTTTGAGTGTTTCATTATACATCTCCACCCTGTCTTTGGGGGTCAGAGAAAACTAATGGAGACAGAATCTTTCATTTTGAAGAAAATGCATCTCTTCCACAACCCATATGTATTTTTGAGTAGCAGTAGCAAGAGGATTTTCTGGGTATTGCAGATGAAGATATTGTTCCCAAATGTGACCAACAAGTCAGGGTTTTTTTGTAGTTTCTTTCCTTTGCCTAGCCACTTTGTTCTTGAAAAAGGTAGATCTAGCAATGTAATTGGTGGAGAGGTGACAGCATTTCTAAATGAAAAATAGAACTTTGGTAGGCTTCAAACTAAATGCCTCTGAATACAGAGACATTTTCCTCTCTCCTACATGGCACTTCATGGTAATTGAGCAAATTTTATAGGGCTGAAATTACTCACAAGAGAGCTCTCTGTACTACTTTTTGAAAGCAATGGAAGTACAATGAGAGTTTTGAGAAAAAAGGAAAAAAGTTAATTAAGGAATGAAAATATCTAGGGAGTAGTTTAGCTTTGATATGCTTCAGTTTTTGGGCTTACCTGCATGATGGCTGCAGTGAGACTAAATCTGCAGGCTGGCTCCAAATGCCGGCAGCCCAGCCGGGATCAGCCTTTGGCAAAAAAGTGAGGAAAAATAATGGGTTTGCAAAGCTCCAACTGCAAACTGTGTCAGCTGTTGTCAGAGAAAGTACTCAAGAGAGGGGTGAGCCTGCAAATTTCCACAGCTTTTGTAGAAAATTGCTGTTTGAAGAACTCAGGATGTGTTCATCTGAAGACATTCCTTCTCACCACCAATGGAGGTAAACCAAGCTGAAGATTGCTCCTCTGTCATGCTTAGGAGAAGGTCCACAGAGCTTGACAAAATTGAGTTTCTTTCATTTTGCCATTTCCAGTGAATGGACCAAAAGAATTCAGAATAACAATGAAGAAAGTTGCCTAAGTCTGGCCCAGAGAGTGCCAGCTGCCTAACAACCAAGAAAAAGAACAGCGAAAGGATTTTCTGTTCCTTGGCTTCAGATGTTTTTTCATCTGGAAGAAGAATATTTAAATTGGTGGAACAGCATGATGGAATAGCAACTGCTGTAACTGCAGACAAGAAGCAAATGTGCAAAGATATATTCATATTTCTAGTGGTGGCCTAATTCTCTGTGAAATGTCCAGGTCCAGGGCATCATTCACTATGGTGCTTTGCTTTCTTTTCTGGTATTCTGATATTACACCACTGGATTGAAATGTTCTATTAATAGAAATGTGCATAAATGTGTAGTTGTCAAAAGAGAAAAAAAGCTACTTAGAGTAACAGGAGCTCTCTCAGGTACACTGGCTTTATTTTCATTGTATAACTAAGCCAATATCCATCCCTTTCTTCCAGCCTTGCATAGCAAGTTGTCTGGGGTCTGTGGGCTACTGGGTTGTGGCAACTGAGAACATCTGTAAACCTTTCTCTTCAAATATGAATATTTGGTACAGGTGTGCACAGAAAGGCTGCTGCTTTTCTCAAACCATTAAGCTGCTTTCCATTAGGTATACCTGCATTAGCACTAGAATGCGTGCATAACAATTGATCTGAAGAAGCTCTGATTAGGGCAAGGTAAGTGACTTTTTTATAGGTAGCGATTTAGTGAGGTTGGGTAGTACACAGGTATAAACATGTAGGCTTTGTAGTTTTTCCTTCTGGAGATAGCTGCAGACACATAAGCACCAAGAACTCTATGTGTATTATGAATTTACTTGATATGTAATAGATACTTGCAAAGCTTAATTTTTTTCTTTTCGTCAACTTCATGATAGCTAGTTAAAACCATGGTCAGCAACCCATCTCTGAGCCTCATGGGTTTTGAGTATTTTAATATAAGTAGAGGGTCATTATTATGAAGTTTGGTGTGAAAAAATTGCTAAACCCAGAAATGTTAAGCCTAATGTAAGTTTAATTAGATTAATGTGTAACTGAGGGATTATAATTATTCTGGTTTTTGCTGCAGAAACATAGCTTGTTAAAATTTTTGCTTGGAAACGGTTAATTTATCCTTTCCTGCCTATGTTATGTTTTTTTTGAAAAATATAGTTGAACACCACTTTAAAATTCACTTGTGTACACGCAGTTTGTCTGCATGTACTGTCATCATTCTTTCATATCTTTTTTTTTTTTGGTTATGATACAGAAAGTGGTGTTGTAATTTCCACATAATTTCATTGTAGAACTGTTAAAGCTACTGAAGGAATCTCAACAACCCATTTCATTTAAACAAAACCAAGAAAGAAACAATTAAATTTGTGTAAGAAGTAATCATTTTCTCTTCTGAGATCTTATTTAATGTACAGAGGTCAGCTTTCTATTTCTCTATGTACTAACCAGCATTACACTACCATGCTGATCTTTGGTAGCCAACTTCAGAATTTTTATACTAATGCTGGAAGGAGATGTTGCAACTACAAATCATTCCAAACTGTGGATTCCTTTTTATTTATTTCTTACCCAGCATGCCATAATTTTTTCTGCTCATGAAACTTCTGAATTATTTAGTCTATTTTGTTTTCCTTATGGCAGGAATATGTATTATTACAGTGATTTGAGTCTCCATTTTCTGAGGGATTTTACTCTGAATGCTCTTACTGTTTGAGCTTGTCTGTTATACAATTTTCTAGACTTCATTCCTGATACTTAAGGACATACTTAATGACAATGTAGCTTCTCTTCAGCATCACAGTCGTGGGTTGAAGTTTTAAGAATGTGGGATGGGTGCATAATGATTGATTTTTCATTGTTAATTTTAAGTTCAAAGCATTTTAACCTTGGGGAGTGACAAGAAAAAATAATTTTGCCCATGCTGAAAAAGTTTTAAAAAGGAGTTTTGTTTTCAAATCTCCAGTGTACTCAGTGTTTCAGATAGGATTTGATGAATGCAGTCTGCATTCTAGGGTCCTTGTGTTTTTTAATAGGTTTGGAAAATATCACACAGAATAGTGTTATTTATAGAAAACATTATAGCAGTCTTTTCCAAATATTAGTGCCTAATTACACTGGGGAACAATAGGATTGATTTGTTATTGCTTGGTTCCCAATTGCCAGTGCTGCTGTGTCTGAAAGAAAACAAAATGAGCAAACTGCCCAACATCAATCATGTAATGATGTCCTCAGATTTACTTATGAGGGATATTCTCTCTTTTCCCCATTCATTTTCTGTAATGATCATTGCTTCATGTTTTACTGTGTCTTGATTGCTTGCTACCTGTCCAAGAGCTGATCCAAGCAGCTGGGCTGGGCTGGCTAACGAGCCAGCAGTGATTAACTGCAAAGGCCATTCAAGTCAGTGGCCAAAATCATCTACACTGCCTCTAATCCAGCTTCTATTGAAAGTCAGGCAGCAATAATCATCCTCTCAGCTTGTGACCCTTCTGTGAGTTCACCCATGTTTTTTCCTAGAGGACTGAAGTATTTTGCTTCTAGAATATCTCCTGAAGGTTTTCTATCTCTTGAAATGTGCATAATGAGCTCATTTGTTCAGGGCAGGGTCATAGTTGGAGGCAGAACTGGGATATTGTGTTGCTTCATGTAGGAAAGCAGCAGTTGTTTTGCTAGTAATACATTATATTAAAAGAAAAAAGCCATTTTAAGTAGCTTTTTTCTTGGGTGCTGATTGAGCCCCATTTCTGTGTACATCATGTGTTTGAGGTTATTTCTGAGGAAGCTTTTAGACATTGTCTGTCAAAAAATAAGCTTGAAACAGGAAGGAAATGTACCAGCATGATCTTTGTGGATTTATATGCATCTGAACTTTAAAACTTTGTTAACACAGGAGATGATGACAGAAAGCACTGGCACAGCATCTGCAATTAGTTTTATAAATTGACGTGTGTATGTTAAGATGTAAACATATTGTATGAGGAAAAGCATAACTAATTAATGAAAGATTTTTCCAGTCCTCTCAAGAACAATAGTCCTCATAAATAAATGAATGACTACATAAATGATGACAGCTTTCAACTGTGTTTTGTCTTCAATCATTCAAGCTAATCAAGCTTGTGAACTCAGTCAGTTAATGGCAGTGTAAGAAAAGTTAACTTCAGTTACTCAAGGCTTCTAGACAAGGCACAGACGCAGAAGGAAAGAAAACATATATTAATGTATGGGTAAGTGTAGTGTTAGATGTCCAATAGTTTTAAAAAATTTTTTTAAGTTTTAAATTTTAACAATGTTGTATCATGGTTGAATTTGACTGTCCCTTCGCTCATTGTCACCCTATGAATAAAGAAAAGGAAGAGGATATATTGTCATGTAAAACATTGCTTAAGATACACAGCAAACTAAACATTAATTGGTGTCCAGGTTATCTGAGTTGTCTCATAGCTTAAATGCACCAGCTTTGAGACAACCTACATTTCTGAAGCAAGAAGGGGACTGCAAGCTTAAGCTCACAGAACAAAAAAAAAGTCTTTCCATATTGTCACTACAGCCTAAAGTTAAGATACTGATTTTGTAGGTAATAGAAAGCTTCAGTATATATGGTAATACTCTTTCAAGCAAACTCTCTAAATGCAGTACCAGCAACAAATCCACAGCCAAATCTGTTAATCAGGTGTTAATTGCATGAATTTTCCTCAGGGTGTTTTTATCACCATTACATTAAAAATAAAAGTTATAGAAAGTTAATCTAAATGGATATTAACATTTTCAATTTGTTGCTTCAGGGTCACGGTATGAACATGGAAGCTTTTTGCTGCCCTCCCCTTATGACATTGCATCTCGCTAAAATCCACATTTATGAAGCAGATTGATATGACTTCTGACCTTTAGACTTGGAGCTGTATCTGCCTCCTGGCTGCATCAGGCAAATGAATTAATGAGTGTACCACTCTGCCTTGCTGTAAGATCTGTTCCTACAATGATAATTATCATGGCACTGCTATGCTATAATGGTTGAGATGCTATCACCAATCCCATTGCTGAAAAGGGATTTTAAGAGGTTGATAATTCAGCTGTGGAAACAATATTTATGTTGCAGTAGTGCAATCAGGGATGGAAACAAGAAAGTGAAGACTAACAGTTACTACAGAACACTGTTGCAGCAGGATCCAGTCTGCTTAAATTAGCAATCTCTTTTTTTCAGGCTTGTTGTGAAGCCCTCCATGAGGAGAAATATATTTCCATAAACAGTGCTGTGATGGGTGTCTGCAGGCCTTTGGAGGGTCATCATGTCTCTATACATTTTCCTGTCTATAATGCAACTCTTGAGACCTTCCCTGGCGCCTACACTTTCCTTCTGACTACAAGGGTAGTGTCCAAAGCATGCTTAGGGGCACAGCTACCTGTGGTATCTCAGAATATTTTTAGATATATTTATCTCAGAATATAATTAGATACTACACATTTGCAACTTAGAGCATTTTGATCTGGAAAAATGCAACTGTTTATTTAGTCTTCTGTCAATGGGTCTTCTCTTGTTTTTGGGAGATACTGCTTACTTTCTTCAGTTTCAGCTGTCTGAAAGTTAGTCATTAAGGCAGTCACTTCAACCCTTTCTACAGCCAATGGAAGTCTACTGGTTTTTCTTATCTTAGATATCTGTTTTCAGGTAGGAATAAATGTTCTCCGGAGGTGTCTTTCTTGCTCCAGTAATGGTAAAAAAAAAAAAAAAGTGTATGCAATTATCTGGAATGTAGACATTTAACCTACAGACCCACTCATTAAAGCAAATGATTCATCTCTTATGGTATGGAGACAGAGCTGTAAGTTTGGAGGTTTTAGTTTGTGCCGCTAAAGAGCATTAAAACACTTTCACACATACCTGAATAAGTTCCAAAACTCTTATGCCAGGCAAGAAGCAGGAGGGTGCCAGCCCATGTATGTACAAAGGCATAGAGATTTCTTTTAAATGAATGAGGTAGGCCTGTATTCATGCACCAGCACAGGCATTTGGCTACCTGAATATATATGGGAAACCTTGGATAAATATTTTGTTAGTTTGGATGGTGTTTTCTGCCTCAGGATGATAAAGCATACCCCACTTTCATATCAATCAACACTTGATAGTCCCATAACACCTGAAGATTAAAATGAAATTATTCTGGTCACATCTGAATTTGTGATAGTCCATAAAGTATTGTTATTCCTCTTCATTAATATTTATTTTTATATTATTAATTATTTATTTACTTTGTTCCTTATTTACTGGAATGGGTGGTTGTCACTTGTTATTTTTTTGATCATTTGATTACAATCATTAAAGGAACTTGATTAAATGTAAGGGCTGTGTGATGCTAAGCATATTGTGTAAATGGTGAACAGAACATGAAATGGCATTAGCCAAGGGTTTTGCTTTTTTTTTCCTTTTATTTCAATCTCATAGACTGCTTTAATGGCAGAGGTGGTATTTTAACTTATTTTCCTTGATAAATGAAGTGCCACTGCCTAGTAGTTTTAGAATAGTGTCTCTTTTTCCATGCCAAACTTATGTTTGAAAATTTATTGAATGCCAGACATGAGAAAGCCATTCTCCTCTGTGATTACTAACCCTATGGAAATTCGCTTCTAGCTAAAATTCTTTACCCCAACCTCCTCCTTGAGCATCTGCATTCTGCCTAACTATGATAAAGTACATGGTCTAAATATGGTAAAGTAAGAGGCAACATATTCCTCCCATCCTTGTCCAAACTAAGCAGTACTTTATTTTTGGTCTAGTAAATTCTATAGAGTGGACTAATTAATACATTCATGGTCAGCTGTGCTGGAATCTGTCAAAATAATGGTTTCTGTTAATGACATGCATCTTGAATTGCTGCTGTCTCACATATCCATGAAACACTGGAAAGTATTTCTTATCAAATGCAAGTAGTATTTTACTTGAATAAAAGTTTAAAATTTAGCAAATCAACTCAAGAAAAGTGTTGTAAAAACACAATTATAATTCTATGCTTTTAACCAAATTGCCAAGATGAAGCGAATTGCCAAGATGAGCATAAACTGCCTTTTTTTCATTTGTTCTGATTTTCTGTTAATATAGCAAAGTGCAAATCAATTTGCAAGAGTACATTTAAACTCAGTGAGATTTTTCATTGTTGTAGGAGGACTTCTAAAGAGATATAATATTTTAAAATATTTTTAATGCAAGAAAGAGAATCACTGATTTACAGCTGATGCAAAATTAATATATTTTTCAGAATGAAAAATAATATTCTGGACAGACTATTTGGAGATTTAAATGCAATTTTGAAGTATTTTAGTGAGCATACTGAATATATGCTTCCATTAGGCCTTGATTTCTAACTCTTGGTGACAATTCTTTATCAAAGCACTTCTTGTAGAGTAAGTTATTATTCTGTACCAGCTAATGGTGCAATAAATTTTTTCAGCTCCATACAAACTTGTTTTAGCTGTTAAAAAATTCAGCCTGCACACAGAATTATTCTTCACTCACATCTGGTGTCTCTTGTTTAATAGATATAGAACTTCTTTTGATCTTGATAATATTTCCCTTATTTCTCAGGAGAAAACACTATAACATCCTCTACAGATAGCAATAGCTATTCCTTATTTATTAATGAATAATTTCATAATGAAAACATTTATTTCAAAACTGATTTTACATGACTATATTCAGGCACTTAACCTTGGTCTTTCTTTAGGAAGGTGGTTGTCCTACTTTCCCTCTATGGTGAAGAGAAAGAAAGGAGTTTCAAAGGGTGATTTAGCCTATAAATGGGCCAACTCACCCCTTGAGACAAGTGTATTTGTACGACCCACATAGCTTTTAGATTTGTAATGTGTTTACCACTGATAACTTTGTGAAACTTTTTCTGCTGGACCACAAAAATTTTGAAGGTGCCTGGGAAGTAAATTACCTTCCTGTTTCCAGATGGAAAATTGCATTTAAAGACAATTACATATGTCATATAGGTAGTCTTCAACCTAATCTAATCTTAGAAAGTCTCTTGAGCTAATAATGCACAAGAACAGGTTCAGGTTTAAAGACCCAGGTTTTCAGGTGATGCAAAATTCATACTTAGGAATGTTTGGAAACCAGTGGTCCTAATAATCCTCTATAGGCAAAGCCTCAAAGATGGCTGCTTTGGCAATGCTCCTGATGAAATTGTAAACAAGTGAAATTGTTAACTGTCAAATTGGAGTTAAAATCTTCAGCCCACAGATTACATCTGGGAACTTCAGGCACTTTGAAATATCCTTCAAAATAAAGTTTTTCAAAATTAGGCCTGTACAGAGGGAGTCAGTTTTTAACAAAGTCAGTACTTTTTGTACACATGGTTCCCAATATTTGATTATTCCCAAATGCAACCTGTTTTATCCTCTCATCAGGCATGTAATGTCACCTTGTGTCGAACGTGTTTTGATCAAGTTTAATCATGTAAGACTCAGATGTTTAAGTCTAAGCTCGACATTTTAATGATTTCTTATTGTCTATTTATGGATGAATTGCTCTTTTCCCTTATCTGCTGCTTCCATTATAGAAATGTCCAGATTAGGCATTAATATCTAATTTTTGAGAAATTGAATTAGGACAAATGAACTCCTTATATGTTATATTTATAACATTGAAATCCAAAGAAGAAATTTAATTTCAGAACCGCAGTTTCTGGGACATGCTGAGTTTAATTTTGAAACTTAAAGTTCACTTACATGTGTGTGAAATAAATATGTATGAAATAAAAAGACTGAGGTGTCTCCATCTTAATGTCATACCTTAAAAAGGTTTTTTATAATAATAATAATAATAATAATAATAATAATAATAATAATAATAATAATAATAATAATAATAATAATAATAATAAACAATAAACTGGGGTGCAACAAGAATTGCTGAGAGTTGTTTTATTTCATTTTCTTATTTCAAAAAATAGCCAGTTGTTCCCTCCCACTTGTTTTAGTTTCCCTACCATCAGAGTAAATGATTAGCAAAATAAACTACAGAACTCGTAATTTGTATGGTGCCGAAGTCCTTGCAAATGTTTTCCATGGTATGGTCTTTAATGTGGAAATATTTTCAGTGCAGTAAACACAGTTGGCATTGTGGAAATAAATTGGAAGGGGTCATGGGATAGCTCATTAAGGGTGACAACTCTTTTTATTCTTCAGATAAATGTTGTACACGCTGAAGGGCAGATTATATGTAATTTACGGTTGATAGAAATTTTGTGAAAGTTAGGTCTGGATATTAATTTGAAGTATCTCTTTTTTCCTTTAGCCTTATTCTCTCACTGATCTTGATTGCTGGAGAGACCTGTGTCTGCTGCGAATCAGTTATCTCATGGCTGGTTTTCAACTTCACAATTATAGAAAAAGAAACAATGTCTAAATGAAGGATCTGGTACTGGTTTGAATTATGGCAAGTATTAATTTTAGGTTTTCATTTTTTTCCTCTGAAAATTGTTGTTGTTAATGTTTAGTTATAATTTGTGATGAGCATGTTACAACATCAGAAAAGACTGTAAAAAAATTATGACAGGTACTTTCATAGTAGAGAATGATTTAAGCTCTAAAATGCAGTTCAGCTTTTTTCTTGTAATATGCAATTTTTTTTCTAATTATGTTTTTTTCATTTGATTGGTGGTGGGGTTTTATTTGGTTCTTTTTTTGTTTTTTTGTTTGGTTTTTTTTTGCATGTTAAGCCGGACATAAATATGCAAGTATCTCTCTTATTCTTCAAAGAGAGATGGCTGATCAAAAGATGACTTGCTCTACATTTTGTGACAAAGTTTTTGGATGCAACTTTTGGGAACTTATTTCTGATAACCTTAATCAAAGTGTTTTTTTTTTCCAAATTGCTTTGACTTCTGCAAGGCAGACTATAGATAAATGCCAGGAAATAAGTTATCAGAATATGGCTGTCAGTGCATGTTACGTTTGCCCACTCTCTTTACTTTGATTAAACTAATAAACTTACCAGGTAGGATAAATTTCTGACAGTGCCCTGGACTTCTAAAACCAATCCTTTTCCAAAGTTTATATATGGCTATCCTGCATCCATCTAGTTGAGGTCATGATCAGTCTGACAGACTGGATAGTTAATACATACTTTATGTAAAAAGGTAATTAAATTGTAATAGCACTGTACCCTTTTGCTCTGGTTTATTTCTTAAAAAAAATTAACAATTCTAGAGATTATTTCTGATAACAAACATATTTGTTTCTTGACCTTTGTTTTTGTAGATTTGTTTTAAACCTTAGTAACGATTTCACAGGTGCTTCTAATTTTCTATTTAATTTTTTAAAAATAATGTGGGTTTTTTAAATATGATTTTTAAAGATCATTTGGTTGCGGATCAAAACAAACATTGGTGACATTGGGACTACTTGTCTGTCTTTTCCAAATTGTTCTGAATGATGATTTACAGATGACAGTTTACTCTTCTTTGTGGGTTTTTTAATTTTTTACACCAGGCTTAGTGTTTTTAATATGGAAAAGACTTGAATTTCATAGATGGAATAATTGATATTTGGACTGCTTTGATCTTTACACTGCTGCATTATCTGGCTCCAACTATTTAAAGGTGTTTACAGACCACAGCCTGTTTGTGGAACAGCAGGCAGAGACAGGGCATTCAATAAAGAGAGTTGCAAGGTCAAAAAACCCTATTCCTTCTTTTTTAAAAAAACTATTCCCTCTTTTTAAATACATATTTCTTTTAAATATTTAATTATCAATTATTAAGGGATTATAATGTTATTAGTCATTCATTTAATAAATACTTAATTGAATTTATTTAAAATATGAAAATGGAAAACATGTAGACATTAATACTCATAGCAAATATTTCACATATCTATGATATATGTAAAATTTTAAATGTGAAATATTAATATATTTATGTATGATTGCAATAATAGTAATCTCATTAAGAATCAATGTTTTGGTTATAGTAATTTTGTTTTACATACTTCATGCATAATTATGAACATAATTATGTTCATAATTATGTTCATAATTATGATCATATGATGTGTGCACACCAAAAAGAGACAGAATATGCAGACTAAAATGGCAGTCAAAGTTGCACATCTTAAAGTTTTTTCTTCACATATGGCAAAATCCAACAGAAATTTCTACAGCCTGTTCTCTTGTGAAAAATCTGCCCGGCTAACCAGTTGATTACATATATATTATGGACAGGGTTTCTGGTGCTGTTTTCTCAAGGTTACACTATTACCTCTGAATCTCTGTGCCCTGAAATTTCCGTGTTTTACCTGTAAACACCAAAAATAATTTTCTTTGGACAGTTTGTGATGGGTATTTTGGGGAGGTAAGAGCCTAGTATTTTGTGTACATATTCAAAACAGTCTTTTGAAGGAGAAATGTTTTGAGTCCCTGTTTGGTACATCATGGTGATTGGCCCCTACTTTGTTCAGGTACTCCCAAATTTTTAAAGAACTTTTTTGTAGGTGAAACTCAAAACTAAACTGTAGTTTAAAATACATCTTAAACTGGCATTCCTGCAATGTCTGGCACTGCACCCCTTCTCCAGTGTTCCCGTCTTTGACTGTACTTCCTTGAGAAAAAAAAACCAAACCTTTAGTTCTTACTGCCTTATGTTGGTTGATGTTTCTTCAGGAGATACCAGATTGCTTATAAGAGTGAAACTCCTTCAGAGACCTATCTAACCTGCTTAGGTCAGGGTGCCCTTGGACTGGGCAGGCTGAGCTTATGAAACATACTTACGCATTTGCAATAAATTCCAAGCAGATAATTTTTCTTCATAGAATATTATGGTGTTTTTGTCTCAGCTTGTCAGCATTCTGCATTTAACAAGAGCAGATTGAGCATACAATACAGGCTTAAATAGGTTACCAGCTCTAGAAGCTTCCTTCATCCACATGGCTAAAATTTTGGGCACGTGCCCATTCAGATCATGGTGCGTGAGAAAGATAAAATCTCATTCTGTGTAGTTTTCCCAGATGTTTTGTTTGCCAAAGGGAACAGCTGCCATTGTCACAGTTGTAAGCCCTGTGTTTGACAGCTCCTTATGTCAAACCCTGCAACGAAATCTTGTTATTTTTCTTTCATGGCAAAGTGATGATCTAAATTTAAGATGCATAGCATTGCAATATAATTCGGCTGACATATGAAATCCCTATGAAAATTATGGCAATACACCAATGCTTGGATGCACCATGTTAGATTTTTCTTTAGACTTTCATTTCAGACTTAACAAGTCTGCTCATATGAATCATTCTTTTTTTGCATTTTAGGGACAATGGCAGTTTATAAGGTTTTCCTAGTCCTCCTAAGTAGACAGATACAGTGCAATGCTTTATGGACTGCAATATGGACAGCTGGGTTTCAAAACTAATGCAATTTGAGAATTGTAGCAGAATTAATATCTGGGATTTGTCTTTTCCCACTTAAATAGTTCATACTGAAAGAAATGAAGCATTTTGACCATGCTGTTGATATACCCCATGAACTGCTATCCTCTAGATATCATTCATTATGAATTATGATGTGAAAACTACTGTCTGACTTGATGTTACATAAAATATTTCTGGTCTACCACTACCAACAATGTTTATTTAAACTGTAGTTCTGAAGTCTGAGATTACAAAGTTATTCTAAATTTTACAACATGCATAACAGAGATTTAGGATAAAATGATAGATTTGCAAATCTTCCTGTAACAGCGAAAGAAGTCAATGTATATGTTATGAGTCTATATTCCTTGTGAATGTCATAAAATATATATATTTTTTTAATGTGATGTACCTGGGAGAGCTGGAGATGGGAGACCGAACCACAGTGTATGTGACAAATGTTAGTCACATTACTTACCCTGTGGCTGGAATGGCTGTACATATTACAGTGATGCTCATCATGATGGTGGCTGCGGGGCTTGTACAGGATAGAAAAGCAACAGAGAAGAATAAACTAAACTGGTGAAAATAAAAACCAGTTTGGAGGTTTGGAGAGGCTCCCAAACAGAAGTGTGTCCACTGCAATTGTGATCTGTGTATATGTGCACACAATATTCAGTACCTTCTGTGTCATCACAGGGTGAAGTAGAGAAAAGGAGGGACAAGGTATAAAGGCCAGAATATACCACCTGCAAAGTCAAAGATGGGAAAATATGAATGACTCCTTCATATAAGAAGTTATGGCTGCCTCAAGGCTTTTTCTCTGTGAGCTGTATTCAAGAGTGGAGAGAGGGCAAAACCACCCGGAGGAGGCATTGGAACCCAGCACCAGTGTTGCATGTACAGATTTGGTAGATGTTTTTTTTTTCCCCAACTATCTTCCCTCTCTTCTCCATCAGTATCTTCTACTGTGGCTTGAATAAAAGTCAGATTTTACTTTGTTTGGCTAATGCAGTTGATGACATTTTCAGGTCTGGAAAAAGCTTTTCTTTTTACTTCCAGGCTGAGAGAGTTGGGGTGAAGGGAAGAAAGACACAAGAAGAAAAATTTATCAAGAGCTGAACAGCAAGGTCATGTATTTTGGTTTTGTATGCAAGTATCTTCTTCAAGAACATTCATTGTCTGTGATACAGACAGAAACATTCTTAGGAAAAGGTGCCTAAGAAACTGATGCAAAACACCTATTGGTGTTGGGCTTGTACCTACACAAAATGATATTAGCTGAGGTGCTTATGTTTTTCATCTTCAGTGCCACGGATGATAGAAAGAAAAAGGCACTTTCAGTTCTTCTATAAGGCGTCTTAACAGGGAGAGTTTCTTTCTGATGACTGGAGCCCAGGGTCCAGGATGGAGCCCAGACATCTCAGTTAGGTATCTCTGATAAGACCTGGTCAATATTGGCCCAGACGTTGAGGGTTGGCATGGTAAGGAGGGCAAAAGCAGTCATAGTGGATGGCAAGGACCAGCTGTAAAGCAGAGCTGGAGGGAAAGAAATGTTGAGGATTAACAGCAGTCATTCCCAGAGAGGTGGGTAAAAAGGAAATGATAGCCTCTGTTACATAAAGAAAGGACCAACTAATTGCTTGATGAGTTTAAGTCATGGAGCTGTGACTGTGTTAGGCCATCTCTCCATATCTCATTGCCCTTCATGTCTGTCTGGGACAAAAGGACAATACTATTTTTCTAATTTGATCCCTGATGCAATATAGATCAAAGCACCTTACCTTGATTTGTGCATTGTACCCATAACTTTGGTTTGAACTGTAACATGTCATGGTTATAGGTAGAATAGTTGCTTAATGGACCATCAGAAAGTAATGAAAAATCACAGCCTATGGCTTCCACTCATCTAGGCAAGAAAAACTCCCAGATTTATAGTTCTGGAACTTCACTGTAAATTGAATATATCCAGATGATATAGTGAAAATACTAATACCACACTCTTAATGAACTCTCTCTTAAGATTGTATTTCAATAACAAAGAAAAGTCTGAAATCAGACTAAGTAATCTTGTATTGCTACATTTTCAATGTGTATATTACTGTATTTTTCACTTGAATATGGACTAAAATACATTTTTTATTGAGTCAGCCTAGAGCACAGAGTTAGGAGCAAACCAGAACATTATTTTATTATAACTTTATTGTTACCTGTACATGGTGATTTTACAATAGTTGAACTGTGCCAAACATTCAGAACAGTGCTTCAGAGGACTTGTACCCTAAAGGCAAAACAGGCTCAATAGAGCACCACAAATCAACCTCTGACAGTAGTACAGTGCAGTGCATAACACACTTTCCAAAGTGCCTTATAAATATAAAAAGTGAAGTGCAAAGTAAGGAAGAATGTTTGCCTTTAAGCTACTTCTCTACAGCTTGTAAATATAATCTCACAGGTTTCTTAATAGAACAGTTTCTGGTGTTCTGCTCATTTTCCATTAGTTATGCAAAGGATTTATCTGTCTGCCCTGTACCACGAGTCCTCTTTTTATCTTCAGAAAAGCAAAATAGCAAGACCACTAATCACGAATGAAATCTTCAGTTCTTTGTTCCTGTTTGAGACTCTCATTTCATTTCATCCTCTCCTTCTAGGCAAAGGAAGGCACCATTGTTATCCTCAAATTACACATACATAAAACAGCTATAGAGGCGCATGCTACTAATTCACAGTTCAGTTCTACCAATCCATTCTCAGTCCTTTTCTCTCTACTCATTAAATCCAGTTGTTGAGTCAGTTCAAATGAAGACACAGTGAAGCTGGATGGTTTATTTGACTACATCCAATCATTTAGTAGAACAATATATTCTATATATCTATGAATCCTTATCTTTTCTGTGGTTCTTTTACTCAGAACAATATATAAATGATATAATATATCGAGCAGATCATTGTTTGACATTGCTGAGTGGATTTCAACACTTGAGTTTGCATGTAAACTGTGGAACCTGAGATATGGGAGGACTGTTCAACAAGAAAGAAAAAACCAACATATTTTCCCCATTTATTCAGTGTGGAAGCAGTCTAGAGTGCAAATGTAACCTCTGAAACAAAAAGTTCTTAGCTAAATAAAAGGTATTTCCAGCTTTAAAATACTGAGGCCAATAAAATGGTTATTTTCCACCATGTTTGCACATAGAGAAAACTAGAAATAACTGGTGGTAGATTTACCAGAAAAAATTGTCTTTCATTTCATAAAACATGCATTTCAATAAATGTCATCAATAACTTCTGGAACACCTTTCCAGAATCATGTGTTTCATGAGCTGGATAAGGAATTAGCTACTGTCTGCAGTTTGTCAAGGATTGTTTATTTTATGGAGGTATTGTACTCTGGAGAAAGTGAAAGCAGAAGCAAAAGGAAAGGGATCACAAAAATGAAAATTATTTCTGTGTCAATTTAAAGGTAAAGAGAAAGATCTAGGTGCTCCATAACTTTTACAAGGGCTTCTTTTTTTATTTTTTTTTAATTTTTTTTTTTTAACCGAAGTTTTACCATCCTGTTCTGTCCTGTAATGAATAAAGTTCATGGTGGCAAAGAAATGTTAAAATCTACTGAATTAAAGAAAAAATAACTTAATACCTGTTACAAGAATCCAGTTCATTAACCTTCCAACAGGAAATGCTCAGGCTGTAGTAGTAGTCATGCTGGAAACAACATTTATATTGATTGAAGGAAGCATGAAGAGCAGTTTATTTTGAGCTATGACTTTCTCCTCATGGAAATTCCTGTGTCTCTGACCAGTATGCTGATTCAAATTGCTACTTAAGTACTTAACCCCATCTAAACATCCACTTTCCATCATAGCAACATCTAAGAAGCCAGTTTTCTCCATGGCAACTATTCTGCCTGAAGTGTCACAGTAGCTTTCACCAGGACTAATCCTTACTAAACACAATGTCCTGATATTTATTATATTTTTCTAGTTAAGACTCCACTTAAGTGAGATGGAGAGACTACATCACTTTCACTCACCTACTCTTTCCTTGATTCACATGCTGCTGTTTTTGCTGTGTGCAAATCCCTGAAACATAAGGAAATATTTGTATGGTTTGGAAGAAGGGGTTGCTGGTGCTGTTTCAGCTGCTTTTCTAAATTAAAATAATCAGCAGGAATGATTAATAGTGTTAAAAATTTAGTAGCTTGTTTTTCCATATTTAACTTCCTAAATATGCATTTAGTTTACCATAAAGAGACAGTCTAGTTAGAATAAATGCTTTACTAAAATTAAATAACATGTCTGATTTATATGAATCTATATCATCAACATTCATAAGTAATTATGTGACTCCACACAGTTTCAACTCATTTTCCTGGACCAACAGATCAGCACAATGCAAATAAAGAAAAACACGTAGCAAATTAATCCTCCCCTAGCTTCCCTTTATTTTTGAACTTAAATATTTCAATAAATAAACCAAGAAACTTTCCAAGGAAAGTAGTCCTTCTTGTCATATAATTATACTGTGTATCCAGATGGATGTATTGCTGGATTTTCCCTCATTATAAACACATCTTAAATCATAGGATGTCATAGTAGCAACTGGCCAAAATGTGACAAAAGTATGACCATACCTTCAGAACATTTTTCACACACGGGCACAAAAGGTTCCTGGTTTTCTGCTGCAACTCAATACCAGGTTTTAACATTTGTCTAAATATGCTGACCTACAGGTCCTTCAATTTGACTAATTTGACTACAACTATGGAAGATCTTAGGGAGATCGTAAGTTTAAAATTGCCTACCCCTTGAATATTGGAGTGGAAGAAGCACTGGATTCACAAAGCAAGAGAACTGACCTGTTACAGTCTGTTCATGCTAATGATCCTGCTGTTACCACTTCTGCTCTGCCAAAAAAAAAGCTGCATCAGGACCTATTTGTGTTGATGCCAGCACAGACTTGGAGGTCAAATACTACATTTGGGGCATTAGTTTATATTTAATAAAAACATTTTTTCAATTAGGCCTCCCAGGCTTTGGCAACTATTGACAGACAAAAAAAAAAAAAAAAAAAAAAAAAAACAAACCACAAAAAAAACCCACCATGTAAAATAATAAATATTGCAATTGCTCCTCCACTATGCAAACTACACACCGATCAGATATTGGTGTCCATCAGACCCATCATCATATATAAAAAGTTAATGATCATGACCAGGGAAGAGCAAAAGTCAATCCTAAAAAAAGGACATTTAATCTAAGCCTACAGTACATAGGTAATGTAAATTATGTGGAGAAGTTGTTTTAAATTGTCAGGCAGTATTAACTAATGATAAAGTTGCTCACTTCTATAGAAGTTGTTTTAAATTGTCAGGCAGTATTGACTAATGATAAAGTTGCTCACTTCTATGGAAATAGGCTTTGGAATTGCCAAAGAACAAGTCTGAAATAAATAATTTTTAATGTAGGAGTTAATTTCTAGGTTTAATGTTAACTTTTATTTCTACAGTCTGAAATTTTTGAAAAGTAGTACTATAGTCTACAAAGATTTGTGATAATGATAAATAAATATTATTTACTGTAAGTTACACAGGTGAAAAGTTATCCTTTTGGTAATGATATGAATCTTTAGAAATTACATTTTTGGACAAAGACATTCAGTAGTCAGTTGGGTCCCAACTGTCCCAGTCCAGCATTGAACTTACTCAAAGTTTTTAATTGAGAGCAGTAATATGCAGAATTTTCCGAAGTAAAACCCCATCATATTTTCAATGTATTTATTTCTATTGCAGACTGACCAGTTTAATATTTTTTTAATTAGAGCTATTATCTGTTAAAGGTATGTATTTTTCTTTAAAAAGAGATTTGTGCTAGGTATTTTCCAGATGTAATTAAGTACTAAAACTGCAAAGCTCTTTCTGTTAACATCTTCCTGCTCTTTCTCTCCAGAACTGAAGAAAATGTCCTCTTTGGTTCTTGTTGGTTTTGTAACAGGAAATTTCTCCCTATTTATCTTTAATTTCACCAACTTAATGGAATTAAAATGCTGTATGTTTTCCTCAAGTAAACCTCTGTTTAGAAAACTTAAATGCAAAATAATTTACATGGATTCTTTTTAGATCCTTTCAGCACACAAGAATAAATCCATAAAGTGTTCAGGTTATTAATCTATTATTCAAAATTTGTTATGCTACTTATACTATGACTCCTACGACAACCATTTCATAACCATTGTTTTTCCGACTACCTAAAAGTGAAACTGATTGTGATTAGTTGGAAAAACATGAGATGGAAAGAGAATCTATTTTGTTGTAATAAGTTTATTAGTGTGACCTTTCAATAAGAAAAAAAACCCCATTTTTCTTGTTTTGTTTATTTATTTTTAAACAGATTTTCACTTTAGAGGTCTGAGATAGTGGTCTTAGAAATTGACAGGACTGTATCAGGCCTTTTCCCACAAAAAGCACATTACTGGTGGCTTACTTGCTAATGAATGTGTCTGTGGTAAAAAAATGAATAATTTAATGATATTGTTTGGCTGCAAACTCTTTGCTATTTCATAAATATTTAGAAAAATCTTTGTATCAAGTCATCATATAGTAAAAATGATAAAACACTCAGTTTATTTATGGGATAATTGTGCTAGATTATCCCCAAGTACAACATCATATTCGCAGAGGGGAAGTATTTCCAATCTGTAATAAATATTGTTTTGAATGGAACCCTACTAAGATAATGTCTGTCAATTACAATATATTTTAGTGATTAATAAAGCATCTAAACACAAAATTAAGCAGTCATAGTGGTTAATAATAGATTTGCACATACTTGTTCTCAGCCTTGCTTCTTCGATTAAGCTGAAATATTTAACAGTTGAAAGATTATAATGGAGGCATGAATTTTCAATGCCAGCAAAATGTTAAACAACTCTCAATATTTAGAGGGAGGAAATTTATCTTTTCTGCAATTAATCTTGAAGGATCTGAAGGTATTTTCAGTTCTACTCTGCATATGTTTACATGGATGCTGATCACGAAGAAATGAAATGTTACTCTACGTGCAGAGAATCTTTGCTCTATGGAAATTCTCACTTTACATTTGTGGCTATGTATTTTCTTATGGCAACAAATCTGGCTATGATACAAATTGACATGATATAAAGGCCTCAAAGGTAAGAAAGTTTCTTCCTATCAATCAAAAACTTTTGCTGTGAAACCATTTTTCTTCTTTTTATACTACTGCAATACATTCTTTGACCACTAACAAAAATTTTAGTAGAAAATAAAACCAGAAAATATAAAAATGCTTGACTTGTATAATTTCTGCAATATTAGAAATGGATTATGCATATTTGCATAATGTATAATGTCAGCTGTCAGCCTCTAACCCAGCCTCTAACCCAGCTAATAAGGGTTACCTTAGCCTTCTAAGAAACTTCAACCATTTTATGTATGCAAAGTAAACTATATATTTTCTCTGCTCAGTCTCCTTATATTTACCAAGTATGTAAGCATTAAAGAGAAATCTGTGTAGATTTCCAGAGTATAAAGACCAATAAATAACCTTTGTAATAAGTAAAATAACTTTTTAAATCTGGAGGACAATTGATACTTAGTTTTGTCAGATGTAATTCTGGATTGAGGTTAATTAATTAAACTTAAATGTTCAGTAATATGTAACATTTTTGCCTCAGTGTTAAAAAAAATATATATACTTATTTTCTGGTTCCATATTTTCTTAAGAGTTTTGTATTTCCTAACTGTAAATTCAAAGTGAAAGGCAGATGAAAGAGGAACCACATTCTCTTGTCCCCTTTCATATGTTCAGTATACGTCTTCAGGGTATTCACTTTCTGTTCTTAAGTTTTACAGAGAGTACACTGCATCTTGGTCACTCATAAAGAAAGAAACATTATTCTTTGAATTCAGAAATATTCCCCCTTCTTTGACAGAAGCATTGGTGGCAGCAATAAACATTCATTTTATTACACCATGAGAATGAAATATCTGCTTCTACTTAGGTTATGGAAGAGATATGTACTCCTACTTTCTTTTTCACCACTGTGCAGCTAATTGCAGGCTGAATCAAAACTCACAAACACATATTTATGAAGAGAACATATCAAAAATTACAAATTTACGAGACTTTGTGGCCAACCACACAGGTAAATATATAAACTATTCATCAAAATTTTTGAGATCTGGACATATCTGTTAAAATCCAATAATGTGCAAAGGGCAGAGTGAGTAAAGCATGTTTTATGCTTGGAATCATTGTCTAGCTTCAGAAGAGAGGAAAAAAACATGTTAAATCATATCTGGAATCACTTTTTACAGGTATAAGATAAATGTACACATAGAAAAGGAAATGTATTCTTTGTTTGGGTCCCAGCATGTTAGCATTCAGAAGGAAGTACTAAACATAGCTTGGTAAGGGCATAATAAGCATGATCATATCTGACAGAGTGTGTTTCCACAGTATGTTTAGGTATGTTTACTCCACTCTCATGTGACCCTCCCTGAAGTACTGCATCCAAGTCTGGGATCAGCAGTACAGGAAAAACATGGACTTAGAGTAGGTCCAGTGGATAACCCCAGAATTGATCAGAAGACAGCTGAGAGAGTTGGGAGAAAGAGGAGGCTGGGAAGACTTTATTGTAGCATTTCAGTATCAAAAGATATCTTACATGAAAGTTGAATAGAGGTGTGGGTTTTTTTTTTTTTTTTTTTTTTTTTTTTTTTTTTTTTTTTTTTTTTTTTTTTACCAAGACTGGTAGTGACAGGACACTGGACAGTGGTTTTAAACTGAATTAGGGTATATTTAGATTGGACCTAAGGAAGAAATTTTCTGTGATAGAGGTTATGTGATAGGGAGTGCCCATGGAAATTTGGATATCTGGAAGTGTTGAAATCCAGGCTGGATGGGGCTTTGATGCCTTTGATTTAGTGGATAGTGTCCCTGCCCATGGCAGGGGGGTTGGAGTAGATTACCCTTAAAAGAGATTACAAATACCCAAACAATTCCATGATTCTATAATTCTTCGTTGAGTAGCTGTAGCTGGTTTTTATGCTACAGTCTATACTACATAGATGACTATTTATTTGCAAGGGTTACTTGTAGCTTTCTTGTGAGAAAAGCAGGGAAAGATGAAATTCAGTGTGTTTCATTGAGCAGGGGACTCTGATGATAAGCATCTAGGGATATCATTGTAAAGAAACTAAGTAGCTAAAATGCATCAGCAAAAAATGAAGAAAGCAAAGACACCTACAGACTAGGAGTGCTCAGCACCACTGCAAATCTTATTTAAAAGTCTAGTTTTAGTCTGCTCCTTTTTAACCTTCCATTTTTCTTCCTAATCTTCAAGATCAACAGGAAAAGAGATGATATAATGAGGAAGTTGCCCACACTAAATAAAAAAGTCTGGCTAGAATTTGCTGTAATCAGATAATTGTGTTATACCATGAAGAAATTTTAGTCATGGTCTGGGATTATTTTTGTTATTTTCCATACTAAGAACATCAGTAAAATGGACTTTGAGGATCTCACTTCCTTCAACAGGTTGTCAGAGCAAGACAGAGAGGAAATAGAAAGGAAGCTTCTTTAGAAGGAATTTTTCTTCCTGGCATCCTCCATAGGAACAGCTTATTTTCTTACAGATAGGTCAAATGTAATTTCTGATGTTTTCAAAGGGAAACAAGTGATGTTTGAATCAAAATTTTGTGGCTGGCCTGATATATCCTGAGGCAAGGCACAGTGCCAGAGTAAGCTGACATCAGTATTTCAGAAAGATGAGGACAGCATTTTCCAGTGTAATTCCTGAGTGCTTGTTGAAGTCATAGAATCACAATACTTAGCACAGATCAGGTCACTGAGTGGAGATGGAGGGCAGAAATGTGCTTGTAATGGACAGTTGTTCAGAAAGGGACAAATCATTCCCTTAGAAAAACTACTAAGTGTCTTCTGTGAGGCTGGGTGTCCTTTATTTCTTTGTATGCAAACTGTGGGGAAAGGCAGACACATTTTCTGAAAATAGGAAATAAAATCAAAGCCTACATCATATGATACCTTTGACTACTACAATATCAGGAAAATGCATGGATTTACAAGCTAAAGTGTTCCTGGGGAAGGAAAGTCACAAGGTGACTTCAGTGGGACAAAGGATGGTTCTTAGCTTTAGTCAAAGTCATGGAGGAAAAAGACCCCAAACCTGAAAGCTGTCAAATCTAATCAGGAAATCTGGAAATAATACATAGGATTAAGGAGTCGGAAGGAAAATCCTTTCTCCTCTCCTTTAAGGCAGAGTGCTTTGAGCACCTCATTTGCTGACAGAGTGAAATCATCATGAGCATGAAATCTTTTGGAGAGTGAGGAGTAGTTAGCTAACTTGGTGTTAGCTTCCTACTTTGCAACTTATTGTACCTTTTAGTCACTGATACATACAAGTTGTTGCAGCAACTTTCCCTACAGGCAGACAGAAGGCTGAATCTTTAGCCAGACTGAGCATCACACACTGTCTTCCATTTTATGGTTTTCTGTGAGAAGGATGGGATGATGGCTGTGCTGTCATTGCTGTGCACTCAGCTATTTGCTGCTATGTAGTTTGCTCTGTGGGTATAAAGGACAATTCTGAGAAGTGAAAACATCAAGCAACCTGGGAAGTGGGCAGGAAGTTCAGATGGCTCTGCATGCATAGTCACTATAAACTCAGTCACTTGTAAATTTTGCTTTTGTGAAGCAAGGTCTCCTGTCTCACTGTCAGACTCTTGGGACACTGTGGACATAAAATATTTTGCAAGTTAAAAAGGCAGAGGATAGGCTCATGAACTTGGAAGTGTGAAAACAATATTCTTGGGAAACAGGGAGAGAGGGAGAAATAGGGAAGTATTGCCCACACTGACTGGCTATCGAATTATACAGACATCAATCTCAGTCTCAGGAGAGACAGATGCACTCACAGATTGTTTGTTGCATTATCAACCTTGCCTGTGTTATGTTTTGTTTTTCCTGATGAGATTAATGGTCGCTTTGTTTCAATTAAGATATAGTTAAATATGGTTGAACCACTGAATGCTCATGATGGTCTGAAATCCAAAAGGGAAGTGCTTCAGGGCCTGAGCCAGCCTGGGGCTGCTGCAACCATGGCAAATACCTGGGATGCTACTCTCTGTTTGGTCAAAGGCTGAAGACATGCACTGAAGGGGGAAGAGATTTAATGCCACCGAGATCACAATGTGCATTATAGTTACTGCTGGGCCTCGAAGACGGGAAATAAAGCAGCAATGAAATAAGGAATGCCAGAAGATTATGATATAACCTTTTGTCAAAGAGTATGAATGTACTGTCTCCTGAGCAGCCTCTATCAGAGAAAATGAGAACTGGTTTCAGGACCACTGCAGAGGCAAACCACCAGTAAATAATCTCAACCCTTCAGGTTTTTGAGTGATCAGACACAAGAAATGTCAATAAAGGTTTTCACTAGCCTGCCATTTGACGCATTGTCTTCTTTTAGCTACTATGAGAATGGAATCATTAGTCTGAAAATATCTCAGCATTCTTGAGAACATTTCCAAAATAGGTTTCCATATTCAGGCTTTATGCTTTTCTTCCTAGGACAGGGAAGAGTCCTTCCTTTCCTGCTCCTGCTAAGTCTATTTGTTTTTTTTCTGTGTTAGTACCGCAGTCACAGAGAATGAAATAACAGAAAAACAACACCTTTTTTTGTCTTTCAATTCTTTTCTAAAATATATATTTTAGAGTTTGAATCCTATAAGAGTTTGTGATGGATCTTTGTGTCTATGTGAGTGATATTGTGATGAGTGCAAGGTAATAGGCACACTTCTTAAAACTGAAAACTTAGTATATTCCAACAGCTGTTAAATGGTATTACCTATATCACCAAAGAAATGCTGAAAACTCCATACGTGGTACAGCTATGGGTAGGTGTAACACATGATTCTTACTAGTTTGAAAAGTTATCTATGGATATCTTTGCTCTTTGCAAAAAATGATTGTTCAGGTGTTACAAGAAGCTTTTTTCAAGTTAGATGGATTTAAGTTTCAGTTGTTGATACTGTCAACTCCTGCTGTAGATGTCTATCATTTTCAAGGGATGAAAGTGTGTTAAGTCTGCTGCAGACAAGATGCTTTTTCTTTCTGACATTTATTATCAATAGGCTAAAGAGAAAGAGCTTTGAAAGTGCAGATGAAGCTGGATGATAGTTTTAAATATCTCTTTGAATGACTTTCAGACCATGTTGCAAGCTATTTTTGTCTCCATTGTGACATAAATGTAAGGCAAAGTTGCTTCTCAGATGGCTACAATGATTTCTAACAATACAGATGAATATAGTTCTTGACTCCGTAAGTTTTTTCAGACATATAGTTGTCATAAGATGGCCCTCATATTCTATTTAAAACTGAGAGTTTGGTTTTTTTTGGGGTTTTTTTTTGAGAAGTTAGGAGAGAAGAATTGCTTTGTTTATGTTGAGTTCTCTTTATCAAAGTGGTCTGGCCTTCAACAGTGGGACAAATAGAAGAAATGTTTCAAAACACCTGTAAAGTTTGCACAGCACTGCTTACTTGCATCTCTGATAGTCATAAGTAATTCCATCAAAACACGAAAAAAGTGTTGATATAACTTACAATATTTTGTTTTCTAACAGCTTTTTTTTCTTTTACTTCCTGCTGCAAGCAGGTTCCTTACTTCTCTTAAAACGCCTTGTAAGAATTATTTCTCCGGACTAAGTACTTCTATAAGACTGTCTGCCTTCATTCAGACTGAAGAGTTTGCCTGCTTCCACAAAAACTATCTCTGATTCTTTGTTTTGCATGCACGTGCCCAAATCTTCCACTCAGATACGTACAAATCGTGTTCTGCAAAACAGCCCTCTCAGGTAATTTTCCATAATAATCTGATTTAAAGTATCTGTTGCTTATCTTGTGTCTCTAGGCCATTCTCATACAAAGTAATAGGCAGACCTTCTCAAGCTGTTTTTAGATTGGGGGGTGGAAGAGTAGTCCTGTGACAAGGAAATGGCTAATCAGCTGTGGGCAGAGCACATTGACAAGAAGCACACCACTTTCTGGGAGCATAGCTATTATTTCTGCGTGTCCCCAAGTAGTGTCATGCAGGCCCATGAAGTGTAAGGTCTACACGATGTACCCAACAACTATGTGGACATTATCATTACTTGGATTACTTGGGCTTTATCAACATGGTTCTACACTGAATAATAGAGTCCCCTCGTCCTACCCAGTTTCAAGCATCTTCATCCCTTCACATGGAAGCCATGTAAAATATTTTGCTAAATTTAACAGTATTAAATAAATCTGAATTTTGCTTAGTGACCCAGATATTTATACACCTAAAAACACCTTTAACCTCAGGTATGCTACCTGTCCAAGTCTATCTGAATTCGTGTTTCCTGTCTACAGTTGATGTGCTTATTCACGTGTTCTCATATTAGCTGTCTCAGGATAATTTTACTTCTTTGCAATTCTGTGACTTGCCTTATTTTGAGAACAAACAAACAAAAAACCCTTTAAAAATACATTTCTACTCTTCAGTCACCAGGAAGCTCCTGAAAACTTTGTAAACTTTCCTTTAAATCTTTTTTCTTTTCTATTATTAGGAAGATTCACTGATTTACTAAGTACTTTTCTTAAAATTCCTGGATGAAGGAGAAAAAAAAGTTAAATCTTGGCTATTTCTTCAAATGCCTCTGACTTTTTCATATTTCAGTTATTGTTAAAATTGTTGCTTCTGAGAGATAGAGGTCATTTCTGGATTGTGTTACAGCTGGCACTTTTTGTTTTAAAATATTAAAATGTGAACTAAAGCCAACCACTTCCCAGGCAGAACCGAATACTGATTGGAGAAAGGATAGATGTGTGAATATATTTATGCATAGGTGCTCCAAGTCTTTTGTCAGCATAAGCTGTCAAAGCTTATAATAAATCCCAGAAAAAAAACTATTAAAATGATGAGGTAATTTTACTCTAGTTTTATTCTCCAATTTATCTATACATGTGTCATACAGGTTTGTGAAAACTTCTCAGGTCATTGTGCTTTGGGTCAGTATGTTTCAGATGTAATTTTGATATGGTCTAAAACCAAATCAGGAATACTTTTCTTTTTAATGTTTAAATTCATTTATAGTAAATTTTTTTATAACCACTGTCCTACTCTATCACTTCCCTTCAATCATGATTAAAAACAAAAGCCCAAATGTGGTGAAAAGGAAAAAGAATGCCTCACTGACATTCAAAAAAGTTCTTTTCAACTGTTTTCATGCAAGTGGATGATAAAAATTTGTGAATATAGGAGGACCAGTAAGGGCATGATGAAGGGACTCTGAGTCTGAAAGTTTGCCTGCTTTTTCAACCATATCAACTGATTTAATAAAAGATATTACCTCTTCCTTCCAACCATACTTCCCTAGAGTTATAGCTATATATAAGTTTCTATTTTAACATTCTCTTGGCATTAATTTTTTGGGTGTTCTTGTGGGCTTACTTTCACTGAAACTCATGTCAATTACTACACTCTGCATACCCCAGGCAGCCTTGCTTGGCTGAGATTAAACTTCTTCCTCTGCAGTGGCAAGCTCTAGACATATTATCTGTGAAAGCACACATGCTCTTCCAGTGTCCATACAGATCTGGAAACTCAGTGCAGCTGTGAAGAGTTTCTCAGCAGTCTGAAGGCATGTTTTCTTAAAAAAAGAAAAAAAAAAAAAAGGAAAAAAAAAGAAAAAAAAGAAATAAAAAGAAAAAAAAGAAAAAAAAAGAAAAAAAGAAAAAAGAAAGAAAAAAAAAAGATTCCTTCCTTTGCACTTCCTTCTACCCCCTCCTAAACTGTTACTCTTTTCTGATTTTTTGGTGTATGTGAATTCTTGGCAGAGCAGGTTCTTGTAGAACCTTGTTTTTACTTTTTCTGAAGCCTAACCTTGGTAGGAGGTCCAAGATTTACCTGTGAATGGTAATGTCTGAAATGCTGACATTGATGTATCTGTCATCTTGGACACAGTAGATATCTGCTGTGGATAAGAGATGTTTCATAAGGTCTTTTCTTCTTACTTGCTTGTTACTATATAAAGAGATCTACATTTCAGAACCAAAATAGGATTAATATTAGAATTCATGGACTCATGTCCATGAAATGGAAGGTAACTTTGAATGCTTGAAGATGAAAATGGAACAGCAGACAAGAAGACAGTAAAAAGAAAAAAACAAGATGAAAAATGTCATTGCTGAATCTAATATAATTTGCAAACTGAATCCTGAAGACATGTGGCTTTATTAGCTCCTATGAAATCGATCAGACCAGTATGAATATCAGAGTATGTAGACACTGCTGTCAACCTTGATGCAGAATTTGCTGTCTTGCCTGTCTAATCCAGGCTATTTTTCAATAGATCACAGGAAAAATTAGTAGCCTATACTTTCCTGGGTTAATTGTAACAATTTTTTCACCCATAGTCTGTGGTAAAATTTGCTTTTTCTAGGCTCATTGACCCTTGTAAAGACTACAAAATTTGGTTTAATTTGATTTTTTTCTGGAGAGAAGTTTTTATTTCTTTTACTTTCATTAAAGTCAAAAGATTTCACAAAAACCAGCAGAAGAAAGTGACAACTTCGAAAAAAATGTCTCTATGCTTTTGAATCAGAAGATTTCCTTTTGCAAGAATCACTATGAATGAAACGTTTCCTTAGTTTATGTAAGTTTCCTGTCTGTTGATGAGTTGCTTGCTTTTGGTCTTCATTATTATTTGTACTTATATGTTAAGACATTTAAGAGACATTTTGGAATACATTTTTCAGGCTTAACACAAAGCTCTGTTGTGAACACTGCAGTATTCTGGCCATGAGAAATTGACTTGTAAAAATTTTCTTTAAAACATTCTCATGAAAAATAACTAATATAAACCAAAAATGTGATGGCAAATATTTGTTGGCCTATTCTGCCCATAAAAAATTAGAAACATTATTTACTGTTTTCTATCAGAATTGCTTCCATAGAAAACTGTGCTGTTGACTGGAAAAAAAACCAAACCAAAACAAAAAACACATTAAGTTGTGTCAGAATTTGAAAAGAAAAATAAGAAATTATAAAAAAGTAACAAGGTTTTTCTTTAATTATGAGGGAAAATAACCCAAAACCAACCCTCTTGCCCCTTTCTTCCTGCTGCCAATACTTAATGGCAACTCATTTTTCTTCTTCTGCCTTGATCATGGAGACTTTTTTCATAAAGCAGTTCTCAGGGCACTGGAAGTCCAAGAGTATAACTGCTTTGTAGATATTCCCATTCCTGACTTCCAAAGTGGTTGTTTCACTGGCCAGAACCAATACCAACCACAGAGATGTCTCAGTAATTGGTAACACATCTCTTGTTTTCTTGCATCTGTTTGCTTCTGTGTGAGCACTGTTACAGTTGGCTCTCAGGGTCAGATGGAGACCTTTCTCAACTTTAACCATCTAACCTGCAGGATTAAGAATGAAGAGCTGGCAAACACAATCACCAGGATTTTCCTTGCATTTACTGGGAATAGAGTGGCACCTCTTCGTAATGGTGAATATTTTGCTGCAGTGAATATGGCAAGTTGAGTGATTATTTCATTTATTTTAGTATTTAAGCTGGGTACACAAAGTACAGTGCAGGAATCTGGGAGCAAGTGAATGAAAACATGATCATTGCAAATCATGCACTGGAAAAATAATTTGAAACCTAAATAACTCCTTCCAAGAAAAAAAAAGAATGAAGCCTTTCCTAACAAGGCCATGTAAAATAATTAAATTCCAGAAATAAAATGTATTAAAATACATTTGTATATGAAAAAAATGTTGCTTGCATAATGCTATTGCATATGATAAAATATTTTGTAGCATGAAGGGGAGAGATAATCTGTACTGTATTCTGAAAATTGAAATAAATATTATTTAATTAGATGGTCATTTTTACATAGAATCCTGTTTAAACACAGTTAAAAACAGTTTAAATACACTTATTTTAAGGAGAGTCTGGAATTGCTTGAGTATTTTGTACTATCACTGGATGGAGGGTAATCATGACCTTCAATGACAGGCTTCCATAAACTTTCTAGAGCAGTGAATATTTACTTCTCCTATGCAAGCAGAGCAGCTGTAGCAGCAAGGACTGAGGGAGCCGTGACCAAAATATTGTGTATTAAATGCATGTGCTTTTGCCTCTGGGCAACCAATGAACCAAATAACTGAAAAGTTTCCCCATCAGGGTTTCCCTTATAGCTACTTTTTTTTTTTTTCTCAAGACTGGAGGTCTTGGGAGCAGCCATTTCTTGCAAATTAACAACCTCTCTCTTCTTTGTGGCACTTTAAGCACACGCCATTACCCTGCCCCTAATTCTTTGTAGTGTGAATTAAAAGTCCTATAAAATATTGGAAGAAAGAATTTGAAAAAATCCCATTAAATAAATGTGATACATGTATCTTAGAGGTCATGACCTGCACAAATTTACAGAATATACACCTTGCTTATGGAAATTACTTACCTTTTTGGACCTTTTACAGTCATTACAGCTTCCTAAAAGGAAATTTGTATTTTACGGTATGAATTTAGATGGGATTTAAGGGTACTTTTTGTTAGTTGAGGCTCTACTTTGTGATTTAATATGTCTGTATCTGCATATTTATTATGATATATTTCATAAGCAGTAGCAACAGTATTTATTTTTTATTGTTCTTGTGACGAATAAACAACCTAGTTACCACATATTTAAAAAAAAAAAGGAAACATTATACAGAGGGCAAATCATCAGTGCAGTGTAGTGATAATTTTGTCCTGGAGAGTGGGACTAAAGACAGTATTGCTGAGGGGTTGGTAATAGAATCACAAGCTTTTCACAGTTACCCTTTCCAATCTAACCCCCGGCCAAAAGCAACTGAAAATTGTCTTCTTCTATTTGGCTTTCCTCCCTTGTTGATCTCATAACAAAGCAGGACTGACTGCAATATAAATTTAAAATTTATAAATGTAAAATTTATAAGTTATTGGACATCTTAGTGATCAGCAAAATCTGACACCAGCCAAAATCTGACTGTCAAATTGAGGAGATGGTCTTTGAAATAGAGTGGCCTATTATTTCAAGACATATTCTTTGAATAAAAATGAAGCACACTAGGAAATAAGGACTATTGTGAGATTACACTGAATAAGCTATGTAATAAAAACTCAATTAATAAGTAAAGGCATTCAAGTTACGAGTCTTTAATTGCAGTATTTTTTAACTTGCACTAGAATCCAATGAAAAAAATCCAACCTCATAATTCCATGGCTGAAACTCATACAATTTCATTAGCAGATTATTTCTGGCTGTTCCAACTACATGGTCAACAGAGTTATGCAAAGGGTGTATTGAAACGTCCACATTCTGTGTCCACAGTATTTTCATACTGTACAACATGGTACATAATAAATCTGAATAAAACCTACTGCACTATATTGAAACCCATAATTTCAAAATAATGCATTTTTCCCTAAATAATTTAAAGTAATATGGGAAAATCAATATTTAATCTTTCCAGTGCTATTATACACTGGACGAGGAACTGGATATATAGTTCAGGCTGATAGAATGTTAGAACAAATATACAAACAGTACAGCTCACTAGAGGGTCTCAAGTAGTTGCATGTGAATTACAAGGAAATAGGGAAGTAGACCTTATGCTGGAGAGTCAGTATAGGATGATTTTTTTAGGAGGGTAGGGGATTCTGGTAACAGCACAGAGAGGAAGACATTAATCTGGGAACAGATAAACCATCTTGTGGAAAGTATATCAAGCCATATTGCCTTTCTTAAGAGGTTCAGAGACCAGTTAGGAGCTGGATTCTCAGATGGTTTAACTCAAATAAAAATCAAGGCTCTTGGCTTTCTCTTAACTATACTGGTTTGCCCAAGCTGAATATTTGTCCAGGTGTAAAGAGCATCTGTACGAACAATACAGCAAGTGTGGAGCCCACAAACTACTGTAATGTTTGTAAACATTCCAGAAGGGTTATCTGAGGGCATGGCATGATCAAAAAACACAGTACTGAATAAATCTATAGGTCTTAGATACTGGTTTTCTGAATCTGCCAGGCTCAATGTGTCATAGAGTTCTTCTACCAAAGTTTCCAGATGGGTGTTTTTTTGTCAAGTGGAAGCATGCAGTTTCATCAAGGTGATTCCCAAGGCCTGTGGTTAATGGGTCTTCACAGAGAAGTTGGAAATTGCTGCATTATTTGGAGTTGAGAGGGTGAAGTTACTAAGACTGCGTTAGAAGCACCCAGATGCTGCAACTGACCCGCTCCAATGCCTTGCTCTCATAGGATACCTCCAGTAAATCATGCTGTCTGAATGTTAACAACTGTTTCCTAAAAGAGCATGTGTGAATTCTTCATTAAGGAATTCATCTTATTTTACCATTTAAAGAAAAACAGTACAGTAATTCTAAATATATCCCTTCTGCCTGTGAGTACCCTCATGTCATTTCAGTCTGTTGACAGAAATATCTCGCAGAGTTGGCATTAGTAAATTAAGATTCTGAGTGATAAATAATTTTTATCCCTGGCAACGTTTTTAACATGCCAGATAGAACAAAATTGAATTACATTTTATATTCTTGGGTTGACAAAATGCAGTGAAGTGAAATATGAAAATATGTACTGTGTGTACTGTTTCCATTAGTTGGTACAGATATGTCTTTGCCTTCCACAAATGTCATATTGCCTGAAAACACACCAGTACCAATGGCAGAGTATCTTCTGTGAATATTGACTCTTCCCTTGAAAAGTTAGAGCCACTCAGGCTTGTGTGTACGTGTTAATGGGATCTTCTCCTGCTTTGCCACAAGCACGCCTGTGATCCTCTCACAGTAAATAGACATAACCTAAGCTAAACCCTTTCATCTTACAAAGGAATCTCAGCAGATGGGCTGGGACAGGAAGGCACATCAGTGTCCTTGTAGCCTTCATTCCCCTTTAGTATAACATGTGACAGTGCATATGTTTCCAACCTGTGATGAAGAACTGGCCACACAACAGAGCTTTTTATCCATTATTGTGGCACAGCATTTCTTGAGGCTGAATTTCTTGTGCAACCATGGGAAATGTGAGTGCAACTAGTTAGGATGGAATGATTATCTGTTACCTGCTCCTTCTTAAAAGTCTGTGAAATATTTTTAAACAGAAACCAGCACTTCAAAATATTACTTGAAGACAGGCTATTTCGGAAACTATTATACACCCCAAAAAGGAAAAATGGTTTCTGAATAATATAGTGGAAAAGAACACAAACCATCTTCACTTTGCTAATTATTTAGTATAATTTCATTACTCTGGGTGCAGAACTCCCTTTAAGGTGATAATTAGTACTGTGTAAGCATCTGAAAAATTTTTTCTTAAGACTTTTGCTTGACTTTCCTTTCCAGTTGGCCCCAGCTTAGAATTAAACAAGCAGAGGTCGTAACCACCAAAGGTTACATAGATTCTGCGTGTAACTGCTACAACTGTTAGGTCTAGCAGGGACTCCCACAGACAGCAGACTAATTTGAGGGACCCACACATGGCTCCTAGCATGTCTCATATTTTCTGTTATATTCAGGGGATGCCACTGCTAATGAAATAGATTTCTTAAATTGAAGGTGGCTTATAAAATTCAAGGGCAAAAAAGCTGAGGAGATCATGGTTTTGTAGGCAACTTTATAACTTGAAATAACTATAATAATCTTGAATTCTACCTCCAAAACAACAAACTGCTATTTTGCTCTAAACATGCTTTTCTCAGATTTTGATTTTCAGGGTCATGTGATGTTCTGATCCTTTAAGAAGGGCATATTAAATAACCAGTACGTTTGTAACAAAGAAGATAGGACTAAGTCGCTGGTGACTTTGTCTTTACACTGCAGTTCCAGCTACCCAATCACAGTACATTTTCACACAGCTAATTGATGTAACCAGGCAAGACATTTATAATTTGCTGTAATTTATTATGATGCAGTCATAAGCAATAGTCTTCAAGTGGAAAATGAATGTTTTCTCACCATGCTGAACTTCCCTAAAGAAACACATTCTAGGGCACCAGCTCTGCCTGCATCTGCATTCATGTGCACTGTTAGAATGTACCAACATCCACTCAGTATCCCTTTTTTTTTGTTGAAATAGTATCTGGTCGGGGTGGCTAAATGAATTTCACTCTGAGATATGGCTGAGGATTACACCCACAAGAAGGAGTCAGGAAGAGCTTCTATGGCTCAGCTGTAGCCCATTTGTTCCACTGGGAGAAAAGAGAAAATATTCACTCTCAGGAGAGGTTGAAGGAATTACAATATTTTCCCAATATTTACAAAGACAAGTGGTTAAATTTAAAGTAGATTTATGGCTACTGAGTGCTTTAAAATGGATCACTTCCTCAAACTATTGCTACATGGAGAGGGTGTTAGCTTCACTAGCTCTAACAATTTTCCTAGGACAGTACGAAATAACAGTTCTTGGCTTTTCCTGAGAGCAGGATTTACCTTGTTAGCCCTCAATGAGTTTGAAAAGCAAGCACTTTCTCTCCTCTGCACATGCCCTCATAAATAAAAATCCTGCAGTACTTAGATCCACGTAAGTGTATGTTCTAGGTATATCTATGAAATAACTAAATGACAAATGATCTTCCAATTTTATTTCTACAACTTTAATGAACAGAGTAGGATTGTATTACACAGCTGCAAGTGAGTAAGGAGTGCTGTCTCTGCTGAGCTACAGAATTTCACCTAGAAAATATTTATCTTATAATGTGGCACTTGACTACAGGATAGTTGGAATCCTCTTGCATATATGCAGTTGTGGCAAAGATCTCATTCTTGACCTTCTTTTTGCTATGCCTGGTCTGCCCATCAGTCGAAAAAGATATAACCCCTCTTTCTTCTGTCCTCAGTCATAATCATATATCCCTTTATATTATATATTGAAATACATTGGAAATAAGTATGTGATACAAACCAATAAAAGGTTTTGTAGGAGAAAGTATAGAATCAAATTTCCCAATGCTTATTTTTACTAAGTAACCTTAACACTCAGCAAACACAGCTCATCATATTTTCAATACATCCTACAGCTTCATGAGCAGTAAAAATTTATGATATTAAGATGTTAATTATGTAGCATAGTACATGTAAAATACTCTGAAGTCAATTTGAAAATAAAATCACAGGGAGTAATTTATTGTTTACATGAATGAGCAGGTTTCTTTAAGAGAATGTAATCACCTATCAGAATACACATGAGTGCTGGAGGCAAACTTTCATCAGCAGTATGCCAGTCCACCTTCCATGGGAACAGAGCCACGTCTGTATTTCATACTTCTAAACTACATGCTGTTATTGGCTGATGCAGCCTGGATGCATGCTGGTTGTGCTGTGCGCCCTTCACAAGGGATGCAGGGAGAATTAGTCTCATTCATGTTTTTGTTCACAAAGCTGAGGATAAGCGGTGGAGATTCAGCTCAAATTAAAGCAGATCTGTGAGTGACCCATTGGCAAATGTAATGGCTGCATGCCAGGCTCAGCTCAACACTGGCATTCACTCTCTGTAACATTCAATTTTCAGTGGGGTCATGTAGGACATGGAGTAACAGTTAGCTTGACCGTTCCATTTTTCATTTGAAGGATTCTTAACCCAAGAGGACATGGGATTTTTATTTTTGTATTTGTGCCATAGTGTTGAATGCCCTGGTGTTTGTATGAGCCTGTTAAAATATTGAATTGGTGCTTTGTGATGTTTTAGCAAGAGTTCCTTGCCAATATAGGTTGGTCCAAGCACAAAGTGGAAGGCAAACACCTGTCTTCAACACTTAATCTGACAGTAAAAAGGGCAGGAAGGCGTCTTATTCATCCTCTTCTCTGGTCATCTTACACATCTTGGTGCAAACCTCAGTACAGGACAGGCCTGGAAAGCTAAAAATAGCAGAAAATAGACTGTGTGATTAGTATTACAATATATATTCTGGGTTAAGAAGCCTTGCCTCAGCCTTAGGACAGGAGTACAATGTTGATAAACATGCTGGGGTAGATTCAATTAAACCCTGCAAAATAAAGAATGTCTCCCAATTGGGAACTGTAGTCAGAGGTCTATGGAGTCACTTCAGTGCTGCATTGTAAAACATTCAGGTAAATATTCTGTCATCTTGAGTCACAGAAGCTGTGCTTAAGCCACCGCCGAAATGAAACCAGGAAACATGTCCAGGCACTGGAAGCCTTTTACACATGTTATTGCATTGTTAGAATAATCTCTGCCATGCTTTTTCTTTGTTTTGATGTAAAAAAATATTGGTAATAATTTTTGGATTTATCATATTGCCCCACTTGGAACAGACATATGATCACCTCTTTTGAAGACTGAGAAAACTTGATGGTATGGATGAAGCCAAACCATGCTGAATGGTCTCAGGGCCAGAGTATGCAAGCACTGTACAATTACTAATATATTTGCAGCCAGTTTTTCCCAATGGAACATTTATTGCTGAAAGGGAAGTTTCATTAAAATTGACCCATTGTCAATTTTATTGAGAAGACATTTCATTCTCACACTAAAGTCTATTTGGAGCCAAATCTGGCAAAGAATATGAAAGACAGCAAGAAGGTCTTCTTTAGGTATATCATTGGCTAAAACCAGAAAGACTTGGGTACATGCAGGCCAGGTGCTAAATGGGCAAAGGAACTGGTGACAAACACCACGTCTATCCAACCCGATAGCCTCCCATGGTGAGATGACTTGCTCAGTGGTGTCACCAAGACAAACAATCCTGTTTGTCTTGTCTTTAAGAAGTTTTTGACACTGTCTACCATAACCTCCTCATAAGCAGGTTTATGAAACATGGCTAGAAAAACGGAAGAAAACTCATTTAAAAATTTATAGAATTTTGGAGCTCAGAAGGTTATTATCAGTGGTATGGAATCCATTTGGATGCCAGGCACAAGTGGTGTAACACAGAATTTAAATACTGCTGCTGGTGTCCTTTCATATATTCATTATTAATGTGGACAATAAAGCAGAGAGCACATTCAACAAACCTTGCAGTGAAACAGAAGTAGAATTTTCTGATTAATTGGGCAAATATTGTCAAGACATAAACAGTGGAAGTGACATGCGACAGAAACATAAAAGCAAATTTCGTAGTCACATAGCTGAATTCTCTGTTTCTTAAAAGAGGAAAGACATGAAAGGTCTCCTCCATCTTATCAGATCTCTTTGAGTTCAGTGTCATCTGCATCATACTAATCATGTACTTGGTGCAGGCATCAGCTCTAGAGGCAAAGAATTCCTCAGAAAGATCAATTTTTAAATGCTGTAGTGATTCTTTTGTATCTAGTCATATAAAGGAAAACTCCAGTTTTGGCGAGACAGAAGGATCTAACAAATGAGTACAGGAGGAATTACATCAGAAGATAATAACCTGAAGAAATTTTATGCCAATGATGTATTTTCCTAGAGATGAATTAGACAAATGTCTATAGCCAGTTGGATATCCCATAGATGAGGCTTCAATCAGAACCTCTTACAGTGAAAACATCTTCCTAGAATATCACAGTATACATGCAGTCCCAGGCATTGAGTGTAGAGAAACATATGCAAAATCTACAATTTTATCTGCCAGCGACCCAAGAAATCAGTGCCAATTTTTGTTCTTACAGTAAGAACTGTTTATTTGGGAAAGCTTCAAATCTAGAAAATTTCTTGACATAGCATCAAATTCTGTATTTCAGTTTTCTATAAAACCTATGACAACTTTCTTCTAGAGTTAAAATAGACATAAAACAGACTATTCACTGGGTCTGCTAACACTTTGCAGTCTCAGAAGTACTTTTGTGTGAGGTTCAAGGTGTCCAGTTCAGCATGATTTAAAAGGTACCTCTGAACTTTTCTAGATGAATAATACAACTTCATCTCCCTGTTCTCCCTGTTTGTATTTTCCAGTTTTGTTAATGTGGATATTTCAGGCAGACATTTGTTTGTGGTGTTTCTGAACATCCCAATGCTGAGCACTGCATGATTTTAGGGCCTTTATAAGTGGCTTTTAACACACAGCAGCCTCAAGATGCAAATGCTTCAGGGGGAAGAAGTGTGTGCTTCGTGTTTCAAAACACGAGCACAGAAGATACTGAGAAATGGCATGTGCACAAAGTGATCAGTTCATAGACAATCTTTTTGGACATGAAATATAGAAAAAAATTGAATTTCTGATCACAAGATTCTGCCTCCTGTGCTGGAGAGAATAGTTGGAAAATATAGTGATGTCCTCATCCTCAACAGGAGCAATATTTTGAACAGCAGGACCTTTTCACCTTTCGGGGAAGGAGAGATCTCATCCTTTAATGATACTGAACTGTGAAAATGTTAAGCAGAGTGGAAAGATGGAGAGCCATGACATCCTTGGACTGGGGAATGAGCATTAAAAATGTGCAGAAGGTCTCATAAATTATTAAAAAGGAGAAGAGATGAGAAGAAGCAGGGAATAAACATTTGCTACAACTAATGATGTGGAAATCTCAGTCAACAAGCTGGCAAACTGGTTACAGCAGAACCTTTAGACAAGGGCAATCTTTGAGTTGTGTAGCAAAAAAAAAAACACAAAAAAAACCCCAAAAACCAGAAAAGCAGAGGTTTTTAAAAAATTTAGGATATAGCAATTGAGCTTCATCTGCAACCATTCAAACTGCATGAATCTTTTGCAGTTCTTGCAATAGTGGGGCTATCTCAGTGCCTTGAACAAAGTAGTAAGAGGGAGGGACCTCTGTGTGAGTGACATGCACCTGAGTTAGGAAATACAGAACAGAGTGCTTCTGGAGATGAGCACGTTGAGATAAAACTTACTGAATTGCAGTATGTCTTAGGGTTTAAGTTGGCCAAATCAGTGAAGTTTCTGGTTTGTAGATATAATTTTGTTTTATTAAGGCATCAAAGCCACCCAGAATGAGTATAGAGAAGTTGTCAGTGTAAGGAGAAATGAGACAATGAAGGCCAAGGCCCATCTGGAATTCAATCTGGCCAAAGATATCAAGGACAACAAGAAGAGCTTTTTCAAATATATAATTATCAAAAGGAAAACAAAGGATAATGTGGGCCCATTACTAAAGGAAGTGGGGAAGCTGCCAACAGAGGACATAGAGAAGGCAGACTTAGAGAATATCTTTTTTGTCTCAGCTCACTTGCAAGATGAGTTGTCAGAATTCACAGACTAAGAAGACCAGGATAAAGCAATGGTGGAAGGAAAATTTTCTTTTCATCAAGGAGGCTTGGGATAGAGATCACCCATGCAAAAAAAGACATACATAAATCCATGGGCCTTGATGGGATGCATCCACTAGTGATGACAGAGCTCTCTGACAGAGCTGTCAGACACCACATCTAGGTGGCTCACTATCATCTTTGAAAGGTTATGGAGATCAGTAGAGGTGTCTGAATGCTGGGAGAAAGCAAATGTCACCCTGTTCTTCAAAAAGGGCCAGAAGGAGGACCCAGAAAATCTCAACTTCAGCAAGAATTTCTCATCCACCCCTAAAAGCAAACTCAGGAAGATTGGAATGGATGAGTGGACAGTGAGCTAGATTTAGAACTGGCTGAATGGCAGATCGAAGAGGGTTGTAACCAGTGACACAGGGTCTTGTTGGAGGCCTGTCATTTGCGGTGCCACCCAAGGTTTCATACTGGGCCCAGTATTGTTTTACTTGTTCATCAGTGACTTGGATGAAGGGACGGATGCCTCAGAAAATGTACTGACAACACAAAGATGTGGAGACTGGCTGATACCCCAGAAGTCTGCAGCCCTTCATAAGGAGCTTGACAGGCTGGGGAGATGGGCAGAAAAGAACTGTCTGAAATTCAGCAAAAGAATATGCAGGATCTTGCACCTGGGTAGGAATAATCCCAGGCACCAGGACAGGCTGGAGGCTGACCTGCGGGAAAACAGCTTTGTGGAGAAGAACCTGGAGGCTTGCTTCCAACAAGCTGTCCATGAGCTAGCCGTGAGCTCTTGTGGCCAAGGAGGCCAATGGTATCCTCAGCTGCATTGGGAAAAGCACTGACAGCAGGTCAAGTGTGGTGATCCTGCCCCTCTACTCAGCCCTGGTGAGGCCACACCTGGAGGGCTGTGTCCACTTCTGGGCTCCTCAGTACAAGAAAGAAAGGAGCTCCTGGAGGAGGTCCAGCAGAGGGTAACAAAAATGATATGGGGACTGAAGCATCTCTTTTATGGGTAAAGGCTGAGGAAGCTGGGACTGTTCAGCCTAGCTGAAGAAACATCTAAAAGGGGACTTCATCACTGTCTTTAAGTATTTGACATCAGGATGTCAAGAGGATGGAGCCAGGTTCTGCTCAGTGTGCCAAGCAATAGGATGAGAGACGGGCAGAGACTGATGCACAGGAAGTTTCACCTGAATACAAGGAAGGACTTTACTGTGCAGGTGACCATGCAATGGAACAGATTGCCCATAGATGTTGTGGAGTCCCCCTCACTGGAGATGTTCAAGAACCATCTGGATACAGTTTTGTGTTATGTGCTCTAAGATGACCCTGCTTGAGCAGGGAGATTGGACCAGATGATCACTGTGGTCCCTTCCAACCTGATGTGCTCAGTGATTCTATGATTCTGTGGGGGTAACTGGTGGATAACTCCCTGTCCTTTTTTCAATCCACAAGCATTTCATTTTCTCTTCCCTGTCCAGCTGAGGAGGGGAAACAATGGAACAGTTTGGTGGGCACCTGCCATGTAGCCAGGGTCAATCCATCATGAATTTTTATAGAGGAAGATTGGGTAAAAATCGGGAAAATTTCTCAGTAATGTTCTGTGAGTCTGGCTCAGTTTAACAGAAGCCTATAGAAATAGAATAGAATTGTTTCATGGAATAAGAAATAGATTAGGATTTTTATACTTCCCAGCTGGAAAGTAGAGATCAGTTTAGATGAGCCTGATGGCCTTTCCATATTTCCTTTGAGGAATGCACACTAATTAGGTGTTTGAGTAATTGCATAGCTGTCTGAGAGGAATGGAACATGTGGAATTCAGGCAAAATTTAAAAGCAAATGAAGGCTAAAACTAGATTTACAAAGCCCTTGATGATAAAGGTTGAACAGATTTCTCTTTTTTATATAAGGGATATAAAGGAAGGAGAATGTAGAGGACCACACTAGGGCTATGCCACCATAGTTGGGGGTAGGCCTGTAGGGACCCTGCTGCCACATTGAGAATAGCTCAGAAAAGCTACAAGTAAGCTCTTTCAGGAATAAATCACTTTTCCTGTTAACAGTAGGGATTTTTTTTTAAAAAAGAACCGCAGGTTTTGAAGCTTTGGCAAATGAGAAACACGACTTGCTGGAGAGACCAGAAGAAAAGGTGGATGTTTACATAGCTTTTCTATCAGTGAGAAAGGGAACTGCTCCTTGGATCTGTGAAGATTGTTGAAAAATTTTATGACATTCATATATTCACTTTCTGCAGTGTTTTCAAGGGCTTTCAAAGATATATTGAGCAAAAGAGCATTAAGATCTTTACCATATAAAGGCCTTCACATTACTTTCTTTCTTTCTTTGGTAAAAATTAAGATTTAGGGAATGCTAGAGACCTGAGTTTTATTGTCTATTTGTAATAGATGACAAAATGTTGATTCTGTTTTAACAAAGAGACTGGGAAATAAAGTAGCAAGGCAATTATTACATCTCAGCCACTCTAAAACCTTTAAAATGTAGTGAAATGTACATTCTGTACATTTCTGGCCGGTCAAACTGCCTCTGCAAGAATCTTGACTTTCTCAATATTTACTACAGATCTAACTTGACATTTAACAATTGTTTCTGACTAGAAGGACACAGATTTTTTTTCCAAAAGTTAACCTCAGTAACAATATCTGACACTGCTGCATTCCTCATCAATATCCCGATGGAATATGGTCACCTGTGCTGTAAGAAAAACAGGAGAAGGAAAGTATAGTACCGTGCTGCATTTCTGCAGTTCAAAATTAAGCAGTGTCATGTCCTTGGCTGCTGATCCATAAACCTGTAGGTCTCTAGTGGATGAAGAGTGCAGGTGCACTGTCAATCTCAGATTACCAGGCCTATCTCACTATTGTCTGGCTTTACATGCAAACACTATCTTTTAATGAGATCTTAGCTATTAGAAACCCTTCCAAGCTGTGCTAGGATTCCAGTTCTTCAGGCATTCAACTTTTTTGATTACTCTAGCCTCTATCAGCGTATTGGATTTATAGTGTCACATGAGAGAGCAGGGGAAAGACAGGGGAAAGGTGTGGCCAGAGCACTGCAGTCAGCCCCACGTCTCATCCACTTCTTCCTCACTATGTGAACTGACAACAGTAAGCTTTCTACTGCTTTCAGGAAGTCTGGATACTGCAACATTAAATTTATTGCAACCCAAAATATTACTTGACCTTTGCTATAATATAAAGCTGTGGCACCAAGAAGTCCTCAGTAATGCCCTGGTATATGAGTACCATACCTGTGGATGATAGAAGACAACCTCTTTGTACAGACAGCTTGATATTAAATAGACAAGACAGTGGCCTCATGCTTCACTTAAGTGATTTTATTGTACTTCTTTTCTTGGTTTGTCTGGGGTCAGTCCAGGCTTCTGTGAGAAAATCTAAATATTTAACCCAAATTTGTTGAGACCTCATTTAGTATCTTAACCACAGTGACTTTTTTCTTTCACAGACGGTATATTTGCTTGCTTTTTTTTAGAGGCTGCTTTAAAGACAGGCTAAATTATAAAATGGAGCCATTATTGGAAATGGAACTTACAAAATGGAGCCACAAATGGAAAGCAAAAAGCTCAAGGACACACGTATAGTAGCTCTCATCCTGCAGTGGTGTGGGGGCTATTTTTCGACTGATACTCTAAGTACAGAATTAGCATAATCAGCAATCATTCCTCCAGAGTCTCTGGACTCTGTGATGCTCTTGCTGTGAGTAGAATGTGCTCCAGCATGCTGTGCTCCACTCACTGAGAAAATGAGAAATTCATAGGGACCACGGATTAATGATCTCCTGTTGACCAGCTTCATTTGTGTAGGTAGCAGCAGGTAAGTTGAAGCTGAGGAAAAGTTCCAATTCATGTATTTGAATTTTAAAGGCAATGTCTGTCCTTCAAGTGCATGATTTCCTCTACAGTGTAGCTGAGTACTATTAATGAAATCACTGCTGGCTTTTTATGTTTTACTGCTGTTGACATTTTTGCAGCTGTTAGAGAAATGACTCAAGGCCTATAAGTTCTAGGTAATTTTTCATTTATGAGACATTTTCTCCTCTGCATACTCACTTCTGACTTTTATTTTTATTAATTTCTTATTGTACCTGAGGATCACTGTCATATTTAATAGGAATTTTATAACTTGCACAGAGATAGGGTTATTATCTGAAACTACCTTTACCAACTTAACACCTATTTAGACAGGGCCACATTCTCCCATCCTGAAATGTGTAAATCGTCTTTTGTGCAAATTGCTTGAGGCATTTTGCATGATGCTTCTAAAGATTTAAATTTTTGGTTGCTTGAATTTGTTTTATGAATCTAAAGCTTACAGTGTATTGGTTTACTAGCAGTGGTAGAAATAGGACACACCATCAATGCAAATAGTAGCATTTTGGATTTGCCTTTTTGGGTTTTGACCTTCAGAGTGTTAACTGATCATTAAAAAAACCAGTTTGTACTTCAAAATCTTCTTGAGCTATTTGAGAAACATCTGTTCTTGAATAGTGTTGATGAGATTAGGGTGATGCTTAAATATACACAGAAGAATATATTCAATAACCTTTAAATAACCTCAATATCTCTGTGTTTGAAAAATGGAATACCCTGATTTAATCCTAATCAATCAAAAACTCATTTTTGTTGATTCAGCTTCCTCAGTGACTTGGCAAGATTGCTAAAATTGGCAGTGTTAAGAGATTACAGTCCAGTTTGAAATGAACTGTAGTTTGATACTGCCTGACCATTTCTGCCCTATCCATATGGTATGTTCTACCTTTCAATAGTAATTATCATATAATTCCATACATGTCAGGTTAGAATAGTTAATAGAACTAAATGGCTCATTTCCCTCTTTCCTTCATTTAATCTCCAAGGTTTATTATCCCCACTAGAGAGATGGAGAGGGATGTCCGTTGCAAGAAATTGTCCATAGTGTTTTCAAATGAGATTGCATGGAGGTGTATAGATTTTTGTGTAATTACTCATCTACATTTTTCCTGCTAAACTTTATTACTCATGCTCCCTTTGATCTCACTAACAGAATTGCTTCAAAAAATGAGCAGCACTTTAAAATGTTTGCTTTCTGCATCAATGCACAGGGCAAATGCCTGAGCAAATAAAAAATGAGTATTGTTGCCATTCATGCATTCCCTAAAACAATGCAGGTTTGGTTCTGGCTCTGCCAATGCTACTGAAGTCCCTGCTCAGAGATTGATTTCATGGTGTCCCAAGGTGGGAGGTGCAGGATGACCAACCTCCCAGTGCAACCTCCTCTTCAAAGTGCTGAACACATTAACGTTACCTATCAGCTGGTCCAGGTCTCCTCTGTGGGCCTGTGACTCAACAGGCCTTTAATGACTAGATTATTTTGGTTTGAAATACATAAAGATGGAGATATCACAGTCTGCTAATAAGGTTTTTATGTAGAATAGGTAGGAGCACATCCCTCATGTGTAATAACGGCACATAAGTGTGTTTGAGCCTAGAAAGGTGCCTGAGATAATCCTAGGGAGTGTGGGACAAAGCAAACCATTAATTACCTTATCACAACAAGCTGCAGTCCTGCAGACTAGAGCAAACTATCCCTCAACTATACCTGGCTTTGTCTCAGAGGATGTATTAAATGCAAAGAGGACAGTGAGTGGTGGTCTGTCTGAACTATCAAACTGAGAGCACATGAATTTTATACATGCTAAATCCTAGTGTCTTAAAAAAAGAATGGTACCACAGTGGTTATTCAGATCCTAAGATACTTTCTATGTGGAACTTGGAGAGAAGAAATAACACTTATTATTATGAGTAAAGTTTGATGTATAATATTTTTTATTATAAGCCTATTATAACTTCTCCAAACACTAATAATTTTGGCATAAGTTTTTCCATATTTTAAGTGGTTACTTTATTTTACTGCTTCAGTAAAAATGTCTCTGTCATATAAAATGCAAATTACTTTCAGAGAAGAAAAACATTTTTCTTTTAAAAATAATATTACAATTTGCTTCTTTGAAGTGTTCTAGTGCCTTTGGGCTTAGGAGCAGGAGAACTACTTTGTCAGGGTGCTTTTCTTCTATGCTTGTGAAAATACAGTTAACTTGGAAAAAATTATTAGACTCTGAAAAGCTACAGGTTCACGTACAATGAAGCATGCCATCAAGAAGCCTGCTGTTGAATTTTCTGTGTGCTCAGGTGCAGAGAAAGTTCACAAGTCTCACAGACTTTGATCCTGGATGAAGTACATCAGCTGAAACCACAACTTTGGTACTGGTACAGCAGGGCTTGGTTGGGGACATAGGGGTTTCAGATCTTCCAGCTGATTTGTTAATTCTGTATTCATCACTTTTGGATGGGGATGGTTGAGCAGAGTAGTATCCTCATAGATTTGTGCTCTGTCCTTTCCTTCCCCTCCCATTCTCTGGTAGTTTTTCCACACAAAGAATAATTTATTTTCATCAGCTATGTTTGCATCAGGGACTCTTGGTTCAGATTGCCAGTTTATAGACCTGAAATGATATCTGTTCTTCTCTGAAGTCATTCTGTCATCCTGAAGTAGTGGAATTATTTGTTTATTTAGCAGATGGATTTTCTTTTTAAAGCATATTTTCCTTTATCTTTTATTTTAAAAGATATTTTACCCACACAAGTGAGATTAAATATACCTTTTTTTCAGCCTTTGTGTCATGCTGAAAATAAATTAATTGTTTTCATTATATTTTATATCTCCTTTGTTCTTTGCACAGCCTGGATGCTGAATGAAAATCAAAGGAGTAATAAAAGCAAATATGGTTTGTCATTGAGATGAAAGTTAAATAGCCTTTCTGGATTTGCCACCATTGTCTTCATAGTTTTATTTAAGAAGATATGTAAGTGCAAAGATGCTGAACTGAAGCTGCAAACAGCTTGATTCTGTCATTTCCCATTTTCTATGTGTTTGCCATTTTGGTTTTGGTGTGCCATTATTTAATTACTTTTGAAAGAAACTTAAATTTATGAGGCTGCACAGTGCAACACACACATAAATGTATTTAATAGTCAAAATAGCTGAATACCCCAGGAAGAGCTTTAATACTGCAATTTTCACACTTCAATAACAATTATTTAAGTAACAGACTCTGAACACAAATGTAACTTCATTTCCAGTGTTTGGATGAGTTTTCAGCTGATAACTTTATTATCATTGACACTTTCATTTTTCAATGAGACCTGTGATGCCCTACTGCCAATGTGAGAAAGTAGACTTCTGAACAGGACACTTGACAAATGCAAGGATTCCTCAGTGGAAATCTAGTTGTTGATGTGGCCTTCTCATGCATTCTCAGATACAACATGCTTTTAAAATATTATGATCTTTCTGTATTTGGAAGTGAAGACAATGTTTTAATAATGCCTACTGCAAGCTGCTAAACAGCATATTCTCATAATGTGACAAGTAAGTATACTGTTAGCTTACATGAGCAGTGTAATCTCATTGTGGGAGATAAATGATTAGATGAACTGGTCCATGAATTGGAAATGTGGGTTACAGTTCCTTAGGTATAGACTATACTGTTAATGAAGCAATTTGTTCTGTGTCCACTTGCATTTCCTTTGCTGCCATCAACAATTAAGAGATGTTGTAGTAAGGTCATTCCAGATTAAGACCTTGTCTTTGTAGAGATCTCATTAAAATAGAGAGAAATTCTAATTTCTAGCCAAGATAATGTTAATTCAATGGGAGAATAAATATTGTGGAAGCAATTTGTGCAAGAGCAATTAATGTTAAAGGTATTGCTCTCTTTTTACCAGAAGTAATTCTTACACAGAAAGGCATTGTATTGAAAATACTAGCAGGGGCTGCTACTGTAGGAATAGGCTGGGTACCTTGGCCTGGTTAAGGAAGCGTGTCTTCTTGTCTGAGCATTGCACAGATGTGGAGATTCTTAAATAAATTGAACAGAAAATAAAATTTCTTTCTTTGCTGGCTGCCAGTATTACAGCTAAACTACAAAGAAAGTAATTTCTGCAACCATCGTGCATTTATTTCCCAGTCATCCTCAGAAACTTGTAACACTGAAGAGCGTTGTAATTGACATTTCATTCTAATATATTGGCTGCCTTGCCTGAATTCTGACTGGCTGATAAAGCCCAGGGGAATCCAGAGTCTCATCATGTCCGGAACAATTTCAGTCCAGCCCTGTGGCAATCTAAGTGCTTAACCAGCAAAATAGGAAAGACAATATTTGGGGATTCTTCTTTTCAAAATGCACAAGAGCATAGAAACTGAAATAATCAAGTATAAGGCAATTATTTTTCAACTTTCAAAGCAGAATGAAGGAATGATTTAAAAGAATATACATGTCAATTTAAATAAGTAAATGCACAGGCATGAGTTTATCCCAACAATAACTTCATTGATGTTATATTTCAGAAAAAATTCATCCTAATATCTCATTTTTTAAAGGAGAAAAAAAAATCAATGATCTTGTCAACAGATTTTACGTTACATCCCAGTTGCTTGAAAGAAAATGTGATGCACATCAACTCATTCTTCAGGTCATATTTTCTGAAGAGATGTGAATAATTTTACAGACTTAGTTATTGATCTCCCTGGTCCTCCAGAAATGAAGTGTCATGTCAGGCAGCTTGTTCTTTTTACTATATCATCATGTTTTCATTCATATGGGATTCTTTTATTGAGAATGCATTACTTATGTAATGAGCCTTACTTCTTCCTAGGTCTCTGAAAAAATGCTTGTTTGTTTTCAGCATGCTTTTTTTCTTTGTATGTGTATGACCTTTGCATCAAAAGTTCAAACAGAAGTTAGGTAATTATGAAATTATGCAGATGTTAATATTTATGATGTATTTATTTGTGTTTTATTTGTATAAATGCTGTGGGGTTTGGATTAATTTCCTTCTTCTTCTTCTTTTTTTTTTTTTTTTTTCTTTTGGGTGTTGCAGAATATCAAAATCCATGCCAACCTTGTCAATAATGGCATGACTACTGGCAATAATGGCATGCAGCTGTTTCCCAGTCTGCAAAATGCCTTATTTGTATTTGGTTCCTAACTGCAGAATTTTCACATATTTGGGTTTTTATTGTTGAGCACATAAAGAGAGATCATAAAGTCATTTTGTTCCTAAAAGACCAAACTCTTTGATCCAGAATAACTCCCTGGGTCTTACATTCCCATGTCAGGCTGGAAAGCATCCTGAATGTCTAGCTGTCAGGCAGATTACTGTGGGTCCAGGCCTTCTCATGGACTCTGGGGACTTTGCTACAGACCCAAGAATCCCAAAACTCCAGAGCCAGGTCTTCCTGCTCATGGGCGCTGTTCAGGGAAATAGGGTGAACAGAGAGGTGGCTTTACCTTGTCAATCTTCTAATAGGCCTCTGAGAATAAATGCCTGCTAATAAAAATAAAGGTGCTCCATGCTGTTCTCCAGCACGGAGGGCAAAACAGGCATAAACCTGCCTGTAAATATAACATGCAGCTTCTGCTCTGTCAGCAGGTTTGTTAAAGGTCTCTTACCCATCCTAACCCCTGAACTGCACCCAGGAACTGTTTGAAAGCATGCTAATTCATCAAGACCACAGCAAGGACAGGTTGTTCCGAGGAGCTGATAGCATAGGCAGCCAAATTATCCGAGCTGGGGAAAGTGTCCTTCAGATCTGTATAATCTGAGAGCATATGCTTAGCCCTGAAGCTTTAGGACTTTGATTCCCATATGAAGTCACACTCAGAAATTTGAGCAGCAGAATGATTTTGATTATTCTGAAATGATATTTCTATTATTTTCCCCCTGTGCATAATTTAAAAACTAAAAGGGTATTTTATCCTAAAAAAGCAAGATCTGCCATAGCCACTTTTAATTGCTTGTGAGAGCATCACTGTTTCTCAGTTCTGTAATTTATGTGTCACCTTGAGCTCTCATTTCCTTAAGAGACATATTATATCTACTTTTTTTTTTTTAAGCTTAATGGGTGACAAACAATTTCAGGGGAGTACACTGTTGCTCTGCAACATTTGAGCTGTCCAGAAGTAATTGTCCATGCCTCACCTTGTGGAACCCTGTTGGGAATAAGAACAGTTCAGCAAGGTAAAATGCCAGGTCCTGCACTTGGGTCACAACAACTCCGTGCAGTGCTTCAGGCTGAGGGAAGACTGGCTGGAAAACTGGAGGAGAAGCACCTGGGGGTGCTGGTCAACAGCAACTGAATATGAGACAGTGTGTGCGCTTCTTACCAAGAAGGCCATCCTGGCATCCTGGCCTGCAGCAAAACTAGTATGGCCAGCAGGACCAGGACAGTGATTTTTCTTTAGGAAGGAGTTGCCACCATTAGAAGAATTTGCCCAGGGAAGCAGTCACGGTAACATAGCTGGAGGTATTTAAAAGACATTTAGATGAAGCATGAGACATGGTTTAGCAGTTAATTTGGGTGCCTTGACTCAATGATCTTAAAGATCTTTCCCAGTGTAAGCGATTCCCTGATTCTATGGCTCTCATTCTCCATCTGTTACAGTGTGATCATTCACAACTCTACTACAGGCTACTGAATTAAAATGTGGAGAATATAAAAGTTTTGTAAAAACTGTCTGGTCTAGCAAATATTGATCAGTTTCAAACCAACTGCATTCCCTCCCAAGGAAAAAAAGCTAATAAAATTCAGAATAAAAACAAGATTACTTTCTTTTAAAATTGTTGTATTCTAGATATCACTACTTATGGTCAGATTTAGTTTTATTCAAATTCACAAAGTTTGATTCTAGAAGTTTCTTTCCACATAATGCAATAATAAGGGTTAATAATGAATAATAATATTAATAATGTTGCATCAGATTGAAAGATTTGTAAGCCTTTATACATAGTCCTGAAATTGAAGCAGGATCAAAGAAAATAATTTACTGCTACAGTAGGAAACTGTCAACTTTCACGCAAAAAGTCATTAACTTTTTTTCTTTTGAATTATAATTTTGTCACTTTCGTATAACACTAAAGTAATAGATTTTCATTATATCCAGAGCACAAAAAACGTTGGCTGTGGAAAAAGCAACAGGGCTCAGATTAATAGGAGCTGACAAGCTGACCAAAGAGGAAGTGGCAGCATGGCTGGCACCATGGCTCAGTGGTTGTGACAGGCAATTAGTGAACAGAACAGAACAGATGTAACAGGAGGCAGCAACAATTTACTGAAGTATTAGCTTTCTCACTCTGTAGTGCAGAGAACTGATACTGTTTGCTGATACAAATAAATACTAATATGGTCTTAGGAGGGGAGGAGAGACTGTGCACAGTAATCTTACAAGACTGAAAAAAACCACTACAAAACAAATACAACAACCTAACCCAACAACACAAGCTCTAGATTTAAGGGAAAACAAAACAAAAATGTCTTTTGGGATTTTGAAGATAAGATTAAGAGTCTTACCTCATTACTGGACTGAAACGAGCTTTGAAAAAATAGCATACTGAAGAGAACTTGTAGTAGCATGTTCATATTTCACGGCACTCAGAGAGGATACACAATGTCATTTTTATTTCTCCCCTGTTCTGGAACAGACTTGCATTTCTACAGCTCCTGGAGGTTGCTGCTGATGTTGGTGTGGATATGGAGAGAAGAGATGGCTATGTCCTTACCTAGATGGTCAGAGGACAGAATAACAATCATGTGGGAGGTTTTCGTGGTTACAGGTGTGGCACTGTATTTTTTAATACCCAAGCACAAAATCTGTACCTTGTTTTTAAGATTGTTTCTTAAAAGCACAGATCTCACAGTGTGCTGAATTTAATTATTTTACCTCAGGAAACTTAGGAGTTGTGGTTCTGGGAGGATCTGGATGGATGTCTTCAGTCTCAGAGGACAAAGTTATCAGCGTACACAGGGATATGGAAACTGGATCAGCTACCATTTTCTACTAGTCCAAGAATGGTTATAATTTTTCAAAATGTAGAAATGAAATTAATATTGTTGTTGACAGTAGAGAGTACAATATCTTCATTCTGTAAATTGAGATAAATTCTGTGTGTTATGGGATGATATACTATATTTAGAAATGGAAAAGAAAATGGTCAATCTTTTGTGTACAATCCACAGAATTACTATTTACATCTTGTATTGACAATATCAACAACATATTAATTTTCTCCATTCCCACAAAAATAGAGCATTGGCCTGCAAAGTATTACAAATTAAGCCATTTGAAACTAGAAGTTTTACCTTTTGTGCTGAGTAAGGATTGGACCTTAAGGGAGTTTCCTACCAGCAGGTGGACCTTGAAGATAATTTTCACGGTACCAGATCAAAAGTTTTTTTGCTGTCCTTCTTCCCTCACTGAGGAAGTATATTTTAAAAAAATGGAGACATGATATGGTGCCATTCACCATGGTTATGACACTTGTGTACTGAGAGCACTCTTGGAGGGGTAAGGCTGCCACTAGAGCCAGGACATCTCCTCTACCTGCCTGTGGCTCCAGCTTGCTACAGTGGGGGTAGGATGATTTCTGGAAACTACTCACTGTTTCTGGATTGGTGTTCACAGAGGAAAGCCTTTTTTATCCTCTTTTTAGCTCTTGCTTTTAAATACTGAAGCTTGGGTGTAAATAATGCAAAATATGCTAAGCAGGCATCTTGCTTATTACACTTGTTTCTCTTAAATATGCTGTCTCTTATAAGGGAAAAAGGTTAGGTCAAAACCAGATAACACTGTTTCACTCAGTGGAAATAACCACATGTGAATACTTGAGAAATATATGATTTTAATATTTTTATTAAAGAAGATAAAATTCATTCATATGAAATCACCAGAAAAAATTCAACTAAAAATATTCAACTAAACTGGAATGAGATTAAACCCCAAAGGATTCCCTAAAAATTGGAAGAATCATATTAACTCAAGTCAAGGTTTCCTTTTTTGTTTTGATTTCTTTACAAAAATGTGTGTGAGTGAATATGTGTATATATATATATATATATATATATATATATATATATACACATATATAAAACACAAAAAGAAAGCTGGGATTTGAGAGAATAACATCTTCTCTGCTTAGTGAATAGCTAATTCATTTCACATTTGCAAGCTGAGAAAAGAATATGGAAGCATGGGATATTCTAGAAAATGGTTTAATGAAAAACTGACAATGTCACCATCAAAACAATTTAAGAAAATGGGGGGAAAATACAATACAGAGAAAGTTTTTTAAAAGGAGGCAAGATGTCTAGCTTGTTATAAGCCCTAGATTTAGGTTGCACAAAAATCTTCATTGCAAAGGATTTGCATACCTAATATTTTGAGAGGGTGAGGTTTCTTCAATGTGTGCAGTGGGCCCTTTGATTTTTATCAGAGACCTTCAGCTGTGTAAGTGGCATTTCTTTGTCCCTCAAAATTTGGTTAAGCCTTTGCCTCAGAGCTAATCTAAAGGATGGTCATTCTTGGTGCAGAAGGAAACTTGAAAAGAAAGAATTATGGCTGGAATAATAACTGTAAGGGAAGGCTTGGGCTTTTCAGACATTGTAAAATTTTTAACTGTAGGTAGAAGCTACTCGAATCTGCCACTCTACCAAACGGTATGGTTTTGCATAGTTGATTTAATTCTTGTAGTTGTTACTGAGTGGGTTTACTTTTAGGTCAGGCAGCATAAGTAGCAATGTTCTTTCTTCAATTCAAAGTTCAAGTTGTTATTGAAAGTTGAAGTGGCTTAGAAGCAGAGATAGATCAGGATATTATTTTTCTCTTTCATGTAAGCTGATTCTTTGCAAGGAGTGGTCATGGCCCTGTTTTCCCTGACTAATTGCAGTTCTCACATTCACTGTTTTCAAATCTGTTCCTCCAATCTGTTTTGTTCTCTCCCATAAGCTTTGTTTCCTTTCATTGCTAGGGCCACATTTCTCCACCTTCTGAATTTTCATGCCCATAGCTTTGAGGCCTACCGTCATAAGTGTTTCCTTCTTTCTATTTTCAGCTATTGTCTTAAAGAGCCCCGTTTGCCTCCTAATAAAAAGTCTTGCTCTTGTGCAACTTTCTGCCTGTGGCTGACTACAGAAGTCACAAATGACTTATGGTGTAACAGTGCTTGATGACTTCAATTGCACTGTAAAAGTGAGAGCAGCAGCAAGGAACAGCAGCCTGGCACTTGAAATAGTGGCAATGGCAAATAAGGGACATGGGGAGGATTGACAGAAGTGAATGATGGAACAAGGGAACTGGGTAGAGAAATTAGTTTGTGGTGGATTATCATTACCTAAAATGAAGACAGTATAGGATACTTGACTTCTTGAGTCTGTAGGACAGAATGGTAATCAGCATGATCAACCCTGGTATATTGTGCTGCTGTTCAAAGCAGCTGCCTAGCTTACCTTGGCAAATTTCTTATGCCAGAAACCTCAAGAGAATATGGTTCAGAAGACTGGACCTTTATTCCCCTCTTTTCTCGTTATTCTCTCTTTTTCACCTCAAAGTATTAGATAATTTTCTGCCTCACTCTTCTATTTAGTCAATGTAGGGGCTAGCCAATCATCCAATTTCCCTTGGATACACACCCTTCATGAACTGGTACCCAAATGTGGTTCATGCATTGCTACAAGCAAGTCTCATGACAATTGGTAGATAGATTAAACTGTTTTTCTTGCTCTACTTTCTTCCTAGCTACATGTTCAGGACCAGTTTCAGTTTCCGGGGTTCCTAATTCATTCTGGTCCCCTGAGGTACAGTTTATTTTTCTAGAGACCAAAGGTATGTATGAAAATGGCATCTGTATTTTTGGACATAACCTGGTTTTATTTTAATGTATCAGAAGTATCACAAAAATCAGTGCTTGTGGTCTGTGGTATTTCTCCAGAAGTACTTTTTTTGCTGTGCCCGAAACAAGTATTTTCAGAGGTCACAGACATCATTGACTCATGTAGAATTGCTGAGCAGGAAGACTTTTTGTTATCTGTGAAAGACATTGAATTTATCATCTAGAATGTAGCTTGATAACACAGGGAGAATATGATTTGTATTTATGAAAGTACTCTAAGAGTCGCCACCTGGTAGACTTTTCTTTTCCCTGAATGATTTTACAGCTTGTGATCATGGAAAGATCACTTGACACTAATTAAAAATCCCATTGAATAAATTAAAATCCTGTGAGACAAAAGAGAAAAAGGCATATGCTAAGATTTTCTAACATTATTTATATATATTTCAAGTCAAACCAGTCATAGACTTGCACTATGGAGTGTGTCTATAGCATTTATAATACGACCAAGAGGTACTAAAGAATTGCAGTGCTGTAGCCCAGAAAAGAAGTGAAGGTTTTCTTGGCTTAATTAAGAAAAAAATAGTTTGGAAAGAAAATCCTGCCTTAAAAAGAGATAATTAAGATTTGAAAGTCAGTCTTCACGTGATTCAAATTTAGTTTCACTTGCTTATTTTGTATAGTCTTTTTAATAATAGCCTTGTGATAGCTATCAGCTAATATCAACTAGTAGCTGATAGCCTGGACTTCCCTTACGATAATAAGATAATATATAATTTTATTCTAAAGGACTGTAATTCCATATTTTGAGTGGAGAGGGCTCTTAATAATTTAATTTTGCACTGCTTTATTTGTGGCTGTAGATGCTATTTAAAATAAAATATTAATTTTGTCAAATGCTATTCTGTAACACAAATCTTACACTTTCTGAAGGTCAAAATGTATGTAAGGAATTTTCAGGTATTAAAGATGAGGTGAAAAGGCATTGAAAAAGCACACACCCATTAATTTTCTTCATTTAGATAAAGGTGCTGCAGGGTTCTTCCTTTAAAATATTACACATTCTTGACACCCTAACTCCTCTTCATTTTTTTGAACAATTAGCATAGAGGTTTCTCAGCTGCCCAGCAGTGTGTGTTGCCAAAAGAGTGAGTGGCTGTGGTCTAGTTTTGGTCAAGACTTCTAAAGGAAGACCATCAGTGAGAATTACAGGTAGATCTGGGATGGAGAGTTTGGAGTATATCCTCCTCCAGCTTCCTGTAAACAAACACTTCTCCACAAATTTTGAACCTTTGTGCAAGGAAAATTACCCCAGCTCAGCCCTGGCTTCTCAGTTTTTCAGCTGTTAGACTCAAAATCTTATTACTGGAAAAAAGGACCTCTCAATGCCTATATACATTCAATCACAGAATAATTTATGTTGGAAAAGACCTTTGTGACCATCAAGTCCAACTATTAACCCAGCACTGCCAAATCCACCATTAAAACTTGTCCCTAAAATCATACCTAGTTAGGAGTGATCAGCAACCTGAGCACTTTTCTGGGATGATTTTTATGGTACTCATCTGTTTGGTTTGCACTGAGGCATGAACCATCATCAAAGCTGGTCTTGGGCAGCATGTCCACTCTGTGAAGTCCTGCAACTAAATCAGGAGTGACAGCTGGGGTGTTTGTCAGCCATATGTTAACAGTACTCCCAAAAATGTCCTACAAATTACAGAACTGTCGGCTTTTGTGTAAAGGAGCTTCTTACTCATAAAAAAGTATACTTGTTTTATTTGTTCACTCTGTTTTTCAGGTGCTGTTTTACATGTAACTTCCCATGCAATGTCTCCTGATGTAATCCATCAAAGTTTGCTTAGGTGGGAGGCACAGTCCCTTTTCTTTCACGGCAAAGCTGTAGTCTGTCCAGATTGCTGGGAATTGTGAGAGGAAATTAGGCATGCCCACAGAAAAATATTATATGTTCATGAAATCTAAAAGTTCTTAGAGCATGTCCTTGAAAAAATGAAGCTCTGCTTTGGGGGAGGAGAGAGTACACCAGGGAAAGTCACTTCTTAGAGACCTTCACCTGTTTAAGGGCTCACTGGAGAGGTGGTGTTGGAAAGCTGCTGCATTCCTCTAGTTTCTCCTGCAGTATGCAGTTTAAATTAAGTTATATATAATTAGATCAGATATGAAATGGTCTCTAGCACAAGCCCCAGCAATTTCAAAAGTGTAAGTAGATTTCTGCCAGTATATATTGCATTTTATTGTAATAGTTTTACTTCTTATAAATTTAAAAGAATAAATCATAGTGATCATCTAAAAATACCTCCACTCATAGAATGAGACATCAAAGTTTATCTAGTAATTATAATGACATATAATTTACAGAAAATATCTTAGATTTAATTTAAATGTTCCAGATGCTGAAGAAGAGCCAAGGGTAGTGACAATGGCTTAATAAAATAAAATAAAAAAATAAAATTCAAAAGGTTCAGGATGTTTCTGTGTGAATCCTGTAAAAACAAATCTCAATAACTACTGTGTTGTGAAAATTGAAGGATATCTCATTTCCTTGAGCAGGCTCCAAGATAGGTAGCTGAAGGAAAGGACAGCTGAAGGTAAGGACTTCCACAGCAGTTGGAAAGGAAGGCATACTTAGAGTAAAGCTCTGTTTGAAACAGGACATCTGAAGAAGCTTGTTGTTTCAGGGTATTGTACGAGCATGGGTGTTCAGGTTCTGTGACAAAAGAGAAAGTCACAGTTTCCTGTTACCACTCAAGACATTAGGGAAAGTACTCTTGTGAAATTCAGAAGTAGACATTTTTGCTGTATTTCTTGCTGAGTGGGAAGCTGCTCAGTTCAGCCCTGGAATAACTCAAGCCTTATTCTTAGATTTCTATTCCCTGTAAATCTGACATTAAGATGCAATTCACTTGCTGCAGATACAGCACATGCATCCCAGTTTTTGCTTCACCGGCCACATCTAACCATCCCATTTTTCTTCGAGCACCCCTAGAAGTATCAGGGGTCCCCCGTCAGAGAGAGTGGACCGCTTTCTTCAAAGCCCGGAACATGATATACGCTGTCTGAAAACAGCTTGAATTAAAGTTAAAATAATTTTGCCCAGAAAACATGGATGAGTAGAGTCAGATTTGAGAAATACTTCACACTTCAGCCAACACATCATGTTGGGGAGTCCATATGTTTGAGTTTGAGCTATATAAACCTATTAAATAACTTCAGCCCACTAAGTAATTGCTATTCCTGAAGTCTTCACAAGATATAAATTCCCTAATTTGGACCCATCTTCATTTTAGCTCAGCTCCATCTACTTTAAGAAACCTCTTGAAGTGTTCAATAGCTGCCAATTGTTTTGAAATTCTGCTTGTATGACAAAGCTTATGTTTAATTCACAGCAATCAGTAGATGCCTCTAAGAACTCTTTCCTAGGAGCTCTTCTGCATTCTGATGGAAGGGTGTTTTGTTTTATCTGATCTACAGGTTTTGTTTGTGGGTGTGTGTTTTTTAAGCACTTTCTGAGGTAAGCTTGTCTGACAGGCTGCAGGCACAGACTCTCATGAGCATCTCCCAAATGGAAAAAGAGTTACAAATTAAATTGCAATTTATTTGTTCTTAATTTAGCTGTCAGAAAAATTATTTTAATTTGACAATCATGTTAAATAGACATGCAGCTCTTGGACTGGTAAGAGTATTAGACCCTATTCAGTCTGAAGGTTTGAAAACAAAATTGTTGCACTCTAATACTGCATGTTACCTTTCAAGGGGCACTGTATCCAGCTAACCAGTGCTTTCACTTTGCTTTGTCAAAAAGAAAAAATTGCCCACCAAACAAAAAAGCATTATCATAGAAATACTGACAAACATGATGCTAATCTTTCCATAGTGCCTTTACATTGATAAAGAGAATCCCAGAACATGAATGAACATGGAGACACATGCATACTTTTTTTTTTTTTTTTTTTTTTTTTTTTTTTTTTTTTGTGAATTGGGTCTAATGCAGTTTTGCCTGAAACCAGACTATAATTCAGATTAAAAATTAGGTTTGTCTAGATGGAGGACAGAGACAGAGAAAGGGAAAATCCTGCAAAACTTTGGGCCTGTCTATCCTAAATATCTTTATATATATTCTTCTAAATTAATTCTCTTTTTCACTTGATTACAGAAGTCTAGGCAACCAGCTTTAAGCCAAATGTCTGAGTTACAAATGACTGAACTTAGATAAGAGGAACTCCACACCCAACATTTTTTTATTTTCCTCTTCCTAAAAGCATACACCTCAGAAATCAGAATGATTGTGCTGGTGTTCCAACACTGGCCAGTGGGTTTGGAAGGGTTTGGAAGGGACCATCTCATCCAACCCCACTGCAATGACCAGGCACATCTTCAAGTAGATCAGGTTTCTCAGAATCACATCTAATCTGACTTTTACCATCCTCATTGTAATATACTTCTGTCTTCTACCTAATCAAAATCTACCCTCATTCAGTTTAAAGCCATTCCCTCTTTCCTATTGCTGCATGCCCTTGGAAAAAGTCCTTCTTCAACTTTGTTGTAGCCACCTTCAAGTACAGGAAGACTGCTCTAAGGCATCCCCAGAGCCTTCTCTTCTTGAGTCTGAACAACCCCAGCTCTCTCACCCTGTTTTCATAGGAGGGGTGCTTCAGCCTTCTGATCATCTTTGTTGGCCTCCTCTGGATTCACTCCAAAAAAGGATATATGGTCAGGGAAATAACCTTGACATTCTCTCTACATTCACACTCTTCAGTCATCTGGCACTGAGTATAATTCCTGGCTTGGGGTCTGTGGGGTCCCACCACATTCTGATTTCAGATATAAAAATGTGTGTGATGTAATGTTCACCTGATAAAGATCAAACATTCAGGAAACCAGTTTTCTCTATGGCTGTTGAAGATGCAAGGGCAGCTCAGATAAATGAAAAACACTGCTCAAGACAGTGTTTACAGCAAAAATAAGGGTGTTTTAGTTCAGGGAAGCTAAATAAAGATTGTGATCTCCATGTAAAATCTGAACAGAGACAAGCTAGCGTTAACCTCAGACCACAATCTGAGATAAACCTCGAGAAGGACACACAAAGCTGACCTTCACTGGGCACAGCAAGGCATGGATATAGATAGCTATCTTGTTGTTTGAGATAGTCTCTTGTTTGTTTTAGTTAAAACAATATATTTCTGTCCTTGATTTACCCTTATTTCAGTGATACAATATGGCTACTTTTCCAGTTCAGAGGTGACATATTCCTGTGCAAAACAGGATTAGGCTATAGTTTTCTGCTGTAACCTTTACAGGAAAACAGTGTCATCTTGGAAGGTCTGCTGTTATGGAGCTGATGTGCTAAGTTTATATTAAAACCTACTGTATCTTTCCAGTTAGTCGCATCTTTTCCACAACCTTCATTTCATGCTAATTTGTTCACATGTTAACCAGCACATTTTAAAGCTTGCTGTTTCCTGCTGGAAAGCGATGCTGTTGTTGCCAGGTACAAAGGTGCTTTGAAAGTTATATTGCCTCATTTCAGTGATTGAATAACAGGGTCGGAGTTACCTGAGGGAATGTGTTTTGCCTCTTTTTCTGGAGGTTACATTCCCCAATTATAAGAGCTCTGTCCTTCATTTAGAGAGACAACGGTGGAATGAGATACTCTGCAGGATATTTATAACTGTCTATTCTCAGTCTGCTTCATTGTGGCTAGTTAGAAGGGTAACATATGGCACTGTAGAGAAACAAATTATTACTCTTTGATAACTTACTCAGAAGCAGTTATTCTAGATGACTTGCATGACAGACTTTTAAAAACTGTAAAAATTATTGACATAAAAAACATAATAAAGACATATATTTTTTCACAGTTTTCAGCAAACTTAATACCCTTTGATGTGTTTTTAAACTTCCAGACATTTATTTATCTTTGCAAAAATCTCAAAGGTAGTCACTTTGATCTATATTTAGAGTAGTTGTTATTTATGACTAATTTACTGTGGACCAAAGTCCAAGAGAAGGCTGACTGTTTCAGATTACCATCTACCTAGGACTATGAATTTGGAGCTCTAATACAGTCATGTGAGAGAAGTGGTCATAGAAACTAAGTTAGAGAGCATTACTCCCCTTTGTGGGATATTTTTATTTGGAAAAAACCCCTAATCTTAGCTCAAAACAAACTCGCTTTCCAGTTTTCTTAACAAATCTTAGAACATTTCAGATTTTTTTTTGATTGCAATATTATACCCACTCTTATAAGATTATACATTTATTTTAAAAAATTGCATTTGAACTATAGTACATATTTTACCAGTCTACTTCACAGTAGCATGGCTAGTAAGGAGAAAGGGAGAAGTTGACTGCCAGTTTGGTAGGCTTGCAGACAAGGAAATAAAAGTGAAAACTTCTAAAGTGCCGTGGAAGAGACTCTAATAGCTCCTTGGCTTATATATTTAAGTTGTGATAGCACAGGGACTGTAGTGTTGCTCTGGGACTTGCTGTTGAACTGGGGGCTGAAATTCATGCTATGCTTTTTCAAGCATAATTACCTGGTCTTTAAGTAACTGCAGTGAATTTTGCCCCTGAGAAGGATCATTATCCTGAATGACTCCATTTGACTTTTGATCCGTGCTCAAACTAAGAAAAAGCAAACAAGAAAAAGAAGTTAATTTCCTTGTCATCATAAATTATGTTTCTTATATTTGCGGGTAGTTTATTAGAAATACAGTGAGACAGACTGGCATACAATGTTTTCCTTTCCACAAACATGAAAGGTAAGAATCCACACATCACACTTCAGGAGGAAAGAACTACACATCTGCTAGCTAGCCAAAGGCAGAGATAATTTAGATTTTAAAAAGTACCTGTTGGCCTCCTGAGTACAGGGTTACTTTTTATGTATCTCTCTCACCACAATCAATGGATCTGCAGTTATGCTCAAAATATTGACATAAAGATACAGCGTATTTTATGGTGTGACGAGGATAGGGTTGATTTTGCAGTAGCCAGGAGGGGACATGGCTGGGACCTGGAGGTTACTCTATACCACCTTATGTCATTGCTGGAGGTGGGGGGGACAGGGAGTTTATTCCAGGGAGAAGAGGTCCCTTCTGGGTTGGCCCAGTATGGCGGAGGGACTGACCTGGGTATTGCTTCTGTGTGAACCATTTGCCTCTTTCTTATACCTTCTGTCATTTTCTTATCTCACTGCTGTTTCCACTAAATTGTTTTTTATCTCAACCTGTTATCTTTACTTTTTATGCCTCCAATTCTCTCCAGACCACTGCGGGGGGGGGGGGGGGGGGGGGGGGGGGGGTGGGGGGGGGGGGTGGGGGAGAGGGAGAGGGAGAGAGGGAGAGAGTGAGTGAGAAGAACATAGTTTCAGTAGGAGCTATAAACCATTCCTAAACCATGACATTTATATAAAAGTAACCTAATAACATAACTGAAATCTTTTGTTACAGAAAGAGAAAAAGTAATAATGGAGTTAAATCTGTTGTGCACACGCTTTCCCTTTTCAGCTTTTCCTGGTGTAATGTTCATATTTCTCATGGTCCTATAGGTCCTTAAGGTAGGTGGTTTCAATCTGGTGGTGGCAATGGGAGGTGCTAGAGCAATTTATGATCATCTAGTTCTTTGATGGGTGGAAATGATGTTCATCTTGACAATTTTCTTTGACATCAGCTTTGGTTCCATTCAGTGGTGGATTTTTTTGTTGTTGCTTTAAAATTTCTCTAACATACTTTTATACACTTTTCTCATTCAGAGAAATACATTACATGTTTTCTTATTTTCATTAGTCTTATTCATTGTTTTGGAGACTTAAATTTGAAAACTACATCTGAATTTTTTTCATATGGTGTCTCATGCACAATAGATAGCAGTACTTTGATGTCTTTATTTCCTCTAAAATTAGTTTCATTTACTACCAGGTCTGCATTTCTTTAGCTGATTATTGGTAAGTGGTTTATACATGTGAGATTTCCCATGGCAAACATCTTCCTTATCTTTGATCAGACCATGCCTGTTCCTCCCTATACCACATTTCTTGTTTCCTCTTCCCAAGACTTCTGCTGTTGTGCCAGACCTGCCTTTCTCCACATTAAATTGTGAGAGAATTGTAAATACCTCATTCTACATAAAATAATTCCCCTCTATTTCTATATGTATAAAATTATGAGTTTTAAACCACACAGAGTTAGAAAAAAGCAAAACAAATTAGCTGTGGACACCTGGTCAATAAAAGAAATTGCTGTCAACTAAATCAAATCACAGAGAGAGTAGGCAGCTGAAGAAAGGTTCATGTATATAATACCTGGCAAGCATCAGTCCTGAGGTCTTCCAAACTCAGTAGAAAGCTTACAGTCCGTGACTGGCAGTGGCAGTTCCATAGCAGGAGGCTCATCAGTTTTGCCAGTTTCAGTAAAACAGCTGAAACCTTGTAGTGGTGTTTCTGCCTACCCAAGCCCCAAATATGAACCCCACAACCTTGCTGCCTTCAGTTCTCCTGCTGCCTTCCTGCAGGAGCACCACTGAGCAGATGCCAGGCTGGGGTTCAGCTGTTTCTTAGTAATTCTCTGGATAACCTTCTACAGCCTGGTTTCCCTAGGAACAAGCTACCTAAAGTGGTGGTCCCACAACTCTATTACTACCTCATTCACAGTGGTGTGAAGACGGGTGTTATGCAGTATGAATAAATAAAGTGCATTTCAATGAATCCCGGTCTCAAGTAACTGGAAACAGTTAATAGCCCACCCATGAGATGGGGAGGCAAAGCCTATGTATGAGATAAAAATATTGGAAGATAATTCACCCTTTTTCAACTCTAAACTATTTTACATAATTGCATGCAAAACAGTGTACTTAATGACTATTAAGTTTTCATATCTCAGCATTAAAATTCCAGGAAAGGTCACAGAGAAGATTGTTCCAAAATTTTGCTAATGCGCAAACCAAATTTTTTTATGCCACCTCTTGATACCTGCTATATTCAGCACAGAGAAAGCAACTTCTATTAAATCAAACTTAGGGATATTTTTGTAGAAATGAAATAAGATGGACTTCTTTCCTCTACAAAGTGCAAATAAAGAAAAATCTTTGCAACACTTGCCCAATCTTATTCAGAAAAATAGCAGAACTCTTGTCTTGAAATTCCCTTTCTCATAACGTTGACAATAATGATGGCAGGAATTCTAATAATAATCATGCTTGCAACTCAACGTTATGTTTTGGCCAAGATATATGAAATGGAATGGAAACTTGGATTTTAAAGTAGAAGTCACCAGGCAGTATTAACGCTAAAAAATGCTGCATTCTCTCAATAAGTGAGATATGTTTTGCATTCTAACATTGAATTAAAATCTTTTCTATGTCCTTTTCACAAGGAAGGAATAACAGTATAGAAGTATAATAATTAAAAAGACAGAGCACACATTTAAAATAAAATGACTAATTTTATTAAAAATAAATCTGTACTTTAGTTGTTCCAGAGAAAACTCCATCTGCCATGGAATATTTTAGAGCTTGCTCCACTGGAGCACATTATTCTTCCCCCCCCTTAGGCTGTCTAGTTGCACTTTAGAAAACTCAGCAGTTGCTATGATGATTTCTTTTAGACTTTAGGCTATGAAAAATCATTTCTGATTAAACGGACTTGAGAAAAGAATTGCAGCTGATTATATTCTGAAGGTACATCAAAAAGGACATATTTTCAACTCTTGTGCATCCACGTGCTTTCTGGATTGTTAAGGTATTCCCACATTACTACCTCTTAAATAATTTTGCCTTTGTCTTGTTTTGTTTAATGTATAAGTATTTTGAGGCATTATGATAATTATCATTATTCTATGTCTTTGTTCTTTGGCTCATGTCTAATTTGCATTCATAAATATATATTTTTAAACATGATTGGTAATATATACTGGCAAGCAGTTTCTTTTTTTTTTTAATTAATCAAAAAAAGAAAGAGTTGTACCTTAACAATTCTCCATTTAGTATAGCATGAAGCCATAGCTTCACAAAATATCACTCAATCAATGAGAAGAGAGGAAGTGGAACCTAAAGATTAATCATTTAGAAAGGATAGAATTTCCTTCCAATGTATTAGATTTTCTCTTTTGAACAGCAGCAATCATGACTAGCATATGATTGATACATATTTTAATACACTATACTGCATTGCTATACTCAAATATAAGCATTCAGTTGGTCACGTTTCTACCACAAATGCTACAGCTGGTGGCAACTTTAGTACAGGTGCAATCTTGGTTATTTTTGTTCCATTATACAAGAAAGTTGCTTATCTAAATTTCCCTGAAATTTAAAACCAAGCTATATGTAACAAAGGAAGTATCAAAGCAATGGGTCTAAACAGTCCTAATAATAAAGCTGTCATACCTTACAACAATATTAAAAGTAATTTGTCGGTTCTTCCTCCATCATTGCCCTATTTGATGTCACAGCAATATGTTGTAACAGGTTTATTATATTTTTACAGTTGCTTGATGTTGAGTATCAGATTAAAAAATATGACTTTTTAAATATAATTTCTTATGTCTTGTTGAGTGCCTACACATATTATTGTCACTCACACAGGAAACTCCTGGCAATCACCAAAGGCTATGAGGAACCTGGGGTACCAGAAAGACTGACTTTCAATTATCGTAGTGTGGTGCAAATTTTTAAATTTATCCTTATATAATACTTCAGAGTCTTATTTTTATTTGCTATTTTCCTACTTATTTCTAAGTTTTGGAAATTATTCTGAAGTTTGCAAATCTCAACATCTTGTCTTTCCAGGAAAACCATACAAAAGTCAAAACACATAAAATGCATGGGAAATTTAATATGACACAGTTCAAGATCTGAAGAAATAGAAAGAAACCAGGAAACAAAGAGGGTTGTGTGTTTTTTAAAGTACATAGTTTTGAATCTAACTTTTGCTCTTCATATACACCCTGCCTATGAATTCAAAATTCTTAGAAACAGTGAAGTTAATTATCAGACACAGTATTTGAAAGGCACCTGTAATATCTGTAAAATTCTTAGAGTAAAACTGTTACTAAGGGATACATACCTTACCTGAGATACTTATCAATTTATGTGGTTGACAGATATATATGTCCTTTTTGTACGCATAAAGCTGCTTTTTGTGCCCATTTTTGCTCAAAAAAGAGACAAAGATGAGTGTCCATTTCTTAGGTGAATGTCAGGTGATGTAATAGTTCAGTTTGTCTCTGAGAGTTGTCAAACATAATTAATAGTATGTCATCCACAAATATCAGGGAAAAGGAGGATAAAATTATCCTTTTGGCAGATCTGCATATGTTTTTCTAGGGACCATCATTGCTGGAATTACATAAAATATTTTCAGAGTTTAGCCTCTTGGCAGTGTTTATGGTATGCTGTTTCTCCATCCGACTGAACTGGGTGTTTCTGCCTCTTTGTCACCACATTGTGGGACTCTGGTTTCCTTCAGACCTCTTTCTGTGCACTCACGTAGCTTTTTTACTACACATGGTGCATGCCAGTGGCAATATGAGCATTTCAACAGCTGCGCCCCCAAAAAAACTTGTGGCTGTGTTCATTGTCACTGGTGTTGACAGACCAAGCTCTGTCTGTAGGCAAGCATAGACCAGCTGTAAATATATTAAAAAAATACAGGCATGTGTCATGATACTGGAGCAGCAGGTATTACACTAAATTCCCATCTGTTCAGTCAGTATTAAAAATCTATTTATTTTTATGGGACACAGAGATACAACCTTATCTGATATTTAGTTTGCATCATATTCTTGTTGTTGCTTTCCACCAAAGAAGGAAAGATGGAATAGCAGAGCTATCAACAGGTAGAAACTGGAAAATAATGAGATGTAAGATAACCAGTCCTCCCTGGTGGAAAGAATAGCAGGCTATTGCGACCAAAGATTCCCAGGTCTCTGGAAATCTTCTCTCTGCTACCGAGATAAAGAGGCCCTTTAGAAGTCTTTTGACTGTTTAGCAAACAGCTTAACTTCAAAAAAAGTGTTAACTTCATTATTACACCTCCTGCTATAGTGCCTGTTTGTGAAAAAACCCAAGCCATTAACCAAACCAGATCTTTCTGACATTCTGGTTCTAGTCCTAAAGAGACGAACTTGACAGAGATTCTCTTACAACCATATTCTCTGTATCCAAAACCAGGCAGTGATTCTCCATAAATTATCTGCCTCTCTCTGCCTTTTCCAACAGCTGAAGAGAGACATTTTCTCTCTCGTAAATTGACTGCAAGGCAAGCCTAGTACGTTCAATAATACTCTTTATGGAGAGAACCCAATATTTTATATTGACAAAACATACTCAAGGGCAAGGGCTGATTAAAGCCAAACAATTAGGAGCAAGACATTCAAACTGTGCAGGGCTGCTTGTCTGTCCACTGTGTGACGAGGATTGCTCGATGCTCAGAAGCTGCTCTGAACACACAGCTTAGGCTGCTGTGTTGAAATATGGATTTTCTGAAAACCCTGCTTGTCTGGCAATGGCTCCTTCACCTGCATAATAAGATTAGCAGAGCCACTTGAAGGACAGAGAGGCTTTGCCAGCCAAGTGAAGACTAGCATCTTTTATGCTGGCAAACACCTGAATTAGACAAATCTTTTCTGAAAAAGAAGACACACACAATATTAGAACCAAGCCAAATTCTTTAGTATCTATAAGTTCTTCATTTTCACTGGGGTTGTTCAGTTAAGAATAAGTGCTATTCACAAACCTGGTTGAACTATAGCAACTAATGAATAATTAATATTTAAATGCAGTTGAACTTGAAAATTTATGTCTAGAGAAACTGCTCCAAAATGTCTCAGTTTTCAAGAAAGGTAGATGGAAAACTCTACTCCACCAAACTATTTCTGCCATAAGTCTGCAAGAGAAAACTCACAAACCCACAAAGCACACTTTCCCAGTACTGGAAAATAGACCTTGAAAGTTTACAGATAAAATAAAGATACAATATACAAAATCATGAATAAGAATAATAAAACAATTTCACTATGACACTAGGTGACATGAGCTACACTTGTTTTATGAATAGCAGATACTTGGATACTTTATGCCAGCATCAAAAGTAACAAAATCTAAAAGAGAGCAGAAGTATATTGCTTTTATGAATGTGTCTTGAAGCAATTTGCTCTTATTATGTCAGCATGAGTTACTGAAATTAACTGGAATGTCAAGAGACTTTAGGGAAAATACAGTGAGCTATTGTCAGAAGTTCTGTGGTGAATTAAGGGGTTTCTGGTCAGTCACTCCTTTTTCCACTTAGACTCTTACTAGATATAGGCAAACTGAGCTTTTTTTCTGCTAGTTTAGACCAGTAGTGACCTGCAATGCACTTTCCCTGACCAGAGTTTCTCCTGAGCAAAGCTTGCCAGTCAGACAAAATTACTTGGTGGTTTTGGGATCCGGACATATATATAGACAAGGGGATTAATGGAGACTAGTACCGAGCTAATTTAATGTGTACCATAAATCAGAAGTGAAAGTTACTCTCCAGAGGGGTGAAAAAGGACCTAGTGCATTAAAACACTTTGATATCTTTGATCTTCGTTGTTCATAAAATGAAGTATTTTCTAAACACCTTTAAACTGAAACTGAAAGATGCACCACTGAAATTAACCCCAGTCTTTCTAGCCTTTCTTTCTTAGTAAATGTGTAACTTGTAACTTCAGTGCTGTCCTAGATACAGATATGTAATTGTTTCACAATGTTCAGAAATCATTATCTGAAATCTGGTTTTATGCCTAATGAGTGCAGAATCATTATTTTCTTTAAATAGTTCTCTACTTCTGTGTACAAGGAGACTGTTGTACTCCCAGTTAGACTGCTAATAGTTTCCAGTTTTCCTTCAATTGATACTATGTGAGATAAGAAAAGACTGTATATACACCCTTGCCCTTGGGCAGACCATGTACCCATGTAAGTGGGAGACCTGCTGAGGTTAATGAAACTGTCAATTTAATATTACCATTCCACGTTCTATGATTTCTGCTTGCAATTAACCACATATGGAATTTATTATAAAATATTTAACGTATTAATAACAATTATGTTTAATACAACCATGCAATCACACATATACATATTTAGCCCTCAAATTGCATTGATCTTTTATTTTAATTGACTCACTGTTACAGGGTGTTTTTTTTAATTAATGCCTGGCCATATTTCAAACAGCTTCCATGTCTATGGATTTTGTCCTGCCTAAATACTCTTTGTTTCCATAGTTATTTATTTGAATTTGATCCTTTTTTTCCCCCAGTTATCCCAATTTGGGAAACCTCACTAAGTATTTCAGCTGTTGAAAGAATTTTTGATTCTTTCTTTGTTGTGTATGTGAATGATGACATTTATATATAGCTTTTGTGATATGCTTTATGAAATGACAAAATGAAGCCAACAACATTGAAAAAAAATATATATAATTACATGTGAAAAAAAAAGTCAAAAAGTCAACCCCTACTGAGCTTACAAAAACATGAATGTTAGTGCCTACATGGCACTGTGACTGAGCAGCCACAGTGAATCCATACAGCTACTCATGCCTGCTTCTGTGGATTGTAATGCAGCCCTGGCATCACAGGGACCACTGTCAGGCTCAACCCTCCCCTCAGATGTCCTTTGTTTTAAGTCTACTGGGGACTCAAATAAATGTGATGAAAGGTCTCATTTCCTCTGCTCCCACTTCCTTGGTGATACCATCAAAGCCATGGCCTCTATGGGGAAGTGAATAAACGCCACCTACACAAGATTACTCAGATGTTGATATATTTGCAATGACTTTAAGAGCTGAACACTTCAATTTTTAAGTTTTTTTTTTTTAATCTTTATAGTCTGCAATGAACAAGGTGATTCAGTGTATGACTCAGAATGCCTGAACTGAAGTGGTTAAGTTCCTAATTTTAGGTGCAATCCAGCTGGCTGCAGTCCAGACTGGTTACATCCCTCCTTAAGATAAATGTTTCAGATGGTTTTAGATTCATCACTTAAGAATTTCCTCCCCACCAGCTGATATAATGGCTGATTTACATTGATAGCTTTTAAATTACTCTAAATGAAACAGATGAGCTGATGTCCTTAGACACCTAAGTTAGGTGCCCAAAGTTAGGATGTATGACTGTCAGTTTAACTGTTTCCCTCTAGATACACAAAAAGGCCTCTCTGAGGATCACTTAAAAAGAGGAGACATTCTTTAGAAAAGCTCTGAAAAGGCCAAACTTCTGCCAAGGCAAAACACCACAACAATAATTAATCCTAATTCTAATCTTCAATTAGAATGAAGATACCAACAGGATATCCTTCTACTTAGTTCTTCCAAAGTACCTAACATTTAAAAAATGCCCAGACTTAGGACTGTGTAAACTGGGAATTGAGCCAGGGAATTCTGACAACAGTTTTTGTTACAGACTTTTGATAGCCCTTTTATTGACTTAGACTCAAAAATAACAAAGGAAATGAGGACAAGGTTATAAAAAATACAATTTCAGAAACAAGTTTTTTTCAATCTAAACTGGAGGAGGAACAGAATTATTAATTTCAGGCTGTGCCTTGGGGAGCACTATTAACTGGCAGACCTCACACTTTTTTGTGGGAGATGAAGAGGTTGTTAGTGGTTGCCTCTGCTAATGAACATCAGACATTTCACTGTAAATATATCTGAGAAACTTTAGGTTGATTTGTTGGGATGAATTATGAGCAAATTGCCAGTGGAAATGTAATTCTGGCCAAGAAAATGTTCCTGAAAAGGACATCCTTAAATACAATCATAGAATCACAGAATCACAGAATCACAGAATCATAGAATGCAGAATGGTGTCCTGTGTTGGAAGGGACATTTAAGATTATCCCGTTCCAAACCCAGTTCCATGGAGGGCAATAGTCAAGATAGCTGAATAACAATTCCTGGCAGGTGTTATAGCAGTTCTGGAGGAGAAAATGTCTTGCCAAATTGGAACAAAAAATTTTGAAATTTCCAAATTAAAACTTCTGGAAAATAATTTTAGCAGTGAAAAAAAATTGTCTCATTTTGAGTTTTTACATCAATATGTGTGGAAGACAGCTATTGTTTTTGCTAGTAATTTATTGCTGTTGGTTATTGTTTCTTGACTGACATTTAACATTTTATAAGAGGAAAGGAGGCATTGTTATTGCCATTGCACTGGCAGAAAAATTGAAACCTGATTTGAAGGGCGCTCCCTAAAGTCAAGCAAGGTTATTCTAATGACCACTGGGGAAATTAAAAAACCTTGCAAAAGTTTAGAGATTTTTTTTGTTAGGGCATCTGTGTCTTGAAACGCTCTACAACTCTTAGTTAAACTAAAATTGTATTACATAACCTGATTGATTTCAGGAGTTAGTAAGTGACTGATTTTCTGTTCCCTTGGTAAGCAATAATTCATGCAAACAGATTGACTGAGATTTTCCAGTGCTACTGAAAGGAGAAACCAGTGCTTGAGACTTTTTACAAATTAAATGACAGCATATAAGGGAAAAATGTTATAAAAGGTGGATAGTACTCAAAAATATTAGTATCGAGAAATCTAGGCTTATTCTTTTGAAGCAAATAATATTAAATGAACTGATAATAAAAAAGCCACTTTCCATTATATGTTTTCCAAAGAAAATAGAGATTAATATCCCAAATGAGCCCAAATCAGTAAATTTATGAAGTAATGTACAAACTGAAAATACCTGACATCAAAGCCATTTGTAACTATGGGATCGTTTATAAGGAGTTGGAATAAAAATGAAAAGAGATTAAAAGTTTTAGAAATGTAACAGAAGTTTTGTCAGTTTGTGCTGGTTTTAAAGGCTATTTTCCTAGAACAGATTTGTGTTTAGCTTGAGTTCTTATGAAATGCAGGTATCATCATTTGCTTAAACAAACTGTACACTTTAAACTACTATTGACATCACTGTCAGCAAAAATCAGCTTAAATTAAAGAAAAAAAAAAAAAAGGAAGGCCCTAATTGAGCACATAAAATGACAATATCTTGGATGCTTTAATTTTACTGTGGTAAACCAACATATGGTGTTATGCTCATTATATATAAATATAAATATATAAAAATATATATTTATATATAAAAATAGATATATAAAAATATATATTTATATATTTAATATATATAATATATAATATATATATATATATATATATATATATATATATATATATATATATATATATATATATTTACTCTATTGTATCAACTCTATTGTATCACTATGGTCAGAAGAATGAATTCCATAATTATTTATGCAGTGGCACAACATGAAAAATTTCTTCCTCTTGATAGGATATGAGAATCTAGTAAGCCTGTTTCAGAGGTGCATTTGTCTCGCCTAACTTTAGATACCAACACAGAAATCCACATCTGAGCTAACCATTTTAGGCACATTTAGCATTCTCCTGACCCACATTGGATGTCTACTTTAGGATGAGGTGAAGTCTGAATATAAACCCAAAAGAGTATTTGAAGATGGAAGTAAAAGCACATACCGTGATTATAGAATTGTAGCCCTGGGAGAGCGAAAATTTCCCCCTCTGCTTATAAAATTTTTAAGAAAAGGTGTAGGAAATTAATATTGAAAATCCAGACGCCAGTATGAAAGTTTTTCAGATATGCTGCTGTCTAAATTTAGTTAATATTTTTATATTAACTATAAACACTTTCCCTTCATATTAATATGAAGATTAAGGTTTGGCACAACAATTATTTCCTAGTTTTTAGTAGTTGAGATTCTGCAAAGCTTTCCATGAGGAGTTTTCACAGATGATTTAATAGCATCTTGAAAATATAATACACTACTTCATAATGTAAAGGGTGCCATGAAATATTTAAATATCAATGGATTAAGATGGAAAATGCCTAACGACTTTTCTTGTGGAATCGTATCTAAGTATTTTGGATCCATTTTAAATCTTAAGGGATCCAACTAACACCATTATCACTGAAAAAATGATGCAATACTTACATCTGTACCAAAATTGCTTTAACCAGGTCTTGAATTAAAACCCACTTGTATTATAACTGCAGAATATGAATTCCAATATATCTGTAATGGCAAAATCTCCTGAAAAGCTATTAACCAGAAAAATTACTTGGCTGAGCAAACCAACCTACTAAGCAATTTTGTGAAAATTAAAATTCATTTCCCACACAGTATAGTAACTGGTTCACTAAAGCTCCAGTAAACAGCTTTTTCTGTTGATGTTTCCCCTTTTTAAATTGGGAGAAGCAGTCATCCTATTTCTTTCTGTTCAAGAGCCTTAATACCAACTGAGCAAAAGTGCTGAGGATTTGTGAGAGACATTTAGGTTTTTATTTCATAATTGTCTACCTGGTAGAACCACTTAAAGCCAAAACAACAAAATTCACTTTTCATAGCCTTTCTTCATATTCCAGGGGGAGAAAAAAAAAATAAAGAAAGTGATTTTTGCTTAAAGACCACACAAATTGAAGAGTCAGTCAGTATTTGAGTACTGTTATTCTACTTAGGATGATAGTGCTGCTGTGGCTGTTTAATCTGTCTTGAAGATTTCTTCAATATTTTGTGAAAAGGTTACTCTGCATAATACAAGTAACCAGCTTCTGCTAAAGAGCTGTATATCACAAATTGACAGATTATCTGTGGCATAGACATTTCCAGCCTACAAGAATTGGATATTAAAACAGGCATTAGCTGTTCAGTAGCTTCATATTTTTCTAATAAGTATGAGGTTAATGTGGGTAGAAGGTGACATGTGTTGGTTAATCATTTCAGAAAAGATCTAGAAGTATCCAAAACACAGCTATATGTGATTAATGTGGAAGACACAGCAGAATTGAGGAATGCTGCAAATCTTTTCAGTTTATAACTGTTTATTTTCATTATGCTTTTGAAAATAAGCATAAAACTAATGAAGTGAATGTTACTCCTTACCAGCTGAAGTTACTCCTTGCCAACAGAAGTGTTCACAGAAACTGACCTGAATGTCAAGAAGGCATCTCTGTGTCCCCATAAAGAGATTGTGGAAACACCTCAATCAAAAGGATTCCGACTGCCTTGAAAATGATGTGCATTAATGCTTCAAATCACTAATCCTTGTTTTTTTCAATTACTAAAACATCCATTGAAAATCAGCCCACAGTATTCCTGTCTTAAACTTTGAAATACCTTTGACTTAAGATAAATGGAAAATTCTTTTCTTTTCATTGTACCCAGGAGATTTTATGTAGTGTATTAAAAAATGGCAGGGAAAAAATGCTTATAGAAGGCATGAGGGAAATAAAAGTGTTTTTCAACTAAGATGTGTACAATTTAAACAATAGTACTGCATTAGGCAGATAATTAGTCAATGAGGGCTTGTGAACTCTGAAAATAAATTTAGAAGAAGCACATATGCCATACTCTAAAAAAATTACAATTTTTCTGTTTGGTGATTACTTTTTTGTTTTGTTTTTCAGCCTTTACTTAGCTATTTTCCAAAGGCAGTTTCCTAGCCATGTACTCATAATTATGTACACATGGATAGGCCTTGAGAAAACCATACAGATCTGCTCACCTATGTATTACATGGATTTTTTTAATGATTCTTATTATTTTACTTCCAATAAATGCTTTTAGCTAAGGGTGACTAAAATTTTTGTCTTTAAGACCCTGCTTTGAATCGCCTATAATTGCCATATTTGAATGGTTTGGACTGATATGTCCCATGACAGATGTCTGCTCTAAGATGAACAATTTTTGGAAAATTCCAGCAAAAATAGCTCACCAGTTATCCATTTTAAAGACATTTTTCTCTTTCTTTTTTTCTCCATTAATGTGTTATTTTGAAGCAGTTAACTTGAATATTCTGGGTATTTTTGAATAAATCTCTTTACACTTTGCAGTGGTGTCTTTGTATCAGTCCAAATGAAGCTCAAGATAAAATCTTAGCAACAATAAACTGTAGAAACAAAACAATCTCACACACACAGAGAAACACTCCTTTCCCATTGATTTTATTAGGGGTGAAATTATGCCATTTGGAGTTAACAGTTTTATACTAACTACTAATATAAGTTTAGTATTGTTCAAATCATTTATATTTGTACCTGCTTTCTGTTTCTATATCTGTTTCTTCTCTTTTGTTGCCTTCTTCCAGGGTCTAGCACATGATGTTTAAGGTAGCAGGTGCAGGGATCTGTGGACCTACAGGAGTAACTGTATAGATGGTTCAGTCAGCCTGGTGGTAAGTACAATGTCAGAAAGGGACAGCACAGGGTCACAGTGACAGGAAATCCTACCTGAATTATTTATTTTCTTTTACAGGTGTTACATGAGGGAAAGAAAGAAAGAAAAAAAGAAAGAAAAAAAAAAGAAAGAAAGAAAGAAAGAAAGAAAGAAAGAAAGAAAGAAAGAAAGAAAGAAAGAAAGAAAGACAGTAAATTATCAAATAATACTCAAATCAGTATTTTGACTCTAAAAATTAATCTTAAGAAAAATTATTTTCAAAAAATATTATCTGAATGAAATAGTGAACTATCATTAAGAGCTACATGCAGATACTTTTTTTTTTTTTTAGGCAGCAACATCTTTAAAATGTAACATATTATCATGATAACTCTTCCGTCTAATTTTTTTAATTTTCTTATTAACTAAAGTACTTTTTCAAAGCCGTATTCCAAGCCTCTGGACAGATCTTCTTAGGAAAAGTAAAAGTGAACTTTTTAAAGAAATGCTTTTTGGTATCTGTGGTTGAAAGTTGTGCTATTATTCATTTACAGTAGCTCAAAATACGTTAGGCTTTAACTCTACCAGTAAAAAGAAAATTGTGATCCCCACGTAAAATTTGCCTTAGGGAAAAAATGGGGAAAGATTTTAATGGCTCTACAGATTATGACAGCCTAGTGCTCAAATTAAACCTCCAATTCAGTTCACACTGAAAATGCATGTGCTTAACTCTGGTCACACAAACATTTGTAGGCTGAATCTACTCTCATCTGCTGGGTGCCCTCATGTCCTCACAATATGGGAAGAGTTCTCAGTGATTACACAAACTTTCTTCCTATGGCACCCACTCCACATGTACATATGCAAGCCTGTGCATGGAGAAGACAGCACTTCATTATGGAGCTTGAGTAGGGCTAAATTGTTCCCTCGCTCAGGGGAACTTCAGTTTAGTGAAATAAACATAGTTTTAGAGCTTAGAAAGAGTCTTTAACATGTAAGTACATGTAATACATGTAAGTACTTGTAGGATCAAAAGATAGGTGAAATACAGAAAGTTAGGTGGAAAGTAAAAATAACTGTAAATAGCTGTTTGCCAGGTTAGGCTGTATAATGTACTAGTAACACATTCTTGTCATGTCAGAGGTATATAATTTGTTCTCCCGTACCAACACTTCAGATATATTCTTTCAGAAGGGTTCTCACTTACCTCTGATTTTAAACCGCAAAGGGACAAAATAATTTCATTTTATACATTAGATGTTCTTGATAAGTTTTTTTGGTTTGTTTTTTTTTTTTTTAAAGAGAACCAATCAGTGTGTTGAAATGAATGGAAATCTACTACATCTCATAATATTCAATCACCATTTAGCACATAAATAATGAAGATGAAAGTTTCTTCATTTTTACTATACATCACTCCTGGGTCAAGTTTGCCGCTTCAGCAACTCTCTGAAAAATATATATCTTGCAGCATGCTCTCAAGGGCATTAGTTTTGGACTATTTCAGATTAAAGAGACTTTACTGAGAACACTGCAAAGAATACTTTCTCTTTTACCTCTAGAAGGATCCAGCTTAAATGACATCTGACACGTGTTGTGCTTGAAAGGTCCTGTAATAGATATAGGGCTGAGAAGACAGTAATGGCTTTAGAGATCAGTTCAGAAAGGGCATGCCCTTTCAGCCTTTATGGTCTCATCTGAATGCCCGTCAGCTAAGTGATTAAAATAGTCTTTACTACTGACTTTGTGCCCAGATAAGGTGCCTATCTCTCCAGTCTCTCTAAACTTACTCCATCACTCTGCTTCTGTTCTCCATTGAATCCTAGCCAATTCTCTTTCTCAGAAAACACACTTGGCACCCACAGTAACTAAGACTTGTCTTATTGCCTTATTAAAAGGAAGTTGCAGCAGCATCCTTTGCAATTACACAGTGCACCAGAAGGCACCATACCTAAAGGTCAAACATTAATTGTTTTTACAGGAGGGATTAGCCTGATCAAACATGGATACCTAACCAACAGGTATCTAGACCTGATGCAATCATCCACCGGAGAAAAGAAACAGACATTTTTAGGCTGTGGTTTATCTGACCTATTTCAGTCAGTTACTTCAGTTGGTTACTCATGTTCTGAAGAACCTTTGATTCTTTCTCTTGACACCTCTCTACTGAAGAGAGACTTCAGCATGTAGCTCACATGAAGACATCAGCCTATTTAAATGTAGGTGAGGTAAATCCCATGCTGATGAATGTATGGATCAGAGAAGGCTGTAAAGTCAGGTGGAAGTTCTGTGTCTCTGTATGTGATTAGACTGAATGCTTTCATCTGGAAACGGTAGAAAGACGTACCTTTCTAGCTTTCTGGAAACAACCAAGTTAGTGGGTATTCTGCCTTTGAAACTTGAAATTGACTTTTACAAAACATCCTTTCAAATGTAGTGAACTTTAAATTAAATGAACTTTCTATTTTAAATTAAATTAACTGGCTTGGTATTTCTACAGATGCAGTAGCTCTAAAATATTAATGTATGTAATATTTTTAAAGCTTCAGAGCTTCAGAGTTGCTTCATTAGCAGTTATACATAGGGGTCATCTTCATAGTCAGAAAAAGAAAAATAAAAGCCAAAACATTCACATTAGAATGTCTTAGAGCATTAAAACAAAATGAAAAAAAATTCAGCCATGAATGCTTATCAAGTTTTTCATTGTTTTAAGCATCCAAGTCTGAAAATAGGACCTAGTTTGCTTGTTGGTTTATGTAAGGACATTTCATTGGGATAATTTCTGTGCCAGTTGTATAGTCATGCAGTTCTTGGTTGTATAAAACTTAATCTTTCTGAAACTTAAACTTTGTAGGAAATACCTTATATTTAACCACAAAATCTTCAGCGGAACTTTGAATCTGCAAATTCTGATTATGCATATATAGTAATTTTCCATATATGGATACATACAGTATGATTTATATGTGCATTTTTTGGTTTGTGGTATTCTAGTTGTCTTCCCCCTGCCTTTAGAGTCGCAGAGGTTTCCCATTTTTTATCCTATGTTTCTAAAATTAGACGTACTCCGTCATTGTTATTCAGTTCAGTTAGGTGTCAATCTTTTTGTTTGTCACCCAGCCACTCCCTAATAAGTTTTAAACCCCCACCTTCCCAGTGGTCAATCCCTCCTATCCCTGCCCTTTTTCCCCAAAAGCCTCCTTGCTCCCCCCTCCCACTGGGTGTCAATCCTCCCCCAAACCTGCCCTCTCTTCTGGAGAGTTCCCTGTCTATTCTGTGTCCTTTAGAACCCTATTAGTTTACCCGTTATTCCCCTCTCTAGTGCTCCTTTATTAGTTCAAGGTAAAATACCCTGCCTTCAACCCCTCCTCAACCATGCCCCCATTGGTTTGCTACCCTAAATCCCTCCTCCCAAGCAATGTTATAAAAGCTCTTGTTAGCGCCAAGCCTGGGTCTTGGATGCCGGTCATGAAATAAAGACTTGCCAGTTTCACCCGAAGACCCGTGCTGCTCCCTTTTGTTCCTGCGCCGAACCACCGCTGGTATCTGGAATTTGTGGAGCTTGTGAGGGGGTCTGTTGCACCCTCGTTGTTGTTGTCACCTGGCCAGGACATAGTTCTCACTGCAGTAGAATGCGGACTTGTAAGTAGATCTAAAGTGCATTGAATGGTAATGATTCTTCAGCTGTATACTCTGAGATCAGTAGAATTTCACATTGGCACACCCATGAGAACTGTGGCTGTTTGTAGAATTTCACTCTTTGCTATGTACTAGCACCAAGCAAAGGATCAATATACTGATATGTTCTTTTCCTTTCCTTTTTTCTTTCTTTTTTCATATTTGTTTTCACTTATGAAAACATGTCTAATTTATTTTCATACAATAAAATAATGAAACAATGAAATAAACCAACATTTGATGCCTGAAAGATAGAAAATGAGAGAAATTATGTAAAAAAATTCTAAGTCATTATTTCCTAAGGAGATCACTATTGGCTAGGTAGAAAACTACACAGAATAATTTAAAATAATATTTTCCTAAAATCCCATAACTCTAAGCCTAAACATACTAACACTAAGACAACCCAAATTTTGTAGGTTTGGTTTGTGTCATATTAGACCCTAGGACAAATTAATTTTTATTTTATGAAGTTTTATTAATCCTATCACAAAATAAACTAATTATGGAACTTGTTAGTCAAATCAATTTAGTTTGTAATATTACACTTTTTAAAACATTACAAAAAATTTCAAAATTTTAAGAATTTTCTTGTATTGCCAACAAGTTTGGGAAAGGATGTATTAGAAAAGATGTGTTATTAACTTTAGTGAAAGCACCCCTATTTTCATTCCTTTAGGAGGAATATATGTTGTTTTACAGAATTGGTGATAATTCTTTGGATGAGGAAAGATAATTTAGGTTAGGAAGAGGGGTTTTGAACCATCTTTTGAAATCTTGATCTGGTTGATTCTCTGCCCCCTTGTATAAATTAGAAAAGTCTAGAGTCAGCAGTAAGAATAAAGACATCTTCTTTCTCACTTACTGCCTTTGACTGGTAGAAGTTACAGTACTAACATTATATCTGTTGCTTCAATTTTTTATCTGCAGTGGATGCTGAAATTAATTTTAAGTCAGCTGTGAGTTACAGGAGAAACATAAAATGTTCCTTTGTCTCAGATAGTGAAGACTCGATAATTTTTCTCTAGATAAAATTTACATTTAAGAAAGAAGTAAAAGAAGTAACATCATGACATAAATCTCTCAATATCATTAGTAGCAGTGTCTTTTGCACACGTTCATTTCCAGGAAAACAAAACACTATCAGAAGAAACAATCCTTACCAGTTTGTATTTGTAAAGAAATAAATTTATTGTGAGAGTTTAAGTGGGCTGTAGCTCTCAGCATCCTTGAGCACTGTAGCATAGGTAGACCAAATTGTTCATCACCATGCAGCCCCACATATGTGTGTCTTACAAATCTGACTTGTGCGTCTACTTGCAGAAGAAGAGTTCAACAGTAATGGAGTTCTATCTTGGAATAGTTTTCTAGAGACAGCTCAACAGAAGAATAGATCAGGTTTGTAGATATGTGATGTGGACACTTCTACAACATTATCAGAAGGCATCAGCACACTGTGTAAGTCACTGTATGCCTTCTGTAAAGTAGTAGATTCTAGGTCATGATGATGAGGTGATGTGATCAGAACAGCATTTATCTCTGTAAACTCACCATATACACAATAATTTTAAATTATAGCATTTTAAGGTATCTTCAAAATAAGTGAAGGCAGAAATAAATGTGTTTCCATCTTGCTTCACATGAGCATGATGGAATACCAGTTCTAGTGGGATATATTTCTGATTATTATTTCCAAAGAACAAAAAGGGAGATTTATTCTTTGTACAGTGTTGAGTAAATGCAGCAAAGAATTTTGCAATCTGTATCTTGTTATCAGCAGAGAACTAAGGGTTGTTCAATTCTATAATAAAGGAACTACTTCAGACTGCTTATAGTTATTCTAATGTCTCTGTTTCTAATGACATGCTTTAAAGCTGTAGTTGATTGTATTGTAAGATCTTGAGTAATAGGGCAGCAGTTCTATTTTGGCTCATGAATCAGGATGAGAAAAATCAATTTTCTGTCAAGAAGACAGAACTAGTAGTGTAGAAGAAAAATCTCTAAATACGTATATTGGTTTTGTGACAGCAGAAAGTTAAAGAGGAATCAAAACATAGGGACATGCATATTGTATGCCACATTACATAGATGACACATCAGAAAGAGTTTAGTTTTACTGTCTTCTGAAGCAAACAAAGTAGAATAACAAAGACAATTGTACTTCAATGTGATGGATAGCAGGGCCATGTCTAATATCTCAATAAAAATTTAATTTAAAAATACCCCTTTAACTCAGTAAAAAAATTTCTCCACAATTATGACATCGGCAAGCGATAATTTCCTTTGTGATTTAATCATTGTTAACTATTGAGCAATTCATCATGTTTGCATTTCAGCTTCCGGAGTTCTCCCTGACTTGCGTACTGGAGCGAATATTACTGGTACCACAGCAGGTGGCACTATTTCCTTCATATTCGGCCTGAATTTGTCTCTTCAGACTCAGAACACATAAAATACTTGAAAGTATTGTATTTCATGAGATCTGTGAAATTGTGTTCATAACAAGGTCTGTTGGCTGAAGACCAGCTTGAGGGTCTCTGAGTCTTATTACTATTCCAGTACCTTCCCAGATACTGCTGAACTGGTTTTCAGATGCATAGCTAAGTAATTTAAGAACAAGAGTGAGGACAGCTAGGAAGTGGATTGTAGAGACAAATTGCCTCCTTTCTCTTTAAGAAAGTATCATATCCTAAGGTTGTTATTTCTTGGAACATAAGTGAGAGAAGACAAATTAGAAAGTACCTGAGGTCCTGCGTTGTAGGGAGATAAAAAAGTCACCTGTCTGGGTGTCTCTGATGCAAAAAGACTAGGAAGCATTTTAAAGGTGCCGTGGTAAAAAAGGAGCTTTTTCTTTGGGGATTTGAAGAGTTTTAATCTCATAATTTGCTGTCTAAAGCTAGAGTTTATGGCAAAGCCATTTTTTTCCACAGTGTACCTTTCCTGGCTTTACTTTATGTCGTCCACCTGCATTAAAGACTCTTAAGGCCAGAAATGCTTTTGCTGCATGTTTAAAAAGAGTAACACCCAACTATCCAATGCCCTAAAGTACTAGAGCCTTGATGCTAAAACGCAGGGTATGGAGTTTGTTGTGTGATTGATATAAACATATCTTGTCATGGCAAATTCAGCCCACCCCAGGGGGTGGGGAGGGTAGGAATTATTCCTATCATACCATGAAAAGATAAGCAGGACTCATGGTAATTAGGGTAAATATCTTTTCAGGACTAGGAGCTTCTGTTCTGTTTGATATGTGCAATTTAATTGATTACATGGAAACTTGATTGAACTTTTCTTTCTATTTTGTCCTAAACCTGTGTCTATGAGCACAGGAGATTAAATGTGTAGTGGTTATCTAAGAAGAGATTGCTACACAAGGGTGAGGTATCTGGTATAATTAGGACAAATTGCATTTCCAGAATTTAATTATTTCATTTAACAGCTTCCCATTTTGTATTTTCCATACTTATCTTTATTGAAAATGAGAAGTACAGAATGGATTACATAAAACTATTGAAATTAAGTATATCAAAATTTAAGGTTATTTATGTCCAGAATCAAGCAGCAGATTAAACAACTAGGCCAAGATGTGTCCTGAGGTTTTACCTTCCTACCAAGGCCTTCTGCTTTCCCTGTGCCTTCAACATGAATTAGTTTAGCTGTATTTTCTTCCTTCAACTTGATAAATATGTTTCTCTAGAAACACGAGAAAATTAATTAAATTGACAGTTATGAATCCATTTTAAGGTAATGGTGTTAAGTTTTTAATAAGTGAGGTGAGGGCTTGAGCTAGTATATTCTGGAGTTCTTTTTGCATAGACATTTTCGGTTGTCAAAATGAAATTGATGATTTTGTTTGCTTTGAAAAAAACAAATTTATTAGAATCATAATGTCTATTGTATCACAGGTTTCTACTGTCTATCAAAATTTCCACTCTTTTGGCACAAATATTTAGCAGTGGATAAGGGCAACCTGAAAGCATTACTAAGAAGTAATGTAAAAATTATTCTACTAATCAACAGGTTGACTTTGCGAGCACTCGCTGAATTAATTTTCTTAAGAATATGTTTGACTGGTTCAATTTTAGACATATAGAATAATATAGTATAATAAAGTAATTAATTAGCCTTCTGATATCAATGGGGTCAGATGCATCATTCTCTCCCCTTCGTCGGGACCAAAAACACCCACTATAAATGGAAAGTTGTTTGCTATGGAGACTTGAATTGAATTTTGTCTGTGGGCCTAGTTGCATATAGAGTCATCAGTCTTACTAAAAAGGAAAATTTTTAAATCAAAGGAATTTAGCTTCTGTGTATGATGTACTGCGGCATAGTATGAAACAAAACCAATGTAATTCAGCCAAATGTTGTACAAATTATGCTTCTTGTTCCTTGAGTAATACAATGATGAAAGGTATTAACTCTCATGAAGATTAAAGCTTGTATATCAGTGCTCACTTGGCTCCCAAATTTCAAGTCAGTCAGCTTTAGCAGCCATGAAGATGAGATTTTTGGGAGCTGCCCTCTGGACATGGGGCTGAGGTAGCACCAGTGCTTCAATGGGGTTAGCCACACCCTGATTACTTGAAGTGGGTTGACTCTTCTGCTCGTCCTTTTAGTGGGAATTAACTTTGTGGCCTCAGTTTAGAAGGATACTTAGATCACAAAATGTCATATTGGGCTCTTCCTTGTCACAGTGGGTATGGGAGCTGTGACAAATGACACAGACTTAGCATCAGTTGCTCCTTGAGGGAGCTGGAGCTGACAGAGCACAGTGATGAGGGTCAAAACCTGCTCAGGACAAGTTCTTTCATTTATGTCACACTTCTGCACTCCCTAGGGCTGGGCTAACCAAAACAGTAATGACTCAGTGACAGAGAGATTAGGGCTGTTAAATGAGGCAGTGTGCATCACTTCCAACAATTTATAGCAATGCCTTCAGTCCAAAATGGAGTACTTAAGCTGAGTGGTTTTGTACAGGTGAGACCAAAACCCTCCTAATTAAATGCACTGACCAGCGCACTGCTGGAGTTACTGCTGAACAGTGGAGACTTTCACTCCTTTCCTTAGAATTCCCTTGATTTTTTTTTTAATGGTGCCTTTGCCTAGATCTCTTTCTTCTGTATAAAAAGTGGAGGGGGGTAGATGGCCCTGAAATGTGATTTATGTCAACTTTAAACTTACCTCCTTCCACTGGTGACAGGGCGAGTTGGATGACTTAATTCGACTGGACATCTAAACTGCAGTTGGCAAAGTTAATAGAGATGGTGCTCTCTCTAAATGACAGCAATCTAGAGAAAATATCAATTTTATCTTAAAAGTAGATGGGATAATTCAATATTTCTGAATTATTCTTCTTAAGGTTAAAAATGACAGGAATGTAAAAGAGACAGCGGCTCCTCAAAAATGGGGAGACCACTGCACTGTGATATGGAGAATTTTAAAGGGAATTGGCCAAGAAAATAACTAAAATGTGGAATGAGATTAATCAAGTCATATGCAATCCTGCAGGAGAAAAAACTTAAAATGAAATAATATTAGAAGAGATGAAATGTTTGTGCATTTTATGTGGATGATTGTATTTAAAAAAATAGCAGAGGCTGTAATGAGCAGTAATTTCAATCAGAGCTTCAAAAGCAGTACTTGAGTTGCTGAATAGCAGTTCTAAATATGGTAAACAGCAAAAGAGCCATCTCCTCTACGGTAAAATTAAAAAGGTTCATTGAAGCTAAAGATGCTATAACGACTTACATCAGCTGAAGAGCTGCCCCATGAAGTTTATCAGTTCCATATTGAAATATAAATTGAAAGGCATGTATAATAATTACTTCAGTTGCTTCCTGTCAGACAATATTTAAACCTGCATGCAGTATCAAAAGGCTGCCTCATCCAAATGGGTCCGAGAAGGAAGCCAGCGTGTGGAGGGGAGGAACATTAGAAGAAAAAAACAAAAACAGAAACCAAAGAATTTGTCTATCTTACAGGTGGAAAGAAAAGCAAACTACTCCCTATTCTTCACAGCAGATTTTTAATAGAGTGCTTCAGCATGGACTTTGATTATACACTAACATCTAGGCTAAACTTCAAACAAATAGTAATAAAAGAAAAGGATGCAGGCATTAGCATCAGATTTGCCTAAACAACTTAATAATCATGTTGCAGTGCTCTGAACAAGCTGCAAGCTTGATAGTAGGGAGTGACAATAATCAGGCATCATTGTCACAGAGGCAGATGCCAGTCTGGAAAGTTACCACAGAATGAATCAAATTAAGCCCTTGCAGCTTGGCTAGTGGAAAAAGGAAATGAGGGGACATATTGGTGGCTTTTGGCTACAGTAAATGACAAAATTAGTTACTTTTTGCATTACTTAATAAGGATTTTTTTCTTCCCCCAGACATAAAGGATTTTGTTTATGAATAACTTCTCCCTTATAATGAGGAGACATTGACTTTTACTTCCTTAGTTCTTGACATCGACATCTCATATTTTCTGTCTTCAGTCCTACCTTTTACACTCAAAATTTGTGGCATTATATACATATGTATATACATATACATATACATATACATACACATATACACATACATACATGTATATCTGTATTCAAACATATATACACATATAGGGACATAAGATATGTATATTACTTTCTCTACATATCTTGTAGTGATCCAGTTTTTACAAAAACTATTTTTAAGTGGACCTTTCAAATTCCTTAAAGATATAACCTTAGGGAAATAAATTAAAAATAATCATAACCCCCTTCCCTGATAAGGAGAGTGAAAAGAGTTGGCAGCATGTATCTTTATGTAATAAGTTCCTCACTAATTGTGGAAAGTATTCTTTTTGACTTAAAGTTTTCTTTTTTTTTTTTCTTTTTCTAATCACAAAGTATTATATTTGCATATATTATACAATAGATGCAAACAAAAAAAAACCCAAACAAACACCATTACAAGGAAAAGAACACCAGTTCAGATCCTGTACCAATTCAAAAACCAAAGGCTTTTAAAAATTATTTCAGGTAGAGACTTAAACAAAGTACACATGGATTTCTACTTTTTATTGTTGTGGTGCTTTTACATCTATTGTTCTTAAATCCACTTGTGTTCTCAGGCTGGAAGACACTTGGTAATGTGAACAGATTACTTCAGAACGTTCCCTGTAACATTCACTGGTGAGAATGAAGGAGATGTAATGCTGTGAATCTCTATCACCATGGGTGCATATCCATCTCTGTACCGTTGAAATAGATCCATCCAATTCTGATTGCAAGATCTGGAATGGGACTGCTGTCTTCTCTGAATGAATGATATTACCTCAATTTTGACATCTTCTGAAAACATGGAAGGGAGGAGAAACATCTTATAAACTCCTCCCCATTCAAATAAGAAAAAGATTTTTGGGAGCTGGGAGAAAAGGCTGGAGGTTAGCAGTTTAAAGAAATGTGTTCATGTCATTTAAACATGTTCCTTTTGTTGTTTATTTTTTTCACCACTAAGTATTGGATATCCCAGTTGAAGGTGCTGCTCTCTTCCCTACCAGCATGCTCACATGTACAAAAATTTTTGCATCAGTTTAGTACAGAAATGTTTACAGTGCTGTAATATAGGGATATGTTGCAAAATGCAGGTGTTCTAGAACATGGAATATGCCACATAAATGGCATCTGTGGCTCTGAGTTTTTAAAGATGAACTAACTAACTAATTCTAGGTATGGTAAAGGATGTTACTGTTATCAAATACAGGAGTCTGGCTTTATTTCAGTACATCTTTATATTGAGCTAATGGAAAACAGATGGCCTATTTATGGAAGTTGAGTATTAAAAGACATTTTCAACCTTATGATGTTCCCATTAATGGGTAAAATGAACCACTTGTATTATCTTAGAAAGCTGTCAGCTTTAGATACTAGGTATGCTTGATTAACCCTCACTGTATTTGTTCCTTATGATGTAATATGTCTTCAAATGAAACACAATAAGATGGTGTTTTAAATTTGAGTGCTCCTGCTGGAAGTAACATTATCTTTTTTTCTCTTTTGCTGCAGAGTAAATCTGATTGCTTTTTAAGATCTTTAAAAACTCTATTTTTTTTTAGTTGCATAGTTGCATTTAAACACATGTTTTTAAGGCAAAGTACCTGACCCTATTATTCCTGCTGATAATATGACTAATGAAACAGTAGTTCAAGTGTAGTAAGTGCTGTATTATCCATAAAGCAATGCAAAATGCTCAGTGAAAGAACTGAGATCTCATTTCCAAGTTAAGATACTCTGAACAACTAGACCGTTGTTTAAAAAAAGGAGCTGTGTGAATGCATTTTTCATTTATTTCTTTTACATTGTACAAGAGATAGGAAGTGTTTTGTAGAATTTTTGTGGCAATAGTGATCTAGCATTTTTTTTCTTAAAGAATTACTTAAACTAAAATTCCAAATAAAAATATCTTGTTACATTTCAAAAGCAGTGGTCTCTGTTAGCCTTTTAGAAAACAAAACCATTGGGCTTTTTAGTATCTCTTCCTTCTTCTACCTTTCTCATTTGTGGTCTTACAATCGTAACTTTACACAGTGTAACTAGTTCAACTAGTCACCTGAACTAATAATAATTTTAAAGGTAAACATGAATGTGATATTTTGAAAGATTTAGAGTACAGTAGTCTTCCAGAAAAAAAGCAAAATAAACACGCCTGTCATTCAGAGCCATGTGTCTTTAAATGTTTTTTAATCTATTACCTTTTCTAATTTAATTTCTGTCAAATATATTCTGTTTTACTTATAAGGTTAACACCTTTATGGACTACATCGGTACAGCTTTCAAAGCATTTTTCACAAATTTTAATTCTAGCTAGGAGATTTTCCTGCCCCCTCCATCCCCCCTTTTCTTCTGTTTTGCAGTCTATCTAGGCAAAGAATTGGTCTTTGAATCACAAAGAATGGAAGCTTAACTGAGGCTTATATTCAAAGGATGAAAATATTCTTCTATAGCAGGCCTGGACATTCATTATAGCAGGCCTGGACATTCATTTCTTTGATTATACATTCTGGTATTTTCTGTTAATTTTACTTTGTTATCTTCTATGAGATAGAGGGTGGATGAAACTGCTTAGGAATTTATCTAATCTGCAATTGTACTTGAAGTCCTTTGATTGTCTTAAAAGCTCTTGGTGACCTCTTGCACTTAGTGCATATACCCAATTTTAGTTCTCTGGTTTCCATGGCTTCCAAACGTTATTCATTTTGTTTAATAAATATCATTACTGACACTCATCTTTCCAGCAGCTAGAGCAATTTTATCCAAGTGAATCCCACAATAGTTCTGCAGTCTGACTTAATGTGATCCTGAAAATTAATTTCCCATGCAACTTCTGCCATTAGGAGTGAAGTGGTTACATGCTGAACTGATTTTCCTCTGAGTTCTAAACCCCAGAGCTGGCCTCACTTCTGGTCAACATAATTGTAGCCAGGCAGCAATAAAATACGCTTGAAGTGAAGAGCCTTTAAATGTTACAAGATCAATTATATCGGTTGGTCTTTTCTAGGAGCCAGTACTGGCATAATCAGACTTGTGAACTACCATTATTAGTTGCTGAGAAATGCTTCCATCTCTGTTCCAAATGAATGCTCCCTCTCACAAACTGCAGGACTTTAATGAAAACAAAGCTTATTGGTGTCTTTTACCTCTTCTGCGTTGCAGCTGCAAAAATATCTACTGAAACGTATCTCGAGATGAAGACAAAAAGACAGTGTCAGGTGGGAAATACATGCCTATGGGATAGAATCCAAATTTCGCTTGATAGATTTGTGTCTTTGTTGAAGACTTTTTTTCCCAAATAGGGAAAACCCACCAATTGATAACAAAAAAAAAAAAAAAAATCTGATTGATAAGTATGGGAAGGACAAGTAAGAAATTCAGTCCATCCATTGCATGAAAGACAAGTTACATAAATAAGGACAGCTCGATGTAGGCAAATTTCCATAGTCATGTGATCAGGTAATGTTTGAATTAAATGAATGCTGAGTATCAGTCTCATATTTGCCAAGTGTAGGGATTTCTGTACTTCCAAAAACAAATAGTGATGATAAGGGAGTACTTACGTAATTTATGTATTTGTGTGTTTTGAATGTCTCTCTGTTTTCATACATAAAAAACATAGAAAAGATGCTGAAATTTAAGTTCTGTTGGTATTTTATATGTAAAAAATCAGAGCATTCCTTACTTTTCATTTTGTTGGTTCAACTTGTTTTTTCTTTTCAGAAGGATAGTTCTTTGCAAGACTGATATTTCCAAAGAAAATTGGGTGGTTTGATTTGACAGCCTGATGTTACATTTCAGGGCAAAAAAGTCTAATGAAATGTTGTTTCAAGAAAATTAAAAAGAGAGAGATAAATGAACCATGTACAATAAATAATTGCTCTAGGAAAGTCAAGGAGGTCTCTAAAAGCTTAGTTATACAGTTAAACCAAATATTGGCAGCTTTCTTTGTAAAAGACCAAGTGTCTAAAATTAAGAGCTTCACAGGACTACTCTGATTTTTGGTATCCGTGGCAATGAGCAGCAATATATATGTGTATAAAACAGTAAGTGGTTTGCTCTATGTAGTGTTTTAAATTAGTGCTTCAGAATTCCTACATTTATTGTAAAATATTGACTTTCTCATAACAATAAATTCACTTTTGAGGTTGCTTGCCACTTTCTGAATACCAATGTGATGTAAATGAAGAAGACACTCAGTGACTGGCAACCTTATGGCTGCCAGCTTTTCAGTTGGTACCAGCACACAGAATCCCAGTGATTTGTATGCAGTGCTATATCACTCTATCTACTGCCTAACTGTGCAGCAGATGTATTTGACCATAACGTCTGATAGCATTCAGTAAGCAATTTCATGTTGAACTGTTTACCCAAATGCTTGACTTCTTGGCTCTGCTCACTAACAAATTCCATAGAAATGAACCATGGGGCAGCCCCGGACTCTCTTGTCTCTTTGCTTCTAGTTTTAATCTCCTTCACACTAGCAGTGGACTATTAATCCTGAAAGAAAATTTATTTGGTATCTTAAGAGGCGTTGGTTTAGTGCTCTGTGCCATTAGTTCAGCTATGGACAGGCAAACAAAGATATGTTCCGCTCTTTTCAAATCTGCTGTCATTCACCCTGATAAAAGACTGCAGCTTACAAAAGAATATCTTTGTTTTATATAAGTTCTGGAAGTAAATAATGGTTTATAAATTAGGATTTCTTTTCTAAATGAAGATTTCTGTTTACACATAGCCAGGAGGTTTTTAGGACATCCATGAAAAGGAGTACAGTAAAGAAAAGTTAATGAAACTGTATTAATTTAAAAGTAGGGACTGAGATGCTGCACTGAATGGATAAGAAAAACTTTGTGTAACCCAAAGAATAATTCACCTGATTGCTTTTTGATTGTTCATGTTATTTTAATATTATATTCCAGGACTTGAACATCCACAGTAGAGGTCATTACATAACTTCTTACAAATAAAAACAATTCAGAACTTCTTACTCTGTTAGTGTGCTGGAGAATGAAAACTGTAAGTCTAAACAAAAGTATGAAGTTAATATTCAAAAGGTTGGACAAAATGGAACAAGCTGGAGAAGATGCAGATCTAAAAGCTTCAACGGGAATTTTACCACTATAGAAGAAGATGTGCTATTAATCATGTAATTATATTTTTGCACAGTCTTATCCTTCATCTCTTTTTTTCTGCTTCAGTATCTTGGCTCTCCCATTTAGATGTCAGGTCTTCTAGGTTGTCTTAGGGAAAGATACTGGGAGTTTCTGCAAGGGAGGTGAATATGTAGAGCAATGCCCTCACAACTATATGGATACAGAGAAGAATGAAAACAGGCACCAGTGTTACAATTTTTCAGCATATCTCATTCCTCTTCTTAGCATGACTCTAGGCAGAAAGATCATACTGCAAACATAAAATGGCCTTTTTAAGCATAGGCACTAGCTGAAGTGCTTCCAAGAGGGCTATATGCCAGGAAACTGGAATGGAACAAATACTACAAGAATGCTGAACAGTTTTCCTTGTAACAACAAAGACAATGTTAGATTCCAAATAAAAGACTTTAACAACCTGCCAAAGTAATAACTATGCTTTCTATCTTGTGCCTTTGGCCACACTCATCTCTGAGGATTAATCCTGTGTGAGATATAAAGGAGAGCTAAAGCTAAAAAACTCCTTTTTCTGTTTCAAGAGGGTGTTAGAGGTCTTGCCAGAATGGGGAAAAATGTACAGCCTTTTCATCTAGGATAACTAAGAAGACTTAGGCAATGGATTTCAAGTGCAGAAAAGGGACCCTTCTGGACCATGGTAGCAAAATTTTGAAATTATTCATTTCCAAATGTAATTCCCTCTTTAGCTCTTCTGATCAATTAACAATATTCTTGCACATTTGTTGGAAATGCAATTATTTGTAAACACTTCAGCATTTCTCTGTTTTAGTTCATTTAATAGCGTTGAAAATGGTTAAGATATCTTCCTTTAAGAAGGTTATTTTTATTTTCAAATCTTATGTTAAAGTCATGATGCCTTAGAGGACCTCTTTTTCAACATTTACACACCATTAGCTGTGAAATCAGCATCACATGAGTGAGTCCTGGAGCAGCACAAGCTTCTGGGTGAATTTTGTTTTCTGTAATTGTCAACCACATTATATTTTAATGTGAATGCCTGAATATGCAAATAATTATATTTAAGTAAGCTACCAGCTTTAATTCTATAAAGGAAAAAGGAAAAAGATAATCAGGCAAACTACCCACCTCCTAATAACTGTACATAAAGTGATCAAAATTGTTTTTGCATATGGATTTTTAAAAAATACATAATCTTTCAGGCTTTTGAAAAATTATTTGTAAAGAAGAGAATGCTCTTCATAAACACTGAATTTTTTGGGGTGGGACAAGTTGTGGTTATGGGGTTGTTCTGATTGAGTACAGGCATCTTTATATTACATAAAAACAGCCATTATTACTGATTATTTTAAATGGCAGGTAACTTTACTAGTTTGATATAATGGAATGACAGTTCAATTGTGAAGTTTTGTAATGTGAAGCAGCATGTTTAGGACAATATTTCACTCTTGACAGTAATAATCTTAAATTAATACATCTCAGCAAGATTCAGAAAATGTGGTTCAAATTTAGCGCCTCTTATACAAGTTCTGTAGAACAGTAAGAATTAGAAAATCATATAATGATTGCAAATTAGTACAACATATACTTAGGACCTGTAAAAAATTAGTTAAAATGTGAAAATGTTATGAAAAGATTACTTTGTGTGTTCAAGGACACTGAATACTTATTTTACAGAGGTGGAAGACTGGATGCATACTTGTTATTTTTTTTCTGAAATATATTCTAACTTAATCTGTATTGTAATACCAATGTTAAATGATTTTTTGACAGACACAGAACAGTTTCTTAGTCTAAGTTCCATTTCTTGCTGTCCCACTGCTGACCCTACGATCCTCACTGAAACATGCTGAAAGAAATCTCTTCACATGTGTGAAAGTGGGAGGTGGCTGTAGGGTGCCTTGGTACATAGCTTTCTCTCCTTTAGCTATTTATACCTTCCTTTCTCAGCAGACAGAAGGTGAAAAACACCTAGCGTTTTAAGCTGGAAGAGGGTATGCTGCAGATTGACACAGCTCTAGATAAATGGAGTGGGTTTGAGAGAAAGTCAGCTTCTTTAGGCTAGCTGGGCAGTCTTACTACAGATTTAAAGAATTGACAATACAAAGCTTTATTTTTGATACAAAAAAAAAAGTATCAGCTACTTTACCCTTCTACTGGGGAGATCTGATAAGTGTGTTTTGTGTGGGTTCTCATCTAGGCTTCATTTTAAGTAATAACTGTTCTTCCATACAAATGTAATGTTAGCATAATATTACTCTAATTAGCTTATACTTGAATGTTTTTTCTTTGGAGAGACTCATAATGTATACTTAAACCCATCTGCAACTAAGTTTGTCCTTATTAGCTTTTTCTTGAGATGTTTTATTACTACTTTTTGACCACTTTTTCCTGTTGCAAAAGCAGAAATTCCCTGACTCACATCTCAACAGCAGTTAGGAAATGTTAGTAATTTATCTGTAAAAGTACTCATGGAATAGCCAAGGTATAAGGATATTAGTGTGCACATGTGTGTGGAGGAAGCCAGCATCAACCAACCTGATTTTCAATTCTGTAGACAATGTTAATTGCAATGAATACCGGCTCTCAGAGACATGAGGATCCTATAAGATTGCTTGAGCTCTTTTACTGTAAAAGCATTTTTTTCGAAGACTTTGAAAGTCCTTTTAGAAAGTTGCATAGAAAATGGTTTCTGTTTTATGATTTCAGCTTTCTTAGTAAAATATGATTGCTTCTGACTATAATATTAAATTTCTCTGTGGAAGTATCAAGATGCACAGTGATTAAACACATCCAAAAAAATTGACAAAATGAATGACCTGTACATTTATATGAAATATGTATTAAGTTTTCCTTTAAATGGGGGTAATTTTTGAGATATGCTGCACTGACTTTCTTGTATATCACATTACGCTGTATTGTATGTCTCATTACACTGTGTTATCACTTCATGGTATTGTAGTTTGTATGGTGACAGAGAGAGTGTAATGTAATGTGATGATGTACTGTAGCTGTGAAATACTATTAAATTATGACACTCTAGGGATTCTGTAAAAGACACCATTTCACTAATCTCAGTTTCAGAATCTGTAGGAGAGTGCTGAGGGAAATACTTGCCTTGAAAGGATTTTCTGAGTTTACTTACCTCATTTGTGACCCATATGGCTTATTGCTGAAACTGCCATTTCCATAGGATTCTGCTATTGAGTTGATACCTAGACTTTCCTTGTCTACTGCAGTAATGCTCCAGTAATCCCTTAACTGCATGCTGCTAAAGCAGTGGGATCTCTTGCCGAGAGGGTCATTTAATTTAGAAGATTATGAATGCCTCCACTTGGTGCTTGACCTCATCTATGGCACCAGCTGAGAATTTAAGAGACAAATTGACTTGGGAAGGCTGTGAGCACTGGCAATTTAAAAGCAACAACAACAAAACCCCCAAACTTCATGCACTTCCTATGTCTCTGTTTTTGTCAAAAACTGTCAAAGCAAGTCTGTGGTCATTTTTTTCTTTGTTAAGACCTTGGGAGCAGTACTCTACCAACATGAAATACAGAGCAATCCATTGCCTTGTATTACAAAGTATATTTAACCTTGCGATAGAGTGACTCAAAGACTGAATTTTTAATCTGATTATAGAGGAAATTATTACCTTTAATCTTCATTTATGACAAAAAATATATTTTATTTCTCAGGTATGTTCTTAAGATGTTACGCATCTGTGACAGATACACAGCTTAGCCAGTGGCACGTGACTAAGAGAATTTTTAATTTTGAATGGTATAACATTGATTCTCAGGTTGCTTGTCATCATGTCACTTATTTTTTCAATTTTCCCATCATGGGACAGAATAGTAGTAGAGGTATTGGAATAGAAGTCTTGGGGTTTATATTGTTTTTCTTTCATGTAAAAATGACTAGCCATATGTAGCCTCTATGAATATTTCCTGTGTTTAAGTAGAAAGAACCTCTTAAAACATTTTTGAGAATCTTAAGATCTTTATCATGTTTGATATTAGTTATCCGCAGTGCTGTTGAAAAATATTAGCAATTACACTTTTCCCCACTTCTCCTTCAAGAGCCAATTTGTGGAGAAAACAAAGACTGGTACCTTCCCTGTCTTCTGTGAGGTAGATGCCTTTTGTCTTGTTAGAATGACTCTCCATGACCTTGAACATACCTGAGTAATCAGAATGCTCATATGTGATGTGTCTCAAAAATCTGTTCCTGGAGAAGTGGATGAATCCCTTGTTTTGCTTTACTTGTTACTGGACTTTTTGCTATACCTATTAGGCTGTCTTTATCCCAATGCATTCTGTTTTCTGACTTTCAATCTTCTGATTCTCTCCTCATTCCACTGAAGAAGAATGAGCAGGGGCTGAGCTATTGGCTGGGATGAAAACATGACAGTAAGGCAGACTAGAATGAAGGGAAAAGGTCTTTATATCACTCTTCCCTTTATCTGAATAGTTTTAATGTGGAGAAGCATTTATATAACAAATGTGCCATACTGATTTTCATTGTGAATTACCTTCCTTTCATGGGGTAATTAAAGTAAGACAGCAAAAAAACCCGTTCACAGTTTCATTGGAAAGCCTTAATAATCATTTGCATGTTAATTTACTTCTGAAAGCTAATGAGAATGATCAGTTCTTTGTAGTTCTGTATTATAACCATGTCTTTGATTATCTCCTTCATTACCTCCTCATACTACATTATGTCTTGATCTATATGTACTAGCCACTTTTTAGATCTTGAATTTGCAGCAGCTTTTTTTTTTTGGTCAAAAATTCAGTATGGTAGCAACAAGTCACGAATAACATCTGATCTGACCATAGAACAAGTTCACTGGAATTCAGAAATCTTCTTCGATAAACTATCATTTATCGATAGTTACTGTATTTGGAAATGTTTCACTTATCTGCTTGACTTCACATGGGTTCTTTTTAATAAAAATTCTGAAGACCATGGGCACCTGTTCATCTACAGCTTCTCTTCAGTGAAACTGCACTGCTTGTAATTTTTGTCAGCTTTGACACTTTTCGTTGTTATGGTGTACAATTGGGGCAGGTACCTTGGTTTGCAAGATGAAGTGTCAGCTGCAGATTGAGCTCTGGGTGGAGAAAGCCCTGGGTAAGAGGCTGTGAACAGCCAACCCTTTGCCTAACAAAGGGCACGGGGACTTGTGGCCCATCCAGGTGAATGCACATGGCAGGGGCTGATGACCTCAGACTTCTGCTTGCTTAGCCTGTGCATAAAAGCCCAGGGGTTCCTTTGCTTGGGGTCCCTCCTCAGAGGCACCCAACTTGAGCTGCTGTTTTTTTTTATTGTTATTGAAGCAAGATTAAATTATTTGAAACATCTGGACATCTAAGATTCTGCTGTGGGGAACCTGGGGTTGAGCTGGTGAAGAAACCGGGTGTGACTGTGTGAGGGTGGGGTGTGTAGCGAAGGAGCCTCAGGTGGTTAAGTGTGACTGCCAGAGGGGTGCCTGGATGGCTGGAGAGAGAAATTTTCTTAATAGCATATGGTATAAATATACAGTACTAATTTATATTTTCATTTCCAGCTGAATTTTTGTTTTTGCCCTTTCAGAGCTTTTCTAAAAGTCTTGATGTTGTGCAAATATCAAGGTTTGTTTCAAATGCATGCAGAATTCCAGTTTTTCACACATAAATAATTGAATATGTTTTACTTCTGTATGTGTTCTATCCACTTGTGATGTTGCGTTTGTGAATTGGAGATACTTGGGACTTGCAATATACCATGAGTGATTCTCTCTTGCTACATTTACTATTACCTTTAAACAAAACTCAATCAAGCTACCTTGCTGGTTAAGAGTTAGACAAACACCAATTATTTGGTAATAGAAACCTAGCACAAACACTGTAGTTGAGATTCCATCTTTTGTGCAGCTTTTTTGGCTTTCCTGCCTTTGTCCCACTCAGTTGTTCCTGAAAAGGGGCAAACGATAGAAAGTCAAAATGAGTGACTTAAATCTGTTTTGGACACAATGCATCTGTTCACGGTTAATTAATTTACTTACCCCCTAAGAAACTGTAGTTATCCACTTCCAAGGAGATCCTCAGCTGATTTAAACAAAATGGCCAGGGTTCATTAGAAACCAACGAGAAGCTGTCCACTGAGTACCAAATGCCAGAGAAAAGTTTTCTTAATCACAATAAAACGTTGCAGTTTGTTTCTGCATTGCTGAAAAGACTATTAATAACGAGTTCATTTTTATGAACATATCACTTTTTATTAATGATGGATGATTTTCAAAAGGTTAAGCTATGAATAACCACGTTAGAGCTTGCACTAGGTTGATTAGAACAGTGAAATAGATCTGCTTGTGTGCTGCCTGGCTCTTTGTGCAAAGCAGGCTGCCGTGACCAGGCGGCACAAACAGGGCCTTGCAGCAGCCCTGTGATGTGGTCCAGCTCCCAGCCTGCCATGCTGGGCTGGCAAGGATGCGGCCCCTGAGGGCTTTCCTGGCGGGCAAACGCTGGCAACCTCTAGCCTGGCGCCACTGCTCTGACAATGGTGAGGGAGGTGTCCCATGGCACACTGAATAGCTTTCTAAAATACATCTTACACAACTAAACAGTTTCTAGGGGAAATGGCAATACACTGGCTCAGTTACATTTTAGGGGATCTCAGCCGAGCTTCTGGTATCTCCTGAAAGAAGCAGTAATAGATGGAAAAGCCATTCTTGCTACAACAATATCTGTTAACTAATACCCCTTCAATAGATTTCAGTAGGCTACCATGGTTTCCTGACAAGAAGGTTTAATCCTGTGTATCTTTTCTGCTTTCCTCCATTTGCTTTGTTTTTAATCCAGGCAATCTATTAACACATGTCTTTATTTTACATGTGCAAAAATGGAGTTGGTGATTATTACTTTTCCAGAAAAATGTATACATATTGCCAGAAAAGTGGCATTTTGTGATTACTTACAGTAAAATGCTTTATGAATATATTGCACCTGCTGCTGTACTCCAGTAGAGCCCAGTGTTGGCTGAAAATTTGAAAGAACAATTATTAGATGTATTATAAAACAAAATATAAATTATTCAGTTTTATACAAAAGATTTAATTTTGAAACTAAAATGATTTGATACTGAAGCTGCTACTTGACAAATGATTACTTCTTTCTCTAGTTAGTATGATCATTAGTAGTCTTGAAATCTACAGATCATTTCTTCCTACTTTATAATACACTCCCATTACACTTAAAAGGACCAGTGATTCTCACTTCTCTGCTTTGCAGCTTCTGCTGGGTGAACAGGCAAGAAAGCAGAGGAGGTAAAGTATTTTGATTGGGCATTTTTACTGTTACCATAGAGACTCATTGAAAAACTCAACTAAATGTACTCCTTAAAATGTCAAACACAGGAAGCAGGAGGGAAATTTCAGTGAAAAATATCTGAAGAGCATAAAGCTGTTATATTAGCTAAACTCACTGCACCACTCCTTCATTCATTGTAGGTTAAGTAAATCCTGCTTCTGAACCTGAGGGAATTATTTCCTTTCAAATATGGGCTTTCAATTACCTTTTGAGATATGAACTCTAATCTCTTTGGTAGAAGATGAAAATTAACTGTATCTACCAATGCCAGTCTTACATGAAGCTTAATTAATTTGAATTTGATTCTTCCTCTCACTTCAACAAAACAAAAGTAAACATATGAGTAATAATCTTACAATGTGCAGAACACTAGGTGCACCTCTGATTTTATTATGGAGTGTTAAGGATGAGCCAAATTCATTTTAGCATCATAATTTTTTATTACGCATTTTCCGTGGGGGCTGGGCTTTCAGAAGGGGTCAGTAAGCAGTGAAGCCAACACGGCTGTGGGAGTGGGTTCTCTTTGCTGCCCTGTGGGGAGATATTGTGAGCCTGGCACTGACAGCCTCTGCCCACCTGGTGCTCACAGCCCAGCCCATACTTGCCATCACCACCTTCTCTCCTCTCATTTAAAGACATTAAGGATCATTATTTAGAGAGGGGGTCCTCACTATCGGCAGCAGCGCTGAACTATGGAAACCTCCCCAAACTCATCTCAGGTAGCACCGTAACTGTTTTAATAGGAAATAATGTGCACAGGATGAAAAGTAAATGTAAGATAAAAATTGTGCATTGTGTGGCTTGCAGGAGGATTAATATAAAGTTGACTAAAAAACCAGTGGGGATCAATTTTAGAATTAATATCCTGTCAGCTCTGGGTAGCCCTGTCATGTAGACTAAAACACTTTGGCTAGATTGGATATATTAGAGTGCAGGGTTTATTTTGTGGTCATAAGTATTGGGCTGTAGGCCAGGATTCCCAAGTCCTTTAGTAATTTCCCAGGTTTTGACAAATACATTGCAGAATTTTCTTTGACCTTCTTTCCTCTTTGCTTGTTTGTCTGTGAAACTACCACCATGGTACTGAGTATGTAAAAATATTCCATAAAACTTAGGTGTAATGTTTTAGTAGTTAATCTGGATAACACTTGATTTCTTAGAATTTCTTATATCTGAGGGAATAGCATGCTGTAGTGAATTAATCAACATTGAAAAAAACACATATTTTTTCATTCATGAGTCTCATCTTCTTTATTTCTTTAGTTGGAGGGTAGACTTTTTTCCATGTAAAAAGCCTGTGTTAAAAAAAATCAAGATTCCTGTGCAATGAAAAGCATTTTATAATATGAAATATTTTGATTAGGTAAAAGACTTAGTAAGAATTATCAATAAAAACATGAAGCTTTGTTTAAGTGTGTGCCAATTTTTCCTCTTCTATGTTTTAATGCCCAAATGAGGGATGAAACAAAAAAAGACAGCAAAAGGAGTAACTTACTCAAATATTTTCTTGTAAAGAAAATTTTTCCAATGTACCTCAAAATATATTTTGAATTTTACTTTTTTTGCAAGTCCTTGCTTTTCAAGTCTCTCTTGTTAAAAGGCATTGCTTAGTGGCAGTAATTTAAGAGTATTTAATAAGATACTCTTCACAGTTATCTTGCCAGATTGTCTCAACACATTCATTATGTTGCAATTGTTGATGCATCCTGAATATGATAAATGTAGAAGTTTCTATTTTGACATGGTATCATGTTAAAATAAATAAACCCTAAGAAAGGCTACTTTTCAAATATTAAATGCTTGTGATTTTTTGAACCTATATCACATCAGTGCCTAGACTGACAACTCTTAATCCTTCTTCAACAAGTAAAATCTGTCCCAGAAGTAAAAAAAAAAAACAAACCAAAACCAAAGGCTTTTATCGAATTAACAGGAAAATAATAGCAATAATCTGATAATAGAGAATGCCTTGGGAAGTTATATATGCAGATGCAGACTTTAATACCCAAATTCTATCTAATGAAAAAATCTTTCCACATGCATTTAAAGTAGCTTGTAAAATGAACCACTTTTATAACTCATCTGTTCTCTATTCTCAAATGAGTGTTGTGCATCCTCTCTTCATAAGAAAGGAGGTCAAGAGATGTCACTTGAGCTGTGACATTGTGCTCAGTCCCTGCCTGAGAGAAGAGATAACACAAGATGCTCTACAGGTGTGAGGGACAAAGAGCTCATGCCTTTTTCACCTTAAATTCTGTTGAATTACTAAGAGTAATTAATGAAAGTATTTGTTTACTTCTCCAGATATTAACATATGCCTGCAAATACTATGACTTATTTTGTGGGTAAATGGCAGCCTCAGCATGAAAGTATTTGAGAAGAAGCTCTTTTTATGAGGTAATTGCCTTAGAAAATTCTGCCATTGGCTATCTAACTTAATAAATTTGTATGATTTCTAGACAATGTTTTAAAGTTTAATCAGGAACATAACTTTGGTGCTTACTCTTGCAAAATAGTTGTAAATATTTTGTTTATAGAAATTCAGAAAAAGAAGGAAAGATTCTACATATCACAATGTTATTAAATGCTAAGCTAGGATTTATGCTAAAGGACTAGTTTTAACCCTTTCAGACTTTGAGGAAATACTGAATGCCATGAAGAAGAAGTATGGTATATTTTTCATTTGATATAATTTCATTTGATATAATTACATTAGTCCTCATTCTTTATATTCCTGCTGTGACTCTGGAAAATCATGTGTAAAAGAATAATAATAAAAAAAAAGTTTAGATTTTAAACACATCTTGGGCTGTGTTACTTTTCTTGCTACTGTAATGTGAATTTTGTCTTTCATGGCTACTGATCTGTTCTATGTTGCAGTAAAATGCTAATCCAAAAATCAATGGAAACATTTTTCCCGTAAAACACAACGCCCTCCAGAGGTTTGCTTGGCTCTGTATAGGTCAAAATCTGTGACCTCACAGTATTTGTAAAATACCAGTGGTAACTTCTCAGAGTGTCACAGCAAAATTGTTTTCAGGTCTCCTAGGAGGGTTCAGACTCTAGTGTCAGTGGCAACAAAGGTAAGGGCAACAATTATATGTCAGCTCTATTCTATCTTCAAAGAGGGCATTTTGCCAGTCTGACACATTGGCTGAAAAAGCCTCACACATACAAATCTTTGTTTTCTTTCTAATTTATTTTTGGAGATGTGGTAGAACCTGAGATGAATCTGTAAAAAAAAATAAAATAGGACCAGAACAGCCTTGAAAGACCACCACCATAGATGTAGTCACAGATAAACTTAAAGGCAGTTCACTTTCTTTCAATTTTTGGAGCAAAAAATATATTCCAGTCTATTCCCCTGTTTTGCAATTTTCCATAGTAATAAGTTTTTTTACACTGAGCAAGCCAGGAACTAAGAAAAATTAAATTGCCTAAATAAAAATTGTAAAGCAGTCAAAGTCTTTAGACAACATGGGGTATTTTTATTATTCTTTAAATTAAAACCTTAACAGATTTTCTCACATTTCTCCTTCAAAATATTATAAAGGATTGTGGAAAAATAAAGATTTCTCAGGAAAACAAGATTTGATTGACTCCTGGTTTTAGTCTATGTTTTTATTTTTTTAAAAAAAAGGTCTTTATGCAATGCTGTTAGTAAAAGATTGCTTGTCATCTTTGCAGGTATGGAATAATTAGAAAAGAGGACATAAATGAGATTAACATCTTAACAATACTAGGGAATATTCTAATATATTGAAGGAAGGAGAAAACTACTCAAGGGAGCAGAAAGGTTTCAGATAAGGGAAACACAATTAAATTCCATTATGAACTTGCTAGGGAAGAATTAAATGAAATGCACTGTCTGTGAGACTTCCTGGATAGTATTTGCGAAGAAAAAAAAATAGAATAATGGGACACCCACAGACATATCAATGAGTGATTTTTTTTGGGGAAAAAAAATATGAGAGTCAGAGAGAGAGCTTTCAAGAAGAAATAAAGTGCTGAAAGACTGCAACCCTAAAGAAACACGGTGAAAGAAATGGCAAGTTTCTCATTGATCGAAACAGAATTTAAGTGTTCAGCTGACAACTTCTGACCAAATTCAGCTTTGATCACCTCCACATAGGAAGGAACCATTACTCTGACACTGGTTTAAGACAAAATAAAGGTTCTGCAACTGCTGAAATTGAATTGACTGAACTGAAAGGTTGTTAGAGCAGAGCACAGATCACTGATGTTCTATATTACCTCAGGGAGACAATTGCTCTTTGAAAAAGGATAAGCATGCATACGTAGAAATGACTCATGATACTTTGAACTAATTATTATTTAATCAGGGCCTGATAAAAAAAAATAAAACCTCAGAAGAGGTAATTTCCTTTTGTTTTATTGCGTAAACAAGGGTCATGTAAAGCCAGCTGTGTAAATGTGTATTCTTCTTTCAGGCATGTTATTCTAGGCAGAACTAGTAGCAGTTTCTATTTTTAGAGCTGCCTGATACTCCCTGCTGTGCAAAGCTCAGTCTCCATTATATGAGCTTTGCCAACCTTTCCTGTTTTACTTGAAAATTATTATAGTAAACATCTTCATGAATGTTTCCAAAAATTTTCATCAATAAAAGTGTAGTTATGACCAAGAAACCAGAGAAGAAAGCAAATTTCTCCATCTTAAATACTGCTTGAGACCCAGAGAAGTGCTACAGTACATTGAAATACCCTATGCATTTCACTTTTTGAAACTTCACATTTTTCAGGTATTATTTCTTGTGTTAAGTATGACCCTTATGCCATCTTTAATGGTGACTTAAAATTTAACATAGTTGCATTCTTTAAACAGTTTATGCTCATACTCACCACTGGTATGTTCTCATCAGAACTCATCATCACTGTGGGTGCTGAATTCCCTGAGCATACTCAATAGTGCTGGTCTCAAGGCTGCTCTTACTCTCGATGGAAGAAAATTGGATATTTTAGGCAAAGCCTATCCCAGTTAAGAGTCATTTGAAAAGCAGAGTGTAACACGTGAAAAGGATACTACTACTGTACAAGCAGAGTACCACATATATGCATGCTGATTTTTTTTATACCATTTTAATTTCTTCTCACCCAGAACAGTACATGCATGTAATCCCAGTACATCTTTAGACTTCTCAGCAATGCTGAAAACAGAATGACTTAGCTTAGACAGGGTGTACCCACAGTTATGGATTCTGGCCCCTGCATAGAGTTTTTAAAAGTTTGGTTGCCTTGTTTTCTGTGGATATATATTAAAGAAAGAAGAATACAATGATGCATTCTCTGTCACTGACAATTTTTTTAAAAAGAAACACTCTTCTACTATGTAATTAAAAAAACAGGAATGGGCACTGACCATTCGTCATGCCTGCGAGCCTCCACTCAGTGAAGAACAAGAAAATTTACTTGCCCCAGCAGCAACATGCCCTGGGACATTGTCATGCTGCTCAAGTTGTGATATGTAGTAAAACCACAGAAAGTCCAAAAACATGCAGAAAAGGATGTCACTTACTAGCCATTTGTTCAAGTTCTAGAAGGCTATTGTAAAGGCGGGATGAGCCGCTAGAAAGGGAACATCCAATATTTGCTTTTTTTTTTTTTTTTTTCTGCTACTTATTACAATGCTTTCCAACTTTTGGCAACATGTTCATTGTAAAATCTATGTTCTTCATAAACTCTCCAAAAAAGATATCTGGGGTTTGCTTTATCAAATAAATTGATACTGGCTGCACAAATTCCAAACAATATAGAGTGAAGGAGAACACTTAAGACAATTGAATATTTTGGGATCTTATTTGAATGGACATGGAATATTCAGAAGGTATTAAGTAAAATTAATACTAAAATTAACTTAAAATTTAGTTTCTTATTCAAAGTCAATTCTTTCACACTAAAAAGCAAGAATAATTTTGTTAAAATAGATATTAACATAAAGCTTATAAGGCAAGTTTGACCTGCTAGAAATGTGTCTAGTTGCCAATTCTCAGTTAAGTGCACGAGTATCCTTGTTGATACAAACAGAAAGTGAAATGTTCAAGACCATACAAAAATGCTATAAAAACTTGAAATTACAACCCAAGTGTAACTCAAACAAGTTGGGATGGATGAGAAGGTTCTGATCTGGGTAATAAAATAAAACTATTCTATTATGACTTTAAAGCCCCAAAAGCAAAAAGGTGTCTTGAAGTTGATCTCAGAGCACAAGTCTGTGAGGTGTTATCTCTGCAAAAGAAAAAGCACTTATCGAAAATTCCTCTAAAGGTTAGAGCTTTTTGCAGCTGTAAGCCACAAAGAGCTGAGGTATTAAAGTGCCACTCTGATACCAGAAAAAGTCCCTCTATCAACTTCATTCAGTATAAATTCTTTCCTAAAAACCAAGTAGTTTTATTGAACAATACAAAAAGAGGATGTGTAGAAGTGGCATAATTGCATCTTGGTTTCTCTTGGTTATTATCAGGAGCAAAAGACTATTAAAGGTGAGCATTATCTATTTGCTGTAAATTTCAATAATCTAAAAATCTGAGTAAGACTCTTGTCCTTAGTAATCTAAACTGAAGACTGATTATGTTCAGATACTAAAAGGTAGAAATAAATGTGCTTCTTAATAGTAACAAGAAATCGTTATCCAACATTTGTAAGATACATGTAAGCTGTTACTATTCTGTATGTCACCTGTGTGTAACACTTGGTTGTAGAGGGACAGAACAGTTATTTTGAACTTCTGGTGGATTAGGTTGCTTTATCCACATGGTGTATGTGAGACGAATATGGCAGCCAACAATATGACCTTCCTATGAGAAAGTAAAGAGAAGAGAACCTGAACACAATGGAATTGAGATTTCAACTCCATGAAGGCTTGGAAAAAAAACTGAACTCTTATATGACTCTGAGACAAATGAAAGAGCTATCCCCCAAAGAGATAAGTGTGTTTTTTATAGTTTTTACACCAGAAATATGCACAGCAAAGCCTACCAACTCCCAGTCATCAGTGAAATGGTAAGAGTCCCTGATGAACCTTGACTCCACACTGAATCAGTTCCACTTACAAAATGCAGAGGTCTGGGGCATCGGTGTAGAGAAAGATGCTACATGAAGCAGTAAATTGTAGGCAATTAGGACTGAAATGATACCTTAGAGCTTTTTGGTCCCCTGTGGAGACAACACCACAGAGCACCTTGAAGTACAATGCTTCTGTTAGGTAGTTCCTTGTGTACAAGACATTTAGTAACACATGTTCATGCTTGTGACTGTTGACAAAATAAGGTCCTGATACTTTAAAACAGACACAGATCAAAAACCTTCTCCTTGATGAAGCAAATCCTGCAGCAGATATGTGGAAACATGTAGATGTAGCTCCGAAATCACAACCAAGATTTTCCATCCAGAAATTTGTATTTGGAAGGCTCTAAAACCAAAGAGGAAGAATATTTACCTTTTAAATGGAAGATATAAAAAATATGAGCCACATCTAAACTGTGGAACTGCTGCATGGTGCCTGGATGTATGCTGACAGCATATCAGGATAAGACCTTAATGTGCATCATGTCATACAGCATCCTTCCCTCTCCTCCACTGGATGAAAATGTGGATATGTGACTAGAAGAGGATTTACTGAGAACTCTGGCTGTTCGTGAGAACAGATTTATGGGAACACAATATAAAGCCTACACAGCCAACATATTGCCGCTGCTCACGCTCAACTGGTTTATATGAGAGTCAGCTGAACACGAGCCAGCAGTGTGCCCTGGTGACCAAGAAGACCAATGGTATCCTGGCCAGTATCAGGAATAGTGTGGCCAGCAGGAGCAAGGAGGTCATTCTTCCCCTGTACTCGGCACTGGTGAGGCAGCACCTTGAGTGCTGTGTCCAGTTCTGGGCCCCTCAGTTTAGGAGGGACGTTGAAATGCTTGAGCGTGTCCAAAGGGGAGCAACGAGGCTGGTGAGGGGCTTGGAACACAAGCTGTATGAAGAACCACTGAGGGAGCTGGGGTTCTTTAGCCTGGAGAAAAGGAGACTCAGAGGTGACCTTATCCTCTCTTCAACTTCCTGAAGGGTGGCTGTGGTGAGCTGGGGGTTGGTCTCTTTCTCCGGGCAACAACAGACAGAACAAGAGGACACAGTCTCAAGCTGTGCCAAGGGAGATACAGGCTAGAATTAAGGAGGAAGTTTTTCACAGAAAGAGTGGTCAAATACTGGAATCATCTGCCCAGGGAGGTGGTGGAGTCACCATCCCTGGATGTGTTTAAAAAAAGACTGGATGTGGCACTTGGTGCCATGATCTAGTTGAGGTGTTAGAACATGGGTTGGACTCGATGATCTTAAAGGTCTCTTCCAACCTAGAAATTCTGTGATTCTGTGATTCTGTGTGATATTTCAGAGGTACTTCCATTAAGAACAATGCATTATAACATATTATAGTAAAGGTGGAAATAGCTGTTCCAAAGTAGATTACTGTTTCTACCTGATTAACATAAATTCCTCCAGCCCAACCAGGATCAAAGTTTAATCTTTTCAAAGCTTGTCTTGTATACACACATCTGCTGCACTTGACATTTTAACAACATCTGTTTTCACTTATCTGATGTCTCTATTTCATTCTGCTAATGCTGAGAATATGTTCTTATGTGCACATGGAATTTTATCTTTCTGACTTCCCAAGTCAGTGTGGACATCTGGTGTTCATGAGTATTTACTCTGCCTACTGATTTTGAGGAAGGAAGGTGTTTACTATTCAGAAAAGGAAGCTAAGGTATATTGGAAGTTTTAACCCCTTTGTTACAGGAGGCAGGTAGTTTTCCAGAGGAATATTTTGTAGAGTCAACCTTGAATATTGATTCTAAGCAAGGATTGCTTGTTGTAAGTCAGACAGGAAAGAACATGTCCTTAGTATTCCAGTAAGAAAACAAAAAGAGGGCTCAGAAAGACAGGAAGGATTTGAGACTTACATGTTTCATTAACTTTCTTCAGTGAGGCCAGATTCATCTTTGATTCTCTGATAAGATAAAGGCAGGCAATAAATTCTTAGGGATAGTTTCTCTGGCCTAGATGTAAAACAAGTTAAAGCATTTATTAAAGTTCTGATTTTAAATGTTAATAGTCTCTGTTAGTAACTTACAACAATTTATATCAGTGTTGTTGATGCAATGCATGATAGAAACAGAAACAGGGTCAGAAGGGAAGTTTTTCTTGGCACTAAGAAAACAGGGAAATATTTATTATATGAGTGGAAAGGGCTTGTGTTTCTCCGATATTTATTGCAAACAATTCTACTACTAAGAGTACTGTTATTTAAAGGATCTTGTCAGGATAAAGCTGTCTCCATACAAGAGGAAACAGAGAATCTTGGCAGCCCTTAGCATAAATTTATCCTCTCTCCAAACAGCATTAACTGGTACAACTATTTTACCACAAACTTAAAAATACTACCTTGTAAGAAATGACAGTGAAGATCTACAACAGACACATATACAGATACACAAAAAACTCACTTGTGCAGTGGAAAATGGTACTAATCTCATTCAAACTGCACAGCAAATGCACTGAGTCAGCATTTAATCACAGCATTTTAATGGAAGAGAAGAATATTAGTTTTGGCACTGGGGAGAAGAAATTCTCTTGTTACTTGAATAACCAGCTGATTGAGCATATTCTGGTAACTGGAAAAACCCAAAGGCTCATCTCACTAACCAAGAGCAAGTTTGGCCATACAATTTGAATCTATACAGCCAAATTCTCTCTCCCTCCCAAAGAGAACTGTCTCGTCTTTGTTACCTATTGGGTTACTTCAAGCCCTTTGTAGTCTTCTGATCAGATCATTAATGTAGCTGCAATTTTTGTCTTACATTGTAGTTTTTGTTAACAAGGGTGTGAGCCGAAAGTTGTGTCAGGCAATGGGATAACTGTGAAGTGTAGTGGATTATTGTAGACTAGCGCTATGTGATATGTGTGAAGTAATTTGCTGATCATACTTGCTAGTACAGATGTAGCCACAGGGATTACGATTCTGGATTTGTATGTGGTTAGTAAACAAACAGTACCTAGACCATTTTACAGCCATAATTTCCTCCATTTGAGTGATAGCTCTACTCTGACTGGGCAGGTTGGTCTAGCTGTCCTCTAGAAGTGTTTTCTATCAAAAAACAGTTCTGTGATTCCTCTGAAAATAGTAGCAATTTTCTCTCCCTCTCAGGGTTGACAGGTTAAATTCACTTAGAAATACTGGCAGTTAACAATGAAGAACTTTGCTGATCTAAAGTATCATTCATGGCATGAAAGTATGCCATGACATACATTATTCAAAATTTACTGCTCTGCAAGATACAGACGTATCTAAAGATGAAGGGCTGTCAAACCTTCAGCACTTACAGTAGTGTCCTGTGGTTTTTAGAAGTTTCGTTCCCAAAAGTGAATTTTATGATAGGTTGTGAAGAACACATTTCATAACATTACACTTTCATGATGATTCCTGTCTGGATTCAATGCAAGCTGGTTTTATTAGTCCCCCAATGTGTAACAGGGAAAAAATTAGAAGCAAGGTTAAGTAATAGTTCATGTGACTACACTGCGGTAAGTACAAATAATTTAGATTATTTTCTTTTGAATATTTACAATTTTTTTTTCCATTTAGATAACCTGGTGATTGGAGCAAGAGCGAGAGCTATCTTTATTTCTTCATTTTATACTAAATAGGTAGCAATCTCACTTCAAGACACAAGTTTTCTTGAATGGGCCTAATTTTATATAATATCAATATTCAAAAGTTAGCTGCCTAAATCTGGGATAATTTCCTTAGATTTCCTTTGCTGTAAACAACAACATCTTCAGAATCACACATTTCACCCTAAAATAGATATCTCTTTAATCATCTCATGAAAGGGAGGAATTGTGGCACAAGTCCAAGGTAATAAATTCTTTAATAGTTTATGGACTTAAGGTTTGCATAGGCAGAAGAGTTAAAAGAGAATTTTCAAGTGGTTAAAAGGATATGGTCAAATATTTTAAAATACCTTTCTGTTTATGTTTAAGTCCTTTATTTAATGCTTTGTTTATATTATATTAGACAAGGAATGCAGGAACTGCTCTATGGAATCCAACCAAAGTTAAACACATTTTGGCATCCTGTCCTTGGAAGCAACACCAATGCTTAAGAAATGTAGGAAGCACTGGGTGATCTACCTTTTAGTCAACTCTTGACTTCTGGTAATTAGACATTTAAAATCTGCCTGTAAAAATTACACTTGAAATATAGTATTTAATATTCACTGCTGGCCTAAATGCCTGAGATATGTTTTAAGTTCATTTTCTGAATACATTTGCACATTTGACCTCCAAAATGACTGTAGCAAAGAACTCAATACTGCATTCAACACAGTGCGTGTGAGAAAAAACAGTGTTTACTGTATATCTGATGAACTTTTGATGAAAATCCATAACTATAATGTTAAAATAAAGATAATATGATTCATAACCACATTTACCATTTCTGTTCAAAATTATGCAGATCTTGATGCTATTTTTCATCAGTGATACCCTTTCAGACTCAGTTGCACTTTATGTGGGTGAAATAACATATGTCTAATTGTTCTTCCTGATAACCTTTTTTTCTGGTTTTGCCATAGTCTGGTTTTAAACCACAGATAATATTTTTAATGTAACATTCCAGATAGCAATTATTTATTCAAGTTATCTATGGGTAATATACTTTCCCAGGGACCTGTACATATTGACTGAAGTCTTCTTTCTGTTTACCCAAATTGGAGATTTTCACTATAACTAAGTTTTGTAGATGCTTTTGTTTTCTTTTTGTGTGCATTATTTTATGCTTATTAATTTTACATTTCATATGCTATTTCATCCTTGAGTCACTGACTGTGCAGTCACTGACTGTGCACTGACTGATTTTCTGACTGTGCAGAAATCCTCTTAAGCTCCTTACAGACAGTTTTGATTTTGACAGTGTAGAGTAATTTTGAATTAATTGAAAACATCACTGCCTTGTTATTTATCATATTTCCAAACATTTAGGTATATGTTGGTCAGCCAATGTCCAAATTTAAGAAATTCATGTGTGAGTTTGTTGAAAGCTTTTAAAAAATAGAAATATAATTAGATCATTCTTATCCATGTACTCAATGATACTTTGAAAAAGCAGAAAAATTGTAAGGCATGTTTTTTCTTTGCAAAGCCCATATTAACTCCTCCTCCATATTCTTTATCTATCCTGTGTTTACTAGTTCCTTTCTTTGCATAGGCTTTACCAGTTACATTGATACATATCATTCAAATCCTTAGTTTTCACAGCTTGAAATATTTTTTCATATTTTTCTCCTTCCATTCCTCTGCCTGTTGATTAAAGAAATAAGTTTCACATAGTAGTAAAATCCTTAAAGCTTCATATCAGAGTTCTCTAAAAGTATGTTGAAAATTATTTTGTTTTATTCAGTTCACTGTTCTTGCTTATTTATACTTTTTTTTTAAACTCACTTAGGAAAGATTCAGTTGGAAGTACTTCCCAAATCCATGCTGCAAAATTAAGATCTGATATCAGAATCTTCTGAATTACTTTTGGATTGAACACAATTTTAGAAATTCACTCTTTATTCTACAGACTTCTAATGAAAACTTATTGTATGAGTGTTTCTCACATTCTTTAATTGTCTTCTGATACCTTTCACTCTCTGAGAAGCCTTCTGCTTTTGATATGTTTGAAAAGATTTTATTTTGAGCTTTTACAACTTAAATATACAGATTCTTGACATGCTTCTTGACCTGATATTATAGGTTTACATCTGAACTTCCAGGTTTATGCTCTATTGCATCTTTCCTGGATGTAACTTGTATTTTTGAGGCCTATTTCCCCCATAAGTAAAGTCCATTTTAAGACTCATATATTCTACCATTTCAATTTTGTAATAATTATCTTTCTCACATATACGGGAGAAAGTGAGCTTTGTCAATCTTTTTCTTCCTACAAGATGCAGAACTAAAACATATTTTGATGATTGTGTCCATCAAATAACAACTTGAAGGTTAATCTAAAAAGTGGCCAGTGCTCTCTAGAATACTACCCCTCATCCTCTCTGGCTGTCTGCTTGCTACTTCCAAAGGGCCTCTCAGTTCCTTTTCTACACATGGTTTTCTTTCAGGAGAAATCTGAATGTATTGAGAAAGAGGAAGGGAAAGGAAGGTGAAAAGATGTGGGAAGTTTTCTGAGATCTTACTGTACAGATGAAGTTTGAAACATACAGTGGAGGACACAGTACACAAGCCTAAGCAGCCTGCCTGTATAGTCTGAAGTCTCACTGACTTTGCCCAGCCCTCCTCTTTCTCCCTGAATTCTCTGTGGCAGTATGAAAAAAAATCATTTTTTCTCTATAGGGTTAAGAAATGACATAATGTATGTAGTTGGGTAAGTCACAACTGTTTTTCATTATATTAGAGGTAGAAAAAAGTGATTATGACATTGGGTCAATTCACATTACAGCATTTTTTCAGAAAGTTTTAGACATCTTTATATGAACTTTTTATCTAGGGTCTCCGAATAGCTGAAAGAGAAAAAACAGAGCATGTATCATCTCTCATTCATGTACTGCAGATGATTGAAATGGGTCAGTCTAATTGTCATAGAATTCCATTGAGTATATTTTCCAGTTGATATATTGCTTGAAATTTGCTATGAAACTTAGCACAAGTTATTTAATGTTTAGCTAAAATTTGAGTCCATTGCTTAGTACAGTTTATAAAAATGAGCTTCATGTTGTAGACTTGCTATTCAGCTGCATCTCAACAAAATTTTCCCAACACAGGATGATCAAGGTTACTCCAATTTTGCCAGTCACATTTATTTCAATATATTTACTGGTGAGGTCACTTCTGATATCACCTGGCTCTATATTAGACATATGTATATAACCATGATATCTGAAAAGTCATGACTCTCAGAGGAAATCCTGGCTGACTGGTAGAAAGGAAACATAGTAACCATCTTTAAAAACTGAAGAAAGGAAAACCTTGGGACTAATATTTTTTAATATCTTCATTAATTATATAGATGAAGAAATTGAATGCACCCTCAGCAAATTTGCAGATGTCACCAAGCTTCAGAGTTGTCACATCTGAAGGATGTGATGCCATCCAGAGGGATCTGGACAGGCTGGAGAAGTGGGTCCATCGGAATCTCATGAAACTTTATGAGACAAAGTGCAAGGTGCTGCACCTGGGCTGGGGCAACCCCTGGTATCAGCCCTGACTGGGAGACAAACAGATCAAGAAGAGCCCTGCCCAGAAGGACTTGGGGGTGCTGGTGGATGAGAGGATGGACATGATCTGTCGATGTGGTCTCATGGCCCAGAAGGACAAATGTGTCTTGGGCTGTGCCAAAAGCAATGTGGCCATCAGGCTGGGGAAGGTGACACTTCCCCTCTATTCTGCTATGGTAAGACTTCACCTGTAGGGCTACATCCATCTTTGGGACACCCCAGCACAGGAAGGACATGGACCTGTTGGAGCACATCCAGAGGAGGGACATCAAGATGATCCTATGAGGAAAGGCTGAGAAAATTGGGATTGTTCAGCCTGAGAAGAGAAGGCTTTGGGATGACTGATTTGTGTCCTTCCAGCATCTGAAGGGAGCCTACAGGAAAGGTGAGGCAGGACTATTTACAAGGGCATATAAGGTCAAATGGGTTCGAAGGAGTAATTAGTTCAAATTGAATGAGCGTAGGTTTAGATTAGATATGAGGAAAAAATTCTTTATTGTGAGGGTGGTGAGGCACTAGAATGGTGGCCCAGAGAAATTGTGGCTGTCCCACTCCTGGAATTGTTCAAGGCCTGGCTGGATGGGACTGAGAAACCTGGTCTAGTGGAAGGTGTTCCTGTCCATGTCAGGGAGTTGGAGCTAGATTATCTTCAACGTCCTGTTCCAACTCAAACCATCTATGATTCTATGATATAAAAAGTGCAAGGCTGCTACAGCACAGCAAAAATTAAAACATGCCAATTCTTAAATTTTTGACAGTATTGAAGAATGTACTACTGGTTTTGGGAAGAATTGTTTGTTGTTTAACATTTAAACAGAGATATCTGATTTTTCTTATACAGACATTTTGATGAAGTAGGGAATGTATTAGTTTATTAGTTAAGAATTTATTGGTTTATTTCCACATTACGTTTATTTTTATTTACCTTTAAAATATGTTTCTCTGATTGGATAGAAATTACAATTCTGATACTATTGCTTTGTGGTTAAAGCTTAATATGTTGTTACTATTTTGTCAAATTTCTCTTTTGTTTCCAAGAGCTCATTCAATTGAAAAAGTTTGGGAAGCAAATTTTTAAAAATATTTTTCATCTAATATTTCAACATCCCATTGCTGTGCAATTTGCCTATTAAAATAATTTAGATGCCAAGAGAGTACTGTCATTTTAACAAGTGATTGATAATAGCTTGTAGACAGCTTTAAGATTAGTGACGATGAAGACAATTTAAATTGTCAATGGCCATGACACGAACTTCAAATCAAGCAAGTACTATGGAAATATTAAAGTATTTTGGCTAAATTAGTGATGGGAGTAATAAAATACAATGTGAATTTAATCTGTTGGGACATGAAGATAGCATCACTGTTGTGAAGGCAGAGAAAACACTTTAGAGGATAGGTGAGTCACCTTGTGACTCATGGTTTTTGTGACCTTTAAAGATATGCCTACTTGAATGGCACTTTATAGATATGATGTACATCTTGCATGTGAAAAATTGACCTTTGAATCTTGATTACATCAACTAACAGAAAAGCAAATGCTTTGACATCCCAGATCTCTTTAACAAAAGGTTGTATAGAAAACCCCTGCAAAATAATCAAAAGCAACCTCCAAAACAACCAAAAATTCCCCAATACAAACACAAACCCTTACTACTAATAAAATTTCTGCAGTCTGGAGTTTGGACTATATATTTCCTATTCTAAAAAGTCTGCATTATTGTCATTTAAGTCCTCTGAGCTAGGAACTTGACACTGCTTTTCATAAGTAGTGAATTAAAAGGATGCAGAAACTAATTTATCTCCTCAGGTTTCTCCTATCTTTTCTTAAGAACTCTTAGTTTGAAATACTCTAATATGTTGAAATTAATATGATTTAAACATTCTGACCCACAGATGGGACAGAATAAGAAACATACATATGCAATCAATTGGCTAGTACATTTTAACCACAGTTAAGCTGCCCTGACTCAATCACTAATTCATACCCCTATGTACTGAGGCCAGTAACTGAAATTTTGAAATCTCATGCATGTCTTTAACACATTTAATCCTTAAACACTTTCAATGTCTACCTTAAATGTAAAAGATGAGAATCAAACAAAGGTGTGGCTCTACAAATATGTTCAAATATACATTTACTGAAAATACATGAACGTGCATATTCATTGAAGTTCAGTAAGGACATAGTATTACTTTGTTGTTTTTCTTTTCAGAAATTGAGTGACAATTCCCCTGAGGAAAACAAGGTAGTTCAAAATAGCATTTAACAAGCTAGTAAATAAACAGAACTACTGCCTTGCTTCATGTGGAAATTAGTCTATTAGATATGCAGGCAACATGATTTCCATGGTTACAAATGACCTGCAAATCTCTTAAATTATCCAGTCATCACGAACAACAAGCCTACTAAATAATTATACTAAAATGCAAGAACTGATTCCAACAGTATTTTTGAAGTGAAATTCTCTCAGAGAGAGGAGTTTTTTACCTGGTAAAAAGTTACCCCACTATTTCAATGTAAGTTCAACAATGGCTTTCTTTGAAACAGTTTACCATGAACAATTTCATTTTAAATAACATTATTTTATCCATCATTTTAATATTATTGAAGAACAGTAACATACTGGGAAGGATGGGAGGTCTGGTTTTTTGAGAACAAAGTGAAAACTCATTTAATATAGATTTTAATGTTTCTCGTCCTAAGAACACAAAGAACACAATGTGTATTAGCCTAATGCACTTCTATTTCTCATGTTTTCTACAGCTACTAGTCCCAATTTTCCATGAAGTAAATTAATTCTGTTTGCTTATATTGAGTTCAGTTTGCCGAACTAAAGGGAACAAAACAAGTTGAATAACCACTCTTCATCGCATGTGAACTACAAATATGTCATCAGAAATTTGCTCAGAATTTTCTAAGTCTAATGTAAATCTAAAACTGTTCTGAAGTGGCAACAGGAAAAACTGTGGTCTTTTATTAGATTGATATATGTATGCAGTGACAGCTATGGAATATATATTTCATCATCATCATTTTTAATGAAGTGGTAAGTCTACTTTGCTATCTTGACCTAAAGACAGAGCAAAATCATTTTGCTAATGACTGATTCTTTGTATAATACTTTTTATAGTAATTAATCCCAAATGCTTATCAAGGTCAGTCCTCCCTTAATGTTTCTACTACAAAACACTGCAACTCCATTAACCTCATTTTTCCTCTTTTTGGGATCCTGAATCAGCAAACAGATGCACACTTGAGTTATTTTATCAGCAAACTTCCATAACTTTACCACAGGCATATAATATTTAATGTTTTTAAAGCCTCAGCACCTTTTAATTTTTGCTGTATGAGGAATATTGCTTTCATTTAAGGATATTGCTGCAGATACAAACTAAGTTTGTATCCTTTACAAATGAAAAGAAATGGTTTGGTTCCACAGTAAACTTTAGCTCCAAATTTGAAGGAAGGTCAAAGAAGATGAAATGTTTTACAACGTGAAATTCCTGGGGCCTGACTTGAGTACTGGATAGAAGTAATAGTATTAATTGAAATGAATTGCCAGCTGAATTCACCATGATTTAAGATAACAATGTGATAATATTTTGACCTGATTGCCTAGATTTCATTTGAATCTCTTTAACTTGCCCTATTTAATAACCGAGTTATATTTTTTAATCAATACCAGAAATACGAGAACTAAGGTCTTTATCTCACATTTTTTAACACGATCTTTCTTTTTCCCAGTCCTTATTGTTTTCCTCCTTTTCTCAATTTACCCTTTTAAGAGAAAAGGGTAAATTTTAAGGGTAAATTTCTTTCCCAATTTTACTTGGACAATACTACCTCCCATGTGAAATTTTTCACTGTAGGCTAGTCAAAACTTGTTCTTGCTTTTTTTTTTTTTTTCTCTAAAGCAGAATCACATTTCCCCACAATGTTACTCTAGCCGTTTAGCCTTTCAGTATTGTTTTTGACATCATTGTCCTTTTCCCTTAATCCTAGGAACTTTTATAAGTCGTGGTTTCTGTGCATTCACTAAAATGAGAGGACAAGGTAATTGAAAAAAAATAGCACCACATTGCTCCTGTTTTAGCTAAGTCGCCACTGATGAGCTGATCCAAAGTTTGCAATGTGGTGATTCTGTATAATGCCCAACACGATGCTACTCATATCTTTCAGAAAAACCTACTTCACTATCTCTGGTAATGCCGGAAATTACGTGTATTTGTATTTCTATGGACTTATCCAAAGACTTATTATACTTGTAAAGCTTATTGCTTGTATTTCTGCTATTTAAATAAGCTTTAAAATAGGTTAGAGGTATAGCATATTCATTTATCCTTTGTCCCAAGTCCCTACTTCCCACTTTTTTCTACTTAACACAGAAAAGGAGATAGCAATTTTACTTCTCTAACTGTATGATCTATAATATCTGTATTTTCTATATAATCTATCATACCTTCAATATATTCTCTTTCTTCTCTGTCATGCAGGTTGAGAGAGGCAGTATTTTAATCATTTCAACTTAAGCTCTACTCAATTTATCTTTATGTATCCTAGTCAAAACTTGCCCAAAACATTAAGTACTTAATGTACACCTTTTCTATTTCCCCTTCTCATTTCTATTCAGTGATTTCAACTATCCAACTACATTACTGCAAAATGTTGATTTTCACAGTTTTTGGAGTAATGCAAGAAGCTGTTTGATTCTGCAAAAGAGATGCTTTTAGTCATCATAGGGTCTGCTTCTGAGAAAGCCATGTCTGATATTCTTAGAGATCTGCTATCTTTCTTCTAGTGACTATGGTTTCAAAGTACAACTTTTTTTTTTTTTTTCCAAGGGGAGTATTTATTTAATGTTTTTTTTTTTTATCCCAAAGGCTGGTTGAGGTGAGGGTCTTTCACTGGAAACCACATTTTAATGCTTAAAATCTGTAGTAGGTCTAATCATAAACAAGGTCATATCTGACTCAGACACAGAAATAACATTCTGAAATTTTCGCACTGTATTTCAACAGAGGTTTGCCACTCTAAAATCTGTCTCTATGATATGTTTCATCTAATTAGCCATCTTTGTTTTGACCAACAGTGAGAACATGGCTCTGATTATTCTATCTTTCAAGTATAATGAGGAAATATAAAGCAGTTTTACAACATGTCTAAAAGGAAGATGTCGGAGCTCAATCACTCCTAATGGACCTTTTACCCAAAGTAATTTGATTTCTGTTTGTTTGGTCTCAATCAAAATTCAATTATACACTGCATATGGTAAGACTACAGCTGTTTGAATTATGTATGTTTTTAGTGTAAAGGAAAAATGTCTAGAACATGAGGTTGATTGAACTTTCCCACTGAAGAATGCCTAAGAATTACTGAGAGAGGAGGATGGAAGTCAGAGTTTTAACACTTCATTGAAGCAAAGAGTTGTTTATTACTCTATTCACTTCTAAACGTGAACAAATAATACAACAAAGACATATCTTCTTGTCTATGGAAGGGAAAGAAACTTTATTCTAATTAAAGGTTGACTAGACTGCTTCCTATTTAACAAGAAAGAAAATAAATCTGGGGGATGAAATGTTAAGCTAGTCCATATCTTTTGAAAGACTCCAGAGGAAAGATTGACTATTAAACCAGATATGGTCCACTAAGAGAAAGAAAATATACTGTCCGATTGCTGTATAGTTTTTAAGATAGAAGAAGTCTGATGAATATCATAAAGACAGAACTTTTGATACAACCTCAGGGTTTTTCTAAAGATTTATCACTGAATTGTTTATTTTAGATACTAACTGTCAATATTTGCATATTTACTGTAAGCTGGCTTGAAGAAGGCATAATTTACAATGACAGGAAAACAATAAAACATTCAATCAATTCTATTTTGAAAATTAAGAAAATATGGACTGGATGAAAAGATCATTGGATGAGTTAAATGTTGGTTGGACAAGGGGGCTAAAAGGGTAGCTGTTGTTGCCTTAATATTTGGTTGGCAGCCAGTAACAAATAAACAGCCCAAGGGTCAATACTGGACTGCTATTATTCAATTCTCATCTGAATTATTAAATGGTCTGCACCCTCAGCAACTTTTCAAATGGCACTAAATTAGGATTAAAAATTGTAGTGCCAAATTATAGAGTTTAGTCCACTGGGAGCATGATTAACTTTGTAACTGCAGCCAGCAGAAAATGTGAGAAATTCAGTAATAAGAGACAGAAAATTCTGCAGAGGAAGTGATAAAAGAATAAAAATCCCATTAATTACTACTGGGAAGCAACTGACTGAATAACGGGCATGATGAGAAAGAATCAGGTTATTCACATTAACTACCAGTGTTCTGCTCTCAGAGCATGCCAAAATCATGGTGGGTTGAAAGAGAAAAAGTGTGGTCAGCAGACTGAGGGAAGTTAATGTCTTTCCATTCAGCACTGGAGAGGCCAGAGGTTTGTGCATCACTAGGACTCAGACTCCAATTTGGTTTGTCTTCAAACAGCTCAGGCTGGAAATAAACTTTTTCTATTGTACATTTTCTTTTCCTTATTTTCTCCCTTTCTCTTAATTTCATCCCATTTTTCAAATCTGTGTGGGCTGAAGTCCTGCTTGCACAAGAATGAGTACTAATTTCCATCCACAAAGTAGAGAAAGCTTTCAGATGGTGTAGGTTAACAGGCCTCCGAATCCTCATGATATGTCAGGTTCACCCTACACCCATACTTCCTTCTGATGACCAAAGTGGAGAACACTTAACCCATTGATTTATACATGCCATCAGGACCCTTCAGGCTATTCCCATTCATTCCCTTCAGGGGAATGGACATAACATGGGCTAATAATAAGAATTAAAATGTATCAGCTCATTTGAACTTCAGTCCCTTCCGCACTTTTTTCACAATACATGTATGAACAAATAGTTATATAAATCTTTATCCGTTTTATATACTACATTTTTATAATTATATATTTTATTATTTACTTTCTGTATTTGTTATGCATTTTATAAATTCTATTTATATATTTATGTATACTTATGTTATTTGTATATTATATACATACATACATACATACATATATTTATATATCTTTAATTACTTTAGCGTCCTCTTCTAGAGAACACACACAGGTTTGCAGCTGAGAATTACTATCAGGTGAATACTAATGCTTGATGTTAAAGCCTTCCACTTACTAGCAATATAGCTGGTTCCAAAAATTCTATTTAATTTTATATATCAAAACATCAGAGAAAGAAGGAAGAATTTGGGACTAGCTTTATTAAAAACTGTGTTTGGCAGGTAAGGTGAAAGCAGATACTACAAAACTAGTGATTTATTCAGAGATTCAGGTTAAGTGTCAAAGTTTGCACTTTTTCTGGAGCTAAGGACTTTGGAACATTGCTTATAAATTAGCAGGTACTCACCAGGTAAAAACAGCTCTGTTCATTTTTTTCCTCAGTGGACTTTTAGCAGCAGTAAATGCTGCTAATCCAGTCAAGCCTCTAAAGGGTAGAGGCAGCCTCACACAGAAAAGACAAGAAACCCAGAATTATCCAGATGTCATCTTCCCAACTTTTTCTCATATGTTCTTTGACTGCAGTCACATAGTGGTTTTGTAAAATACTCTATTGTCAGGTTAGATTTGAGTTGGTTACTGTTTTCACCTTGTATGTGATGTGCAGTAATTTATACTTAATAAAAAGCTATAGTGACCACCCTGATACTGAAGACACCAGAATAGTTCCCTTCTCGGAACACAAAAACACTGTGCTACTGCAAATGTCATAATGTGACAGATAGTGAGAAATGTTACCATTAAAAAGAGCAACCAGTACACCTGCACTAAACTATTTCAGATTCCTGAGTATAATGCAGCACTAAAATTACATTTTCAAGTACTGGTTTTGGCTGAGACATGCTGGCAGAAGTCCATTGCAGTTAAAAATTTACTGCTAATAATTGCTGAACTAAGAAGGACTGATATTTTTCATGCTGCTTCTGTTTCAACATTCCCTTGCTGTCAGCATTAGCCTTTGTGCTGTTCTAAGGCAATTCCACATTGGGGAGACTGAGGCAAACCACTCAGTCGTCAGCTAAAATAGTACCACAGAGCTCTTGGGATCTGGCCCACAGAGTATAATAACTCCTCTACCTGCCTAAAATTTCACTTGGATTTTTTTACTAAGCAAACCCTTACACTTAAGTGCTCCCTATTATTGATTGCTTTTCTGTGGTTTTGCATAAGTAGTGTGGCACAGTGTGCTCATGTAATAAGGTGATGAAAGCATATGAAGAGATGAATTTGATTCTTTCTCTTGAAGTTCCTTTTTGTGAACATCAGATATTGACAGAGAAGAGAAATATAAAAATACAAGTACTTATCTTGAAATTTGAACAGCCAGTTATCTGCCAATTCCCAGTCAGAAAGAGTTTGTATTGTAAGTGAACTATTTATCCATGCTATTTTTAAAGGCGTAATCGAGAAAAAAGTTTAAATTATTTTTCTTGCAGACCTTTTCCACGGCCTAAATTATCTTTTAAATAACCAAATAAGTAAGCACATATATCCTTCTTCACAGATAATTCTTTACTTTTGTCTTCCTTTCCTTCTACATCAACCTTTGTAGCACTCTTAACAAAGGCTTCTATTCAGCAGGCTTCAGGGTGGTTTGCAGGGTTCAAATTCAGCTGAATCTTTTTGCAGCATAGTGCCCACTTTGAATCAGAGTGTAAAAAAGTGACTGCTATGTCTCTGATTCAGGATGCTCTACACTGGCATTCAGTTCCATCATCACTCTATGGCCTCTTGAAAATGTTACGGCTTCTGAAAGGTATGTCATGTTAAATGCCAGCATTTCAGATTTGCTTTGCTCAGATGCATTAGCCTGACTTTTCCAAGATAAATTTCCCTTTGTTTTTCTCAGCCTGTGCTTTTATAATAGCTTTTGAAGTGTTATTTATTTTTTTCAGAAGGTGTTTGTTCTTCATTCTGCTTTTACTTTATTTATGAATTTCATTAATGTGATTAGCTTTGACTGACTGACAGTTAAAACTACATGCAGAAGGAAAAGTCAGAGCTCTGTCCTAGTTTAATATATGATTGCCATCTGAGTATATGACAGCTAGCTGAATAGTGAGCTCCAAAAGACATCTGGAAGGTTTGAAAACACCAGTATCTCCATTTTAGAGGATTTAAAATAAGCTGGTATAAAGATTTAGGGAATTTCGGACAGCCTTGATGTGTGATGTAGCATGTAACTATAGTGTGGCTAGTATCCAGAGTCATATCCAGAGCCACTGTGACTGTTGGAGTGTAAATGGTAAGGCTTTTGAAGTAAGGAGCTGCAGGTGACCTTTGTGGAGGAGACCATGAAGTGCCCAGTGCTTATTTCGACCTAGTTTGACACTGAGCTGAGCAGCCCATCACCTGTTGAGACTGCAGCCTGACAGGGAACACTGTGGTGCATTTTTAGGGAAGAACAGCAGGCCCGAGGGACTGGTGAGGCTATGGATACAGTGGAGACATGCAGAAGGATACAGTTTTAGGAAGACATGGTAGAAAAGATGTTAAGGGGGAGACAGCTAAGGGCAAGGCTGGAGATAGTGTCCTGCAAAGAGGTGACCCATATTGGCTTAGGGACACCTTGTGGGTTGGGGATTCTGGCTGTGGGTGACCCTTGTCAGGGAAGGAGCACTCCTAAGGGACTTCAGCTCTTGGAGGACACGCGTTAAGGCACAGAGACTGCTGAGGAACTGTGTGGCCATGGGTGACACCTGATGTGACACACACCCTGAAGGGCTGCAGCTATGGATGTCCCACGCTGAGGCAGGGACACTTCTGAAGCCAGTAGCCTGTTGACAACACGTGTCAGAGCAGTGGAAAATGAAGAAGCCCAAAGCAGTGGGAGAGACAGGAGCACGTAGCAGCAGACAAAAATACATACCTGCCCTCCTGTGCTGATTATGTTTTGACCATGAGTATCATGGTCAAAACCATCCTATCCTACCATATGAGTAGGATAGGATAGACTCTGTGTAGCCCATGTCAAACATGAGAGAAAATTAGACTAGGAAGGGGTAAAAAAGTAAGTTATGGTTTTTTATTGGGTCATCCCACCCCAGTACCCAAATCAATGATGAGAAAATCTTGTCAATGAATGATAAATTAAAAGAAGTAAAATCACAAAGTTTATGTTTTGCTCATGCTGGTGTTGGATATAGTGTAGAATTATCTGGGAAGGGAAGGGAAAAGACCTAGGCTGAATGGGAACGTCCTTAAGTGGAGGAGGACTCCTCCTTAAGGTTGGAATTTCGCCCGGGAAAAATGATGTACTTAAAACATTCATTGCGGCAAAAATTAGGGCATGTTGATAATAGACCTCCTTTTTCAGTCAAGAATCCTTGCACCAAGTAGCATCCATGCTATTTAGTATTAGTAACTACTAATATTGGTACTTAGTATTAGCTGCTTAGTTAATATTACAAAAGTAGAGTACAAAGGTAGCATGATTTGAAGCTGAGACTAGGTCCTGTGTCTCTTTTTATAAGTGACTTATACTAACAAGAAGATTTTTTTATATATGTATTCTAATAGATTAAAAATAAATTCTACACCAAATCCAAAGCAAATAAATTGTGGTACTGACTATATCTAAAGTAATGCAATAATATATTAAGGAAATAAAAAAAAGAGTAATAAAACATTCCAATGGAGTGCAATATAATTTTATGCCATAAATTTTCCTTATTAAGAAGCACAGTGAGCAGTGTTGAATGAAACAAAGAAACTTTTTCTTTTTTTCCACATGGCTTTGGAATGACTTGATTCATAAACACAGAAGTTCTGGGTAGTGTTTAAGAGCTGATCTTTTTAAAAATAACAGTACATGGCTTTAAAATGCCCCATCCACTTTTTCTTGTAAGCAGTGTTCTGCATGGCTTCTGAAAGCTCCACATAATAAAATTAGGATGAAAAAATATAAATGAAGCTGCTGGGTTCATTAAATAGTAAATGGAAAGACAGCTGCCAGGTTGAAATATAAGTCAAGTCCTCTGTGTGTGCTGTGATTTGCAAGTAGAATGCTGTTAGTGTATTAACTCCTAAGTGTTTCAGTGTCACATATCTAAAAGCTTTATGCAGCAGGTAAAAAAAGCACATAGTTTGTGAAAAAATAATATCAAAAGGAAAATCCACCTAATCTTCCACTTCAACAAACCTCACAATTCATCTTCTCTGGAAATATTGCATCAGCTGTGTTAACTTCTCACAAGAGCTTGAGTCTCTAAAACTGTCATTTCTGGAATAACAAATTTTCACTGTTTTAATATATGATATTTATATGTACAAAAGTAAAAATATGCAATATTTGGAGGGTTTTTTTTTCTTTTTTAGAAAATGCACTCAATATCAGTTTAACATTGCTAACCAAGACCCTATTTGATATTAGTGAACAAAAAGGACTTGCTGTAGAGTGCATGCTGTACTTCCAAGATTATTTTGAGCCTATTGAGTACGTCAGTACTGTAACTTTTGGTTATCCTCAGTTATCTTTTCTATGATGCCAGGGAGGGAATATGAAACTTCTGGAGTGTGCAGAACCCTCAAGCCTACCCAGAAGCATAGTATTCCATTAGTACAGCACCATAAGGTTTGGATACTTGCAGGGAGGGATGGAAAGACTTTCAGCTCTCCCAAGTCGTCCTTCTTCTATGGAATTCAGGCAAGCTGTGGGTTGCAGTGTTCTACCTAAGCACTGACTAAACACAGCCATAATTTTTCTTTACACTTAATTTACTGGGTGTATCATACAATCCTGATGTACTTCTAGTCAGATCAAGCTGCATCTGTTAAACAGAAACTGTGAAATGTGCACTGTGAATATGGAAAAAGATGGTCAGGGTCAATGAAAAAGAAATTGGATTCTTTTGTTGATTTGGAGGTATTTTTAATTGAAAAAAGAAAATAGCATTGAATGTATGATGATGATAATGACTGCTGGCCATCAAGTTTTCTTACATAACTGATGTGGTGGTCTTGGGAATGAAGGCACAGAGACAGCCATTCATATAGCTACAGGGAATAGAGTGTGATAAGTTTTTAATGATTAGTTTTAATCTAGTTTTGGTTCTAGTCCAGCAGCCTTCAGAAGATAATAATGCAAAAAATATTTGGTTTAGAACAAAGTTCCGTCATCTCTGCTTTCTTTCTCAACCCTGTAAAGATAGTATTTGACTGATTTAGAAATATATATTTCAGCAGGCAGGAAGCCAACATTTGTATTCTCCAGGCTTGTGTTTTAAAGACTGGTGAGTGATACGGAAAACTGCTTTACACAGTGTGTGGGTTGACCCTGGCTTAATGCCTGGTACCCCCCAAAGCTGCTCTATCAGTGCCCTCCACAAATGGAAAAAGGGGAGAAAATATTACAAAAGGTTCACAAGTTGAGATAAGAACAGGGAGAGATCCCTCATTGCTTCCTGTCACAGGCAAAACAGACTTGACTTGGAGAAATTAATTGAATTTATTACCAATCAAAATCAGAGCAAGGTAATGAGAAATAAAAGAAATCTTGAAATCTCACAGGTTGTTTCTGCCACTGCTGGGGGAGAGGAGTCCTTTGCTGGCTCTAGTGTTGAATTTCTCCCAGAGAAGACAGTCCTCCATGATCTTCTCCAATATCAGTCCTTCCCACAGGCAGCAATTCGTCGTGAACTGCTCCAATGTGTTTCCCTTTCCAGAAGGTGCAGTCCATCATGGACAGGCAATGTGGGTTCCTCACAGGATCACAAATCCTACCAGCAAACCTGCTTCAGTGTGGGCTCCTCTCTGCAGCTTACAGGTCCCTGCCAGGACTCTGCTCCAGTGTGGGTGTCCCCTGGGGTCACAGCCTCCTCAGGCATCCATCTGCTCTTGTCTGGGTCTACTCTATGGCATGCAGGTGGGTCTCTGCATCTGCATGGTCCTCCATGCAAGGGCACAGGCTACACCAGGATCTTTTCCATGGGCTACAAGGGAATAATTTCTGGCACCTGGAGCACCTCTGCTACCTCCTTGTCTACTGAAGTTGGTGTCTGCAGAGTTGTTCCTCTTACATATGCTCCCTCCTCTATTCTCTTAGTGAAATTACATCTGTGCAATAATATCTTTCTCTTATTAAATACATTATCACAGAGATGTAACTACCCTCTCTGATGGGCTCAGCCTTGGCCAGTGGCAGGTCTGCCCTGGAGCTAGCTGGCATTGGCTCTGTCAGCCATGGAGAAAATTTATAGGAACTTCTCACAGAAGCCACTCCACAGTCTCTTCTGCTACTGAAATCTAGCCGTGCAAATTCAATACACACGGATACTGAGAATGTCTCCAAAGCTTTTCTAGTTTAGCTTAAATAAACTGAGACTATTTTTGTACTTTGAAAAGGACTAGAGATGAATGAACACAGTGCAAAAGTCCCATCTGGTAATGGAAAGTAATAGTGATCTTATCTGGCTGCTTTTCTGTTTATTGTTAATACAAATGAGCTCAAAGACCACGTGTTATGGTGAAGCAGCATTTAGATATCCTAGTCCTGATATTCGAGTCTATTTGGATTCTAGTTTACTACAATTTTTCGGGCTTAAAAGTATAAATGATTTCATGAAAGCCTGTGAGGAAGTGAACCTTGTAAAATGCTCCCTTTTCTCACTAGTTCCTATTTTTTTTAGTTCAAATTCAAAAGAGCATGTCTGTGAAGAATGTAACTTCATTGTGCAGCATGTCACCAAAGAACAGGACATTTTACAATTTGTTAAATTGCCAGGCTAGGAGCTCAAATCCTGGTAACTTTAAATAATTTTAATGAGATAAACTTTCTTTAAAGTAACTCTTAAAATCAGGATGAATTTTTTAGGTGATTCTGTTAGCTGAGGTAACTGCAGAATAGTTCAACTGAATCAAATTTAAAAAAAAAAAAACCAAACCCCAAACAACTTAATTTTAACTGCAATGTCATTGTGGATGGTGAGAGTTTGAAGTCATATAAAACAGCAGAGCTACAGAAAGAACCAAAATCCATTTGGTTGTGTTAAATGATAGGAAAATTTGAGTAAGTTTTCTTAACAGCTATGCTTCAGTCCTTGTTCTACTTGAAGGTAATGGAGTATAAAATAATCTCCCATTGAGGACTGACCATGTGAAATGGCAACAGATGAAAGTGACAGTTTTCAAAACCACTGAGGCACAGACACTAGTGCGATTTGAAAAATGACACTGACAAATAAGTCAAGGAAGAAAGAGAAGCAAGTTTAGATTATTGCACAATGAAAATTTGGAATAAATAAGCTTGAGCATCACTTTTCAATAACAAAAATGGGACTACTTTAAAATTAATTAAATCTTTTTCTCACTGAGAAATTTGCTGATATGATTGAGTTCTGGAAACTTTTATGATTGAGTTTCTGGAGCCCATGACTGAGCCCAAAACTTTTCTCCTTATTCTAGAGTAAAGCAAACTCCTTTCTTGCCTTGTGCTACATTTTAAACTACTACATCATTATTGGGAAAGATTATAAATTACATTCTTCCACCTGAAATCAAGCCTATGAATTCCTTATAGGAGGCTAGCTCAACATTAACACTATTTCTGGGGTAATGTCTAAGTTTCTTTTAGACTGTGATAGAATTCCTGACTAGAAATTGTTTTTTTGTTTAATAGATTTTGATACACTTTTTGCTCATGAAATAATCAAATTAATTTTTAACCCATCTCAACTGTTACCATGCACAACATTCTAAACAGTAAGTAATACAATTTAATTTTATGCTACATGAAAAAAAATATGTAATACAATTTAATTTTATGCTACATGAAAAAAAATATATCTTTTTGCTTTAAACTCATAATCTGCTTCATTTGATGGCCCTTCATTCATTCATTGTGGGAGACGGTGAATTCTCTAAATGAATGTTTTTCTACTTTTTTATCCATCTCATTAATTATTAAGTGAAATTGTTTTGTCACCCACAAAATTTTAGAATTTTTAAGCTTATAGTTGATTGACTTTGTCCTTGCGCAGAAGTTGGAAACCTTTGTTTACCTTTGGAGTTTTTCTTTATGTTTTCCCCTATTATACCCTGCCAATTGTCATCTTCAGAAAATAAAATGCTCAAGTTCAAAATATTTACCCAGGAGCCAAATTATGTTTACCACTTCTTTTTTTTTTGTCTCCTCTTCTAATATTTATGGGCGTTTTTTTCAGTTATGAACACTGAAATTTTGAAGGGCCTATTCACCATAAATGTATTGAATTATAATTACTTCCAATTAATTTTTGTCTGGCTATAGTTAAATTTGTTTTATTCTGTGTATGATTTTATACTGAATTATATAGAATCATAGAAGGTTAGAGCTTGGAAGGGACCTCAAAGATCATCCAGTTCCAGTCCCTTTCCATGGGCAGGGATACCTTCTACCAGATAAGGCTGATCAAATCCCATCCAACCCTGAACATCTCCAGCTGAGGCAGACACAGTTTCTCTGGCCAACCTGTTACTCTGCCCCACTAGATTCATTCCATCAACTAGTTTTTGATTTTTGTGAAATTGTCATGCAGCTCTTTGAGTCAGAATTAATTTTTCTATATCTGCAATATCAACAAACCTTGTTATTTCACTGTTCTCTCTAGTCACTGTATTAGATGCAAATGCATTGAGGAGTACAAGTCCCCTACAAATCTCTGAACATTTCCTTTCTCTAACCACGAGACAAATTTTAGTAGCACTTAATTAGTCAATTGCATAGAATTTAGCTAGTAAAAAATATACATAATTGAAATTTTCATGGTTTAATAAAGCTCATTTAAAAATCTTCACTAGCCATAATATTGCTGATTTTTTGGTTCTTAGTCTTTCCGTTTGTTTTAATGTCTATTCTATGTTCGGAAATATTTTCTCAAGCTCATTTCTTTAAAAATATCTAGCACAATAACTTCCTAAATCTCTCTATACAATAAATGCAAGAATTTTCATCATGATAAGTTGATGTGTTTTGTGACATGCAGAATTTTAATTTAATTTTCCCCTCACCTATAATAATGCATTTCTCATTGTCTTTTTTAACTTCCAGGAGTCTGTGCTAATTTTGTCTAGAAGGTTCTAATGCAGAAATTAATTTATGTTAGTTTGGAACAAGAGTGCTCTGAGCTAAAAATCAGCCTCAAGGCCATTTTCAAAAGGCACAGACTACCTAAGATGATGACAATGTTAAATATACAGATTTCTCTTCTCTATGACCTTAGAACATTAACATATTTTCATATGGGCAGCTAAATAACTTTCAGGTGGTAATGATTTTCAGCTATTAGCGACCTGGACTGAATCTGAAATTGTAACCTGTGTGTGTACTCTGGATTTTTAACAACAACTGGAAAGTCCCTCAGATCAAGTCTTTCTCTCTTTCATTTTGCCATTCTCTTTTACAAAGAGAAATTTAGTCTGATATTCTGCTTCCTTATTCTGTGGTTACAATTCAATAGATCTAAGTCACAGTCTTATATGAGACATAATTTTAAAATTATTTTTTCTTACCTTTCCTGATAATAGGCTATATCAGGAATCGAAAAACAATAGAGGTCGTGACTGAGGATTGAGCTGAATAATACTGAGCACTTACATAACACTTTATATGCTCAAAAAAACTGCACAAACATTATCTAAATAAAACAAATGTGTCTCATTAAGAAATCTGTTCACGTGTACTCTGACGAGACAAACAAGCATGCAAAAATGCATGACAAATTACTTAAATAGTTCTCCTTTGCAAAGGGAATTGTGCCTGAAATGTCATTCATCTTTTCACAATAGAATATTTGTTTCTTTTTCATTAGTAGAGTGAATGGAGATCATTTAAGGTGTGTCTTCAGAGTGAGTAGATGTGTTTTGTAAAAAAATAACTTTGCATTTTATGACAAATATTCTGGGTGGCATTATTATTATGCGAATTAGCAAAGGAAACTTCAGCTTTAGCATTTAGCAGCGTGTGGTAAAGAATTTTAATTTCCTTATTTTAAAGGTTAAGTGTTCCTTCAAGCCTACTTGTTACCATTTCCAAACAGAATAAATAGGGAACTTCCTCTAAGAAAGCTACTAGCTCATTTTATAAATATTTTAATAAAAATATGTTGCTTTCACATTCCTATCCCTAAGTGAGCAGTTAAGAATGAATATAAACAACTTTTTTTTTAATATAAGATGGAGATTTTTCAATTAGAAGCATTTTTTTTTTAAATTGAATTAAGCATTTGAGCAAACCCTGGGCAAATATATAAATCATTGGTGAAGGTATATGAAGATTGTTAAGAAATTTTTACACCTATGCTATATATTTAAGCTCCATATTCACCAGCTCTCTGAGGCTGACATAATGGTACTACTCATATACAATACAAAACAAGGAGCAATATGTATATCCATAAGAAATGTAAATAATCTTTGGAAATCAATGTTCTTCTTATGTGACAGTCCCTTCCTCTGGTGGGTAGGGCTACTCAGACTTTTGAGAAGTCAAGTTTATTTTGATAGATAAAATATTGGTGAGTGACACACTGCAATTAAAATAATGACAGAAGAGTGAGAGCAATTTTTTTCCCTAGTCTACTTCTCAGGAATAATCCTAGGCTCTCAGTAAAGGTTGATGACTTGGGCAGAAGGACCACTGGAGCTCTTTCCCAGGAAGATGTCATTACCCTTGCTGGACTTCTAAGCCTTTCTACCCATTCAGTGGTTATACTTAGAAGTCCCTTTATGTGCACTTGACCTCTTACTTTCTCATCCAGGTCCTGTAATTTCCTTACTGGCATGATATTCTGAAGTCTTTCTTCCTTCCTGCTTTTGCGCTACTTCCTTCTAGAACGCAACATGTGTCTGCATACAGAGAATTAAAACACAGCCTTTGTATGCTACTGGAAATAAATGAGAAAGCAAAACACTGAGATCATGGACATTTTTGACCACATCTGCACAACTTGGTATTGACAGTTACCCCTCACTCCAACCATTCATTTGCACAATTTATCACAAACCATTTCAGGCATTGCTGCATGGAAGTGAAGAAACTCTTCTGCGCAGCAGTGTTGGCTCAGACTGCAGAAGGAAACCCACAGCACTATCTTCACTTGATCACACAGGTGAGCATTTCTGGGACGTTGCTAAACACTGAGGATGTTAAAATATCCTGCAATGACTGCCCTTATTTCCCTCATTAGAAGCAAACAAATGAACATAAAATATTAACGCAAAAGAATTATTAAATAGAAAAGCTTGATCCAGAAAATTATTTATTCTGGTGAGCAATTTTTATTCTTTACCATCTTGAAAATATCTTTGAGAAACACTTACCTGTTTAAAAATTGAGCAGACCCCACAAAGAATATATGGAATACATGTTCCATAGATTAAATGATTGTATTATATTTAAACACTCTATGTGAAAACATGTCCTCCTTAACTTTAGGCATAATTTAGGGAAGGGGGCATAAGAAAAAAATAACACAATCTTTTTAATATATTTTTCAATAAATTATTTTCTTCAGTAACTTTTTCAACTAAATTTTGGGGTTCTATTTTTTAATTTTGCTTATATCTCTCATATATCTCTCACGTGTGATTGCAACAAGTATGTGTAACAACCCAGTACTTTAATTTTCTATTAAAAACATAGACTAACTTGTCTTTTCAGCTTTTATACAATACTGCCTTGGAAAACAGGCTTGAGATCTCAAATGACAGCTGAAGGGAAAACTTATGGGGTAGGATAACACATAAAAGTTCAAACAATCTTCCTTTTGAACACAAGTGCTGTACAATGCAAGTAGCAGATGCTTTGTAAATATGCCCTTTTATTTTTCAGTTCTAAACGACAATCTATGAATTGAAGGACAAATAATTCCAGGGGAAGTCAAAAATTCACTTATACCAGTCACAACCCCATTGAAATAAAATAAATCTTAACAGACAAGAAATCAAATAACTCAGTATGAAATAACAAATCTAAATCAGGAGGTGACACTAAGGAGATCAAGAAAAATATACAAGTAAAATATTTCAGAAGCAGAAAAGGTTACAGGTGAACAAATATAGTCTCAGGAAAGTTGCTGCCAATCATTGAAAAGTGAAATAAAAACTGACTAAATTTGAAGTAATTACAAAATTCAAGTGGGTTTTTTTTTCAGATGAAAACTAATGTTGAGCCTACCAGAGCTAATCTGAATCTCAGTAGTAGGACTGTAAGCTAAAACTTGTTAAGGACTTATTCTAGCAATGCAATAAAGAGAAATCCATAACTGTGTTCAGAAATTTCACACCAAAGATAACTTACTGTCAGAATTTGACCTTTGAAAATAAGGGCAAATTTTGTTCCAGCACAGCTTTTTTTCCTCTAAATTTCAACTTCATAAGCCCCCTGTTGTATCTGCCCTTATTGACCTCCAGCTTCCAGTAATTTTTTCTAAGCCTGTATTTACTTGTCTGATGCTTGCTTATAGACATGTCAATTTGTATTCTTAATCTTTTTCTTGTCACTACTTAGTTTAATTTATTTTTTCCTAAGTATTTGTCTGATTAACTATAGAATAGAATCATGAATGTTTTGGGATGGAAGAGACCTTAATGATCATCTGGGTCTAACCTCCCTACTGTGGGCAAGGGCACCTTCCATTAAACCATGTTTCTCAGACCCTTAGCCTATTGGTCAATCTAGCATTGAACAATTAGAGGGGTGGAGCATCCAACTCCTCTGAGCAATCTGTTCCAGAGCCTCCCCACCTTCACAGTTAAGAATTTCTTCCTAATATATAATCCTAACCTACTCATGTTGAGCTTAAGGTCATTCCCCTCTGTCCTATCACTAAAGGCTTCTAGTAAAAAATCCCTCTCTAGCCCTCTTGTAACCCCCTTAGGTACTGGAAGGCTGCTCTAAGGTCAGCCCAGAGTCTTCTCTTCTCCAGGATGAACAGTCCCAAATCTCCCGGCCTGTCTTCATAAAAGACCTTTTCCAGCCCTCTGATCATCATCGTGGCCTCCTCTGGACTTGCTCCAACAGGTCCATGTCCCACGTATACTGGGGACCCCAGAGCTGGGTGCAGCACTCCAGGTGGGGTCTGAGGAGAGCAGAGTAGAGGGGCAGTATCACCTTCCTTGTCCTGTTGGCCATGCTGCTTTTGATGCATCCCAAGTTATGGCTCACTTTCTGCACTGCAAGCTCACATTATTGGCTCGTAAGTTCCTCATCAATCAACACCCCAAAGTCCTTCTCCTCAGGGCTGCCTCTAATCCATTTTCCAACCAGACGGTATTTGTGTTGAGGATTTCCCTGATCCAGGTGCAGCACCTTATGCTTTGCTCTGTTGTACTTCATGAGGTTCACACGGACTTGCTTGGTGAGGTCCCTCTGGAATCCTTTGCCACCAGTATGTCCACCACATCACACAGTTTGGTGTCATGGACAAACTTGATGAGGGTGCATGGAATCCCACTTTCCATATCACTGACACAGAAGTTAAACAACATTACTTGTCTGGAAATATAGTGTACCTCATTCTGTTCTTTCAACAGAACCTCATTCTGTTCTTTCTGGACTGGATATTCAGTTTTCTCCTTCATTTTACTAGAGAGAACACTGTACTGCTGAAAAACCTTGTCAGCATGAGCATGAAGGATGTTTATGCCCTTCATATCAATAATCCATTAAAGCATTTCACTATTGCAGTGAGATTTTTGTTGGTGCATATAAGACATCAAGTAGTTTATGCGTATTGCATCATGTGAGGTTTAATTAATTGCTCTGTGCAGGACTTGTGTGAGGACCTGGGACCTTGTGTACTACAAGTAGAGTGATGTATATTTAATTTCTATAATTCCTAATAGATGGATCAAAGAGAGGTATTCAACATTTATTTTTAGAAAGCATTAAGAGAACTAAAGACCGATTAAAAGTTTTAAAATATGTTTTCAGAGTGTCCTGTCTAAGAGAAATACACCAAAAACAATGATGAGAAAGGCTGTTCAAATTTTTTTTTTTAAATTTTAATAACTTGTCATTGTTTCAGGCAATAATGTATGTGACAATGTCTTTAGAAACATACAGAACTTTGCATTTGTGTTCTGAGGAGAAAAAGTGGATAAAATTATTAAATTGTGGATTTGCTTATATCTGATACTATCTTTTTCCCCAATGAATGCATTTTGTGACAAGAAATTTCATTACATATGTCAGAATATTTTAAGTAAGATCAGTCAGTCCAGAATCAGAATAGCTCAGAAACTCTTTTAAAATCTACCCACATGAAGTTCCTGAATTCAGGTAGGTGCATCAGTGAAAACATTGCATGAGGTTTAAGAAGAAATCTGGGAATGCCCTAGGTTGTGATTCAGGGTTGTGAGCTCAGCTGTTCCAATATAAATTGAAATTTAATAACTTCTTCATATTAAATCCCTCTTCAAGGCATATCATTCTTTTAGTTAATTCCTATAATGTTTCCTTAACTTCCTTTAGAGAAAAAGCAAATGTTTTTCAGTCATCTCCAGCTAGAAATGAACCTTGATGACAAAACCCAATCTTGAAACAAAATAAACACCACCACCCCTGAAAAAGACAAACATTTAGTGCATCTGCTGTATGTATATTGTTCTGTGGTTCTCCTAACCTTTAAATTAATATATCTCTTTTTAATTTTTGTAGTACCACATTTAGGAAGCTGAGATCTGTGATGTTTTGTAGGTTTTAGGGTTTTTTTGGTGAACTAGATTAAAATACAATTGTTTTGTCCTGACTGTGCGACTATGGAACTATAAGACTTTCAAAAATGTAGTCCTCAAGAAAAAATATTATAAACTCAAAGAAATGGCTTGTCTCTTCAGAGTTTCAGAATATGAGAGGCAGCTTGCTCTTTTTATATATAACTCTTCTTGGAATAGATGCTAATGTAATCTTTTCCTGATATTCTCTTGTAAAAGGTTCAGGTAAGAGTAAATGTGATATCCCCTAAAGCAGTGCCTGTCATAAGAATACTTTTTTATAAGCATTCATTAAGTTCTGAAACATTATAATGTCATAATCATTTTACCAGAAGGAGCGAAAGAGGTCAAATGACAATTCTTCTACTTATGTTGATCCCAAAGTATATATTTCCCTCCTGTCTCTTTTAAAATATTTTAATTTTTTTTAATTTGTTGGGGTTAATATTACTAATTAATTTTATTTTGATCATATAAATGGTCCTATGATTGTCCTCTGGATTTACTTAACTCTGAAGTCTCAGAACTTCAAAGTACTTTAAGAGCACTGTACATCCAGCTGGTCACTGGGGCTACTGAAAGCTATTTGCCAGCCCATTTCTTTGAGATGTTTGGCCTGTGTACATTCCTATGTATTTTATTCTAGTTCTTTATTTTGTTTCATAATGCCTCACACAAATCCCAGGATAGAATAAATTACTAAACAAGAAGCGGGGATATACTCAAAACTGGGAGTATGTATTAGGAGAACTGCTTATAGAGATTAAAGTTTCTATGAGATAAGTCTTCAGAAAGAGTTCCTCAAAACTCTGGATTAGCTAATGCATAGGGGAGATAAAGCGTGATTTTTTTGACTTGTCACTTCATGAAAGTTATATCTTTCCTAGCAATACTGAAATTTATTCTGGGATCTGAACTGACTTACCCTGAAAAAATAATATTATACTAATAAATTACATTTTCAGTTGAAAATACTTTTTTAAGCCCAGGCCATATTAAAAAGCAGACTGATCTGGTGCTTATTGCCCAGTCATGCAGATTTCCCACAAAGTACTGGGAAATTCTATCTCTTTAAAAGACTTGACGGTCTACTCACATAAGAGAAATCTGTTTTCTTTTTGAAGGAAATAAATAACTTTTTCTTGGATAGAAGATGTGTTTCACACTGTCAATCAAGCAGTAGATAATCCAAATGAAAAAAAAACCCAAAAAACAATGTGTGCTCATGGAAGCACTGTGAATATCCTCCACCTTTAGACTTTTACACCAGAAACAGAGAAACAAGTGCCTGTCTGCTGTTATAGAAACGTGGAAGGAATGGTAGCCAACAGGGAAGGGTAGCCATCCAGTGGGACCTTGCCAGCCTGTAGAAATGGGTCAATATGAGCCTCATGAATACAACAAGGCCAAGTAGAAAGTCCTCAATATGAGCTGGAAATGTGAAGTTTCATGTTAGAAAGGCAGTCACTGTCTGGGCTGCATCAAAATTATTTTGGCCAGCAGCAGATCAGGGAGGTGATTTTTCTTCTCTATTCCACCCCACTCTCATGAGACTTCACCTAGAGTACTGCACCACACTCTGGAATCACCAGTACAAGCAAGACATAAGCACCTTGGAGCAGGTCCAGAGGAAGGTCACAAAAATCATCAAAAGGAGGGAACATATCCCTGGTGAAGAAAGGCTGAGATTTCTGGAGATGTTCAGCCTGGAGAGGAAACCTTATTGAGGCCAACACACAAAACAACAAACAAAAAATACAACATACAAAAAAATCTTATAAGGAAGACGGAGAGAAACTTTTGTTACCAAGGCCTGCAGTGACAAGACAAGGAGTGATGGTTTTAAACTGGAAGAGGGATGGTTAAATTGAACATAAGCAGGAAATATTTTATTATGAGAGTGAGATGTTGTGGCTGTCACACCACTATAAATGTTCAGGGTTGAGTGGGGCTTTTAGCAGCCTGACCTAGTGAACTGTGTCAGTGTCCAGAGCAAGGGACCTGCAGTAGATCTTTAAAGGTTGTGTCCAGCCCAAAAATTTTCATGGTTCTATAAAAACATTCAGCACTATGGAACATAGAATATATTTTTATAGAAAAGCAGAGGTGGGAGTCATGAAGTTAAACACATTATGATCAAACAGCTAGAGTTTCAGAAAATTTGAGCACAAAGTTTCAAATGCATGTGCAAATGAAATTCCTATTAAGTCCGTGTACGTATGAGGATTTGGGTGGGAGGTATCTTATACCATACTTGTGGGTCAGTACCTAGCATGAGTCAGTACCTAGTATGGTTAGGTCATGGTGTGGAGTTTAGTCTTCCAACACTGAATGAACCCAGTTTACCCTAGTATTAGAGAAGTGCTGGGATCTGTGGCTACAATGAAAGGATGTTTCACCTGTTAAGGAAGGTATGCATCAAGACCAAGCTACTAGTTTTGAAAAAGAGGTATTTCCAGTGGTAGATAGGGATATGGTGATGTTTTTTGTTTTTTTTTCCCTGTACAGCTTTGTGTCTTCATGAGGCCAGCTGAGTCTAAAAGCTCATTCAGCTAAACCAGCTGGAGATATTAATCCAATCTAAGGAACCCCAATCAAGGTTTTCAGGACAGCCACTTGATCCAGAAATGCCTACAATCCACATAATTTTGACTGAAGTATTTAAATATTTATTAAGGGCAGTTGTTCATTTGGGGGTTTGTGTGTATGTGGGGGGATTGTGGTGGTGGTGTTGTTTGTTGATTTGTTTACTTTTAATTTAAATCTATTAGTAAAAGCCTGGCTCAGGACTGAGAATTTGTGAGTTTTCCAGCTCACTCTTTTTCTGTTTAAATGCCTCCCAGCCCAACATACAACAGTAGCATAGTAATAGCAAGTTTTAAAAGGAACACAGCTTTGGCTAGTCTCAAAATTGCTATTACAGCAGAGGGAGAGGTAGCTCAGTATCCCTTGCAGACCTTTTAAATCAACAGCTTGCATAGTATTAATTGTACTACCAGGGATTTCTTCCTTTATGTCGGGTAGAAAGACATTATATACATTCAGCACTATGGAAATTATTTATAAGTGGTATTTATTCAACAACAACATTTTTGAAATGCAATATTTTTTAATATTTTAAATATTCTTCTCAAGCAAGATTCTATTTGATATGCATTTAACTAGAGCTCACACTGAAAATTATGCCTTTCTTAGACACATCATGAAATTGCCATTTTACCCATAAGACTACCACATTGGGATGCAGACTATTAAGTTTCCACAAATCCTAGTGGTTTTTTTGGTGTGTCTACCCATCTAAATCAAAATATTAGAATAAAGTCTCAAGGAGTGATCTCTGGATACAGTCCAATGAAAGAATAAGTCAAGAGACCACCTTTTATTTGAATTTGAATAATTCTTCTGCTGTGAAGCATAACACCTAAAGCTGTCTCATCTCACTTTCCTAATTAGTAGTATGGAGTGGAGTCTCAGTATTATTGTGTCACAAGCACAGTGCACTACCACAGTCCCAATCACATGGATTGACAAATATTCCCTTTTCTAGTGGCAGGTCTAGTAACCAGAAAATTTGAGCATTTACAAATTAAATTCTGAAAGAGAATTCAAGTTAAAATGCTTTATGTGTCTCTGTGTTTGCAGCTCATAAGCTTCTTTTATGGTGTTTGTTACAAGTCTGTTACAACACTGATTTGTATGCAGAGTGAAAATATTAACAGTTTAAATATTTCGGTGAGATAAAAGGAAGCTGATGAAAGTTTTACACCTAGAAGGAATATTCCATATTTTTTCATTGCATCAATGTCAGAATATTGATAAAGTTTTTCTCCTGGTTCAGCCACTTTACTAGGTTTAAATTTACCTCAGGATATGGAAAGTATGTAAAACAAACCTTTTGTATTTTTATGTAGTAATCAAAATATTCTACCCTTGAGAGATACTCTTTTTCTAAAGGAATTAACTGGAAATTACTTCTCTTTGCAGTACAGAAAAATTGCAGAGGAAGGCTGATAGAATATATTTGGCTTATTCTGCTGAACTCTAAGCTTGGTGTAATTGCTAAATCCTTAAAAAATGTAAGATAAAACATTGATTACTGACTCACATCATTAAAATACAGAGAAAAAGTATACCATTTCTGAAACTGGCATCACACATCTGGATTTTTTTTCTTTTAATTTTGTTAGTTCTGGTCAGTGACTGAATCTACCTGACAAAAGCTGTGGGAGCATTGTGGAGAGAAAGTAACCACTAGATTTGAGAAATTAATGTGGTTGTTTTAAGTAATTTTATTTTCTCAGTGGCTGATATTGATTGTGTTTCTATTTTTATTTAATAGATATGACAATTTGGCAACAATGTCTACCTCTTCTCTAGGTTCTTTAACATTATCTTGAAAGTCTTTTTGCTAACATTCAATAATTTTTTAAATTCCTGTCTATTCTTGTGTTATAACAATGTCTTTATGATTTCTCATTTGTGAATACAAAGCTTTCTTTTAGCGGCAAAAATGCTGAGTATTTTTAATTATTAATATATAAAATAAGGTAAATTTTTTCCAGTAAGGCTGCTTAAAAGTGATTGTGGCTTTGTTTCTGTCAATACTGATTTCACCAAGGATATTTCTAGTTCTTGAGTTTGTTTTATTAGGAGAATCTTTTACTCCCATGCCAGTGCCCAAGCCCTAAACATATATTTGTCACAGAAGAAAAACACAGGAATTTTTAGACAATGTCCATTATTTTCAAGCATTGTCCAGAAGGGTAGAAAGTGAGACGAACAAGAAGGAATCAAAAATGTCTCCAAAGTACCACACTCACTTTTAATTTTCCTACCTCTTATCTGTAGCAGTCAGTAGACAAGTACTATTGAAATAAGAATCTTAGAGAGAATGAAAGTGCCAGAGCTCCTAAGCATGTTATAGAGTTAAGAGAAGCAAACAAAATACACCTGGTGAGGAATTTGCTTATGTTTCATCACAGAAGTCTGGAAAATAGTCTTCATTGTCTATGACTACACTCTTATAAACCTGTGATTATCTCACGTGTTATCTTTACCAAAGTTTCTGCTTCAGTCAGAATATCATAGAAAGCTCAGAACAATAAGGCAGAGGTGAATGTCATTGGCTATCACATAGATTACAGAAAATACTAATGTAACTGAAGAATGTAATTCAGTTACTAATGTAACTGAATGTACTAATGTAACTGAAGATTACAGAAAATACTGATTCTGTGGTGTGATTACTGCGAAAGGAAAAAAAAATGTAGCATGAACATAGAATTCCAGTTTTCAAGATAATGTCTGGGAATTTAATGTGTTTGTTAGCTATTTTCAGGGGATACTTTGATCTTTGTTTCTACTTTTGGATTCTTAAGATCACCCTTCCTATCACTGTGAAGTCCTGAAACCCTTGTGGTGACGAAAAGTAAAATGTCTGCATTTGCTCTATGACTGTGGGCAATAACACAAGTTCTTTTCTTCAGTAATATCTTGAGGAAAACAGCATTTTTTCTGTGATCTATGTTTAAGGTTTCAGAATTCCTATGGAAGATCAAAGTGAGATTATTATGCAAGCTCATACTAAAATGGTCTTTTTATTCTACTATTTCCCAGAGTTCATTCAAGACAGAAGGAAGAATGGTAGTGAAAGAACATCAGTACAGGGAGAAGAATATAATTAAACAACTGTGTAATTGAACTTACCTGTACTTAGAGGACTTGTGAAGAGAAGTTTATTTCAATACAGCATATAAGGAACATGCTTTTTTTTACCTTCAGCCTTCCTGAATCATTTGTATACAGAAAGCAGCTTACTCGAGGATGTGTTAGAAAAATTAATAAAGGAAACTAAAGGGGACAGGGGATGAGAGGAAAAAAAAGAAAATACAAGGTCATGGAAGATTTACCCAGCTAGTATGAGATCAATATAATTTTTGTAACTCATTATCCTGACCCCAAAAGATGGTATAAAAATCATCAATGTATTGAAGTAACTACACCTTCCTCAGCAAGATTTATGAGGCAAAGAGGAAAGAGAAGAAACTAGCTCCTATATCACCAAAGATATCAAATCTTCATTAATGTTGTGAAAACAAGATAATTTATATTTATTTTCAGTGAGCTAGAAAAATCCAATAGATGCATAAACTCAGCAATATATGTTTGCTGTAACATCATGCACAGCACATAATTTTAAGTGATATTTTGCCCCACCAGATATAATTAATGCAGCCTGATTTAGGCACAGTGGTAGAACACTATTTTAAATTTCCTTCCTGTCTTCTGCATTTGTAGTTGAACTTTACTCATTTATTTCAAAACTAGCTGCATCCATGAGACCTGTTTTTGCAATATCTGTGAAAACTGAACCACCACTCCAGAAGCAATGAAAGTGAGAAAAGAGACAGAAAATCCATCAGAGACCGAGAGTTTACAGGCTACAAGAAATATGGTTATATTTATACATATGATAAGGCTGTTAAAAAGAGTGGATTTAGGTTTATTAAGAAAAAAATATCAGAAATATCATAAGTGAAATTATGGAAAAAATGTACTTCAAGTATTTTGCAAAAAGATTATCAAAATCTCTTAGGAAAATTGCATTTGAAGATCCATGCAATGTGCACATTTACATAACTTAGCTATTTCTTTCCAGATACATCCAGAATTTACCTAAATTTTTATTCTTATATGAAATATTATTCCTGTGTCATTCTTGAAGAAGTGACTCCAGAATAAGACCAGGATATGAGCCAAACATTTTCTATGCTTCCTTCACTAGTATAAAAATTTTCTCCAACGATCTTGCCATTCAGTTACACTGTAAGTCAAAAGGAGAGCAGAACAGAAAGGTGATACAGAACATCCCATGAAATACCAGACCTACATTTTATGACATCAAGAAGAAAAGCCAATTTGATAATCTAGAAGATTTCAACTGTCCCATATACAATTCTATTTTTGCCAAAAGGAAACTATTAGCTCAAAACCCAGAATTTTTTCTCAGTTGCTGTCATACACTATTTTCAGTCTCTAAAATACTGAAATCTAGAGTAGACTGTCTTCTGACACTATTTTATTCTTTTCTGTAGACAATAGCTATATGTGTGACATAGAGGAAAGGCAAAAGTATTATTTTAATGACATCACAAATTAAAGGTATCTGCATATCTCTCTGTATGGGCTGCATATTATTTGAACTCTAAACATTCAGCAAGTGGTTAAAGCATTTTGATTTTATGCATCTCCAAAGGAATTCTTGCTAACTTTCAGTCTTGTAGATTTTTCTAATTCATCTTATTGATTTATCTTACTGAAGAGGAATTTTCTGTTACATAATTTTAACCTCACTTAACTCAAAATATATTTCTCAAGTGTAGACAAAAAAAATCTAGTGGAACTTTTTCAAATGTACAGCATAATTCTGCAAACTTGGAATGTTGCAAAGAGCCAGTGCCAAACCCTATATACTGAGAATACTTTATTAGATGAGTCACATTAAACAAATTGTGAGCTACAATTCAAGGTCAAACAATTATATGTTTTTTTACCCTGTTATATTTGTGAGTCCTGGTAATACAAGAGATGTGGTAGAGCCACCATCCCTGGAAGTATTCAAAAAATAACTGGACAGGGCACATTTTGATGTGGTTTAATGGGCGTAGTGGTATTACATCAGAGGTTGGACTTGACGATTTTGGAGGTCTTTTCCAACCTTAATGATTTTATGCTTCTACAAAAGCACCAATTAATTCACTGATTCACACAATGGCCTTTTCTAGTTTATTCAATGGGTAGATTTGAGCTCTGCATAACTAATGAAAAGACAGAATAGGATTTTGGCATGTGACAAAGCAGGTTTATGTCTAGTCTAAAACCATGATTTTATCAACAGTGAACAAAAATTTTGATAGGATTGCTATTATTAAATCTGGAAATCTTTTTAAACTTGATTTTTAAAAACACTTGAAAATCAGTTCTTTAGACTTTATATTACATCCTGCTGATGTGGTTGCACACCTGAAAAGTAAGCATGCCAAGAAACCTCATATTTGGTTTGGGTGAAAACTGTGACAAAAATTGCTGAGTTGTGATGCACCATGTATGGAAGGCTTAGGGAAAGAAAGGGACAAAATGTTATTATTTTGTGGCTTACTCAAGCACCAAATTAGCGATGTGTACATGTGATTTTACCCTCTCCTTTTCCTCTTTCCATTTTTTGTTTCATAGCAAACTGAAACCAGCCTGTGTTCTAACCTAAAGCAACATGTATCTAAGATTCTTTTGGCTGAGGGTCAGGAAAAAAGTAATGATTTTCCTAACATTTCCATCCAAATATCTTCAGAAAGAGTAAACGGACTAACTCATGAAAGCTTTTTGACATAAAGTCATAGTTTAGTTGTTGCTGAAGTATTAAAAATAAGCCACCACAAAAGAAACTCCCTACCTCTCTGCGAGTGTGTGTTTGAGACATTTGAACACTATGTAGCTGTTAAAGTGACAAACCCCAGGTAATTCTTATTTCTTTTTAAGAAGATATAGAAATTGCTTTTTGTTTTTTTGGTGTTTTTTTTTTTGGGGGGGGTTGGGGGTTTTTTGGTGGCTTTTTTTGTTTTTTTAATGCTTAGTTACCAGTAAAAGGTAAATATTAGAGATTCTTTGATTGTAAGATAACAAAGAGTTCACCTGCATATTGCATATCAATTCTTTAATTTCAAATTAAATGAGGAAATTTTATTTCAAAGTTCCTATATATTGTGGCAGCATGACTCACAAGCGAAGAGAGGAAACCAAGAACATTTGAATAGGTCTGCTGAATTTCAGTGCAGTGAAGCCCAAAATTTTTGAATTTTCAGATTTCATTATTGAAAATCTTTGCCATAATTCATTATAAATTATCTATATTCCATTTTGACAGTTCCATTTTCTTTCTAACACTCATAAAACCTTTCCACTATCTACAAAGGGAAAGAATGGACCCTGTAATCAGCTTTTAATCCACCATATCTTTAAGAGAAATTGATCTTCAAGTAGTAAGTATTTCTTATATTTTTAAAAGCAGCTTAATAGTACACTTCTGAAAAGCAGAATTTCTATTTTGGTTATAATGTGAGTAGGTACATTTTGAATTATTAGCTTATTAGTGGAATAAAGTTAGCATTGATTTAAAATACCAATTTATTAGCTGAGGAGAAAAATAATGCTGGGAAAATTAATGATGGAAAAAACATTCAGGGCATATGTAATCTGGGATTATAAAAACACAGCAAAAATTAACAGGTCTGATTGCTCTTTCTTATGGGAGCTCTCTGTGTGGGTTCACTGTGGGTTTCTGAGCAGTTGTTATGAGTTGCAGTGTTTAAGTTTGGGGATTTTATTCATCGACAAAGTGAATAGTGAAGTTCTCCTGTATGACAAGCAAAAGAAATGGGCTATAGAGAATTTTACTTGCAGGAGGGTAGCCAAGAATTATTTGTACATTATATGCTGCATTTTTCTTATTTGGTAAGAAGAGGAACACTTCCATTAAATTCACTCTTAGATACAGTAGGATTTTTAAAATTAGAGATATATCAAATAGTGAACAGAAAATGGTTATTGTAACTTATACCAAGCAAAATTCTGTAATTATTTGTGAGTTTCATTTTACATTTCTTATTTACTAGACTCCTATTTAAAAAAAAACCAAATCAATATATCTCAGTAATTACATTAACAGAAAAATAAAACTATATGAAAAATTAATTAAATTGTAATACCTTGAAGATTATACTATACTATCTCCTTATTTGAAGATATTAGGTCAAAATACTGGCATTTCATAAACCATCAGTCAGGTCTGAACAATACTTCCAAACGTAAAGTATATTCAGTAGAGCTAGCCAGACTGTTACTGAAGTTCACATTTATCACCAAGTGAAGCTTCTTTTCTAGTTAATGAATCATCCACAGTCTGATTTTTTTTTTTCCCCAGGAACATGTCAGTTACTTTTGGGCATGCCCCGAATAGTTTCAACAAATAATGTTGAAGAGTAATAATGTTTTGACTTTTAATGTAGGAGTATAACATACACAGCTTAGAATGGCTTGTTCTCTTTTATTCTGGAGTGTACAAAATACGTTAAATAACATGGACAATAAAATCATATTGAAAAACATGAAGCTAAATTTGATACATGAGCTTGATTTCTACTGTTCTCCTTTCTAGTTACAGCCAAATTTTACAGGATCTTGTAATCTGACACTGATTTCTGAAAGTGCAGTATCTCAATACATTGTCACTACTAAAAGTTTAGGTTAAACAGCTTTCAAAACATGGCTTGTGAGAGAATACAACCACTATAAGCTGCACAATAGACACTGTTTTATCTGACTACTGTTCTATGAGTTTTGATATCAATTGGTGTCCTTTAAATTATAGTCCCTGAGTTTGAGCAATAGCATGAATGTTTTTTTCTTTCTTTCTTTTTCTTTCTTTCTTCCTTTCTTCCTTCCTTCCTTTCTTTCTCTTTCTTTCTTTCTTTCTTTCTTTCTTTCTTTCTTTCTTTCTTTCTTTCTTTCTTTCTTTCTTTCTTTCTTTCTTTCTTTCTTTCTTTCTTTTCTTTTCTTTCTTTCTTTCTTTCAGAACTTTCTGTGCTTTGTTTTTGACATTGCATCACTGTATTTCAAAATGCAAAACTGGATTGAAGACCTGATGGCCCCAAGGTTTAATTGAAGTCTCCTGAATTCATTTCAAATGACAAGTTGGCCTCTTTGCACAGAAGAATAAAATCAATAGTTTAAAAAAAAAGAATGTACTGTACTTTATTCTGGAAAGTACATTCTGGAACTTTTTCCAAGTAATGTTTATAAAAATAAATGTTAGATAACCTTTTTGAGGAAAGAAGCCCAAGGGTATATGTATGAAACCCTTCTTTCTAAGTGTGTCACTTGACAGGCTGTGCTCTCTAGTTGGCTAAAAGGTGTTTTAATTAAAGAAGATGAGAGTTTAGTAGGAAAGAAAAGATGTATGGATGAAAAAGCTGAATGTATTTCATGGTTTATTTTGGGAAGTGTGCCCAGTTCAAGATGAATGCTGAGGTAAGGTTAAGTGAGTGTGAGAAAATAGTAGTTTGAAATAGTTTTTGTACATGAATAAAAAGTTAAGCGTTGTAGATTTGTCTTTTATCACACTTAAGACCAGCATGTCCCAGTAAGAACTTCGTGTGCATCCTTGGAGAAATATAAAGGCACTATATATGTGCTGGCTACCTGTCACTAGTGGGGTTCCATAGAGCTCTGTCTTAGGCCCTGTGCTCTTCAGAAAGGACTTTAAAGAAGGACCTGAAGAGACACTAAACAAGTTTGTGGATGATACAAAATTGGGAGAAGCTGTTCACTCCTTCGAAGACCAAAAGGCCTTCCAGAGAGACCGTGATAAATTACAGGGCTGGGAAATCACTAATTACAGAAGCTTTACTAGGGCAAGTGGAGAAATTATTATCAACAAAGAAAAAACACAGATATTTTTGTAGTGAGGTCTGTAATCTTCACTCATGTTTTAGATGTTTTGGCAGAAGGAGAAGTAGTGTAATTGTGTGCACCTGTACCATTTACATATCTTCTGCTGAGTGAAGAGATACAGGATGAGGCTTTAAAGTCTATTTGGAACATGACTGACAAAGATTTTAACATTACAGCTTATCCAAGTTAATCTGCTGGTTGTTCTTATAACTGACCTAACTCTTGGAATAATTTATTCCAGGTCTATAAACTATACAAATTAAAAATATCCTGATGACTGGCTTAATGACGTAGTTTTTAAAAGAATAAGATTTATCTAATTTTAGCTAAGTCTTAAATTAAACTCACTATTACCTAACACATACAGGAGATGTTCCAGTTTTAGCCATTTCAGTCAGAAAAATTAGCCAGCATTGTTTGTAAAGCTTTACAAAACTTCAAATCAGCCATCTTCTATTAGAAATGTTTTTCATTGAATTCAATGGGCTTAATTGGACTCAAATGGAATCACTCTAGTATTTTCTCATTAAAAGTGGCCTTCTGCTTATCCAAACTTTTGTTTGGATAAAGAAGCAGCTTCATTCACATTTCTGAGATAATCCTTTCTTAATGTGCATATCATATTAGTGTATGGCATTTCCTGGATATTTGACTTATATACATGAATATAAAAGGGGAAGAGGAAACATAACCACAGGAGAGGATAGTGCTTGGGGTACCATTGACAAAATGAACTAGAACAGGCACAGAAGAAAATTAAAAGTGAAAGAAAGGAGACCAGAAAGAAAAACAAAAATAAAAATGTTACTGAGATATGAGAGACTGAAACAGAAGGAAGAAAGAGAAGAATTAAATCTAAGAGGAGGAAAACCACATGGCTGTGATGAAAAAGACAATAGCAAATATAACCCGAAAAGCAAGAAAAGAGATATATATATCTGGGGAAAAGAAAAACTACACGAAGGAAGATCAGGCTTTAGCATTAGTAGATACAAATTTTGTTATTCCAATCTCTGTATTTGGTTCTTTGGCAGATTTCCCATAATTGTGTTCACTTGAAAAAAAAAAAAAAGAATAGTGATATTTTAAAAAAAAGAATTTGTGATATTTTAAGGAATTGACTTATTACATTTTATGTCAGTTGAAAAGTATACTCCTTAGGAGTATATGGTCTATACTTTCTCGGTGGTCCAACAGTAAAGTTTTCAGAATATTCAGTAAAGTGACAATTACCGTAAATATATTATTCGAGGTTTAGAGGAAATTAGGGAGATTGTTTTTAGTGAAATCATTCTTTTCATTGAATGAAAATGCAAACCTTAAATACTTTCATTGTTCCATTTTTTATTAGTGTACATGACATATTCAACCAGAATTTTTAAATAAGTAGATTGTTCATACTCTAAAGAATCAAAAAAGTATTTAGCAGGCATTTGTTTGCCTAAAGACAGTTTGAAAACACATGACTTTTACTATCACCAGCTGCAGTTTGACATTTAATTTAGAGGAAGGAGTTCTGTCAGTGAAAAGAAAAATCATATTTACAGATTTGTTACCTGGTCGTCACTTTCTCCTGAATGGAAGAAGTAATAAATAAGGAATTAGTCTGTATTAACACCTTAATAGCACCTGGATCTTTTATTGGATTTTCTAATTCATTAATAGATCAATTTAGTTTAAAACAAAAACAGCAGAGAAAAACAAAAATACTCAGAAAATGTGGCATAAGACAAATCACCCTACTGCAAGTGACAGCAACATAAAAAAGTGAGAAAGACCAAAAAGAATTTCTAGGCAACTACACATGTGTTAGCCTTACTTCCACCCCTGGAAGAATGTGAAGTAACTATCTTGAAAACCCTGTAAATCTTGGAACACTCTTCTGAACATTTCAAGGAGACAAAGGTTATTGGAAGTAGTCAATAAGGATTTTCCCGGGACAAATCATGCCTGCCTAACCATTTGCCTTTTATAATAAAATGAATGGATTTGTGGACAAGAGGAGAGTAGTAGGTGTCATTTATCTCATCTTTAGCAAGGTTTTTGACACTGTCTTCCATAATTTTCTTGAACTCAAGCCAAGATACTGCAGTATGGATGAGTGGATAATGAATCTGTAAAAGAGTTGTTTGGAAGACTGGGCACAGAGGGCTGTGATTAATGAGTGGTACTGTGGCTGGAGGCCAGTGACAAGTGCAGTACTGCACAGGTCTGTCCTGTGGCTTCTCCTGCTTGACATCATGACCAACACCAACAGATGACACTCTCATCAAGTTTGCAGAGGATGTGACACTGAGGGCACCAGCCAATGTGCTTGAGAGCAGAGCTGTCTTACAGAGGGACCTACACAAAAGGGGAGAACGGGACAAACAAGAACCTTATCAAATTCAACAAGGACAAATGCAAAGTCCTGCTGCTTCAAAGGAATAGTCCTCTGCAGTGATACACACTGGCTGAGCAGAAGCTCTGGAGAAAGGAGTGGGGTGTTCTGATGAAAAGCAAGCTGAACTTGAACCAGAGAGAGAGACAAGAACATCCAGGGCTACTCCAGGAGAAGCCCGGAAAACCAGGAAAAATATTATCTCCTTTTAGCCAGCATTCATTAGACAAAATCTGTGCCCAGCTGTGGACTTCCAGTACAGAAAGGACTGACAAATTTCAGTGCGTTCAGTAGCAGCCGTCAGGGTGGCTTGAATCTGGAATGGCTGCTCCATGGAGAGAGACTGTGGGAACAGATGTCTTTCAGGCAGAGTTGGAGGTGGCTTTGAGGACATGTCACAGCTACTCCAGGTCCTACAGGGGGATCATGAAGATGTAACCAGGCTTTTCATAATGGGGCATGGTGAAAGGGGTCTAAATTGAAAAAAGAGGTTTTGGATTGGATATGAGATGAACTTTTCCCTCGGGAAAGCAGTAATTGTAACAACCTCTCCCGACAGGCACTCTCCATCCGTGGAGGTTTTGGATAAAGCCCTTAGAAACCTGTTTGGGTCAACTGCTATCCGGACTAGAGAACGCCTGAGGTCCCTTCCAGAATGAGCAATTCTTGGACTGTGACCTACGTGCACAGAGGTCCACCTGAGAAAGAGGGAAAAACACCAGCACTCAGAAATGTCCTGCTCCCTGCTTCCTTGTACATCAAGTCCTTATTTCACTAATTTCAAACCATCTAGTTTCTTAAATAAATAGTCAGGACCTAAAAATGCCATAAGTTTTTAGGATGTGGCTCTGATTTGTTCATACAGAGAGTGAAAGATAGAGTATGATCAAGAAATATATGTTTTATATTGAAAATGTGTGTAGAAAGGGACTTTAAATAAATCTGTTAAATATTACACCTTTGATTACATTTATTTTCTTTTTCAAAATCATCTTCATTACCAATCTCTATTTTTTTTTAGTGTTCAGAGTACTAGCATTTTAATAATATGTTCACCTTAATTTCCAGGAAATGGAACACATCTCTATATCAGTAGTGTCAGAATTTTTTATGAGAATGGATCATTCACTTTATCCCAGTTGATACCCTTCTTTCTCTTTGATTGTCCTGCCAATCTGGAAATACATTTTTCTTATTGAGCTTCATAATGGTTGAGTTCTCTGTTTCTGATTTTATGGTCCTTTGTGTTGCAATACTATAGCTAACACAGTGTATGCAAAACTTATGCACTTTATCAAAGAAAGATCTCTCTATATAATTCTCAATAGCACTGAATTCTAAAAAAATGTATATGCAAAACACATTTCTTGGGACGCTCCACCAAAGTATCTCTTAAATTATTTTAACATTGCATAAGAGAACACTCAAATACAAAAGGTGATGTTTTAAATTATTTTAAAATAATTTCAAGAATAGACTAATATAAACTGTATTAATTATTTTAATTCACTGTTTCTCCTGTGACATTTCATGACCCCTATCTCCAACAGGTAGTTGCCCTCATGACTGTTTAGTGCTGAGTAAAATTTTCTACTTTTGGACTAACCTGGTAGACCACTTTATTGCAGAGAAATTAAGTCTGAATAAACTGGTCTTATCATAAGAACATTATAAGCAAGTCAAATAAATGCCTAAAGCCTTTTCTGATTCTCTGACTGACTTCAACCTTGTTTTCTTGTTCTATGCTTCAGTCTTCTCTAGGAGAATACAGCCAGCTGAGCCACCTCTGCTCACAATCATCAATATATTGATTATCTGTCATTGGAATCAATACTGTGATGTAATTGCTTCCTTTTAAATATGGCATATTTAAAATCTTTGAAAGAAACATTCTCTAAGATGAATGCATATATTTGTTGACTTGTAATATTTACTGGGCTTCATATGGCACTTTACTGTCATGACATTTCAAATGACCTAAGCATAATGAAGCTTCTAAATTTTATTTTTTATTTTGGTTGTTGTTATTCTCAAAGCCATACCAAAAATATATATATTTGATATATATTTATCAATAGTGCATATTTGATACTTTACCATATCAAAGATGTAATTTTTCTCATCTCTTTCAGTATAGACACAGAAAATATTTTGTACTCTGAGCATGGAAAGCAAATTATGGTCTCAGATACCACTCTGTGGTGTCCAGGCAGAAGCACTGCCCCTGCCATGGTGTTGCCTAGTCCTCTCACATCCTTATCTCCTGGGTGACACATGAAGACTCTAGTTGCACAGTATGGCATACAGAGTTTCTCATCTCACAGCTGAGCTTTCCACACAGGGCTTTAAAGACTCTACTTTCTGGAAGCATAAATATTCCTTAAAAAAAACCCCACAAACAAAAAAACAAACAAACAAGCCAAAAAAACTCCACTGAAGTCCCAGAGTGGCTTATACAGAAATACAGTTGTGGTTATAAAGGTAATGCATGATTTAAACTTGACAGTTTGAATTTTTACTGCAATGTTCCTTTGGGCACCTATATGATCAAATTTTGTTTTTGTTATCAGTTGTCTCCCCATCACAAAGACTCGTTATCCTTAGTCTTCCACTAATTAATCTTGAAGTTTCCTCATGGTTTTTCTGTTTAGGTTCATTTCACTGGTCCTTGCCATACACTCATTTTCACGCCCCCCGGAGAGTGTTGTCCTTTATTTAAGAACAGGCCAAGTGAAGTATGAAAGGAATATGTTTAAGATTCATACTAATTGACAATAAATAGCCCCCGGGACTCAGATGCCACAGCTGCCCCAGCTGCCCCCCTATTAGATCACTATTCAGATTATCAAGTTAAAATAATCCTTTCTGAAAACTCCACTGTACTGGGATACAAAGAAAAACATCAGGCAGATCCTGAAAGCCTCCAGGGTGAATAATGTCTAGAGTCTGCAGTGAAAAATGGGCCAAATGACAGCTGGCTTAGTATGGTCTGTTGATGGACCTAATATTCATTGCTTCTATATTTTGCAGGGAAGTGCAGCTGAATGTTTGCAGCTGACTGACCATCAGCTTTAGTTCAGCAGGTCAAGGTGCATAGAGATGTGAAGCTCCCTATCATATCAATACTCTGTCTCCTGTGTATATTTTCTGAATTATGGGATATTAAAGTCAGGCATGCATGAATCTACAATATAGAGGATACAGACCTTAATGAGGGGGAGGGGCTTAGATCAAATGTTTTATCAGGCTAGTCTCTTGAGAGCTGTTTTATGCTAAGTGGTTTTTGATCTAAGTGGTTTCAGGCTATGATTTGTGGAAGAGGAATATATGTTAGAAGAAAGTGCTTTGTTCCTTCCCTAGTCCAATTCTTAATATCTCTGGAGAAGTTTTTATTACCATTAGGTAATTGGTGTGGAAGATTCTTAAGAAAATAGACTGTCTTCTGATCTTCAGGTGCTAGGATTCTGGCAGATAAACTATATGTGTTCTCACTCAGTTGTAGCTCTTTTCAGCTCTAACTAGAGCTAAATAACTAAATCTCAATGTAATATCCCGGTTTTAAATTTTGGTACTGCAACCCCTCAAAGATACTCAAACATTCAGTTCCTGATTTTGAGTCTGGATTCTCAGGTACATTATCACTTGTTTTCTCAAAGCCCTGGTTTGAGAACAAAACACTGGAAGTTAGAATATCCATTTCTCACCTTGGAACTATGTTGCTCGTCCCGAGCAAACTTTTCATACTGGCTTTTAGCTGTTTTCTGATATTTTTTTATCATACCCTACACTTGACTATTGTTTTAAAAATATTATTTCAAAATCATTGAACTTCATGTCTAGGTTCAGGCACTTTTAAATTTATCATTAGTGTGTTTAAGAAATTTTGGATGATGCCTGCTTTTCAAATTGGATGTGGAATGCTCTTCGTAACCACAACAACCTGACCTTTCAGTGAAAAGACAGAAAGAGGTAGAAAGACAATATAAGTTCTGGCTCCCACAGAGGACTTCACAAAAAGTCATTCTTCTAAAATTTGTTAATCTCATGCATTTTTAAATTAAGGTATAGTCTGTTACTCATCCTTGCGCTTTTGTGCAACGCAGCCCTGAAGACACATGCAGACAGCTTTTTCCTTTCTCATTTCAAGTGGTCAAGGCCAAACGCCTCACCAGAGGTAGCCTTGTACTGTAGAAGCAGACACAGCTGAAGAATATGGAGAGTAATAAAGTCTAAAACCCATTTCTCTTGGCTACTGTTTGTAATGAGATGAATTGCCGGCATTTTTCTGTCAAGTCAGGGTGTCAAATGTTGGGTTTTATCACTTTAGTGATATATGTGTAATCATTAGGTGTGGGAAAAACAGGCAGATTCTTCAGGATACATTTGCTTTATTTCTTTTGAAGACTCAAAGTCATCAAAGTACTTGGGGTACAGTTTTATTTATCATAGGTCTTTTGAGTTGCTAATCACTAATATTGGATATATATATCTCACTAATATAGCAGGTCTTTTTATGATTTCGTTGATTATGTCTAAACATTATCTGAAGGCTGAGATACCTGAAAGGGTTGAAAGCAAAATATATGCATGTGAACAATGGAGAAGAAAACTACAAAATGCCTTCCTGTATCATATAATTTCCCAGTATACTTTTTTCTCTTGTATCTTAGATGGCATACTGACAAGAAAAAAACAAAAACCATTGCAAAACTTTCCCATTGTACAAAAAAAAAACCCACCAAAAAATCCCCAACAAACCCAAAACCAACAGCAAAAACAAATAAACAGACAAAAAACTCCACAAAAACAAAATGCAAAAAAACCCAACAAAAAACCCCCAAAAAACCAAAAAACCTCCAAAACCACCAAATAAAACCCCCAGAACTACTAGAAAATAAAAAAAAATTCAAATTACTATAAAGTATTATCCATTAAAAAAACCTGTACAATTTATGGAAGGTTTTTCTTATTTTTATTCATTTCTGTAGCAATTTTAACACAATTTTCAAACATAGTTCAGTAAAAGAAACTGTTTACTCTCTGTTAAATTACATAGGGAATATAAATAAGTGTTCTTCAGCCTTATCCAGAATGCCTACAGATATGACTATTATAAAGAGGGTATTTTGAGATTTCACCGGGGAACCTTTCAGTACTTGACAGTTGCTGATGCTGGATGAACATGGGAAGCGCTAAGGGAGTTCTTAAAATAGTCCTTTCTGTCCTTTACAATGATTGTTCTCAGAAACATCAAAGACTCATAGAATCATGAAGGTTGGAAAAGATGTCTAAGATCACTGTGTCCAGCCTTTGACTGAATACTGCCATACCAACTGACCCACAGCACTATATGCCATGTCCAGTCATTTCTTGAACACTTCCAGGGATGATAAATCCACAACCTCTCTGGGCAGTCTGTTCCAATGCCTAGCTACCCTTTCAGTGAAAAAAATCTTCCTGATGTCCGGCCTGAGCTTAAGGCCATTCCCTCTTGCCCCATTGCTGGTCGCCTGGGGGAAGAGACCGACTCCCACTGGCTGCAGCCTCCTTTCACATGGCTGAAAGAGTGATAAAGTAGCACCTGAGCCTCCCTTTCTCCAGACTAAACAACCCCAGTTCCTCATAGGACTTGTTCTCCAGACCCTTCCCCAGCTCTGTTGCCCTTCTCTGGACTCATTCTAGCACCTCAGTGTTCTTCTGGCAGTGAAGGGCCCAAAACTGAACGCAGCGTTTGAGGTGAGGCCTCACCAGTGCTGAGTACAGGGTGATGATCCCTGCCCTGGTCCTGCTGTCCTTGAATCCATTAACTTTATGATTTTAAAAACTTCAGAATGAGAAATTCTAAACATATTAAGCAGGACAGTGTGAAAAAGAGTCGTGAGAGAAAACAGCACAGAAAATACAATCAGAAAGCAGCTGTGCTGAGTTAGTGAGGGCTTTATGCATGCAAGAGAAAGATTAAGAATTTGGAGTAATCAAAGTAAACAATATTGCGATTTCAAAGTGCAAAAAGAAGAAATATTTTCCAGTTACAATCAGATAAATGTAATATATACATTTTAATTGTTGATTTAAAATAATTTCTTAATAAGACCAACAGCTATATCTTGAATGCTCCATTTCCATATAAGATAATTGCAGTGCATGAGTCACAGCTTAGTGATACTGGCTGTTATTTCAGACCACTTATGATTAGTTGCAATTATTATTTTTAATTAAAATATTTTACTTGCTAGCTGTGTTATTGAGATCAGTCTGGAGCCTGCACAGAGTTGAAGATACAGAAGTGATAGAGGCCACCCTCCCCCGAACAGAACTTAAAACCAATTAATTTGTGACTCTGCTCAGCAGGACTTAGTTGGTCCTGAATTGAAGTTAAATACACAAGCTGTTTGGTGTTGAAAATTCAGGTAGTCATTTGTCAGTTCCCGCATGACATCTTTTAGTATCTCATGTAATCACTTGCTCTTTCCATTTGTTTCTACTTTTAGTGAAAAAATTGTGTTGTTCTTATTTTTTTCTTTTTTAAGGAACAAAGCTAAATTTTATGCAGTTTCAAATATTTATTTATTCATTTCCCTTACCTAATTTATGATTCCTGTATGAAGATTTAGAGTTTAGAAAAATAGTATCTATGTCTACACTGGCATTATATTATCTGTGACTCGCTGGAGACAGTTCCATTTCTGGAGCAGTCACAGCTAGAAGTTATGTCTAGCAAAGTATAAAGCAGTTAAGCGTGAAGGAAAATATGCTTTTTCTTGCAAAGTATATCTCACAAATGCACAACTCTTCAACAATTTATCTGAATACCTATGCCCTTCACACTATCTAAAATCTTACCTGCAGTATTCATTACATTATTCATACATGTAACAGATATCAGTTTTTCCTAATGGAAAAATAAAACCCTCTTCAGAGGCCGTTTGTTTTTTCTTAAATAAGAATAGAGTAACCCCATGTTGAGCTATGAATAACCTCATAACTCCAGTTTTCTATAGGGTGCCGCTAACACTTTGTGGGCAAAGACTTGAACTTTGCTTATTAAAATATTTGTAGGCAACTCAAAAATGCACAGCTTAAAGTTTATTAATTTAGGGGCCTTTTTGAAAAGCCTTCTATCTGTCCCTATCTATCTGTAGAAATAGCTTATTTGATTTTATATAAAAGGTCATGAATTTTCAAGTGTGCCACAGGGGAAAAGAGTTGCAGCCATTCTGGCACTATATTTGAAATTAGAAATAAATGCTATATTTTACATGAATAAGATTGTAAAGAGACTTAGCTACCCCAAGCCTGGAAAGTAGATAGTGTGACAAATAGACATGGTATTTTAAAAGTTAAGACATGACAGATTTTAAACAAGAGACTTCAAGAGTTTGGCAATTACTTAGATAGATGGAAGATTGGGTTCATATCACTGCATTATATATATGTTTTTATTGCTTCCTATCTGAACCACAGTGGATCTGAGTGAAGAATAATTTTACTAAGAGTCATAATTTAACCCCAGCCAGCAAACTAAGCCTCATACAGCTGCTTGCTCATTCCTCCTGTACTGGAGGTAGAGTAAAAGTGAGAAAACTCAAGGGCTGACATAAAGACAGTTTAATAGGTTAAAGCAAAAGTTACACACACAAGAAAAGCAAAGCAAGAAATTTATTCACCACTTCCTATGAGCAGGCAGGTGTTCGGCCATCTCCAGCAAGGTGGTCTCCATCACAGTGACTTGATAAGACAAATACTATCACTCTTAAAGTCACCCCCTTCCCTCTTTTTCCCCCAGTTTTATATGATGAGCATAATCATGGCAGGGGATGGCATCTGGCCAGCTGGGGTCAGATGTCCTGGCTGTCCCCTCTCCAAATTCCTTGGGCACCTCCAGCCTGCTTAGTAGCATAGCAGTGGGAAAAGCAGAAAAGGCCTTGACTGTGTCACATGCAGCTCAGCTAAAACATCCTTGTATTATCCTCACTGTTTCCATCACAAATCCAAAACACAGCCCCACTACAGCTACTGTGAAGAAAATTAACTCTATCTCAGCCAAAACCAGCATACTAAGTCATTGCAAATAATATTACATTATACCTTATTACTATTCATTTGTCAAAAATATGTCAATTAGTGCATTTAAAGACTTGCAGCTCCCTTTTCTGAATTTGAATGACCCTAAAATAAAAACAAGAAAATCAGCACATGAAATGTTATAGAAATTATCTTCACAGGCATTTTTCCAGGGAAAATTTGTTCTAGCTTTGTCACATATCTACCTTTTTCAGCCTGCTGATATACGCAGGAAATAAAATCATGGTATGTTGATAGAAAGCCTGTTCAATAAAATTGAAGTAAATAGTGTCTTGGAGAGCTATGTTTCTGAAATCACTTTCCTGTTTTAGGTTTGACAATTGTTCCTAATGCTTGTGAACACAGGATGTCTTTGGCCCTTAAAGGACTTTTGTATAGAAAATTATTGACCACATTTGTTTTAAGATAAGATTTTCAGAAAAGGGAAACTTTCTTAATGTCGGGGGAACTGAAGCATTACATAGTCCTGTTGTATTCAAATCTGGACTATTCTTTCTAAGCTCAAAGAAATTCAACTTATTTTTGAATCTGTGAAAGTACATTTATAAGGAAATTTGATTTCTCTGCATCTTTCTTTGTATTTTACATCACACATTAACACATCCGTGGGAAATACAAGAAAATGAATAAGTCCTGGAATGACACCTGAAGTGTTTTCATGTCTCACAGACATTCCAGGAACAGAATCCTCTAATGTATGTATTAAAAAAATCAAGTTTAAATTTTCTTTGAAAGCTTGCTGAAAACATTTGGAAACAATTTTTTTTTTCCATGTTCTTGGAATATGTAATACAAAATGGTTTTGTCTTCTTCAGGAAAAAAAGTGTACAAATTATTAAAAAAACCCCAAACAAATATGAAGTTCTGTAAATTATTTCAGAAGCCCAAGCTGGAAATATTTAGAAACATCCTGGCGAAAGAGTTCTAAGCACTTATTTGCCTTCTTTATTCTGTTGCATTACCATCCCCAATTTTAATTTCATCCTGTGACAGCAAGCTATTTAAGGAAAATAAACTCAAAGACGGAATACATATATCACGTTATATGTTGAGATTTCATGCAATTTTAATGAGTTAAGGTAGGTAATGGTTTATTATGATGACTACACTGATTATGCTTGGATAGAGTAGAACAGTGTGAAATATTTTGCTGAGTTATCATATTGTGCTCTGTATGCACCACAAATGCAGGACTGGTTCTTTTATTTTTAGAGGATTTCAACGAGGTTGAGTTGGAAAGTTATCTGATATGTACATACATTTTTGTTGGGTACAAAACACTAATAATGGTCTTCTCATATTTTTTTATTGTTTAGAAAGCCAACAGAAAACCTTATTTCTCAAAATCTCCTGATGGAACTCTGAAGAAAGGAAAAAGTGAAAAAAAGAAACACAATAAAAAACAAAACCACACAAACAAATAGTACTGTATTCAGAATAAAAAAAAGCAAACATTTTCTAAATCTCTCCGATTTCTTAGTTATCAGTCAATTAGAACAATTCTGTTGAAAGGCCTTTTATCAGCAAAGAGTTTTTGGCATATTATTTCCTTACATCACTATCGGAAATGTATATAATTCATCAGATGATGATGAAGAGTCTGAACCATGGTGGTTAAATCATGTTCCTCGTAATTTTACTTCTTGCTTACTGGTTGTGATTTTTAAATTACATTGTTTATTCTGAACATAGCGACTGAGAATGGAAGAGACATAAAAGAAAAACAAAATAAAGGCTTCAGATAAACACTCTTCTACAGAAAAATGATAAATGTGAAAATAACCAAGTGCCTTTAAAAAATTATTTGTTGCTGGAGCTCTAAAACAAAACAAGCCATATTAATTCTTTGATTTATGAGTGACTAAAATAAATAAATAAATAAAATATAGAAAATATAAATAAGCAACATAAATATAAATAAGCAACAATTAATCACCTGTTTCATTTATTACAACAGAGTGAGCCTTAACAAATTGGCTAATTTTTAAATTTGGGTTTATATTTGAGTATTCCATGCAGGACTTGAGATTTGGTTTTGGGAAGGCGTCTTAGACCACTCTATGGCTATATCTTACCTGAAGACCTAAAAGGGTTTCCGCATATGATAAGACCAATTGTTTGCCTTGAACCTTCCCCAACTCCATATTACAAGACTGAAGCCCACTTTTTAAATATCACTTAGCCGGGTTTCATGGAAAAATATGTTGTAACATGTTTCTGACATGTTTAAGACAGGTCTTTAATCTTGATGATTGGGGAGCCCACATCCTGGCATGGGTGTGTCTTTTGTATGCAGATCAGTTCAGGTCAGGTCTGTATATACAAAGGTCTTATTTGCAGATTCCAGATATCAGATATTAATTATGGGGAAAATGGGTGGGGAGAATGCGAAGTCCAAAGCCAAAATAATGGATACAAATTAAATACACATTTTTACATTATCTGCTCAGTATTACATCATTTTGCAAATTCAGAAGAAAAAAAGAAGTGTAATTTATTTATTTTATATGAAGGAATGTCTACAGAATAAAGCCATTTCTTTCCAAGGTAAAGAGAAGGCCAAATAAGTATAGAATAAGATTTAGGAGAAATAATTAACCTCCACTAAGGTCACACCTCACAACATGAGGACAGTTATGCTTTTTTGTTTGTTTCTGTGTTAATAAGCTGCTTTAATATTTGAGAGAAAATGGTACAGTCATAATTAAACAAGTTATTTGATCATTGAAAGCATTATGAGTTTAAGCTGTAGCTTGTTGTCTGGGAAACCTGAACAGAGGGTTCCCTTACTTGGCATCAAAAAGCTCTTTAATTTCATTTCCTAAGAACATACGTTTATGCAAAGGCTGAGTTGTTCTGCTTACCTACCTGTCAGTTCTCACAAGAAAACAGAACCCATCCCCAGTACAGTGTGACAGAAGGGTAAAATACATGAAAATAATAAGCTGGCCAAACCCAATTAAAACCTAACATTCATGAAAATTCAGGGCTTGGTAGCAGACAGAGAATCAAAGCAGAGAAGCTGGTGAACAAAAATCTTGATTCTAAGCCTGTGACATTTCTGTTTTCAGATCTGCTGTGTTTTTTGGTCTGGTTGGACCACAAAGAGAGTTCTGCAAATGTAACAGAAAACTTGTCTTCCTACTAAATAGCTTTAGAGAATAGACTTTTTAAGGCTGAATTGAAAGCTTCCCCAAACATTACAGGAAAATTTTTATTTATTCTTTATGATTTAAAAACAGTAGCAAGCCTCATCATTCTCCTGCTGTGACAATATAAAAATAGTAAAAAATTAAAAATTGTGCACCTACAGTGTCTCTGTTATTCAAAGTATATGAAAACCAAAGACTTTCTAAGTATAGAAACATTCCATATATATTTATATCTTGCATAATTTAGATGATTGACATGTATATGTGGCTATAAAATATTTATTACTAATGCTATATTTTGTATTAGTCCTAAGTTATATATGTTTATTAATTGTTTTACTGTAATGATAGAAACACACAGAAAGAAGGAATCAATAATACACCAATTTATTGAACCAGAATGAATATCTAGTTAAATAAGATCTGTTTCTTGTTCAAGTTTGTTGAAAACAATTCTGTTCAGTGGGGCTAGGTTTTCTTTCCAAGAATAAGTTTTTTTGATCTTAATTATAAAATATTTATGCAGCTTATTTATAATCCTTGGTTTCTGTGAGGTACTTTCTCAAGAAATTACATAGATGTCACCAGCCCTACATAATCCAATGTGGAGCATTGCAATCTTTGGATGATAAAAAAGTAGTGTCATAGTCCCTGAGACTTAAATTGTTGAATGAGTATATTAAAAACAAAGGTCTACTGTAGAGTATTTAAAGAGGTCACATTAATATTCATTAAATGAATTTATTATTGCAAATTAAGTGTGGTAATCTGTTACAACATACCATTAAGAGTGCCATAAAACATCCCTACAATAGTATACTAAAATAAAATGGGTTATACATCATTAAAGCTGTGTAGTACTTTTATATTTGATTATAATTACTGAAAGACGATAATGACTATTTAAGTATAGCAGAAGTGTAAGACTTCACATATGGCACTACAACATTTTGAACTATGGAAATGGAAGTGTCTCCTCTAAGGCTGAAGTTAAACAGATGATTCAAGTGACAATGACAAAAGTATTTCTAAAAATGCTGAGGAGAGACTAGAAATTTAACCCTACTTATTTTAAACAAGACAGGTTAATGGTCCTCAAAATGAAAAATGGTTGATAGCTTTGATTACATTGTTAAAATGGTGTCTTGGATTATTCTTATTAGGCCACATATTTATTAAGAAAGAAGAAAATAAGGTCCTAATTTCTCTATTATTCAGGTATATCTATAAATTGATATGTATTAATTCCTCAGATTGAGTGTATATGTCTGCATTTAGCACATACACAGAAACCTGAAAGAGATTTTTCAAACAATTAAAAAATTCTTTTAGAATGCTTTTGAAATCAAGTATTACTCAAAAACATCTGACTATTACAAAACCTCACTATCTGAATAAAGCAGAGTATCAGAGTATTCCTGTAAGGACAGAAATCAAAAGTGGCCCTTGTCATTGCCTGGGTCCCATGACTTAAATTATATGTTTGCTAATTTTTTTTTAATTTAGTGCATAGGGATGGTGAGGGAGGTGAATTAACCCTGGTCACTGGATTAAAAATAATATTATGATTATTTATTATTTTAAGTGACATCTGCACTTGTTGCCTTTGCGCTTCCAAAAACTTCTGTAATGTATCACCACAGTGATTTCAGGAAGCAGAAGTGTCTCATAACATGTAAGAAGTCTAATCTTTTCCATGAGATTTATGTCAAGCCACCAAAGCTTCCATACAAAATATCAGCTTATTTTAGGAAATGCTGCAAGGATATTAACAGGATAGTAACTGGAAAATGAAACTCATTATAGTGTGATTTCATGTTTGAATGTTTCACAGGAAATAAACTGGAACTTTGAATTAATGGGATAGATCAAGAAAACACAAACAGATATTTAAGTATTCCTATCTCATATACTTTCAAATTAACTTTTTTAAGGAAAAACAGGAAAAAAAAGTTTAATACTGGAACTAAGCACATGGAGTTTTAAGGAAACTAAAACTTGTTTTAGTTCAATTAACAGAGTTATAATGTCCTTAAATCCTGGTTTAAGCACCTAAAATTCCTGGGATGGAGGAGAAAACTGTCAGAATCACAGTGTTGGAAAATGCGTTTTCTAAAAATCTTTGATTCTTTCAGTACAAATTGAGTGTTTAAAGCACTCAGTTATGTGTTTTAAATGTTGCTACAATTTTTAGTTCCTTAGGCTCCTCATTTTCTAGTTAAATAAAAAACAACCCCAAAACAGATTTAAGTTTCAGAGACATAGGTAAGGATCAGAATGAGACAGAAATAATTAAAGGAAGGGATGTGAAGGTGCCCAGGTTGAAGGAGAAATACATGGTGTTTTGGAAATAATAAACAAACTCAATCTGGTTCACTTTTCTTGGAGCTCAACAGAGAGGTTCTCTTTGTGCTCAGTTTTCAGACCTAATCCTCATAAAAACAAATACATAGGATCAACTTAAGTGTTATGGTAGGAAATCTTTTGAAATGAAAAGACTAAAAATAAATTAGGTCTTTACTGTGTACAATTTTATAATTGTAATAGAATATTATATACTATTATAGATTACAGTATCATACTAATTTTAAAAAGCTGTAGTTTTGGAATATGCATGTTAAAAGATACAATTTTATGCCATCTAGCCTTTTAGTATTTGTGGAAGTACTGTATTGTTTAGATTTGTATTTTTAAAATTCTTTTTTGGAGGGGAAATAAAAGCAAATACTGATCATTCAAATGTTTGAATCCTATTAAAAGTGTTAATTTGCTGCAGTAATAATTTAGGGGTTTAATTATAAGCTTGAAAACCAGATTTAGAAGCATAGTTGGCACAACTGTAATGTTAATTTGTCCTTTAACTTTTACTGAAAGCAATATGTCCAATATGATTACAGTGTGTGTCAAATAACCCACTGCTTTATTTTTTTAAATGTCTGATCAGTTAATTTACTTGATTAAGATGACTTGCCATCTGCTAAGGAATTTTTGAATGCTAAGAAAAGTTAAAAAGCATATCCTTTGATTTTGTTAAATCTCCATTTACTTTCTGTTATTCTGTTAAGCCCTTACTATGGTGCTCATCATCAATTTCTTCCTGGTTCCTACAAGGGTTACATAGCAGCTATTTCACTAAGCAGGACAAGTGAATTACAGAACCACACAGGTATAGTTGTATTGGACGTGAAATCAATGTCAAATACTCAGTACTGAACTACCTTGTGAGGACATTCAAATATTTATATTCCTAAAACTATGACTATTGTCTTATAATTAAAATTATACTCAATTGAAACTAGAGAGTTTATTAACCCACTTCCATTTCCTTAATTACCAAACCATAGAGTTTTACAAATATTGCCAAAGCAATGTGTAGTCAATTTAAACCTAATGAGATTACATTCTTAGTATCTTGGCTGGGTATAATAGAGAAACAGTAAGTATGATTATGTATTTACATGCTCTCCTTGTAATCCATAAATCTCACAAGTACTTTTTTGCCAGCATTGAAAGTTCCTCTGTCCAGACCGTTTTGGCAGTGTGTCATCACAGTCCACAAAACTCAGAGTGTTAATTCTGAAACCCTTTGATTATGTTGAGAATATAATGATTTTTATAAATATACAGCTGCAGAGAAGAAAGTGACCTCAGTAAAGTAAATGTCCTAGTTTACTCTTTTCCCTGGCTATCTTAAGAAATATTTTTGTCTGTCTGTATCTAAATTTTAAGGTTTGTGTGTTTATTATCTCTGCTTGCAAGAAAGACTTTTGCGAATCTTAAATTGGGAATTATTCAAATGTTTTTTAAAAAAAGTCAAAGCTTGAATTGAAATTTCAAATACATATCTCTCTTTCAACTAATATTGATTAGGTAATTAACTTCTGGTATTTTTTACTGACTGATCTACTGATGTAGCTCATGTAAATTCATGCTAACAAAAGGGACCCACTTCATAAATTACTGACTATGGGCAATTGCATGCTCTGGAGACTGATGCCTAAAAAGTATGATGAATTTTATCATGTCTTCTCTGGATGAGATGACTTCATGACATATTCTCCTTTTTTCCCAAGACTGCTGATGCCACTTGATAAATATGAAAGCCAAGTCAGAGATGGGTTGCCTAGAGGCAGAGCAAAGAAAATTCAGGTCATTCTTCCACGAGGACCATCAAACAGACAAAGAAGTAATAATGCAGCCCAGGGCTGCAGAGGTTCTGCTCTATGAGGACTTGAAAAATTATAAGACAGCCCAACTCAGTCCAGACTAGTCCTGCCCAGGGAACCCCTGATAAAGTGCTTACACAGGTTTGTGTTGTAGGATCCATGGAAAAGGAGGTCAGCAGAGCAAAGCAATTATGCGTACTTAGTGTTTCCTCACTGAAATTGAATGAATTGAACATTCACTGTTGAGAAAATATGAACTTTTTTGGCTTTGGGCCATTTTCATCAAGAGGATTCACCTGAAATGAAAAAAGAATATGTTTCAATTTGCTGCTTCACTTTGTAGAACCATTTTTGTTTCAGGCCCTTAGAACTAAGGCTGAAAAAATAAAGTTAAGACTTACACAACTGACTGTAGCAACTCTCTATCTAACAGCCTAGCCATGAAAATTTGCCAGTGATATAGAGAACATGATCCCTTATCTGAAAATCTTTCTACCTGAAGCACTTATTCTGGACCAACATGAACAAAAAACTATCCATTAGCGCAAAAAAGCAAAAGAGGTGGGGTTTTTTGGGTAGAAATTTTGCTTAGAATTCTTTCTGTGCAAATTATTTTAATATCAAAGCAGGGTATTGGAATAATTTTGAAAGTGACTGTCATAAACATTAAGATAGAGTAATCGTCTCATTGATTGAATAAATACTTAACTTATATGAAGAAAAGCTCTGTTTGCAAGAGATGCTAAGGAGCTGATACCAAATTTATGGTATTTCTGTGGTTAAAGCTCTCCCTTGGTATGGGCAAGAGCTAAATTTAGATGTTCTCTTTATTGGTTTCAGGAAACTCTAGGTCCAAAGTAGCAGACCATGTCATTATTTATGTTTCTTAACACTGTGATATAATACTTACATTGGAGAATGAAAGAACAGGATGACAAAACATCCTCTATCAGGTTCACTGGATTCTTCTCTTAGAAGATGAGATGAATTACTTACCATGTGAGACAGAGGAAGAAACTGATCCTAGATCTCCAGACCTAAGGTTGTGTTAATGAAAAATACATCAACTTTTTGTTTGCTACCAGAATTGCTACTAATATTTTTCAGGTAGTGTGTTCAAATATCCTTATTTTAATGTTGCTACATATCCCATTTTTAAAACATCCCATTTCTCATTGGATAGTTTTTGTTTTCAGGTGATAGCATCAGTTTCTTAAGGTTTTGCCTTCTTTATTAATATGAAATGAGGTAACGCCTTTGTCAGTTGTACTTAAAAGACTGTATCGTAAGGCTTGTGTTACCATCTGACTGTGCCTTTAATCAGGCTCATAATAACAAAATAGTCTCATGTTTTTCATACATCCCAAGGTTGCACACCACAGAACAGTTTGAAAGATGAAATTCTGGGGAAGAAAGGTGTAAAAGATTTCATGTGAGGTAACAGGTGTAACCTGGAATTCATATATTAAAAAAAAACCCAAAAAACAAAACAAAATAAATCTCCAAATATTCACTAAGCAAAGACAGTACTTTTGGCTTTGTTTTCTTATATAGCTCTTCCAAGAAAAAATGGCAATTGCCACACATTTATATGGGGAAGAATGCCTTTTAAAAGAAAAAAAAAAGCCTTAGAAATTTTAACTGAATGTATCAATTGATTGCAACTGAGTCTAATGAAATCCTACGACAATGTCACTGCTACAATAGCCCTGCTAAGCCCTGCGAAGTGAAAATGTGCCCCAGGCTAAGGCAACTTGTGATGGCCAACAACCTCAGATAAGATGACAAATAGTTGGCAGCAGCAGAGGTCTCACCTACAATTTGGTTTCACCTGTACCCCTGGAGGTGCTTTTGTATTGATAGGCAGGTAGGAAGACAACAGAAAAAAATAAAGAATAAAGGCAATAAATAATTTGAATAAATTTAAATTAAATATACCTTTATTATTTTCAAAAAAAATTGTCAAAAATAATATTCTTATTTTTGAGTTTGAGTTTTTTTGAATCTTCTAAATTTAATTTTGAGAAGAGAGAATTCTTTCCTCTCTTTGTATAATGTACTAGGAAGGGAACAGGGGAAACAAAAGGAAATTTACCATCAAAATTGAATAAAATATGTTGGGTTTTTTATTGTATTTGTCCTTCACACGTACTTTTTTCATTATATCATATATGGATTTGCTTTAGTGGTGGGTTGACCCTGGTTGGATACCAGGTGCCCACCAGAGCTACTCATCTCCTCAAGGGACAGAAAATACAACTTAAGAGTTCCATTTCAGCAGAGAATGACAAGGTTAGCATAGAGATGGAAGTGAACTGTTTGCCTACCTCTATGCAAAGCTGGATGCAAATTAATGAAGTAGAAACATTTACGATTAGGAGAGACAGGACATAGCACGCATCTCAGAAACAAAATCAGAGTCAGCAAAATACAGAAATAGCAGGACACAAATGGTACTGAAATGAGAGAAAATCTGCTATATGGAGCCATGACATAGCACATGAAAGAAGTGAAATAAAGTAAACACTTTAACTGTGAGTTCACTTATTCCCATATTATTCCCATACCTGAAGGTTTGACTAGGCAGAGTATTAATAGTACTACACTATCAACTACTCAATCAGGAAGGTTGCAAGTGAAGCATTGATGTAAAATCCAACATTTTAAAGAAAATGTACAGCTATAAAGAGAGAATTCAGCTGCCTCCATGTAAACTGGAGGTTTAATTTTGGTTCTTTTCCTAATGTAGGAAATAAGCAATTAGATAACATACATATCTGCTTACTGGCATTTCTAATTTAAAAGTTCACAAGAAAAGAAACACCTCTTAATTTAGGCCTGAGCTGCACATTCAGCCACATTGAGAAAAGCCTGTTTGCAATAGAAAATTACATAAATTTTAATATTATTGCAAGATTAAAATGTCCCTTCAGAATCTTTCACAGTACTATTTAATTTTAAGAAAGAAAACTGCATCAAAGCTAGAGTGGTTATTAAAAGCAGAAGCTAAAATTTCAGTGTCCTGGAAGTAGCAACAGTGGAGCAGGGAGATCTATGTTATATAGTTTCCAAAGGCTTTCAACAATGTCCTTCACTAGAAGGATAAGACAGAAAATCATCTGTCACAAAATAAGGGGAGAGGTCTTCCTTTGGATAAATAATTGGATAAACACTGGAAACAAAATGGGGGTAAACAGTGCTTTTGCACTGAGGTCAAACCCGGCAGTGCCACAGTGATCCAGGCTGCAGCCAGTGTTTTTTTTTGTCAGGATTGTAACTGACCTGGAAAAAGGGTCAACAGCAAAGGACACAGCTCCCTGATGAATACTGAGTAATTAACAGCAGCAAAGACGAAAGTTGATTGAAGAATGGCAAAGGACAGTACAGTACTGTGTGACTGGACACTATAAAAGAAAGAGAAATTCAGTGCTGATAAATGTAATAGTGGGGGAAAAAAAGAATCCTAATTTTAGAGAGTAAGGGTTGTTCTGTGTTGGCTATTGCCACTCATTACTGGAAACTTTATGGTAAATAAAATTAGTATTTTATTTACCAGGGTTTTCTGCTGTTAAACATATTCATAAATTATTGGGGAACAGAATGAGTAATGAGATGTCAAGCTTTGTTAGTAATAAAAAATTATTCACATAGTTAAAACTAAAATTGACTGCAAAATACCACAGATGACTCTCATGACAATAAAGTAGTAAATGAAATTCATTGTTGATAAATACAAAATAATTTTCAAGGGGGAAAAATACCAAATGCATTCTAATTACACACACAAAATGATTGGCTCTAAATTAGCTTTCAGTATTCCACAAGGAAATTGTGTACAGTTTTCTAAATGTCAGCCTGGTGCTGAATAGCAATTTAAAGAACAAATAGAATGTTGAAATTATCAGAAAGACAATAAAGAACAAGATGAAAGACGTGACTCTGCCATTGTGTAAACCTCTGGAACAGTTACAGTGTAAATGCTGCACCCTCTTTCTCTGGTACAAGGGTAGAACAGGACCCAAAAATGCTGTGAGGTCAGTCAGAATAGCAGGACAGCTACCAAGGAGAGGCTAAATAAAGAAGATATGACTGGGATCTATAAACCATCAATGGCATGAAGAAGCTTTTTTCATTTTTTCATGATATTATGTGGAAGGCAAGGCGTAAGCCAAAAGCAGGGCAGCAAGAGAGGGCCTGGAAGTCCTGTTGTGGACTTCCTACAATTGCAGCCTCAAGTTCAGGATATACTTTTAACATCAACTCCACAAAATCAGGAGGGTACAGGTGGAAAGTGTATTTTTACTGTTTTAAATAACTTTTTCCTTTGAAGTTACCATTGATCAGTATCAGAGATAAAGCATTGGGCTAAATAGGTTTTTGATCTAATCTGGGACACTAATCATAAAGTATTCAAGTAAATTTGGGGTTGAAGCATCATTTCAGAGACACATATATATATAAGAAATTTCTTGCAGCTAACTTTGGAAAAATCACTCAGAATGACAACTTCTCATGTGGAAGGTCTATATTTGGAGGAGATAACCTACATGCTTCTTTGAAGGTTATGTAAAATATTTCATTATATATATATATATATATATGAATAGCATAGGTATAGACAGATAAACCATTTATTACCTGTTAGCACTTGGTTTGGGCTTCTTTTCTGAAATGTTCTGTGTTCTTACAAAATGACAAGTTTTCAGTAATTTTAGCAGATAAATCTGAATCCAGATTTCGCAGTGAAGTTTTGGTGATACTTTGGTTTATGCTTCAAGACTCTAAGTCAGCCTCAGCACATAGTCGATTCATTTCATGGACTTGTATTTTTATTTCCTAAAATGTTTAATTTATTTTTCAATCTCACTTGTCATCTATTTATTGTTTTCATTATTAGAATTTGTATAATTTTACATCTCAAAGCACCATAAGTTAAGAGTTGTAATAAATTAAATTAAAAAATCAGTTAAAAGGAATTTGACCATCTGATGATTGTCTTATTCAAAATTCCACGTAATAGGCTTTGATCTAATTTTTGACATGAATAATACTGAAGGATAATGCATAAATTGTCCTATGAGAGTTTTATTCTCCTTCTAGTTAATTGCAGGTACATTGAGATAGTTGTAAGTGCCAAAATACAGAATTAGAAATCTAATAATTGTTCTCATTCATTTGTTTTTTCCTCACATTCTGTTATTTAAATAGTTAACATCCACTGAAGTGGATTTAAGTGGAGTATTAGCAAGATTTGAGTTGAAATTAGGAAATCTCAGGTCACTTGATGTTTTTACAGACATTTAGGGACAGCAAAGAGAAATAGCCACGAATTTCTCATGGTGTAGGAAGTACATTCCTTCATGCGCGGAACATGTTCTCATAATATTGCATTTTTAAACCTCACTGCATCCAAGAGAAGAAAATATTTCTACAGTAGGTAAAGGCCACTTCATTGCTGACCTGAAAGATCCACAGAATTTTCACCCTCTCCTCTCAGCCATAAAAGCAGAGTGGGCATCTAGTCATGCATTGAAAAATCATATGCTGTCAAGTTGAGGGAGTTAATTGAAAAGGTATTTTGAATAAATTTTTTGAAGCAAGATGAGAAAGAAAAGAGTAACAGAAAAAAGAAAACCAAATGAATAAAAAGGCTTAGAGGAATATTAACTCTTGAAGTAACGTGTTCTAAAGGACCTGTTCTCTGGATCTCATCAATGCAGAACTTGTGCCGCCTTGAACAGGAGAAAATATTATTTACAAAGGTGAATTTGAGTTCTAAATCTGCTTTCTTTCCAAGCATGGATTTTCTGGGCCTTATTCCTTATTTAGCTAAATCAAAATAAAAGGAAAATTACTCTAGAAGAGAGGAGAATACTGTGTTTAAAGGTCACTTCAAAACCACCTACTGCAGTTTTTGGAAATAAACTTGCAATTGTTTTATTGCTATTAGAAAGAGTTTCATTACTCATGAGATATAACAACAGCCAGCGGCAAAGAAAATATACAAAATGGATGAAAAATAGACTAAAATAGTCTAAAATCAAAAGAATGCTAAGATAATATTATGAAATTAAATGATAAATTGTAAATAAATGGAGAATCCAATCAGAAGTCAATGGACCAAAACTGATATTTCAACAACAGAGTATTTAATGAACAGAATAAAGAAAGGGATTATGCAGTATTAGTCTCTCTTTTTCCTTCAGTGCACACTCTGAAGATAGTGAGACATCTGCTCACATTTGCACTAATGCTAAGGAATCTCTATCCACTCCCAATTTTTATATGTTGAGCTTATCTTCTTCCCAGGAGACTTTAAAATTACCTCAAATTTGGAGGCAATAGAACAAGTGTATCAAAAGATAACTTCTTAGCAGAAAGGTAGCTCACCAGGTTGCAATCAGTCCTGACATTCTGATCTTGTTAGAGAAATTCAATTATTGCAACACCTGAACTAGCATATCTATGCCTGGAAGAATGCTAAATTAACGAATATTGGATGACAGAAAAATGGACTCTCGCTCTTTCTTCCCTACATTTTGATTTCCCTTCTACTGACATACTCTCCCCATAGATGTTTTTCTGTGTGCCTCTTTTCATCCTGCATTATGGAGAAATTGTGCTGGCCAACACCAAATGATACAGCTAGATGAGTCAGAACTCAAAAAGAAAGCCAAAGAACACTTAATCAGTCAGAAAATGGTCTTTCTTGACAGCAAAAGCAAGCCAGAATTCACATCAGCCACTGATACATATTTGCCAATCCATAACATAAATCTCTGAGTGATCACTTATTCTACAGCTATTGAAAAAAATCTTATTTTTTCCCATATTTTCTTCATGCTTACTATTGTTTTCCTTCTTTCTACACCTGTTTTGGAAAATGTAGGAAAAAACCTAATATTTGTATTGATCTACTGAAATCTCACAGAAAGAACATTTTCTTCCAGTCTGAAAAATTTCACTTACTGAAGGGAGAGGCAGAGCAATTGTGGTGGACATCTGGCATACACCAAGAGTCAACCCACCACAAGGTATAAAACATGCTCGTTGCTTCCAGACTGATGTTTTTGAAAGGAGATTTTGGAATTTGTAGTTGTCAGGTCAATGGTTACATCTCTGATTAGTCCTGCTTTATGTACCTTTGTCTTTATTGAAGCTCTGGATTTTAAAAACCTCCAAAATGAATGACTGACTCATAAATTTCAGTAGAATTAGGCTAAGATCTTTATTCTCTCACCTGCAGAATAGGATTGTATATTTTTCCATGTGGGAAGAATGTTTTGACTCATGTCACAGATGCATTAGAGAATAGTCAAGTTCATTTTCAAAGAACAAAATTAATAATATTAACCAATATTCTTTTAAAGGAGTGTGGTCTTGTCCATATATTTAGGCAAACAATGTCCAGAAATTTAAAACAATTTCATGTAGAACAACTGGTTTTTGTTCTTTTGACATTGGTTTCATCACGTGGACATTTTTCTCTCTTGTTTATAAAAACTGTTTTCTTCCCACTCGGTGCTTTATTTTCCAAAAGAATCAAGAAGACTTTTCAGGGAAAATGTGAGGTGATGGAGAAAAATAAGAAAGATATGTAAGTCAGAAATATGGGGCAGGGGGGAGAAAAATCTGTTTTAGCTCTTTTTTCTCTAATTCTTTTGCTGTTAGCAATAATAAAACAGGAAGCGAAAAAAAAAAAAAAACAAACAAAAGAGAGCCTTTTGCTGTAGGGCAGTGGTCTCTTTAAACATAGAAACTAGTGATAAGCTTTTTTTTATAAAAAAAGTGCTCTTATTTGCTGCATAAGTGTGTTCACCTTTTCAATGTCTTTGGATGAACCACAATCCCAAATCAAATATTGTCATGCATTATTAAATTAAGTCAATTATATGTCAAATAGATGACGTTATGCATTAAATTTGTGCTGATAGAGACTGCATTTTTAGAGGGCAGTCAACATATTAAATTCTAAAAAGAGGCAATATATTTTTCTGCTTGCAGATCCCTTTGTAATTCACTGGGATACATTATATAGAGGTTCCCACATGCCAAATGCAACCCTAATAATTTACAGGGAAATGTAGTGATAAAGAATTCAGAGGACTGAAGGAAATACAAATCCATTATCAACTTTGGACATCAGGATGTGTTGGCAGTTTTTAATTCTTTTAAAGTTTATTCTACTTCTGTTTTTAATTTATCTTCAGCTTACACTGCCTCACGTGACAGCCTCCTGGCATCCATATGTTATTGCTATTAAAAAAAACCCAAAAGGGCTAAGAGAGCCCAGTAGCTCTTCTCTCTAAACTCTCTCTAAACTCTCTAAACCTGTTTAGTATCTTGTACATGCTTACCAGCTGCTTATTCTTGAGAGGGTATCTAAGTGGCAGCTTTTCTGATTGTCATCTTATGCTGCATCTGACCATCTGTGCAGAGATTGTTTGAAATGTCCCTAACTTCTCAACCTACCAAAACCCACATTCACAACAGTTAAGTTTACAAAAAAAAAAAAAAAATCTTCAAGTTGCCTGGATTATTGATTAAAAGAAAAAAAAAAAGGTCAAACTTGCAGCCATATGGTAAATTCTTGACTAATAGTGTCATGAAAACAGTCTTTTTGAAGGGTAAACTAACCTTTCGCAGGTTGTAATTACTCTCCTACTCACAGAAAATTCCCTTGTATACATTATGGAAATGGGCCTGTTCCAGATGAATTATATAAAAGTTTGCTTGGAAAAGTAGGGAGATTGACAATGATGTTCTCCTGGGCTTGTTGCAGACACAACTTCATAGACAGCTAAGGCTTTCTTTCTAAATATTCCCTCTGTCCATTACTTATTTGTATTGTTTAATATTTGTTTGATATTATTTTCCAAGAGAATATATCTTCATGCAAACTTACCCTTTCCCCTTCTCTTCCCCTTTCCTTCCTTCCCATTCCCTTTCTTCCCCTTCTAAAAAATTCTGTATAAATAAAGGTGTTGCAAATTCAATTACTATTTACACACACTTGAGTATAAAACCAAAACAAATTGATGATGTGAATTCATGTGAGTAGAGCTGATGAGAGACTACAATCCAAAATAACTGAAAATAGTAGTATCTGCTAGTATCACACAGAGGGTTAAGTACATCTAAGGCTTATGAAGTTCTGGATAAAGGTAAGTGTATTAGCTTTTCTTTGGTCTTTTGGGAATAGAAACAGATTGGCAAGATGACTTTTGCAAGTTCTTTCAGTAAGTCATGAACAGTGGTGGAAAATAAAATACAGGGCCAGCCAGCTCTTAAATTTAAGCCCAGACAACACATACTCCTTATCTTGGCTGATAGCTGATTTTCAAAGACACACTGGAAATGTTAACCTTTCCCTTAAGACTGATATAATTGTCTAGATTTAAAATTTTCCCTAAATATTGAAATTTAGGTGCATTTTTTTTTACTTTTTATTTGTCTTTATTTTCAACATACACTATTAGCAAGGTTATTGCCACCTGTCTCTGAACAGCTAAGTTGGCAATATGCCCACTTTTGGTTTGGACCCAAGCTGAGAAAAGTTCTGCTGCACCTCAAGTATGCTTCCTGATTTCCTGGAAAGACAGCTGGACTTGCAAACTGAACTTATTCCTCTTTTATTTCTGGTCAGAAATTATGCAGAATGTGCCACTAAAGAATCTGCCTTCAATTTGATCCCCAAAATCAACAATCCAACATTAGGCTGACTTTTGGGAGAAAAACCAGTAGTAGAATTACTTCTGGAGGTTCAAGGGGCAAACCAAAATTTCTCACAACAATTTAGAAACCTAAGAGTAAAAAAAGAATGTGTGAAATATTTCAAAATTATTTCATGAGGGGATTGCAGAGGTAGGATAGGAAATCACTCCTGTTTGACTGAAGGGAATGCATTAATGCATTTGTTTCTTTCTTTATTTTTTTTTTTTACTCCCCAACTTGAAGCTAGAAATGAAACCTCAAATATATTAATGAGGCTTTCAGATGTATCTTACCACTTGCAGAAAATGACTGCTATTGCCCAAGGAAAACTCAAGGGCTGTCCAGATACAGACAGGAAAATTAAGCAATTTACAAACAGTGGTCTAGATACTGGTTTTGGATCAAATTCATTTTATGTAATGAATTCTACTCAAGGCCAGCAGAAAAGATTTAATCTTATTGGTACAATTTCTTGATAAATTGCACAGTTTTAAATTGCAAATGATGGTGTTAAAATGAGGAGTGACTTCCAGCAATGTAGTGAAAAACTGTTAGCAAAATGAAAACTCAGTAAATGCCTCCATTTTCTGCTGTCACAGTGCTATATAGATACAATGGATTTATAGAAGGAGGCTTTTTTTACTCCTTTCCTTGGCTAGATTTAGTGATCAGAAAGATTGTTTAGGAATGAAATAAATTTATTATATTTTAATTTGTTGAGAAATTTTTTTTTCTCTGTAGAGAATGATTTCTTATCTCTTTCCTTCTTGGGATTTTTTAAAAAATTCTGGGTTTTTGTTTTTAATTTTTACTTTTGAGGGGTAAACCAAGATAAGTAAAACTCATTTCTGTCAGCAGGCAGTTGCTGGGACTTGTGTTCAATGCTCCTCACATTCATTACTGCCTTTTTATTTCTAAAAGCCAAAAAGGTTCAATTTACTTTACAAGACTATAATCTGTTAGTCTTTGCAGATTCTGGTGCTAGAGAATTGGTTTAAAAATAACAAAGTCGCTAATCTTGGAACAAAACAAATGAAGTTATCTTAGCACACCATGACCAGCTAAATAGTGAACTAATTTAATTGCCATCTTACACTAACTAGAAACTGTGTGCATGGGTGAAAGCAAGTGTGTGTGCTAAAGAACTAATCCTGCAGAGTAATTAAATAGTTAATGGAAGCCCCTCATTGGATGTATTTCTATCCTTGACTTATGATTCTATGATATTTCAAAATGTTAATCCCTATCTTCCTAATTCACTTTGTAATTGTTCTCTTATTACGTTGCATGCACTTCATTTTTATAATGACCTTTATGCTCTGAAGGAGCAGATGAGTTAATCTCTTCCCCTGAACCACAAGAATGAATAGTGCTTCAAATAAATGATCCAATCTAGATCAGTTGCAGATGCAAATGGAGATCCTGTATCACTAGCTAGTATTATTTAAATAGCCACATGAAATCTGTATCTCTCTAAAGATGGAGCTCCTGCTTTTTAAAAGTGATTTTATCTACTCACTCACAACCTTCTCATTTCTTTTAGTCATTGTCTTCAGGATACATTTTATCCAGAACCATGCATTTTGATGTAGTGCATCTAAATTTGAAGGGCAAATTCACATAAACTGGCAAAACTCAGTGTAAGAGAAAAAGTGAAAATCAGAGTTAACATGCCTGTTACACTGACGATGTACTCAGTCCGGCTTTTCTGTAACACCTTCAGAATGATTTGCTCTTCTTCTCACTCTCTGCCACCTCAAACGCTTCCCTCAAGTTTCTCAATAAAATGTTCCACTCTAAATTGTAGTTTCTCTGCCTTGTAGAACATTATTTAGCACAGCTCAGTAGAGAGACAAGTTTCTGTAACATATGGCACCACTGTGCTTTGGCAAAGGTGTGCTGACATGCTTGTGCTTCCTCAGCAATGATTCAAGTTGGGAGCCATTCACTCCTGTCTCTGCCCATTGATTGGCTTTATAGCTATCTGGCACAGTGAAAGATTTGTAGAATCATTCCTTAGTATATACAACTGGGGTGTGTGTCTGTGTGTGTGTGTGTGTGTGTGTGTGTGCGTGTTTTGTAATACAAGAATGACTTCAGTCAAGCTTTTGTGTGTGTTAGGGGTTTTTTGATAGGTTTTCTTGGTTTGTTTGTTTGTTTTGTGCTTTAGCTCAATTTTTTTTTAATCCTTTAAATTCTTCATTACACAAGCAAATATTATTCAGCAAAAATACAAAAGCATTTTCTAGTTCAAAGACTGTAATTTTAAAATAAGTTTGTTAATGAAAAGTCTACTGCCCTCTTTCCCCCACCCCGTCAACCTAATACAAACATATGTCTGGACTTTGCTCAGATTTTCCAATGTCATTCCTACTTGGTCAGAAACCAAGTAAAAAATGTTCCTTAACAAAAGAAAATGTTTAATAGTCAGTTATAAGTAAAACTGACTGAGCTGAGTGAACTGATGCAGCAAAATCTCAAATGGTGAAAACCAAGCTTCAATTTTTGCATCAAAATATCAAAGCAGCTGGGTTTCACGTGAAGAGTTTTGAATCCTTTTGGCAAAATTTATTCTATTCTCTTATGGGCTCCTATATGTGCTCATATATATTCCATTTCTGAGCAATAAACAAATTCTTTTCCTCTGGACAGAACAATTTTAAACCCCATGGTTGCAGATTCTAAATCCTGACATTTGAGGTTTCATCTCTGTTGCAAATGGTATGGTTGGTGTACTCTGAGCCATGGATTCATATATCCCCCATCCAATCTTCAGAAGGGCTTGAGAGTTGGATGCCTGTTGGCTGTCTGCTTTCATCTAATTCCAGCACACTATTATCTAGCCCTCATAATTGCTCTTCCTTTTCTAGGCAGCTGAAACTCAGCCTTCAGATGTAGCCCCACAGAAAAAAAAAAGTTTGGGGTGTATAGAAAGGCCACTGCTGGGGCCTCTCATGTTCAGGGATGTACCTGAAGTGTCATCTCCAGGGAACAATGTTCTCTGAAAAGTTTCTGCCACACAGTCTTCAGCCACAGAGGCCCGATTTTGATAAATAGTAGCTTAATCTTCCATTTAAACACTGTGTTCTGTCAGTGCAGGGTCCCTCTAGATTAGATTTGATGGCCCTTTTTTGTGATTCACAGAGTAAATCTTGAATGTTATTGATTTTCAAAACTATGTGAATGATCATTTGATTTCAGAAAAAAAACTCTATGCTGAATAGACATCTGTACTTCTAGTTAAAAAAGACCTCAAGGTATTGAGATGTAAAGATGGATTTATAGCCTGTTAAGTCCTGCCTGAATTTTTATAGCAATAGTTAGCATGCGGGAACCCCTGGGCAGGTGCTGTTGGGGTGACCGCCTACCGAGAGCGATCCCCTCCCGGTCCAGAATGACCAAGTCCCACAGCCCCCCTGGCACTCAGGCCCAGATGATGTAATCTGCGGACACCAGTGAAGAAGGAGGGCTCTCTGTTCGGTAGATCCAGTTGGGTTTTATTGTAGAGAAGTCTGAGGGTCCAAAGGGTTGAAGGGAGCAGGAGGAGGCAGGGATACAACCACAGCCGAAGGGATCCGAGGGCAGAAGAGCCCAGATCAAAGGAGGGGCCAAGGTATATAACTGGGGGAAGGAAGGAGGGGTCAGGGTACAGAGTATCCAGTAGGAAAGGGGGTAGGAGGAGGGACTGAGTGAGAGTGGCATGGGTTACTCCAATGAGGAAACAAGGCGGGAGTGGTCCATGCAGCTGGGCCAATGGGGAAACGGGGAGTACAGAACTTTCCAGAACCTGGGAAGGAACAACAGCTAACTGATGACCACTAATTAACATTGCTGGGTAAAGGATCATGGGGAATTGTCCCAGTTTCTCACTCTAACTTAGATACCAGTGTCCTCCCATGGCAACTCAGGGTCAGCCTCCACATTGCTGCCTCCCACATTAGCTCTTTATCCCATTACTTATTCTAAATAAAGAAATTTTTTGATTATTTTACTGGTATATTTTCACAATCTTTTAAAATTTTGTGGTCAGAAAGATTTTTATGATGGTTAAGGTTATTTTTTTTTCATTTTCCTTGTTATTCTTCATCTCCCTTTAGCTCCTCTACACCTTTTATCCACTCCTTTATTATTTGTTTTTCTCCTACAATTTTCCCTAAAAGGTATTTCTTCACAAAAAAACCATTTTACTTAACCGTAACTAGCTGTAGTTTTGTTTGGATGGTTAATTTGGGTTTTTTTTGTGGTTTTAGTAATGTTTAAAAGTGGAGAAAATAGAGATGTTTCTTTGTGAAATCTTTAACTAAGTTTCAGTATTTTTCTTTTTGTTGTCTTTGTCCTAAACATATGCTTATAATTCCAAATGGCAAAAATATTAAAATTTTATCTGACCTGAAGTTCCTAAGGAAGATTGAACCATTATAAAACCAGAGGTCAAACAGAACTACTGATGCTGATTGTGATGACAGCAATGTTTAATCTAATTCATTAAATGACATTTCTTCTGGCAAGGGCTAGACATTGGGGTAATGTGGAGCAAAATAACTTTAGAAAGTATAAGCAGGAGGAGTCACAGTATGATGAGAATAGCCATGAATCCTCATTCTCTGCAGAAAATCAAACCTTTTTTGATCAAAATTCTGCTCTTGCCTAACAGCAGGAAGTGCCCAGAGGTAAATGCATTCACAATTTGGGAAATTTATATAAGATTACAGACCATATTTGTGCTATTCCACCAACATGTGGAAACAAGGTATGGGAAAGGCAGATGTGCCTCTCTCTCCAGAATAGTTTAGGTGTACATTTTCTGTCCTAGAAAGTCTTGTAAACTGTCAGAGAAGAGGTCAGTCTCCATACACCAGACAGAATGTGTAGGAACAGAGTGATATGACCAGTTCTCCCTAAAACCAGCTACCTTTTTTCTCTACTAGTGTGAGTGAAAGTGATGCAGGATTTAAATAAGATTCACACTGTGGGTAAGGAATGTGGTTGAGCTGTGAACTAGGATGGAACCTTTACTGTTGTCTGACCATAGACCAAGACACATCCTTTTGAAGAGTATTACAGAATCAGAGGATCAAACAACTAGTCTGGAAAAGACCTCTGAGATCATCAAGTCCAACCTATGACTGAACCACCATGTCAGCTAGACCATGGAATTAAGTGCCATATCCAGTCTGTCCTTAAACACTTCCAGGGACAGTGATTCCACCACCTCCATGGGCAGCCCATTCCAATGTTTAATCACCCTTTCTCTGAAGAAATTTATTTTTATTTCCAACCTGAACCTACCTGGTGCTCTTGTCCATTTCTAGTTGCCTTGGAAAAGGCAAACTTCTTTTGGGTATTTGAAAATTTATTTCAAAACTGGGAGGAAGAGCTCTTCAGAACAGGGATGGCCCAAACCTGCACCTATAAAAAATATTTTGGACTTTTCAAAACTTGATAATCCTAGCTTTCTATTCAGTAAGATATATTAATTTATGTTTCTTTGCCAGTGATAAAGTACTGTATCTAGAGATTTTTCTAAAATTCAATCAAGAATGCTTTGGAACAAGGACATTTCCTAAAAGCAAAGGTTAGTAAAAGTTTTCTTATGGAACCTCTGGAGAGAGTCTTATAGATAGGACTCCATTCTGAAAATCATGCTCATCCCTGTAAAGTGCAAGTGATAAAAAGTGAAAAGCTAGGATTGTCTCTTTGCTCCTCTAGGTCCACTCTACAGCAGTGCCACAGATCAGGATGGCTACAGACAAAAATAATTTTTTACTCCAGATAGTACTTTCCACTTTTCAGGAAGTTTCACACATTCTTTCCATTCTGCCTTTGAGATGAATTTTGCATCTACATTTTGGTATAAACACTTGATTTTTGCATTAAAAATGACGGCACACTTCAGGTTACCTACCTATTAGCTGAAGGGTAGGGAAGAAAAAGAAGGGAACTGGCGGCAAAGAAAAGGTTACCCAAAAGTGTGTGAAACTTGCTGTGGAATACTGAGTAAATTAGATTCTGTTTGTTAATCCTTAGTGTAAATTGTTTGAGGATTAATAAGAAACCTGCACCAAAAACAATACTCCATACCATTATTGTAGTAAAATTAAATTTATATACAATTTCTATCTATCTATGCCATTTATCATAAAAAAAAAAACAACCTTCTATCATTCTGCCATTTATTATGAAAAGCAAGTATAGGTTCAGTTAAAGCATGCTATTCATTGTGAGTGTCAGCTGACTGTTAGGTAATTTCTACAATATATTGCCCACTGAAATAGTGACTTTATGGTAATTTTTTCCCCCCCAAATATATACTATACACCATATTAATCAAATTAATTCCCACATATAATGGGGTTTTTTGCTTGGTGTTTTGTGGGGGGGTTTTGTTGATTTGTTTGTTTCTTTCTTTCTTTTTTAATTTTAGGTGTTTGTTTTGGGTTTTTGCCTTTAAAATGTATGGCACAAGAGGTATTAATTTTGCATGTTTGTTTGTAATATTTTAAGTCTTAAGTTGAAAGAGAAGGCCTACTGCAGAACCCAAATCCTGATCTGAGTTTCATTTGGACTGAACCCTTAGAGAACTTGTTAGGAAAAATATGGGTAGGAGATAAAGTAATTTGTAAGTTTTATTATGAAGTCAGTTGCTAGAAGAAAACATTTCAGTATTTTATTACCAAGAGGTAAAACCCAAGGGTCACTATAAGCATTTTATCAGATATAAATTTTAAACTCAAACAAGACTTCATACTTTTTGGACAATGATAACACACTAAATGAACCTCACTGTTGGCAGAAAAATAGAAGGATAAGGGCAAGTCACTCAACATGCAAAAGAGCTGTAGACTACAGCAACTCACTAAAAATATAACTCTTGCCTCATGGAATGTGTAGGACAGGCAAAAACCAAACTAAATACAGGTACAAATATAATATTAAACTTTAAATAATTATTGGTGTTATGAACTCATGCCACTAGTTATAGTTTGTTTCTTGCAGCCATCTTAAAAACTTAAATTATCCTTTTGTATAAATAGGTCAGATTGCTCACGTATCAGACTCTGTTTGCTTTCCATAAATCATAAATTAAAAGGTTAAAATTAATTGATTAAGAATGATGATAATTATAGTAAATATAAGCAGAATACCTAACATTGTAGAAAGTTTTGAGTAAGGCAGTAAGTCTAATGAAAATTAAATAAATTGTTTTTAATAAAATAAATTCAGTGATTGGAAAACTCCTGGTTTGGATACTTGGAGGATGAGCTGACTTGTGTTCCTATCCTGAATAAGAAAATATGTCCCTTAGAAGAGCACTTCCTGCTTTGCAGATTCCTGTTTACTGCGTGAGGGCAGTAAGGAATGCAAAAGGTTAATTTGTCTTTGCTAAAGCTTAATACTAAACTCTAGCATATATCAACTAGCATGATAAATAAAGAAACTGACAAAATAATAAGACATCAACATGGCTTTTCATGTCCTGTTTTCTTTCTCTTCCATGTAGAGTCTTTGAGATGTGAAAAAAATCTAGGATTTTTTTTAATCTCTTGCTAAATAGGAAATGCCATGTCAAATGGGGACCCTTCTGATATTACATTCTGGACTGTTTAAACCCTTGTGGAAACAAAACAGCGGGACAAAAGATGCCCACATTTAAAAGTAACACTGGACCCCAAATGAAGTAATGGAGACTACCAGATACTAACCAGGATCATTATAATATGTGGGTTCAAGCCTTTAAAGCCTGTGAGGAGACCACTTTGGCTTTCCCCATGTTTACTTCCCCCACATCAGTGTCAAAACCCACTCTTGCATTAGACTGCTGAGTTTCCAGTGCTAAAGTTTCTTAGTGCCCTCCATCCTTTGATTTTATTGTGGCATTAAACTTGTCCTAAGTTTAAAAGAAGAACGTATAGGGAACGTATAGGTGTAGTGACTTCTCCACCCTCTACTAATATATCATATATATGTATATATATATATATATATGTTCTGAAATGTCAAAATTGCATTGAAATCTCAGAAGAACCTGGGCCTTACACTAATATATGATGGGTCTCCTTGTGATACCATAAAACCTCAAGGACTTCAAAGGAACTCTAAAATATTGTCACTGGATGGTAAGTACTGTGGGAAAAGGACCATTTTTTTTACCATGAGAATATTGTTTATTTTCTGTTGAATAGTGGCAGTTCTGAGATACCAAAGATTGAAATACCAAAACATAGGAGACAGGAGAAAACTCCCCTTCTCTCAGAAATTAATTGAAAATATTTTTGAAGAAACTTTAAGAGGTACGAATATAATAGCTACACGATTATCTACCCCTAAATTTCTCCTTTTTTTAAATTGAACATATTGCATGAAAAGTTTAAAATTTTGTTCTTCAGGCAGTAGAGAAATAGAATAGCATATATGAAATACCTACTTCTTCTTTCAATGAAGAATAGAATCTTTTAAGTAGAAATATTTATGAAATTTAAAGACTTTAATTCCTTTTCCACAGCTAAATATTGGAATAAGTATTGACATATAACATTATGTCAAGAGGCAAGTCTATGTCAATATTTTCTTCATCATTCATATTTCCTGTATGAAATGAAATGTGAATCTTTGTTGATGGCAGCTACTTGTAACAACTGATTGCAATATCAGAAAAGAAGCAAAAAAAAGATCATCATTTTAAATATCCCATAAATTTACTGACTAGGTAAATATATAATTGGAAAGGAGCCTAAGATATCAGCAACTAAACAGTCCATCACATACATAATTATTATGAAAGTTTAATTTTTCATAGATATTAAGCTATACTTAGCACCCTAGCCCATGTAGTGGTCAACAGATCCCTTTAAGTGTTTGCTTGGATATGTTAGCAAATATAATGTGAGTTTTTTTATATGAGAAACTCAGAAAATTTGAGTTTCAATCACTTATTTAATGTTCAGGTTTTCCAGTATTGTGTCAGAATTTGAAAAGTATTCCAGAAAATATTATTGTCTCACATTTTTGTATTGTTGTTATACTCGTCTGGGCAATTTGCATAGTAAGCTATTTATTATCCGTGAGTAGGAATATCAGCATTAATCATTTAACTGCAATTGAAAAATATAGGCTTCCTTCTTGCTACTATTTTGGTAGAGACAAATAATTTCCTTTGGATGATTAAGGAAGTGATTGTGCCTGCAAAGCAGATGCCTAAAGCTCTACCAGATATTAATTATATGATGAAAGAAGTTCACAATGGTATCATTTTCTCTTTCTAAACTCTTACTTAAATACAGAATTTGTTCAATATATTTTGCTCTTCAAAATCAGTATTAGAAAACTCTTTAAACTTCGTCTTTGTAATGAGCTCTACAGCTACTTGTGACATCAGACCATCATTTTGTCCTTGTGACACTGTCATTCTACAGAGGACTGTGATGTCACCAGAATAAGTAATTTCTGTTAGAGATGCTGGAGGACTGTGGGACTAGTTATGGCTTTCTTTGACCTGGATTCAGATCTGTGTGCTGTGCCTCTGAGACGACCTCACTGCAGTCAACAGTTCTGTCACTATGTGCATTCACATCACTAAATACTGTGTTGTCTTATTCCCCAGTGTGGAGGCGCCTTGTGCCACAATGTACATCTGTGAAAAATGAGCAAATATAAAATTTTACATGTATTCACATTTTACCACATAAAAATTTTATGACTTAGCACTTACAGCAGATTTCACCTTGTTTGACTTTGGTCATGTGAAAATTCAACATCTATTGTTGAATTTTACACTATTAATCTAGTGATAGGGTAATGTAATCCAGGTTTAAATGAGTCTCTTATGCAGCTAAAATGGACAACAACCTGAGAGATTTGTCTCTCTCTCTGCTATACACAGCATTAGCCTTGATGGCAAATTAAAATCTTGGTCCTTAATCTTGCTTAAGTTTAAAGGCTGAAAGTTGGATGGCTTAACTTGTCATCACTCTAGGCTCAGTGCACAAGGGCTGAATATGGATAGCTCTATCCTGCAGGAGTTTGAGCTAAATACATAATGTTTAAACTTTCATCCTCTAATATACAACAGGTGCAATTGATTATAGGACCAGCTGACCACCAGCACACCTGAGTTTTTTGAGACTTTTTTTAAGAAAGCTGATAATCAAAATGTCTCTGGAAATTGGAAGCCCCTGTTCACATTGAGAAATATAAAAAGTCAGCTGGTAATGTGTCACTGAATTTGTTTTTAAGCACAGAGTCTTTATTATGCCAGACTAAAAAGTTGCTGCTGGGTCATAAACAATGAAATAGTCCTTATATTTTTTTAAAGAAAGAGAAAATTTCCTGAACCTGTTTTTATTTTCAAAATTTTGTAATAACATAGATATCCTGAACAGAGTAAGCCTTCCAGAAACATGTAGATCTGCTAAAGTCATACTTGGAGATCTTTTTTTCCCCTCTCTGCCTTCCTAACTGGAGCTCTCTGGCCTTTGTAGCACTGTAACACTAGGGAGCACACTTTCATCAGGAATTATGCTGTCTGCAGCATCTACCGAGGCAGGGAGATAGTCAGTTCTGCACATCAGCAGTTGGGCAGCGGGCCAACCCTTGCCCTGCTGCACAGAATGACAAGGCATGCGAAGATGACAGAGCTAATGGTAAACAATGACAGATCTGTCGAGAGTCTGATGGGATGCATCTCTTGTTTGTTCGTGTACAGTACAGGAATCAGAGCTATTTTGTTCAGGATGTGCTTAGATGCCTGTTTGAACTCTTCACCCCGCCTTACAAATCAGACTTAGCAGAGCAATGAAGAGAGGTATTTTTTGTGGGTATGAGAGACTTACAGTAAGCTCAAAACTAGGACAGACAATTCTTAGAGAAGGGAGAAAATGTACTTGCTCTTCAATTTTATTTATTTGAAAAATTCCCTTGTTCTTATTGACCAGTTAATAAAACCTCATTGTGTAATTATTACTTCCAAAAATCAAGATATTTTTCTATAGAATCAAAGGTACAGAAGGACAGAAATAATTTCTTTCTTTGGAGTAGCTTTAGACTAAATTTTATTAATATAAGAACTATTTACAATTTAAAATACACTAAATTGTTCCATTCTGCAATAATTTCCAAGCAAATTTATTTTCTTATTAAATCAATTTATTTGCTGATTTATATTTTGATATAAGCCAAACATGTTTATCTTGTATATTGTACCACTGCTTTTAGAGAGTTTAAATTTAAAGTCTACATTACACATTTTATACTTTTGATACAGTATTCCTTATTTTGTTATGGTGACAAAGTTTTTTTTACTAGGCTGAGGAGTTATGAACAGATTTACCTGTGTAACTTTCATATGATCACACAAAAAGATGTCTGGCAATCCTTGCCATTTATTCTGTAGAAAACTTGTCTTATCAGAAAAAAGATATGTTGCACCAGGCAGTGCTAGAAATAACCATGGCTAATAATAACAACCCCACCAAAACTGCAACAACAAACACTGCAAAACCTTTCCCAGAATTTCAGCATAAGAACAGCTATCCTGAATCAGACCTGTGGTTTTAACAGTCCACATTTATGTCCTTTTCATTAGCTTCATGGAAAAGTTTAAGTTAATGTGAAATGAACAGTTGATAGGCAATCAGCTTAAATTCAAAACAGCATTTCAAGTGTTTCAGGCATTTTAGGCTATTAATTTTCTTCTTTTTTTCTGCTCTTCTCCATTTATGCAACCTTTATGTCACCTTCTACATGCTGAAGTATGGTGAAACAGAACCTTACTGATTTGGTTTGTATAGTAAGAAAGTTGAAATATGTAGAGCAATGTGTAAGTTCTTCAGATCCTCCTGTCTTCAGAGGACATAGGCAAGTATTTTTATTCTCTGGTAGTGAGCAATGCCCTCCCAAAGCATTAAAGTAGACTACTTGGAAAGATTTTGTATATGAAGCAGCAGTCACCTATGCTAAATAAAGTACTCCAGAGCTACCATTTTCAATTTAAAAAAATCCAGTAGAGAAATTGTGATCTTCAGGGGGTTAATAGAGTATGTGATCATAGAATTATTAATTTTCATTAAGAGAACTGTATTAAGTCAGGCTATGTACCTGTTACTTTGAGTAGAACTTGACTAAAATGAAACTAATAGAGCGTTATCCCACATAAGATCAACTTTGGGCTACAATTCTAGAAGCTCGACACCTAATCCAAAATACAATCAAGTGAAAATCTCAGACCATGGAGTGAATAAATGTAAACCATTGATAACATGGCTGCACCATCAGTTTTTAAGCAGAAGTTCCCATTGATTTCAGTACTGTAAAATCTATGCATTCTCGTCAGAGAAATAGATTCAGATTAACAGTGATTTTTTATCATAATGACTTTATCTGAGGCTATCTTCCATTTCATAAATATATCCTTAGTATTCCTGTTTAATACTCAGTCTTTTGCAATATTTCCTACTTTTCTACTATTCTGTGAAGAAACCACTATCTGCCTTTACAAAGTTTCTGTTGTTTTTTATGTAAAGCTACAAGGAACTTCTTGGGAGACTTGTAATCTGCATGGAAGAACTCCAGCCTATTACAGCTCTTGTTTGCTCCCTGTAAAATGACATCAGCCAGAGGTCACAGCTACTCTGTGGGGATCCACCACATGAGGATCTACTTGCACACTCTTTAAAAGCTCAATCGTCCTCTAGAAGGCTTTACAGACTAAAAAGAGTCAAGAGTTGAAAGACAAAAAAGGCTGAGATAGTTCAGCTGCCTAGTGAAAGGTCAATGACAGAGATGGATACAACCACTGGAACCAAAAAACTTTAAATTCTGTAAACTGTGTGGAATACATTCAGTGTTACCATTTCCTCTTTAAATTTATTTAACTTCAAAACCTTAAAGTCTGATTATTTAAGCTGTTTATGAAAAACATAGAAGACTGAATTCAAAAGGGCAAAACACTTTGTTAAATAGTCTGCTAATTTCAAAACTGTGCCAGATTTTTTCACTTTAAAGACTTCCATGCCTTAAAAGTAAAACTCTTAAATATTTATCATATGAACAATTCTGCAAACTGATACATACAAATACATACAAATACATGCAATACATACAAATACATACAAATCTGAAATTATGTATTTCCATCATGTCTAGTTACTGTATACCTGATCCCATATGTAATGAAAATAAGGTTGACTGTCAAAATTATTCCTTTTGTAAGTGGAAAATGTAAAATTAATTTAAATACTCTTTCATTTTTCCTCCTTTTTTGAGAAGAAACCATCTAAATATATGCTAACTGAAGTATGTAACTTTTGGCTTGTAAATGTTCTGTTTTTTGGAAGCTGAAGAGATATGCCTATGTAATAGGGGTTATAAAGAAGATTTAAATGCCTCTCACAAGTGAAAGGTTCTGTTGCCACAAGTTTAGCTCACATACAAACTTTTCATTTAGACAGAACAGGGAAAATTCCCTGCATAACTCTGAGCAGAATGAAATAACTGCAGAAAGTAAGAAAGTAACTGCAGAATGTAAGGTTATGAGCAAATACTGCATATTTTATGAAAAGAAAAAAAGGTCAAATTCTAACATCCTGACATTGGTCAGTGGAAAACGGAAGTTAACCAGTTGATTCCCAGGCTTCTATTTTATTCCTTGGCTTCAGAAACAAACAAACAAACAAACAAACAAATCCTATCATATTTTCAAAGCTATTGTAATCTCAAAATCAAATATACCATCAGGGAAGAAAGATGTATTTCACCTGTCATTTTAAAAAATGGTTACTAAATATAGAACCATTCCATCTGATCTATGTCGTACTTTTTCACTGTAGAAAAAAAAACCTAATAGAACTATATTTGGCTCATTCTGTTATGCACAAATATTATCTATCATATAAAAGCTACAGTGACTTTTATAGTTCATGTCTTCTCCTGAAATCACTTAGCATTTTCTTTGCTGTGGAAACTTGTAATAAAATGGTTACAACAGGAAAAGCAAGTCACCTAGCTGTACAACCCTCAAAAAATGAACACTTCAGCACTTATTTTTTATGGGCTAGTTAACCTCATTGGATTAAAATAACTGCCAAAGTCTGACCTCCATTACTGTTGATCAGAACTGAAATTTACTTCCATAATATATTATATTGACCACTTTAGAGAAATAAAGGAAAACACAAAAGGCAGAGAACCTACTCACTCTTATTATTGGATATATTTTTTCCAGATCTCTGAGGCTTACCATTTACTGCTACACTGGCTAAACTGGAAACCAAATCTATGTTCATGCACTAAAGCCTGCCAAAAATTATTTGTCAATTTTCAAATGTGTAAGTGACTATCTAATAATTAAGAAAGGGCAGGCACCTTAATATAGCAAAATTTAAGATGTGACCTTTCTTCAAGTGTTAGGAACTGAATTTCATTGGATCTGAGTTCTGGTTTTGTAATACTACATGCATTTATACGAGGACCTTATTTTGCCAGTTTGCCAGCAATCATCTCTCACTATCTGATTATCAGAAATAGGCTTTGTCTGTCCTTTTATTCCCTTTATGTTGACTTCTTCATAATGTCTTAGATATTCCACAAATACATTCTACATATTCAAAATGTTTGGATAATCAAAATACTATGTATCAAATACTGTTATGATAGCATAATTAAATTGAAAAAAATCTCATAGGTATACATCATAATAACGATCAAGAATTAAAAATAATTAATTAATATTATTTCTTTTTCTTTAGAGGAAACTAACCCTTTTTACATTATTATCTTGAGCTATAAATGAGGTAAATGATATCTACCAAACCTCAAAATGCTGCTCTAAACTTTGTCTGACTAATATGTCTGTTTGGCCTCACCTTCCGGTTATTCCTCAGTAATTCTAAACAGGAATTTATGAAGAGCTAAGTAGATGTAGGTTTCTACATGTATGTTTTAGGAAACGTGGCCTTAAAGTTTATGTTTGTTTCATTGCAGGAGTAGAACAGAATTTAAATATAGTGATACTTTCTGTTAGGACTTACAGTTTTGAGATCAGTATAAAAATATGGAAGACAGAAGGAATTAAATCTGTCTATTGTCTGACTTTAAATTATTTAGATTGACTTGTTACTTGTAATTCTATGTCTCCTCTTTTCTTACTTTTTCTTATTTAGCTTTCTGACTTAGAAATCTTGCTTTTCCTGCTTGCCCATTTTTAAATTATATTTGCACTATTTTTATTCCTTTAACTACCTTATTTTTTAATAGAAATAAAACAGACAAAAGGCAGTATTATTGCACATTTCCTGGAGACACTGTAAACAGAAAAATCAGACTTTGGCAATAAATTCTAACTTTATTTGTAAGAAGAAAGGCAGCATTTTACCAGAAACCTTTAAGAATCATAAATTAAGCCATGGGAATTAAGATTAACTTGAAAATCACAATTTGGGAGAGGAAAGTGACATCCTTTTGTGCTGCTTACTCATTCAGATGTGCTCTAAAAGTTTTTTAACAACAGTGATTAGAGGCATCCTAATCTGGAAATTACTCTAGAGTAATACAAAAATGTCAGTAGCTGGGCTGAAGAACAAACTGATGCTTTGAGATATTTCTAAAAAGCTGCAATAGCTGCCAAGTCAATGGCAAGGAGGCAGCTGTTCTGGAGTCTTTTGCTGTGGGTGTGAAATGTACATTTAGCTACTGACATCATTGACCACAACTAACCAAAATATACAAAAACGTGAACTTTATGTATATGTAAATTTTTTTTCAATGTGATAATTACTCAGCTAAATGTATAGTTGAGGGTGGATGGAGCCCTTTTGAAAAGCAGTCAGACATCTCAGTGGCTTTTCTTGAGGATATATGTATTGAATCATGTTTATAATGGTGATCTATGGGCAACATCTTGTGCTGTTCCTTCCCTGGTGGTAATCTGGGCCTCCATTTAATTTTTGAAATCAGTATTTTTAAAGAGATTAGATTAAATGTATCAAGATCTATTTGTATAAACCCTTACAGTAAATGCTTAATTCAGAAACACTTGGAGCAGTTCTTCAAAATTTCTTCACTTTTGAACTGAAAAACTGCCTAAGAAGCAAAGTCTCAAAGGAAAGGACTTGAAAAGGTAGATTTACATTAGAGTGATAATATAAGGATGTTAAAATTGATTTTGAAAATTTAATATTCCCCCCCCCACTGCTAGGTGCAATGATACCAGTAGACGTTATATAAGTATGCTTGTTACCAAAGATTAGGCTCGATCCTCTTTACTGGAAGTTAGCAGATTTCAAACAGTCATAGTGCAGTTGAAAAAAAAGGTTAAATCGTGATCCTTTAGTATTTACGTATTAAAATCACCTTTGACTTTGTAGGATATCTGCAGGTTCTCACTTATTTAGTGAATGAAATAATATAAAATGAGGTTTATAGATAACAATCCCCTTTAAATCACCCTTTTTAGAGCTCTCTGGCCTGTCTGAATGTAGAATCTTTACAGTTAAGCACTGAGTGTACAAATTTTTCTGTCATCCTAAGCAGAGTCACAAAAGGCCTCACTGCTCAGTATGCATTTACGTTTCTCTCTCTTTCCCCTCCTGAGACTACAGCAGGACTTGAACCATATCAAACCAATTAAAACTCCCACACTAGCATCTGCATCAACCATTTGAATCTGCAGTATTACTTGGGCAAGGACTATATGAGGAAAATGGATAAAAAGTAAATTGTGCAGGAAAGACAGTTAATTTTATAAGTTGTTTATATTAAATTTTTTGTAAGACAGTACATCACTACATTTTATTTTTTTGCTGTTCTTCCTGTGAAAGTAAATAAAGGCCTTAATTTCCTGGATAATTTACAGTGGCAGCCATTATATTCTTTGCCAGGATGGCATTCATAGCAAGTTGTTCTTTCTGAGCTTTTATTTTTCTTCATTATTCATTAGATGTAAACCACTCTTAGGTAAATAAACTGAAATAAGTCACTCAAGCAGACCTTCTTGGGAAGGATTATGCAAAAAGTCCCTGTACTCTAAGTGAAAAAGTTGATCTTAAATACCTCTTCTCTCCACATAAAAGGGCAGTGGAAGTTCATTTCTATATTCTTCTGTTTTGCTTTGTTTTAACTTCCTCCATCTGATAGCATTAAAAAACGTCTCCAGATTCTCTTTTAGATAACCACTGTACACTTAGAAATAGGTTTCAGAAACGAGATTAGTTCTTCCGGAATGATGATGCTGAACTATTGACCTGCGGGGAGAGAGATGATGATGTTGACTTTCACTCTGCCAGGCTGTCTATCTCTAGTAATTTTTCCTCTAAAATTCAGTAGTGGTAGGTTACAAAGCAGAGGTCGAGGTAAATTAAGTGGCAGCCAACCCACTGCATTATTCTGTGACTGTGATCTGTCTCAGTCTCTTGGTCATTCAAATGCAGGTGATGGTTTCAGTGTTGAAATAGTGAGGTGAAATGCAACTTGATTTAACATTTTAACCAGAAAGGATTGCTCTCTTCCTCTACTGCCTCAATGAAAGGCCTTTGATGATAACCAATGGTGATGGCAAAGTATATAATGAATGAAGGCGCTGGGTGCTAGCGCTACTCATAAAAAAGAGCTTGGAGGTAGTTAAATCTGTGTGTTTAAATTTAGACTAGGCAAGAAATTTGCGATGAATTATTTATTGGGTTAAATTTCACCAACTTTTTTTTTCTGTTCACCAGTTGTCCACAAACATATGGCAAAATTTGTGGATTTATTCATTACCTAGAAAATATTCATCTATTTCCTCAGTGAATAAATTCTTGGCCTGCAGATTGCTCATGAGCAGTTCATAGGGAATATTCAGAAGATGCACTGTGTGTGTTAGTTTCCACGTCTGCTTCGATATGCTGTAAATTAGCAGTATTATTATGACTAAAGGATCAAACGAGCAGATGCTGTGATGACAGCAATATTTCAGCTAGCCCTTTATTTAATTCTCATCAGAACATAACGTAGTACACTAAAATTACACTTCTGGATTTACCTGCAGCATATAATAGCTCCTATTAAATGAAGAATTACTTTCTGGGTTAGTTTACCAGTCCCATTTACATCATGACCCCAGCATTGTGTTGGCACAGCTGAGAGGACAGAGAATTGAAGTTCAGTCAGGAATGAACGTTTAACAGCAGGATGTTATTGCATCAATATTATCAGCAAAATCTTTCTGGTTAAAGCCTTGTATAAAATGAAAATGCATATTAATATATTTTATTTACATGAGGGTGCATGCACTTAGCCTCTGTAAGTAAGCAAAGAGAGAGCTCTTAGTTTTTCACTCTGGCTGAGGGGTTTCCTTTGTTTGTTTGTTTTTTTCTTATGTTAGCTATACAGAAGCATGAATATTTTTAAAAGGATGTTATGTGGATGGAAAAATGGGTCAATAAAATTAATATAAATTAATTTGAACTTTCCCTGTTTGGAGAGGTGACAATATTTGCATAATGTCAGTATTGTACATTTCCCTCATGTTAAGGATCACTTGTGCTCCAGTGGAGATGGTCAGATTTGCAACGGTGATAAAAGAGTCATAACGACTTTAATAGGGTTTTTGTTGAAGCCATTTTCATGCCCATCCTTTCCTTTTACCTACAAAGAATACCCTTCAACTTCTCCCTGTGCATATTTTCCATAGACTGCCACACTACTTCTCTGCAAATCTCTCTCAAGCAGAGGAACTTTTTCACTAGTTTTTCCATATCCAAGCATGGAAAAAAAAACATTTGGGGATAGTATTGAAGAGATATCTTCTCAGTTTCCCCAGAGAATAAAGAGAAGTGGAGAAGACCTTGTGTCATTTGAAGGGTCTTTGAATTTGTCTAATGTTCAGAAGTACACCACTCAAAATTCCCTCTCTGGGTATTCCCTTAGTGGGTATGACTTGGTATGGATGTTTCTTACACAGAAGTAACGCAACTGGATCTATAAATTGGAAATGTGATGGACCTTTGCAAAAAAGGCAAATCTGAAAAAGAAGAAAAAAATCTCATTTTATAATTTTTGGCAACTCAATTAGCCCATGATAAAGTATCAGTTTAAAAGCATACCATATGAAAATGAATGATACTTTTTAAATAAAATGCTCTTTAGTGTAATGTAATGCTTTAAAATAAAATAAAACTTAAATATTCACTAGAGAAATACTGATAAAAAGATCATTTTAAGTTTATAACAATGGTAATGATTATTATTCCTGGGGGGAAGAACTGGATTTGGTGTTCTCGATTGAAAGTGAGGACTCCCATTTTCTCTGTGAAGGACCTACAGCAAGCTGCAAAACTCAGGAAGAAGGACCCTCCATTTCTCCAAATGGAACTGCGTTTTTGTGCACTCCTTAACACTAGATTTATGAAAGGGGAATAAACGAACAGGTTTTTTTCCTATGTGGTTCATACCTCTACATCAAAAGTATAAAGTGAATTTAAAATTCATGAAAGCAGTTATATTCTTGAAACTAAGTTCCTGCTACATTCACTGAGTGTAAGAAAAGTCATTGCAAATGGTCAGTGTGGTTTAAGCAAAAAATGTGGAGCAAATTGTTTTAAGCTCAGAAACTTGGTGAGACACAAGCATTTAGAGCATTACAGAGAAATGAAGTTTCATTATGTTGGGCGTTTGGTGCTCATATTGCCTGGTTTGAGTAGTTTTTGTCACACTTCTTGTACCATTATGAAGTGCCAGTTTTTCTCTTTCATTGCACATGGAATGTGGGAATGTAAGAAATCCCTGAATTACACACCTGGGCTCACTGCCTAACACTGAATTGCTGCAATGCTTTGTGCCAGGAAGCCTAATCCCATTTGGGACCTGACCCAAATGATTCAATCTTATTACACCCAAAGGCATTGTGATAGCTTTTATAGGAGAACTCTGATATCTATGAAATAAATACAGGTAATGTGTGTACTTGAGGAGAGGAAATGCTGATTAAAAAAATTCTTCAAATTACTAGTATATTTCAGTCCTGAAATTACTCCTGCCAGTGTAGCAGTGAGAAAACTGTTTGACCATTAGAATTACCTATTCACATATATCATAAATAGAAATAACTATTTCAACTTGATAAAGAACAGCATATTTATTTTGTCTTATTTGAACTCTTTTCAGACACAAGAAAATGAGGGTGTTTTTATGTCATGATTGAAACCCTTGGAAAATGAGGATAGATAATATCCTCTATATTTATTATTTTTCTTCTAATAAAGATAAGGGAAGTATTTTTAGCTATGTTTTTCACTTTATTTCAGTAATATTATTGCTAAAAACTAAATTTGTAGTAGAATTATATGATTCTTTTGCATTACCATCAATTTGTCATTTACTTCCACTGAAATGCAAGTTGTCAGAAATCTTCCTTGTATTTGAAATTATAAGAAAATATAAAACTTCAGATATTTTGAAAATAGTCACTTTAAAATAGATTTACGTGTAACAATTTTACATATTCTAATTTTTTAAAAATATGGAATATTTATGATGCATAATTTAATTATTCAGTAGTTGATAACACTAGAATAGATAATTTATCATAAAACCATAATGAAATAACTCAGGAAAAATGATAGCTCAAAAATCTTTTTGATTATAGACCTCTTGCCAGTATATAGGAATAAATACTGGGGCCTTTAATGGAAGGATTATGAGAATGGAAGAACCTCTGACATCATCTGAGTAGAAGGTGAAATATTTCCCTTACAGCAATAAAAATGAATGTGCAAAAATTTTTTTTATAGCCCACCCAGTGTCCAAGATCCTCTGTAACCTCTGGTTGACTTGTCACTTGGAAGACAAATTTGCTCATAGATCGTGACTGTCAGAGTGTCTTTCTGCAACTGTATCAGTAATTAGCCATGCCTTGTTAGTGCTCAAGGCAAGTACATCTGTCACATTGAAATAAAGGGTTAGATTTTTCACAATTTTAGATAACATTTTAGCCCTTCAGCTTTGTAGCACCAACAAAGAATCCAAACTATTGACAAGACTGTGTCAATGGCTTTTTTAGATGTCTATGTTGTATTAGAAAAAAACCCACCAAACAGTTGTAACTCAAAATTTTTAAAGACTTTTTATTAAATGCAGAGTAAAACAAGCTTTAGGGGAAAATGGGGAGAGCTTGTGAGCTGATTTTAGTTTAGGCTTAAATCCTAAAGTCTATTGAGCTTTCCTGTGACTTTCTGCATGCCATCAGTTTCAATTGATTCGATGTAGCAAGGATCAATCCTTTGTCACTTAATTGTATTATAGCTGACTGTGTCTCTGAAAACAATTATAGAGCTATCTATAAATCTAGCACCAATAAAAATGGCCTCATATAATTATAACTAATAAAAAAATTAGCTTATGCACATTGATTATGGCTATCTTACCAAGAGGCTACAGTTTATTAAATAACCTCATGAACGAGATGGATGGCAAGTATAATGAGGTGAATCTGTGTTAGTATATGATATTATCAATCAAAAATACAACAGTCCAGGTAACTTGCTCTTAGGCAGGCACAGAACAGAAAAGAATGATGGGCTGTTCCAGAGTAAACTGGCCCCCTGGTTGTCTTTGACATTTACCCTTTCTCAGTCTAAAAGAATCAGGGCTATTTAATTTACAGAAATTTAAAAGCAGCTTCAGACACACATAGGGTTGTAACATTCATGCTGTTAGTTATTATAGTGCAGTCTGTTCTCTTGCCAAATGAGGAGTCCTCTCATGTCCTATGCCAAAATTAGCGGGCATAGACAATGAATGAGATGCCAGATTACAGATTTGGTCTAACTAGGGAATTTTCAATTAACTAGTTTTAGCCATTTTTGACACCTTGTGCTGCTTAAGTGCTATCAGTTGGAAGAAAACAATATTTGGACATAGAGGGCAAATTAATGAATTTGCATATATGAGAAATATTTTCTCAGTGTTATATGAAGTCAAATAAAACATAGAACCATGGAATATCCTAAATTAGAAGAGACCCACAGAGATCATCGAATCCAACTGCTGGCCCTGCACAGGACAGCCCCCGAGGCACATCACATGCTTGAGAGCATTGTTCAAGTGGTCCTTGAACTCCATCAGGCTGGGGCTGTGACCACTGCCCTGGGGATCCAGTTCCAGTGCCCAGCCACACTCCTGGGGGAAAAACCTTTTCCTAATATCCAGCCTAAACCTCCTCTGACACAGCTTCATGGCATTCCCTCAGTTCATATATTAACATATTATTAAATTACATATTTCTTCATGCAGGTTAAATATGGCCACCTCGTTCAATGCAGCATTGTTTTGTTGCAAACTGTTGTCTGTTATCCCTATTCCAACTTATTTGGCTCTTTATTTGCTTAGCTCTTCCTCTGAAACTCTGTCTTGGGATAATCTCTATCTTAAAATTTGTTGGCCATATGAATTGAATTCTCGTTGAAAATAACAGGAGCACAGATACACTCCCTCATGCAACTATTCTACACAGTGGATACCAAAACTATGACAAGAAGGCCTAAATTTTCAGAATTTTCATTCTTGTGAACTACAGCATTTTTTGTGGCCTATCTGTAAAACATTTTTTGGCATGTGTATCCCTTGATTTCGAAATAATGAAACATGCTTTTCCTCACTTTTAACTCAAAAGCTGTGTATAAGTCCATTTGTTTTTATTTTCTTGTGTTTGTATCTTTTGTTTCCAGGGCTTGATCTTTACAGGAAAAACAGCTGCCATTTAATGAAACTGCCATGAAGCAGACTACAGAATTCTAAATTCTAGGGTTTTTAAGCTTCTATTAAAAATGCAACGTGGAATGAAACTAACTGTTGGTAGGTTCTCACACAGGTGTGAGAAATGAAAAAAAGTCAAAACTCCTCAAATATTGAATAAATCATCACATAAAGTACAATAAGTTGTCGGAACCCAGAACATCCCTCTGGGTGTCCTGGATGGCCAGAGCCGCTGGCAGGGGGCTCTGAGACCCTGGCATGCAGCCAAAGACACACGTGGGGTTTTGATCTTAGCCCATGGAGCAAGTTACTAACTCTGTATGAAGAATTACAAGCCACACACAGAAGTTAGATAGCATAGTAGAGATAATCACGAAGTGAAAGGAAGGATTTTTGAGTGCTGTACAGGGGGATTTTAAGCCTTGTACGCAGGGGTCCAAGTTTTGTACATGGGGGTCAGGAGATCTAAGATGGAGGGACTTGGGTGTGCCCTGTCCTCTTTCTTTCTCCTTCCTAGCCTCCATGTCTTTGGTGATGTTGGCACTCACAGATTGGTTTAGAGTAGAAAGTCACCATTCAATATAGGTAGTAGGTATTGGAGAAAAAGTATAAACATGTAGTAAGTAATATATGATATAAAAGATAGCACCAGCCCCCTGGGAGGGCAGTGTGCCTTTGTCTGAGCTGCTGAACGGGCCACAGCAGTTCAGGGAGAAGAATCTTTTAGATAACCAACAATAAACTACCTTGAGAACAGACAACAGAAGACTACTGAGTCTTTCTTCGAAAGCACGGGTTGGAGGAGGGACTTTTCCATCTTTTGGGGTCATCCCAATCCGGGGGTGAAACCCCACAATAAGTGAAACACTTAATGTGCTGGCAGTCTCTTGCTTAAGACTCATGCAGCCATGATGCATGTATATATTGTAACAGATAAAAATGTTATATAAATTTTGTAAGCTATATAAATCTTCCTTTACATGTTCCACCTGGGTTTTTTTAAGCCAGTGTGCTTTGCATAGACATAATTTTAACCATGGAATCTTTAGAGTAATATATTTAACATTTGCATATAAGTACTGAACATCATATCAGGTACTTTACATTCATACTGGTAATTTCAATATTTCCTTCCCTGACTTTAAAGACTCAGGATTTTTGAGTGTCTGTTTCAGCTATCATCTCATGGAGGTATATTCAAGTGATATGCTAAGATTTCATTATAACACCCAAATTCACTAAGGACATTTGGGAATTTGCAGTTCAGGAATAAAATCAGAATGCGATGACTCCTATTTTTCTTGTTTTGTTTGAATTTATTTTTTCTTTAAGAAACCAAATGTTACTTTTCACAGAATAGTACGTGATAAAGTTCACACTGTAGTGTGACTTCACACTACATTTTCTCTCACTACTGTTAGGATGGACTATTTTTGACAGATTAAATAGAAAAAATATGAAGCCTTAAATTTTTGTCTTTTTCATCTGAAAAATTATCCTACTCTTAAATAATTCCACCATCAAGTATTGACTTTAATTTCAGTCACAAAAACAGCTTCTCATTTTAGTTAGATACAAAGACTCAGCCATTTTTGACCCTGTAATAAATACATAATTTTTTTTACTACAGGTCTTCTCAAATATCTACTCTTGATCCTATATTTTTGACATATACCTATTTTTGCTGAAATTCATTTACTTTGTGAAACTTCACACTTTCAAGGCAGGGAAACAATGTATCTAGAACCTTCTTTCTTTTTTTCTCCCAAGTTATGTGTCCTCTAATAGCAAGAAAAAAACCAAACAGATCATATTTAAAAAAATAACTCCTAAGATTTTCTGTCATGTCAAATATTCACTTCATGATTGAATTGGAATAATATTATTCAACTTTTTTTTTTTTTAATTGGGCATGAGGTTTTTTGTTTGCCCATACTTGCTGTTAACCTGAACCAGCATACTGAAACACACTGGAATAGATAGTTGACTACATGACATGACATGGTCAGCAGGACAGGGGTGTTGATTGTCCCCCTCTGCTCTCACAAGACCCCGTCTGGAGTACTACATCCAGCTCTGGGATCCTTAGCACAAGAAGGTCATAGAGCTGGTGAAGCAGGTCCAGAGGAAGGACAAAAAGATGATCCAAGGGCTTAAGCATCTCTCTTACGAAGACAGACTGAGAGAGCTGGGCTTCAATATGGAGGAGCCTCCCAGTACCTAAGGGGGGGCTTGTAAAAAAGATGGAGTGACATAAGGGCATGTAGTGATAGGAGGAGGGGTAAGGGTTTTAAATTAATAGGGACTAGATTTGGATTACATTTTAGGAAGAAATTCTTCACACAGAGACTGGTGAAACACTGAGAGGACATCCCATCCTTGTAAATGTTCAAGGCCAGATTAGATACAGCTCTGAGTGACCTGGTGTAGTGAGAGTGCCTCTACCCATGGAAACCGGGGGTGGAACTACAGGCTCCTGAAGGCCCCTTCCAATACAAACCACCCTAGGAGACTATGATCCATGACATTTGACAGACGACGGTGATAGAAAGCACAGTTAAATGGCTATGGGCTCTGAACCCATGGAGAAACTAGAAGAGGGAATCATGGACTGCTGTGATCTTGGCATAGTATACACCTTGAAAAACACTGCTCTAGTTCTTAATAAAGTACATAGCCCTGTATTATTTTCTTAGAGTAACTGAAATATAGCTAGCAGAAAAAGAAAACACTTTTCTGTTGTTGAAAGCTCTTTTCTCTTGGTAACTAAGGTAATTTCTAATTTAAAATGGATGCTTCTACCTAAGTAGTTATTCCTTGAGATGGGAAAGAGCCATAAGTGACTCCCAGAATGTTCAGTTCAGAAGTTAGCACAAACCTTATCTGAGCAATTCAAAAGGAATGGTCTGTAAATCTTTTGAGGAAATTTGTCATAGGCAGGCTTTTTAGTTTTTGAAATGCTTTAAGAAAGGGATTCCTTGAAACTTTTTGGATTTACATACAAGTTCTAAAGAACTGTGGAATTTTACAAAAATGTCTGCACATGATTTTAAGTTTTAACACTGGATGCAGTTGAAGAACAAGGATTAAAAACTTTCATGATTCAAAAGTGGAAAATAAAATAGATTACATCATGAACATTTGTAGAATTAAATTTTAGCTGAATGCAGATATTTGCCTAGGTAGAGTAGCCACTATATTATAGAACTGGAAGTAAATCAATTTAACTCAGGACTGTCAAATACACAGCAATGTATTAAATAAATAAATGTCATCTTAAAAGCTGTGGTTCATTTAGAGATGTATGGCATGAAAAATGTAATACAGGAAAGCTGGTAGCATAAGACAATTTACAGGAGTCTTCAGGTGTTGCAGAACAATTACTACATTCTTTATCCAGAGCCTGTAAAATGTTCCCTAGACAAAATGGTTCAGATCAGAACATTTTGTCATGAGAGGTGTCATACATATTAAACTAAAGAAAGATTTACACTGCCCAGAGATAATAAATGAAATGCATTTTCAACCCAAAATTTGAAACAATTATAGCATTCATAAATCCCAGGCATTCTTTCTGCCTGTATGTAAAAAAAGGAACTTGAATCTCAGTGGGGATGACAACGTATTGCTGGCTTTTGTACTACCAAACATCATAATTTTACATGATGGCACAAAGATATTCATGTTTCAGATGGAAATGAGATGAGATTTGAGGGCTTTCCATGACTAACTTTTTGATGGATTCTTTACAATCATGATGTTGTTGCCAGGGGAATTCATTTAATTGTGAGACAGCAGCAACAACAACCACCACCAAGCCACTTATTCTAATGGGAAAAAAGAACACAAGAGAGGGATAAGTGTACCAGTGCTAGGTAGAAGTAGCCTAGAAAGTAACTGAAGCATATCAAAATGATGAAATTAAACATCTGGAGAGTCATCCAGTAACTTGAGAGAGGTTGCTGTAGTGAACCACATCAGGACCACCTGTCAATTAGTAAAACAGCTCAGAGGAAATGAAAACGAGAATTCATAAGTCAAAAGAAAAGTGATAAGAGAAAAGTAACCTCAGATTATGATTTATTCAAACAATGAGAATGTCTTTTGCAAGACATTAACAATCATACTCTCCAAATCCCAGGAAATAACTGCCAAAATCAAGTCTGTTTCCTTAACATCTTCAAAGCAGCAGTTACATAAAACATGAGTGGGAATGTGTCAACAAACCAGGTTTATAAAAAATAGTTTATGTAGATTGAGGTGTTACAGCCAAGATGCTTTCAGGACTGAAGCTTTCAGGTCACAGTGTTACTTCTCAGAGTAGGCAATATCTCACTGCCGATGACTTGTTAAAGCAAGGACCTGATATTAATTGTTGCAAGGCTTTGCAATGAAACCCTTTTGAAGTTACTGTGTGCATATTTTGATGCAAAGGATTAAAGATAATGTAAAAAAGGAGGAAGTGTATGAAGCACTTACATGCATTCTTTGCACTGGGATGGATAACCTAAGGTCAAAGTACCTTCCATATGCATTCAGGTAGGCATATTACTTTAAGATTGTGTAACATGTTCAACATGGTGTTTAAAGAGAGCACCTTTTTTTTTTTTCTAGATGCCTTATGTAATTTTGAATGTGGTCTCTTTATATTATTCTTATCATTTCAAATCAGATACCATCTCCATTGCCATATGACTGTCAGTTTCATCAGTTTACTAATCTTATCAGGTAATGTACCAGCCAGAACATTTTTCATGTAAAAATTTTAATAACTGGAGGTACGCTTATACAGATAGGTGTTTGTCGTGTAACATTCAGCTCCCTGTCATGATTGGAAGGACTGATCTTTTTTTTTGATCTAGTTTTCTTTGAGTACTCCTTAAGATAATTTATGGAGTATATTGTGCTTGTATCTCTCCTAATTCAACAAGTTTAAAGTTGGAGACACTGAGAGGTTAGACACTGAGCTGAGTAGACATAAAAACAGCTTAACTAAGCTATAAAGCATTTAAACATGCTTTGTCCTAGGCTTAGAAAATCAGGCTTCTTTCCTGATACATTTAGCCTGAGCCTGCACACTTGTCCAAACTCATCAAGTCCAGTCATAGCATTACCTCAACCTTAATCTCAGAAAAAAAAAACCAAGCAAAACAGCAATACTACTGTACTCTACTTCTTTGTCATCTCTGCTCCTAGCCAGTCTATTAGAACTTATCCTTTGCAAGAGCCATCTCTTTATTACCCTTGCTAGCCATCCAAGCATATACCAGGCCCTGAGGAGAGCATGGTGTGATTGCTGCATAATGAACCAAGTTAAAATCAACCTGAAAATGTGCTAGGTTCAGGTCTTCTTAGATCACGAACTAACTGCATGGATAGGGGAGGAGTTAAATTGGAATTTGTTAAACTTGAGCTGTCTGTTCTCAATGCTGTAAAGCACAGCATTCACTGCTGAGTGAACTTCCAGTCCTAAATACTGATGTATTTAATCTACTCAGTGTGTTTGGTTTTCTGTTGTTGCTGCTACTATGAGTGTATTTCAAACATTTGTCCTTGTCTCCCTGTTTCCTGAGATCTAATGTATCAGATATAAAGGGTGATTTGAGGAGGACTATTGAAAATCCATCTACAACAACAAAATTACCTTGTCCGTGGAAAATTTTGGAGCGATTACTATTTCAAAGAAATGCTGAGAGGTACACAACAACTGAAAAGGCTGACTTTATATTCAGGACACTTGTTTTAAAGGATATGTTTGATTACAGGAAGAAATCAATACATTTACATTGACTCACTCTATATGTGCTGGTACATTGAACAAACAAATTCAAATTTTTTTGAAGACTTCCAAATTAGGGTGACCTTGCCAGGTGGAACATATGTTTGTATGGATCTAGAGGAGTTGTTGCTGTAAAGGAGAAATATTGGTTTCCTTATTAGATGGTGGAACAGGTCTTACATAGATCTGCTTTTTATACCAAGTTTTTGCTTACTGTATCTGTTTCAAAAAAATGGGAGTTTATTGTATTCATTTTAAAATATATGTGAACATCTCTGGAATGGATTTCCTTTAAATTTAAATTAATTTTATTTAAGTAAACTCTACCACACTGCTTTTTATAAGGTCATCACTGTTTCAAGTTTCAGGCTTTAAACCTGCTATATAAAATTATTTTGGACATTCCTGACTCAAGAATGCTTTGAAAGTAAATAAATCCTTCTCTATTACTAGAAGACAGTACATATAGCAGAATAAAAAGAGTACAGAAAATTGACAGAATTCAATTTGCTTGTGATTGTGAAATACACTTATTACTTTATTAACGCTGATGCTATACAAGAAATTTCAGTAATCCAATTGTGTCTCAAGTTTAGCTCCCTTAATGGTTCTTTGACAAGGATGAGCTCATATAACTTGCCATCAGCTGTTCACTCTTCCTGTGCAGTTACTCTCAGTATTATGTGAATTAGATATTGCAATGGCTCATTGCTCTTGCTCTCTCAGAAAGCACTTCAATGGATTTCTATTTCCTACTTAATAAATGTCCTGTAGATTTCTAGTAAGAGTCCTAGAAATGAATCCTTTTGGAGAGGACTGGAGGCATGTCAAACAATGTTCAGCACATATCTGCCCAATTTCAGGGTAAAAGACAAAAGCAAGGAAGTTTCATTGCTAGTAAAAAGGATCTAACCATGTGGTTTTGAGAGTGGGTTACCTGCATCGACGTGTCAAATTCAGCAAATCTAAATGAGCAGAACTTAATGTCTTTGTGTCTGGCACTTTATTGCTGGGCTGATGTTCTGTTCCAATACCAGATCCATGTGTTTCCAGGTAGTTTTTCTGCAAAGAACAGTAATATATTGAATTGTGCTGACTCTTCACAATTAAGAGGTTATGTGGGTTTCCCTCACTACATTTCTGTCCTTACTTATGTATACCTGGAATGGAGCTGAAAGGTAATATTCCACATTAATATGTTTTTATTCTCATTTTGACTACCAGAAAGGAATCCTAAAGGAATATTTTGTACTTTTATTGAATAGTTTGGACTAACTGGAAGATTCTATAGTCTGTTAGCCCATCTTGTTCCTCAAAACATTGTGTACATCATACTTGTTAGAGTTCAGTGGCCATATTTTTTGTTGCCTCTTCCATCAGTCTTGTTTCATTTCATTAAGAAATTTTTCTCCAATAAAGGATTATGGATTCTAAGTGGGACTGTGATTTGGCTTTGATATAACATCAAGGAATTTGAATTGCTATTGCTTTGGTATCTTTACATCTGTCACATAATGGGCATTCTTTCACAAAAACACAGACTTTGTTTTCTTCCTTTTTATCTCAGCCACTAATGTACCACCTAATATCACATTCTCCTTTCAATTATATACTGATAAGAAAGAATAATTTTCTTTTGAGATAAAATTTTCTTTAAACAACCATTATTCCCTTAAATTTCGGAACTCAGACTGTAATGCTCTTTATATGATCTTATCCTGTCATGACTTCCTGCACATTTGGAAGCAGAAGTATGAATTTACTAAGCAGATGTTGGGGATAGCTCAAAGTAACTTTGAAGAATTCGAACCTTTTGTACTCTTTAAATTGTTATTTCAGAGGGAAAATGAAGTTACTTGGGAGCTGAAAATGTGATGAAATTTTGGTTAACCAAAGCACACAAATAAAAAAATTCTGTATCGCGACTGTTCACAGAGGCATTTGCAATAATTGCAAGCAATCTTGCCATGTACTGTCATACATATTCATAGCAACAGTTTCTTGAAGATTCCTCCTCCAGGGAAGGACCTGTGCAATGACATAGTGCCTTTTACAACAGAACCAGAATTTTGACCATGAAGTTAATGATAGATAGCTTTTTGCTTTACATATTTGTGGATAATTTGCAGATGGAAGAAATGGCTGACCTTTTTGACTCAGTCTGAAGTGTGCAGTCCACTAGTAATATAAATAGGATAAAATTTATTGGTGTGAAGTACAAGATCATCTATGCAGTAATGCAATTTTTCTCTGTAAACTGAGACCCACTGGAAATGACAGATGAGGAGAAAAGTCGTAGCTATATTATGTGGTATCAGGGTGACTCCATGTTATGATAAAGGAGAAAGCAAGGAAATTTCATCGAGGCCCTTGTGAGAGAGATTTTTTTGTACAAGACCTTTCTGGAACTTCCTTTATAGTTATGAGAAAGCAAAAAGGGATAATAAAGAGCTACATGAAAAACAGGAGATCCAGAAAATTTCTACTTCTTTGGAGATAATAAAGTTCATAAAGAATTTAGTTCTATAAAAACTGTACATAACAAATTAATGCAGTGAGAAAATTAAGAATTTTCCTAATTATGAATTAGGAGAACAAATTGTGAGTGGAACAAATTTAGAGTGGAATAAAGCAGATATGAATCTCTGAAAAAAAATCTCATGTTGGAATAGTGAGGGGGAAATATATGGAAATATATGTTTCAAGACTGTGCTGACAACATCCTTTACCATTTTGTTTTTCTGTTGGTGGGCGCATAAATGTTAACCCTCAAACTTCAGAAAACAGTATCTTTGCTGCATTTTATTAATCTTTTTATTGTAGTCTTTTGCTGTTTTTTGGTTCGCCTTTTTTTTTTTTTTCCTCCTGGAACTTACCTGGCCAGAAGAGAAATAGCAGTATTGTCAGAAGAAATATCCTTCACTTGCTTTAAGCAAATCTGGTTGCAGCCCTCAAAGACAGCTAATTTCTCAGGTTAAAACTTATTCACAGGAAAGACTTTCTTCCCTTGCACTCTGATAAATGCTCTTTAGAGTGCTGTCTTGATAGGTAAAACAGGAAGACAAAAAAAACCCACCATGGTCTATTCCTTACCTGTTAAATTGTGAGTTGTGCTTCAGCAGAATTGAATGTTAGTTCAAAATTATTTACATTCTCAACAGCATTGCTCATCAATTCCACCATCCCAAGTGTACCTGATGAGATGAAAACCTTATTTTCTTTCTTTTTAAGTCATGAAGCTTTTATAATTCATTGCTATTTTTAAAATTTCCCCATTGACAGAAAGTTATTTCTAAAGGCAATGCAAACTCATCTATAGTGGATTATAAAGATCTGCTGTAATGAACAAGAGCAGCATAAGACCTTTGACTGTATTATGTCATGGGTTTATTTGTTTAAAGCAGGAGAAGTGATTTTAAAATGTTTGAACAAGGTCCAAGGCAGAGTATCTTTATGTCAGCTGTTTATAAATTACACTAATGGCGGAACTGACAGTTTCTCAAATATTTTTTTTTCAGGCTGAAGTGTTTTGTCATAATCTGGAGCTACATGTTTTCTGTGCAATTGATGCCACTGATTTTCTGCAGCCAGCTCTTGATAGAAGAATGTCTGTGGATAGAAACTGAATAGATTTGCATCTGCTATATGGCACTGGACCCAAGGGTGAAGCTGAGCCTTATGTGATTTACCTGTGGGAGTCTTTGAATCATGGAATGACTCGGGTTGGAAGAGTCCTTAAAGATCAGTTACTTTTTCTGGTTGTTTTTTGTTTGGTTGCTGTTTTGTGAAATAATTTTTTTTCTTGTTAGGTCTAACATGTTCCTCTTAAGAAATAACACTAATAAAAGGCAGTTGATTTTTTTTTTCATGATTTCAAATTCTCTGTTGTGCACAGAAGTTGCAAGCACTTGTGTGCCCTAAAAGATTTTCCACATATGTATTTCTATGAATGTGCTTTCATCTTCTCAAAATCAGGAATGCAGGCAATTTTCTCAGGTAACAACATAGCAAGTACCTAATTTAAAACAAAATTGAGCTGCAGTTTCTACCTTGATCCTGCAATAGTTTTGGTTCAGATCCAATCAAAGAACTAGTGAAATTATTAGGAGTCTTTCTTACTTTGATAGGGCTTGGATTAAAATGCTGACTTTTAGTAGTACCTATTCTGCAGTGTTCACACGTTAGCTGAAAGCCACCTGTCTCTCAAATCAACCAAGAATCATGCTGCCACATCTGAAACATGATAACTATTCTTTGGATACATCACTGCCTTGGGATATTTATCCCTTTGTCTCACCAGATCTATCCCTATTAAAACTAAAAAAAAAAATTGAATAGAAAAGAAAATTAATGAAGAGAAAAATATTTGTTAAAAAGTGATCAGTCAATGCTGAATTTGCCTAGGTATAGGAGAAGTCCTTGTTTATATGCAGCTACAGTCTGCTGAGAAGATATTTTGGGTCCTGCAGAAAATTAGTGAAATTTGGGATCTTCCATCTGGTAATTTGTTTTTTCTGCCTATGATTCTAGCTTGCTAAATTTGTGATAATTATGTCAATAGTATCATACCACAGTCTCTGCTCATATACTGGGCACGGTTTAGCACTACCTCTCTCTCACTCTCTCTCTCTCGAGGAGGGGGGGGGGGGGCTGCCCACTGCTTCTCTGAGTTCCTCCACCCCTCCGTCTCTGTGGGGAACTCACTCTTATCCAAGCCATCGCCTCCCGTCTCCGGCCCATGGCTCCGGCCTACCTCCCCCGGCCGCGTGGCCTTCCCCTCCCCCACCCAGGAAGCTGGGCAAGGTCTGAACTCTTCCATCCACCGGAACCAAGAGGACGTAGCTCTCGCTTTTAACCCCCTGTGTTCTCAGAGGCGGATCCATATTCAATGGTCAAGCCAGGTGCCAATATCCACATCTGGGCACTTATTGGTTTGACCATTACCACCTCCCAAAAACTCATTTCCTCTCAAACCACGACAATGTATCATTATTTTATGTTCTTCCCCCTTCTTTTTTTTTTTTTTTTTTACCCTTCCTTATCTTACGCGACCCTCCTGGAATCCAGGAGCCTTTTTGAGGTAAGTAGGTAGCCAAAGTCCAAAGTTGGGTGAAGATGAGGAAGAGATTAATTATTTAAATTACTGCTTGCATGAAACTTACTGCATGCACAACCACAAGGTTTTAATTTTTGTGTAAAAATAGACAATTAAAAAATTCATTCTTCTGTTTTAGAGCATATGTGCATTTGAAATCCACACCTCAATTGGCTGAGCTATCAGAAAGCCCATGTTACAGTGCTAAGGGAAGTAGGTGCCTGACTCAATCATATTCAAGCTCATTTTTTTTTCTAGATAGTGCTGAACCTCACCTGAACATGGTTTTTGGTGTATTTTTGGGGTAAACATGAGACAATTATGTTATTTGACAACAGTCACAATGCAACAGTTACCCTACGTAGACTTAACACCAAAGAAGCAGTGTCTTTTAAAAAAATACTGTATTTACTGTGTAAACTGTCTAATCAGGATTTTCCCCTATTCAGTTGTCCAGTGAGCACTGCTTGAAAGTTGTGCCATAGTTTCAAGAGAAGCTGTGAAAAGAGTTGTATAAGAATGAAGACTCTCTTCTACTCCACAGTCCTTCCTTATGACCTAGAAGAGTTTTGATCCTTACCAAGTTTGAAATATGCAGCAGCTAAGGGTGGCAGGATACCTATCTCAATCAGGGAAGCAGTGTAGTCGGCACGTTTATCTGTATGTCTTCACACATGCTGCACACATTCCCTGTGTATTATTTGAGTAGAAATAAGTCTCAGTCAATAAAAACACTGCTAGTTTGTAGTACAGACTCTGGACAGCCTTGAATCCTACATGTACTTTACAGTTAACTGAAATAAATTAGGGAAGAATTGGAATTAAAAACCTCTTTACCTGGTTTCCTTAAAAACAATTCAAAACACTCCACCCTGAAACAAATCAATCAAACCAAACAAACAACCAAAAAACCCAACAACAAAACCAAAAAACCCAAAACCAAAATCCAAAAACCAAAAACCAAAACCAAAACTCAAAAAACCCCGCAAACCCCGCCCCCCCAAACCCCAAAAAAACAAACACCACCCCCACCCCCACCCCCCCCCCACCCAGACTTGTATTATGGAGATTTCTGAGGAAATGGAGTTTTCAGATTTACAGTCAAATGTCATAATGCAGAAAATATTGATTGTCAAAGCTGCTTGTAGTCTAAATAGTTTCAATAGTTTAGTATTCTTGGAAACTAAAAGTCAATTACCAAAATATCATTTGCACACAGATACATCCAACTGTAAACATAACAGAAGACATGAAAATTCTCAATCCAGCAAGGGATGGTGGTGGTCCAAAAACAAATGCAGTTTCTGAAAGAGGATTCTGTACCTTTTAGAATGCATCATTTAACTAACGAATATCCCATGCACTCCCTCCATAGATATAGTAAAGGAGAATAAACAAGTCACAGACTAAATAAATAGAATAAAATTCAGGTTTCCAAAATTGCATTGCTTCATGTCTTAATTTGCCTCAATTTTTTTCATGTTCTACCACCCCTTTGAATGAAAGAAATTACTTGCCTTTGGTTCTGAGACACAACCATGACATTAGTTGAAAGTCCACATGGCTGCAGACCAAGTAAACAAACACTTAAATATGCTGAAAAAACTACAACTTCATATGAACTGGGAATTCTGTCTTTTGTTCGGAGACAGACTCACCAAAAATCACATTAATTAAACACACAGTCTTGTGGTCTCCTTTTTGCAGAAGGCACTTTGTTGGATTCTTTTGGGCAGTCTTTTCCCACTAATGGAAAAATAATTTCAGAAGCTATTTATTTCATCATATTGTTCTCAGTTCTCCAGAAATTAATTTTAACCCTTGGTCAAAGTATTTTTTAAAATTATATCATTACACAAGGTTGTGATTTATCTTCTCTTTCATTTCTTTTACTCTTGAACACATCTTTTTACAAAGTCTTAGGGACACCAAAATCAGTCATAATAAGGATTTTTTAGTTTTCTTTTTCAACTTTTTTTTTAATAGATGAATATCTAACTCAAATCATTAGCATATAAATCAAATTTCAATAAATCTGAGACATATCATAAGCCTACAACAGGCAGGCATACTGCTCAGTGTGTTGTCTCTGCAAAAGTAGCGAAGAGTCCCTAGATATTTTTCACTCAAAAATATTCTTGCAGAATAAGGTTCACAAATGGCAATTGGCAAAAGATGAGGTAGGTCCTCTTGCATCCTTTACAAGCAGCAAAGAAAAGGAAACAAAAAGGGAAAGACACTTCTAAGGTGTATCTCCCTGGAAACCACAGCCATCTGACACAGATAAGCACTAACCTAGAATTTACATATAATGATTCCCAAAATTATGGAGCTGCAGATTCCTTCTCAGATCTCACAGGTCTGTTTCTGGGTGGATTTTCTTAGGAAGATGAGGAGTACTTTAAGAAACACAATCATCAAAACCTTTTTATTAATTTCTTCTTGCAACAATCGCTGCAGCAATTAATCTATCTGTGGAATGTCAATCTTAGCCAATTTATCCTAAAGACAATATGTGAAGACTTTCTAAGTGCAGGTTTCAAGTAATGCTGCCAGTAACTCTATTCCAAAATTGCTCATGAAAAGGAATTGGACAAACACATAGAAACCTTGTTTCAAGAAGCTGACCAGCAGCTTGTTTCAGCACCAAAGACAGACAACAAAACTCTGCATTAATTACCCATCCACAAATCTAGTAATTGGGCAGCTGCAGCTTAAAATGCTTAGAACCAACTGTATTTTACAGAAACTTGAGTCAACCCCACATAGTAAGGCTCTGTAGCAACATATTGCCTTCCTTTGTTCTTTGCGACTGATTGATGAGCTGGAAATTTTGCTTCCTCTAGAGATCAGTGAACATCCTTTCATGAGGGTTGGCTGTTCAAAGAAGTGTGTGAGGCACGAGAAAGCAATCAGGTAGTTTGGCACGCTGCCAGAATTCTCCTTGCCTCCCCACATATGCAGGCTCCTTGGCTTTTTTTCAGGACTGGAAGATGAGATGAGATGCCAAAGGTCTGTTGACCATAGAGACATTTTCCAGGGCAGACTTCTTACCTCTGAACAGGTCAGAATTCATTTTAATGTGCCATTTTTTGTGGGAATGTATCTGCGAGACATATCCTAGACAGCTGAAAAAAGAGAGTCCATCCATGGGGATTGAATTAATTGAAAGAAATGCTCAGCCAGAAACTTAATTCAAATAGATAATTTGAATTTTTCTCAACAAATTCTTTTGTGAGAAAAAGAATTTTAAAAGTATATTCCACTTCCAATACTCTGTTCTTGAGATCCTAAAATACATGAGGGTAATCAATAGGAAACTGTACAGAACAATCCTTTGGATGAAATGCAGGACTTTCTACTGCATAGGTTTTGCTATTTTTTCCTCATATTGAACAAAGTGAATTAAAAATCACATTGAGGATGCTTTAGATGTGATTATGGCTCACCTTCACTTAGTCATTGTTTATACAACTGCCATTACACGCACTAATTTGGAGAAACTAATTTGCAATTTCTTATTTTCAGGCTTACTTGCAGATTCATTTTTCATTGCTGTACAATACGTTCCATGAACCCGTAGGTGGAAAGGATTGTGTAAGAGTGTTTCAGATGATAGGCAAGCTGCTTTGCTGAAAGGTGTCCTCGCCAACAGCAGAGAGTTTGTAACAAACAAACTACACTATAAACAAACAAAGCAGGACTGAAAAAAACCCCAAAACCCAAAAAGAAACAAACCCCCAAACCAATATTTTGTTACATTTAAATTGCTCTGTTTCCCTTCATGAATTTTTGGTTATACATAACTTGAGTAAGCGTTAAGAAACAGGTATTTAGAGGGCAGCTCAGACATAGAAATCAGAAAAAAATCTCAGTGATTTTCCAATATTTCTCTGATTTAAAGATTAATAAATTCAATTCATATATATAATTTTCATTTACTACAGTGATTTCTAAAGGTAAAAAATTTACTGGCATTTTCTGCCAACTCCATATGTTAAGAAAATGCCTTATTTGAGTTTTGAAGGATTTATTTACTGGCATTCTTACAGAAGTTTCTGGATATGAAATGAGATCAAGAGAAACATTTCCGAAAAGTACCTATAACATGTTATTAATAAATAAAATTGTTTACCTCTTTTGCTCTGATAGATTCCTGCTATGCTTTTTTTGGACAGTGTACCACACTACCAGCTTTTGATGTTTTAGTTTTACAATTCATTTTTTCAGGTTTGAGGTTAATAAGTATAAAGTCCTGTGGAAGTGAAGGAAATCAAATAAGGTAACTGAATTTATTTCCATGCATATACTGAGATTCAGTATAATATTAAATTAAAAGATTACTTATGAGCAGTAGATAAGTTCTTTCTAAAGATAAAAGCAGTAATGCAAACGGACAGTGCAATTCTTTTCAGTTTTGGAGAATACAACAAAATGAGGGCTTTGATGCTGAAGCCACATGTTTGACTGCTACAAAAAGTAAGACACTCACTGTTAAACAAGATATTACTCTCTCAGAAAGGCTACTGAACAAGGTAGTTGATTTTCCACCTCTTAATGGCTTCGAATCAAGATGAAATGCTTTTTTGCAGGAGGTGCTCTGGGTAAACACAACCTATGCTTCAGTCAAAGACAAGCTATTCTTCTGAAAAGATTTAGTGAGATAAAAAAGGATAGCCTGTGACACAATGACACGATATAACAGTTCTCTGTTTAAATGCCATAAATTTATGAAAACACAAAACTGTATCTTATTTTCTTTTAGGATATGCATTTAGTGTGGATTTTCTATTGCAGTTCCTGTCTTCACCCTTTCTAAATATAATACTTGTGCTCTTAAAAGTAAATTTACACACTAGACCAGGGAAATTGAGGGCATGCTATGTAATGCTTATTTAAACCAAATATTTTATTTCAGTTTAGTAACCTGTTGAAAGCAACTCAGACAGTGAGAAGAATGTGTTCTTTTTATTTAACTTGCTTTGGTATTTGCATTTAGTTATACTAGTTAAACTTATTTTAAGATGTAAGCGGAAGAAGAAATTTTCTAGAGAAACCTTTTGCTGAGGTTAAGCTCAGAGAAGTTACACAAGTTTTTGCTCTTTCAGTTGTAACAGTTTTCCTGTTGATTTATGGGATTTTTTAAAATTTTTGTGCTATGACATCCATTCTGTGGATGAAGAAGGCCTATTCTGTCAATAGTGTTAATACACATTTGAAAATGACCCTTTATCTGAATTTCTATTCCTACTTTTTTAATCCTCTTCTGGTTGTCCTTCTTTTTCTTTTACATTTTATTTTATATGGATCAATTAAACTTGAACATAATAGACGATTTCATTATTACATTGCTTTTAGGACCTGAAAAAAATATAAAAACACCAATAAACTACCTGTTGTCAACTGTTTCTTTTGACATGCTTTTACCTAATATCTCCCTGCATATGAATACAGAGATTGTGCATTTTTATATCACAGCTTATATTTGCTTCATAAATGTACATTTTAATAGGCTAGATTTTACTATGCCTGGCCAAAGGACTTAAACAAAAAAGATTTAGAAGAAAGGCAATGCAGGAAAGAAATATAGAAATAAGGGTCCTTAAAATAACATGTGAAAACTGTGAATTGAAGAATGTCCCTGACAAACTTTGAGTGCTGAAGATTAGAGATGATTTTAAAGCCTTTAAGAATTAAAATGAGAGTCAATAATCCTGAGTTGTTCTTCTGAGGTTAAAGACAGTAAAGGAGAGGCTGGATAGGCCTGTTAGGCTATAGAGGATGGTGAAATGGTTGGGGGATGCCTGTGACTCAGAGTCTTATTCTATGAGATTTAGTCTCATGGAAACAGTGTGATGGTAGAATTTGTCCCCAGACAAGTTCACAGGGGAGAGGCTGAGCCTCTTTACCCAAGTCGTTCAAGATTCAGGATGTATTTCAGATTGATAGAGAGTCTCTCATCATTTTCTGTACTGGGGCAATCTACCACATCTGAAACTGATTCAATTTCATGGTATCACAAGGCATGCTTATCTCAGTGCACTCTGCCTAGATTTTTGCTTTTTCTCATAATCATATTTCTGTCTGCAGAGAAAAGGTCCTGCATTTTAACATGGAACTTTTGCTCCTCATGTGTCTTTTTTCATAGCATTCCTACTGGGGTGAGAGTATCCAAGGCGTGAGAAGTGTCTGCCCTATTGTCTAGTTTGAATGTAGATTACTGCCTACAAGTGACTAGTTGTTTTTATTTTGCCCACATTTTCTCTTGGCTTTCATTCCCCCAAATCATAATGAATGCTTATGTCTTTGGTCCTTTGCTCACACTCTAGCCACCGCCAATCAATTATAGCAGTAAAAATATTTTCAAGAAAATACAGTTAAACCATGTCACTGGCTACTGCTTAATCAAGCAAACCAGACTGAGAACCATTTTTCGACTTTCCCTTCCCCACTGTGGCAATGTCACTGTTTCATTACCCATCAATAGAATATTTTCCCAAAGAGTAGCAGTGCCAATTCTGATGACTAACACATGAAAACATATTCATACTAAATAACTGTCAACCCAAACCTCTTTTACTTATTTTTTTCTGCTTAATTATTGAGTAAAAGATGGAAGCCCTGTTATAACCACAAACATCATGTTTAGGTACACTATTTATTCAGCAAACCCAAGCAGGTGAGTTGCATAGCCACAGAACACCAAGGGAAACTTCAGAAAAGATGGTGATGTGAAAAACCCTTTTGCGGAGATCCCTCCTCTTCTGAAAACTGCAAATATGTTATTTTGGAGTAAAGCTGTATGCAACCTGTGTCTTGGATTTCTATTTCCATTAGCCTGAGAGCAGTGGAAATTACTTTCCCTGAGTTGGAGACTGCATATTTACTCAGAGGGGCATGAAAAGCCTTCCCTGCAATCTGGCCAAAGCATTTCACCAAAGTTTAGCTCAATGGAAACTTAGTTTTAGAAAATTATGTAGAAGGAAATCAGAAGTTCTCTGCCTGAAGTGGTAGTGGTGGTGTCTGCAGAAGGTGTGCAAAAGATATCTATAAATATTTTAGAAGTGTTAAAGTATATCCATCAAAAAGATCTATTAAAAAACAATAAATTCATTCCTGCAGTTTTTTTTCATAAATCTGAATCATGCATGGTTCTGTACTGCTCCTACCATGTAAAACAGCATATCGTGGATGACTGATGTTAAGTAGTCAATGTGTTTTGTAGAGAGCAAGGCAGAAATCCAACAGGAAAAATAAATAATTTTGGGTTATTTTCATCTATTAGTCCACTCTAGTGTTTCTGTGCACAGACAGCACTGAAGGTGTCTTCTTCACAAATTGAATCACTGTAATGCTGAATCACAGCAATATTAAATTATGCCAAATGGAAGCAAGCAAAGCAGATGAAAACCAGACAATCATCTTTAACAGAGAGGAACAGAAAAAAAGCAAAAAAACAACCCCAGAGGAAATCCATCTTTAGATTCACTCTGATAAAGTTTGCAAATATTTGAAATTATATAAAGTCATAATATCTATCACTAATTAGCCAATAATTAAGTGGAGAGTAATAAAGAAATCAGCAGTGATTCAGGTTTCCCTGTAACTCTGCTTGGGTTTTACTGAGCACCATTTAAGGTGCAAGTCTCTTCACAAATATCATTCAAAGGTCTGTAGAGGAAGAAACACTGAATTGTCACTGACAGTGGAAATATTTCTATGATTTCAGTGGGAAAGGCCAATAAGGGCAAAAGATTAAAGTGGACAGAAGGATGAATGTAAATGCAGCAATGAAATACGGATGCAGTAAGGTATGATGATTTGGAATTAGTGATAATTTTGATATTTCCTGTTTCAGAGGAAACTGGGAAATATTAGAATTAGCACAAATGTTAGTGTACAATTTTTTCTAACTATGAGAATAAATATAATGACATCACTACAGAGAATCTTTTTATCTTCTTATTGTTAGGTAAACCAAACAACTTGTTCTTTACCTATTTGCTCCCATAACAATTATGGAATCCAGAGAAATTTTTCCTAACTTACTGAAGTTGACCAAAGTTATTATCTTCTGGAAATCTTATTTTCTACTACTGTATAGAGCTTACTTTTATAATTAGAGGACATTTAAATTTTACCTTCTTCCTGACCTTCTTCCCAGCTAAGTTCTATTTTTACATATACACATATGGAAATTTATTATTTATAAATTTAATTCTATGAATTATTAAATACAGAAATTAGAAATATAATTTATACCTGTGCACCTAAGAGTGGGATTTGGTCCATTGCCTTCATATTAATTCAGACATGAAGGAAAAAAAGAAATATTTTCTTCTATCTCAAATGCATAAGTAATTGAATTTTATCTATAAACTCAGTATTAAAAAAGAAACTAAAGTTTTTAATTTCTCAATTATTTTCACACATAAAATTTGCATTATTGGGCATAAGAATTTGTTCCTTAAATCCTAAATCTTAATTTAAATAGGAGCATAAATGAATCATAATTCACTAATTAACTAAAAGCAAGCAGGAAAGCTCCATTTTAGAAGACTCCTATTTTATTCATAAACAAACTGTAAGATACTTAAAAAAGACAACTAATTAAGTACCAAGCTTATGGATATCACAGCATGGCCATAACTTTTCCATTAGAACATTGAAGGATAGAGGTAACTGAATCACAGAATGAATGAAATTTGAAATCATCTCATCTAGTATGACCCTCCTGCTCAGAGAAAGGTAACCCAGAACAAGTTGATCAGGGTTGTGCCTATTTGCTTTTGAACACTTCCAAGGACACAGACTCCACAACCTGCAAATGTAGGTTGTGGTGTGTGACCATAATCATGAGAAAAAAAAAATTAAAAATCAAAATTTTTCTTATGTTTGAATGGAATTACCTGTGTTTTATTTGTGTCCACTGAGAGTATTGCTCTGTCACTAGACACCATTAAGAAGAGTCTGGCTTCTCCCAGCAGGAAATTGTACATATTGATAAGATTTTCATGAGCCCACTACAGCTGGAAGTCTCCCAGCTCTCTCATCCTCAGCTCATGCCACAGTTGTTCCAACAGCTTCATAGTCTCCACAGTCTTGCATTGGACTTTCTCCAGCAAGTTCATTTCTCTCTTGTGCTGAAGGGCCCTGGCCTTGGCCCAGAACATAGATATGTCTCATCAGGATTGAGCAGAGGGGAAGAATCACTTCTCTTGGCCTGCTGGTGAAGATTTTCCTTACTCAGCCGGGGATACTGTGGGCCTTCTTTGCGGTGCTACTTGGTGGGTAACCACCAGGACCATCAGGCCCTTCTTTGCCAAACTGCATTCCAACCACTTCAACCAAATGTTTACTAGTGGATAACATTATTCCCCTATAGGTGAAGAACTTGGCATTTACCCTTGTTGAACTTTGTAATGTTCCTGTCAGCTCATTTCTCCAAACATCTGGTGTATCAGAGACTTGTCCCAGTCTTGCATTTTCTGCAAACCTGCTGAAAGTGCATTCTGCCCCATTGCCCAGATTGTCAAAGAAGACGTTAAATGGCATTGGTGCCAATATTGCCCCCTAGGGTACATTATTTGTGGCTGGCCTCCAGCTGGAGTCCATACCACTGATGCTAATCTTTTGAGTCCAGCAATGCAGCAAATTTCATAATCACTTTACTGTCCATTTGTCTAGCCCATGGTTCATCAACTTGCCTATGTGGAAATTATGGGAGACAGTGTCAAAAGTCTTGCTAAAGTAGACAATATTCATTGCTCTTCCCTCACCTACTAAGCCAGTCTTCTCATTATGGAAGGCTATAAGGTCAGTCAGACGTACATATTTTCCACTCCAGAGATCCAAAATGACTATTCATGATCACCTTCTTGCCCTCCATATATTTGGAAACTGTTTCTAGATTGGTTATTTCATCAGTTTCCTAAGGTGAGGCTGACCAGACTATAGTTTCCTGGATACTCTTTCTTGCTCTTCCTGAAAAGAGAGCATGTTCTTTCTTCCAGTCATCTGTGACCTCCCTTGATCCCGTGAGCTTCCAAATTGTGGGCTTGCAATGGTATCAGACAGCTCCCTCAGCACTTGTGGGTGTGCCCATCCCCATCTTCTGTGTCTTCAGTTCTTTTAGGTCATACATAATCTGTATCGAGGATAAGCTTCCCTTACCCCGGACTTTCCTTTCCCACTGGTTTCAGGGTCCTGAGATGGCTGTAGCAATGTACACCTGTAACAACTGAGATGAAGAAGATACTGAATATCTCTGCCTTCTGCTTTACCAAGGATAATTTTAAATTATTGAGGTTTAGTTATGAACTGTGCTTTATTGCACACAGTTCATATAGCATTACACAGAATTTATAAAATAATCTTTTTGCACTTCAGTTGCAAAATATGGTAAAACAGACTTAAATATACTTGCTTTGGGTGCTGTTCTATGGAATACACTAATTTTAATGGAACATATTGACTTTTATGGAACACAAAATCCTAAGTTGTGGAATTCCATATAAAGACATTTTTCCCTTCATATAATAAAATAAAAACACTGACCTGTTTAATCAGTAAAATGTGTACAAATGTGTGGCTAATTTGTTCAATTTCTCCAATGATAGTCATTGTTTTTTATGCAGTTAGTAGATATGTTGCTGTGATAATAGCAGGGTACGATATTCTGATGTATCCTGTTCAGGATGTGTTTTTACTTAGGTATCAAACACTTCTAAGTATAGTTCTTTCAAGATCAAAAGGTCTGATTATATGAAACCCAGTTTTAGATGTCTGCTAGGTAAACAGCTTTATTTGATTAGTCATTTAGATTCTGTTCAGAATCTTTAGAATGAAAGTAATACTTATAGAACACAATTTACCTTAGATGCATTAGATTTTTATATCAGAGATAACAACTCAATGAAAAAATATTGATGAATAATAAAACTGCTAAAATTTTTCTTTTTGGCATATAAATACAATATTTAAAGACAATATTTTTTCTGTTATTACAAAAAGACCATATGGTATTAGGGGAATGAGTATTTTACAAACAAAGGAATATAATATGATCATGCAATTCAATTCTGAGATTACAAAAAAATCAACAGCAATATTCTTTCACTTTTTTCTCTCTTCATCCTTTTTGACAATGCTAGTAAGACAAACCTATTTCAATTTGGCTAGTTTCTGGGTTATTGCTCAAATGCTTGCCCTTCTTTGGCTTTTGTCTACAGTGAATAAAGTTAACCTATTGCAAAAACAATGGTAATAAGGCACATTACAGGTATCTCAACTCCCAAGTCATTTTTGGAAGTCTTTCTGTAAAAAATACTTAGGCTTTTTGTTGCTTTTTTTTTTTTTTTTCTGTGTGAATTGCCCGCATTTCTGTGCAGTTATTTACATGTTTTTCTTCCAACAAAGGAATTTGAAAATGCATGAAGAGGAATAGTCTAGAATCAGGGAAAATGAAAGTAGGATGGAAACTTTAAGAAGGAACAATAGAAATGTCTAAGACAGTATTTTAAGAAGTCTGCTCTCTAAAGTTGTAAAAGGAAAAGAGAGAGAAGGAACAAAAATTTTTTATCTTTTTGGGCCCCCATATGAGAAAATGAACATCAAGAACCAAATTATTTTTCTATGGAAATATAATGATTCCTTATAATTATTCTTGTTGTACATATATATATATACGTGTGTGTGTGTGTGTATGAACATATTTGAGAAATGTGTCTATACCCAATATAATTTTTAAGATATGTCTAGTATCAGCCAAGAGGCTGTGTGTGGGCCTTAATTATATTTGCATGTTGTAGTAAAAATGGGAAATTTAGAGAAGTTGCTTTTCCTCTTTGTTATTCTCATATCTTGCTTAAGCTTAGAGGAATATCTTTTCTGTTTGCAAAAGGTTAAGAAATGCACGGATGACAAAAGTCACAGGAAATCACAAGAAAGTCTCCCACTTACAACGGTGATACCTGATAAGAGGTGGAAGCTATTTCTTCTTGATCTTTTCATTATAACAATGGAATTCGTGTTTAAGGACTTTTCAAATAGCTGCGAACTGAGATCATTGTCTAGTGGCTGAGTGTATTGATGCCTCATCAAGGCTGACCTAGAACAGAGGCTAGACAGAGTTAAAGAATAAAGTGGACCTGTGAGATCTGAGAAGGAATCTGCAGCTCCATAATTTTGGGAATCATTATATGTAAATTCTAGGTTAGTGCTTATCTGTATCAGATGGCTGTTGTTTCCAGGGAGATACACCTTATTGCATTTTACTTGATATATTTAATAGATAAATACAATTATCTAATAAAATCATAATGTACCTATTAGCATATTTAAAATAACTAATAAATGTTCATAACCTTTAATGATATCTAATGATATCTGTTATTTTTATTCAATAAATTTCTGGCATTGATGAAAGTGTCACTGTAACTGAATTAGTCTGCAAATGAGGGCCACAGACTAGATAATTTGAAATCACGCATTCCTTGTCAGCTTTCTTAATAGTTCCAAAATGTAAATAAGCCTTCTGTCTGTGTCATATCTGCTCCTTTCTTGTTAGATTTGCTCATGTACTGGACACTCAAGGAAGCCACAAGACACAATATAATTTCTCTGAAGCACAAACTTTTTATGGGAAGAAAATGTTTCTTTGGTCATTTTTCCTAGTCACCAGGGAGCTGGATACTGGAGAGGCCATCATTTGTCTTTAAATTGTCTAAAGTCCATTCTGCAAAGACAAATGGGACATAAATTAGAATTGAGGTGAAACACTTTTAATGCACTTATAACTTTCACAGTTATATTTAATTAACAATGGGCACTACAGCAGTGCATATTTCCAATTGCCAGGTGTCTAAGTACGAAGACAAGGTAAAATCCTAATACAGACATTATGTTATTTAACAAGGTATATAAATAGCCAAAAATTTTTCATTTTAGTTTTAATTTAGCACATTTCAGGTTTTTTATCCAATCTGTTTTTAAATGCTTTATGTCTATGGTCTGTTTGCAGCTAATTCCCAGATCTGAAGCTGTCTGATATTCAGAACTGAAGCTCAGCTTCCTAATAACTTTTTTTCCAATTAATATCTGTGCAATTCAGGGACGGATTTATTATTTTGGCCTGTCTGTACAGGTGGCAGCATTCTTGTTTTCAAAGTTGCAGGACCCCAGATGAGGAAGACAGAAACTTTGTCTTTTCAGGGAGTTTTTTGAGGGTTTTTTTTTTTTTTTTTTTGGTGGTTTTTTTTTGGTTTTTTGTTTGTTTGGTTGGGTTTTTTTAAGTATTTTTTTTCCAGGCTCACAGCTTTCTTTGCTACGTCTGCATGAATGCAGGATTCCTCTTGGTTTCTCCTTTCCCTAGTTTAAATTTCAGATTTTCTTCCCTGTCTTTTGTAACAGAAAGTTACAGGATATTGTTTTATTTATTTACACAGGAGATGCATGGAACAATCTTCATTCCAAACTAAAATATTGTATTCATTGCTGAAATTGTTTCTAAGTTGATTGCAGAAACCATCCTTTTTCCATGTGTTATTAGTTGTATCAAAGAGTTATATCAGTGTTTAATTTTTTTTTTTTTTCAAGACCAAACCTGTTTGAATAACAAAATGTTTCAGGTTGTTTCACTGGATTCCAAATAGCTGTTCAGTTTGACAGTCCCATTCTCTTTATAACTACACAGTTTTCATTCACGCAGTACATATAGGGAAGGTTAGCTCTTCATCTTTTTTACTGTTTGTGTCTGATTAAGATTACTGCCTGATGTTTATTTGTTTTCTTTTATGGATCATTATTTCATGATGTTGTTTTTTCCCAACTCAGTGCAGAAGAAAATCTAAACAATATGGCTTACATTAGGAATTGTAACATGAGAAAACAAAACATATTGACAAAAAAATATGTTGAACTTCCCCGTTTACAGCATTTCCAGACAGAAACATCTTTCAAATTTCTCAGCAGTCTCCTGGAACACTTTTAGTCATAACTCTTTAAAAAAATCTGGATTTTCTGAAAACTTACTTCTAGAAGAATTATTTGTCAAGGTGGGAGGTTTTGAATTACTCAGGAGGAACTCAGCTCTAAGAACAAAATGAGTTATTTAGTGAACAGGAGAAATGAATTCTTAATCATTAAGAGCAGTGTAGGAGCTACCCTGATGATATTTGTAGGAGACAGATCTAAGGAGGAGGAATTCTAATTGCTAGATAGTGAGGTATTAGAATATTCCATCAGCTTTTTATGTCATAATGTGGCTTAACACTGTTCCTAATACTGCTCCCTACAGTTTACTTCGTTAGAATCCAATCCCATTTTAAGTGCTGCTCAGTATTACAGCTGGGATATTGTCTAAGGGTGTGCCAGTGGTAACAGTGTTGCTAGTTCTTTCTAAAAAACAGTCTTTTCTGAAGAACATGAATAAATTGAGGTGATTGAACAAGCTTAAAAAATGCCAAAGTGAATTTCTTAAATATTGAAACTTGTATACAGGTTAGATGTTGCCTATGGTGGTTTTTGTTTGGTTTCAGGTTTGTATTATGCTTTTTTCTTAAGTTAATAAGCTATACATATCTATTTATTACAGATTATTTTGTATTTCGAAATGGTGAGGATCCAAAAACTTTTCCTTAATTCTGCTCTCAAGTCTGTAGAGTCTATGCATATATGGGAACATATATATATATATATATATATATATATATATATATATATATATATATATATATATATATATATATATATTCTGTACCACAGTCAAATTGCTAGTTTTCTTAATGATCACATTGCACTCTCAAAGAGATATTATGTATTTGTCACTATCTCTTTCCATTGTCAGTGCCTATTAAGTGTTCCCTATAGGCCCATAGAACATGGGCTCTCTGTGAAATGAAGCATTGCCGTCAGGCAGTTTGAAAACAAGTATTACCACCCCAGCAGATGGAACATCAGTAATTTAGTACTAATCAGCTCAACTGGTTTTACATAGTTTCTGCCTTTAATGTTCTGTGCCTTCATTTTATGTTATTTACATCTGACATGAGTGCAGCTTCAAAGGCTGGCAGCCATCAGTAGCCGACCAGAAATATCTTGCTATGATTAGATCCACCTTGTAAAGCAATCCCACGACTGGGTGGCCAGGAGGATGCAGATTTTGCTACACACCTGTAAAATTACTTTCCTTATGCTACACTGAACTGTGATTAGGTAGATAAAGGGCAGTTTGCCACTGCAGACCACCAAGCAACCATGCTGTTATACTGTCAAGTTGCAGTGCTGGGAAGACTGATGAAGACAAATGGTATATTGCTGAGCCACCTTTGCCCAGACAGAGGTGAATGAAATGTCAAAATTAGGGTCTTTTCTGGACTACACCAGCTGCTATCTTTTCCTCACAGCATCAGTTACTACTGCTGTTTGAATTATGATTAATATCACTGTCCTCTTGTCAAAGCTGTTAAAATTTGCCTTTCATAAAGGGCTATGCAGCACTTCAAGGTAGTAAAGATTTTGTATTAGTTTCTTCAACGTTTTTTTGTCCTTTTTTACATCAGTTTTGCAAAGTATATTGTACCAACTGAAGTGTTTGCCTTTAACAGACAGGTATACCTAATGTAATACACTCACCTGTGCATACTGCTGGCATTGTATTAGCTGAGAAAATATTGTCTTCTTAAAAGGACAGCACCAGTTTGAAATTATTCATTCATACCTGCAAACTGAAAACCTGTGGAATGAGTGTGTATACGTGTATCCACCACAAAATATATATAACCTTATATAAAAATCTTTTTAAGAAAGCTTTTCTTTTTAAATTTCAGGTGGGAAATTAAAAATGGAACCCAAAGAACTTTCAGCTTTCTGGTTTTGTATAGATATAGGCACAATGTCATTACATGCTGAAATATTATTCCCAGTTGTATTTTTCTACTTTTATCATATTAGTAAGTCTATTTGCCTTGGTACATTTAGAAGAATTCAAATTGTTTATAAGCATACAGAAGAGAAGACGCAACATTTTTGAAAATGTGGGAAAGACCAGATACACCTAATTTAGGCACTTGGATCTGTGCTTTTAAATTACAGGTAAATTGCTGAGTCCCAGTACAGTAAATGAAAAGAAAGAGGAGTGTTTGAAGGTCTCCAGGGAGAATTTCTGAGCCTTAGCTTCGATGTCTTCAAAGGTTAAATGTGCTCTTTGTGATGCTTTGATTTTTTGTGCGTATGTGTGAGTGTTTTAACTCTAGTAGAGGTAAGGTCAATTTACTTTCATTCATACTGACTGTGGTCAAGCAGTTCTCTTGATAAGAAGTGAAACTGTAGACCACTCGTTAGTATGAGAAAGGGTATCAACAGGGGGCCACTTGTGCTGGAGTTTCCCTTCATGACAGTGGGACTGGTTTTTGGCATTTAGTGTGTGATTTTGACTTCCACATATTTTCAGAAAAAAAACCAGTAAGTATGATAAATTAAATGTGATGATCTTAACATTAATAGCATCCTGTGATTGTTACCAGGCTATCAGGATTTGCAAAATAAGACTCCAGTTCTTTTTGACATAGCCAGAAAAAAAAAACCTCTCAATTGAAATATACGGGAAAAATGCTAATAAATATTTAGATAAGTATTTTGAAAATAATTCCAAGAAAGGGAAATAATAATGCTTGCTTAGGTACAAATAACAAAACCTTTTATTCTCAGGATGTGAAAAGCAAGGGTTGAAGCCAAACCAAATACTAAAAATGTATGTGTTGAATAGCATCCTTGAAATCCATTTGTCTGATATCCCTGCACTTGCTGTGCTAGAGACAAGGTTGCATTATTTGGAAAGAAAAAAACCAAAACAACAGCAATGAAAAACAAAATCACATAAACTTCCGCTGACCTTTAGGAAGCAATCTGAGTTTTGACTTCTTCAGGAAGCAGTTTCTATTCTGAGAAACTGAGAAATTAAACAAATGTCTATTCAGTGGAATGTAAACTTTTCAATATGGCACAAGTGCCTCATGGAGGGGTAACATGACTTTGGAAAGTAAATTGCCTGCTGTTTAGATACCTTCTGAACTGGGAAGAAATGTTTTACACAAGACTGTTTTTAACAGGCAGGGTGCATGTAACAGCCATGTGTCAGTCAGATGAAATTCAGAAGTGAATTAAATCAGTTTTCAAGTGTGCATGATAAGAGTAGTAGGACTTTTATAATAAAAATAGGGTATAGAACAAGCCTTTGAAAAGTGGCCTTCTTTATTGCACCAATTCCTTAGTGGGTAGAAGTTATTTAATCTTTTTTTTTTTTTCTTTCTTGGTAGAATTGCTCTTATTCAATTAGCTACAAAATCAGATACACAAATAAAGCCGGATACAAAACCTGTAGAGGACACTAATCTTGGATACTATGATACTCTTCATTATATTCTACTGTTTTATTTCCCTTGCAAAGTCAAAAAAGTGTTTGAGATCATTAGATAACTGCAATAATTTAGAATTAAATAGAAAGATAAACAATCATGGAAAATCTTTTCAAGTGACCTGCCCAATCAAAGAACTTGTACTTGTTAGAGACGCAATATAAAATGTGCCAGATATTCTGCTCTTTAAATTTTTGCGCTTTAAAAACTTTTTATCTGTGAATATTTTTTGTATTAGTGGCTGTAAAACAGAAAAAAACCCCACTTCCTGCTCACACAAGATGAGACACTAGGAAATTTTTTACCTTGTATTTTGGTATGCATGAGTTGTTAGGAATTTTGGTGGGAGTACTGAAGAATAGCAGTCCTCCTTTCTCAGTCAAGCAATGTGTATGTTGTGTCTATACTGCATCCTTCAGAGTCTTTTGAGGTGGGTAATTGTCTAGGGAAGCCCTGGAAGGAAAATATTTCTGGATTGTAGGAGCTTGAATCAAAAGAAGGGCATGAATCCTAAATATCCTAAAAGATTGCACAAAGCATAAGTGCTCTCTATCCTGTTATCTGACTTTCTCCTGTCCCTCCTGGCATTTTCTGTGCCTGTATTTTTGCTTATATGTGAACAGAAAATGGAAAACTTAAAAGCAATCCACCAGTTTTTAGGAGAAAATTTAATTAGAAATATCTCAAATAAAGCAAGAATTGCACCCAAGAAAAAAATTACCATTATTATTAAATACTTTATCATTACTTTCACTATTTTATTACTGACTGTATTTTATCTGCCTTAAAATCTCCCAGTGTGTTCAGCAGGTATCAGAGACAAATCCCCATGGAAAGAGGATGTTTTGCAGATGTTTCAAAAATAGTTAATCATGTGACAATGAGAAGAAAATTTAAAATGCAACAGCCATAAAGCCAAGAGGTAGATGCAGGAATTTTAATAGCACTGTATATAGAAAGTAGAGAAAAGATGGGGAGGACCATAATAGCAGAGGAAAACCTCTTCTTGGTACTTGACGTGTCATTCACTTTTCCTTCAGGGAGTGAGAAGTCAAATGAAAATGTAGCCATGAGAATTTTGCTTTCAATTTTTCTTATTTAATTACATGAAGATACTGATTTTTTGAAATTTAAGGTACCTCAGTTACACTGACTCAGACCGAGTTTTCAGGACCACTCAATGATGCCTTAATTGATTTTTGTTTGAAGGAAAGGATAAAACTCCTATCAAATCTGAAAGAAGCTGAGTTAGGTCAAGGGTGAATAATTAAAAATAATTTGCTAATTTCTGTAATATTTTAAAATATTATAATATTTTAAAATATTATAAAAGTCTTCAAAAAGTACTTAAGTTTGATTGTAATCTAAATATTTTTTCATTTTTTAAGAGAAACCATGAAGTGGTTGCATGGCACAGTTGCACTTGCTTAAAATAAGCGTCTTGATGTATATTTCTTCTAGGCTATTGATATAAATCGGAGTTTAAATCAAACAGATGTTTGTATAATGGCATGACTCTTAAGTTCTTAAGCCCAGAATATAAATTCTTTTAAGGTCAGCATTGATCCTTGGTCAGAACTAAGACATTTTGTGTCTGACAGTCTTGCAACCTTGCTGTCCTGTAACTGATTGAGCACAGTGACCACCATGGTCAGCTTCAATGTCAATGTCTCCTGGTAGTTAAGGTGAGTTAAGAAAACCTACAAAAAGTAATTAGAAAATGTCAAGGGTAAGTGTCCCTGACACACACATAGTCTGATTCTCCTGCTGTGAAAGATATTGTTGTGGAATCCAATGAGTAGCCTCATTAATGCTACTAATTATCCCCTGCTGTTTTGAAATGTGCATTAATTTTTTTAAAAGTTTGTTTAGCTAGGAATGTGGCAAAAGTCGCCAGTAGCATAGCAAGGTCTCTAAGTACATAAAAGAAGCCTATGATAACATGAAGTCACATTCAGACACTATTAATGTTCTTCCATTCCCATTTAAATCCAAATAAAATTCCACTTAAAACCAGCAATAGGGTGTTCATGCTGTTATTTATTCAGGTGTACAAAATACGTGGAATCTAAATAAAGCAAAATTTTCAATTATTTTAGATCCGTCTATTTTAGCAAGATGTTGATGGCTCAAATAAAAAAAGGCAAACATGCCTAGAACAAGAAAAGGTACAGATATTTTGAATATGATGTTTAGCATTGACCTCAAATAAACTGAAAAATATTTTAAAATATTCAAAGTGTGCTCAAGGATCTATGCTTTTGTTCCCAGAAAACTGATAAAAACAAGAACAAGAAAATTTTCAGTGATCCTCAAATGTTCAATGACTGTTGATGGTTTTGATACGTTTACTCATTCTGCAGATTATTTTTAGAATTAGGGTTTATATATATATGTAAAAAGTAGAGTACAATCACCAGACCAATATATTTAGATACAGTAAATATATGGAGACCAAAAGCACAAATACTACAAAACAAGGTGAAAAATATTTTTGCTTTCATTTGAATGCACAGACACTCCTTATGAAAGGAACCAGTGTGGCTGGGCAGAGAAAGACATGTCTTGCAGGATGCTCTGCAGAGGTTGGTGAGGTTTGATTTTTTTTTTTTTTTTGTGGCAGAGAAATGCATAGTTCTGCTCACAGGAGTATTTCTTTAGGGAGTTTTAATTTATGTATGTATGGGGCATGGTATGTCCAAGCTTTCCAAGGATGGAGTTTTGCCTATATCTTAGGCTGTGGAGTTGAGGAAAGGTACAACTTGAAAGTCTGGCAGATTATGTAATGTTATCTGACTGTCTAACAGAGTATATGCAAGTGTAGCTTTGAAAAATAAGGGGCCTTGTCCAAAATCAGTGCAGTCTATGTATGAGGTATAAGTAACATATGTACATAGACTGGAGATTAATTACATTTTCTCTTACCAATCAGTATTTTTCTAGTTGCCATATTTCAATTTGTGTCCAAAATTTGAAATAGAGATGCTGTTTTTTCATATTCCAAATATTTTCTAAGTTGTGGAGGCAAAGAAACACGTTTGGAAAAGCTTTGTCTGTGTGTAACAAGAATGAGCACTAAACCTTTTCCCTTTGGTGAATGTCCCTTTCCAGCTGGACTCCAAATGTCACTGTTATGTCAACAAAGCTCTACAAGAAGATCAGGGCTTTAGCAGAAGATCAAAGTTTTATATTCACCCATTTTCTGTTCATTATATAGATCAATATGTATATATTTTTCCAAGGCTTTACATGGGTTTCAAGCTTTCTTACAAATCTACTCTTCATGATGCATGGGAGAGCTTGAAATAAAACAGAAATTTATGTGACTTTACCAAAATATTCTCACAGCCGCCAACAGTTTACTATTAAGGAACATCTTGCACCAGAGAAAAATATAAGAAAAATATTTTTCTAGTACCACAAAGAGAGAGAAGAGGTTGACAAGAATTAGCAATTATGTCTGAAGCAGCCTTGATGTTCATTTACTTTGATAGCGAACAAAGAGTACCAGTTATACTCTGTATATGAAAGTCTAAATCATCCAAAGAACTTGAGTGGTGAGCATATTTGTACTAGCAGCTGTTTTTCTGTATTAAATATTGTATCTCTAATGGTTATTAGACATTGATATCCCCACATCATAACCTATCATGTATGATTTTTCATTATTAAAATTAAGAACACCTATTTCCTAATTTCTTATATTGCGATAGCAATTATTGCTTTTTAAAAATAGGAAATGAAAAACACCATTACATTCTGTAACAGTTGGAAAGGATCAAAATAAAATGATCCTCTCTTTACTCTGTACAGTGTACTGTCATGCTTTATAAATCAGTGGAACTTTAATATAGATGTGTATTTTAAACATGATGCAAATTCATTTTCAAGTTTCTTTAGGCTATATTGGAATGCAAGATACATTTGAATTGAGGTTTTCATAGATGTGGGCCTACTTCAAAGAGCCCACACTGCACTGCTGTTTTAAACAAAAATTAAATCTGACAATTGCCTGAAACATTCAGAGACATTCTGGCAGGAGACACAGAACTTGAAAAAATACCCGACTCTCTGCCAAAGCCCAAAGAGAGACGAGTGAGTCTATTCTGAATGACAAATTGACATGAAAAATTGAGCCAACTGATTAGGACAAGATACTTATGAACTTCGCCCTTCTTTGGTGCATTTTGTTTTGATATCACCCATATGAAGTATGCATGGCCAAGGAAAAAGTAATGCCACTTTCCGAATTGTTATTCCCACTTACTAAATTAGAATATTGATATAATATCTTCACCTCACCATTATGATGATGAAACATATGTAGATTTGTGGTGTTTTTTGGTGTCTTTTAGTGAGATGTCCTATAGACCTATAAGGTATTGCCTTTGGCCAAAATGATAATAAAATAGTCAGCCAAAAAAAAATTCTTGAAACTCCAAGATGTCAATGAGACTAGTGAAATTAACTATGAACTGTGTCCAGTAAACTTTCTAGCACTACACCTGACAGTTTACTCACATGCCAAATACAAAACTTCTACAAAGTACTGATGAATGGTCATTTAAAACTGTGACACTCTTTTTCCTATATTTTTTCCTCAGTCTTTTGGAATGGAAGATTGAAAAGTACTTATCTGACATAACTTTTCTTCTTTCCTAATTAACATATGAAGAAGTGTACTTAAGATAGAGATTTAGGTACTATGAGGCACTATGTTTTACAGTCCCACTGACAAAAGATTCACCTATTGAGGGTTCTTTTGTTATCTAAGTCTTAGTTCTATTTTATTGAAATAAAAAAAAATAACTAAGAAGTTCTGATGTGATCCTTTATTAATAGTTTACATTTGTATTATTAATTATCTCCATATTTAAATCTATTTGTAATCCTTCTCTGCTTTGTCCTAACATTTTCTTCCTGATTCCTACTGGTTTTCTTCTCTATCCTGCACTAAGTAGTTTGTCAGAACTAAAATTTTCTGAATTTAAATTGAAATATGATCCTAGGTCAGTATTGTCACATTTATCCTGAAATAAGTAGTTAACTCAGTTATTGTGATCTTAAGGACCCACAATCAGGTGCCATTAATCTCAAGGTATGTAACTACAGAAAATGCCAACTAGTGATAGCAGACAGATGGCTATTGTTGAATTCTGCCATCATTAATGCTGGCTTTTTAATTTTTTGTGTTCTAAATCTTGAAGTTATGCATCTAGTAATTCCATGTAACTATGACTTCTCAAAGTTTTAAGTTTCATTTTTCAGCTTTCATCCCCTCTCTGTATTGTACCTTGTGTTAGGTTAACATAAAGAGAGAGCCTTTCAAGTCCATTGTTTCTCACTATTCTCGCTATAGCTGTTTATCACAGCTATACTGTCCAGAACAAACTGCTAACAACTGAGACCTCTGCCATAATGAGAAAGTTGATGCTAGTATATGTGAGATAACCAGACAGACATATGTTGATGATGTTGTTGAATTCTACATAAGTTGTTTTCTTGTCCAGTTTTCCACTGGTATGCTACTTTTACATTTTTATGTGCAATTTAAATATACTCTGTGTTCTCATATATGGCAATATATTTAATTCAAATGATCTTGGTATATATTTTGAATTTATTAGAGTGTATCTATGCAACACTCTCTACATGGAATTGAGTCAGGCATTGAATTCTGTTCCTTATTTCAGGTGTTTGACCCAGCCAGGTTTCTAGATCTGATTTTTTCTTGTAATTATCATCCATCTTAACCAGCCTACTCAGGACTTTTCTCTGAGAACTTATCTGCAAAACCAAATTCTCTTTCAACACAGATGTTCTGATTCATTTCTTTGTTAAGATAAGGTAAATGAGAAGTAAACAATATAAAGAATTTAGAAGAGATCGAAACTTATCAATAGCCACTGAAAAAGCTGGGTTAGTAATTCTTTCCATGCCACTGCTCACTATGTCCATTCTGACTAGTGACTTTCTTAAATTGTCCAAAAACCCTATTTTTTTTCTAAAGATACATGTATTCTATTACAATTTTCCCTTTTCTCTCAATATTTTGAATCAGAGTAGGGGAAAAATATCATCCTGAAGCAAGGTTGTCACCAGAAACATAATTTCTATACCCCTTTTGAGCATTTCTCTGTGACTGTATTGGTTTTCTAGTCATCATGTCAGCCCTTCTCTCAGTTCCTCAAATATTTCTGTGTAAATTATCTCTTGAAAGCACAAAGTTAAGACAATTGTAAGAGGTTTGAACTGTTATTATAAAAGCAGAGCATGCAGCTTTGCAGCACAAAGCAGCTTTTTCAGTTGTGTTTAACCATTCAAGTAGATTAAAATTACTATGTGTTCCACAATGGCTCCTGGTAGTGACTGAGTAGAGATCTTTTCTAGGAACTGTGTGCTAAAGAAGTGCTGCAAATACAGATTATGTAGATGGAAGAGTGACAAGTAGCTTAGTAATTGGATAGCACCATGAATCAAAATGCATCTGTCACTGATTTTCTAGGTGAAATTTCTGGACAGATCCAAAGCTGGCACTAATCACAGACTATTAATTATTTTTAAGGCATTAAAAAACAATGAGACGAATTCAGGAACCCAAATGTGAGGATGGCAGGAGAATTAAATTATTTTATATCTGTCTTATCAGTCAACCTGTCCTATAAGTCTCAAGGACAGAAAGATATCAAATGGTATAATAAAATGAAATTGCAATTGAAATTGAAGATGCAATGAAAAATTAAGTTTGAGAACTTTAAATGAACTCAGTACTTTAGAACATCATGTGGAGCCTGTAGATTAATAATGAATATTATACATGTTCACATCATAAAGTTTTTCTAAAAATTAAAAGTCTCATGACTGAGTAGTGACTAGAATTTGCTGCTGTTGCATGTGCAGAGAAAACAGCAAAGGACTCTTGATGGATGTACATTTATACAAGTGAATGTACACTGTAAGGACCTTCAAAGTATAATGTAATTCCTATATAAAAGATTTTTTTGGATGGATCTGTTAAAAATTGGTTTATGCTAATAGATTCCTTTATGGGTAAAGACACAAGATTGTGGGATGATAGAAAGAAGGTCAGGTGAACAGAATTTAAAAATGGGAAAATGAAGAGTAAGAGAATCTGTCAGTCAAAACTTTCAGGGATTAGTTGAATTAGTTATATATATATATATATATCTCAGAGTGATGACATTTTCTGTTCATAATTAGTGATGGTTTTATAGTGATGGTGCAACAAATATCCAGAGCATATTCATTATCCTTGTAGAATTATGTGAAGTCACAAAAACCAGGACAATCATAAAAAATTTCTGTGGGAATCCTAAGGACTTTGTGAAATTATATTTGAATGATAACTTTGTTCAAGGTCTTTCTATAACCAGCAAGTTGTGTCTTTTCAACAATCTTTTCTCTAAGTGACAGTAAGATAGTTGAAGTATTTCTGATAACAAAACTAATCAATAGCTCCTGAAAAATATGTTACCATTCTAAAAAAAGTCAGTGCAAATACTGGGTATACAAAATTGCTAAACATTTCAGTCTACTGTCCATGATTTTTAGCAGTAAGCAATATGGTTACACTGTTCCTATTAGGAAAAAAAATAGTCTAAATTATCTAAAGGAGAGTTACTCAAGTATTAGGAGTATTAAATATTAAGTAATGCCTACATTGGGAAAAAGCATGAGGTTAAATAAACACCATGATTAAAAAAAATACGCTAGCTAGGTGTAAGGGAATTTGCAGATGTTGAGTGCTCAACAAATTGAAAAATGCATGCCTTAAGCAGCTTCTCTGCATAGGTATTTTGGATAAAATTGAAAACTTAAAATAAATTTTCTTTGGTTAATTCTGTAAGAAAGTGCATCCTTATACCTGGTGCTTCTTAGGACAGCAAAATTTTAGCTTTATATCTATCTGTAAACAAAATCTTTATGAAGATTCTAGGAAGTTTAATAATCATAAGTTAAGCCATATTTTTATGCTGTTTCTGGTCTGTTTCAGTGAAGTCCATACATTTCTTAGTAAGTATTTTTGGGTGAAAAAAATGAGACTATAATTCACTTTAAAATTTCTTGAAACATATTCAGAGTTGATAGGGGAGCCTCTTTCTGAGTTGTAGCCTAGAAACCATGCTTGAACCTGAAGCTATAATTCATTTTTTTTTCTGTTGATCACTTGTAACCACTAAATATTGCTTGTAAAGCTAATGCATTATGATAAAGCTCTCTTAAGAAATTAATCATGATGGAAATTGACAGTCTACAGTTCTTCAAGGAAATACTGAATGAAAATATAAAATAATACTGGAATATAGAATTTGTAGCCTACTAGTGCACCAGGATCTCTACAAATGCAGATTTCAATCACTTGGGTAATTAAACATCAGACACCAGCCTCTCTCATAAAGAACTTATTTTTCAAGTACTGTAAATAAATACTTGAGCAAGTAGCTATTCCCAATTTCTAATTAGTCAGGCCTTCTGGCAGAGGTGGTTCAGCCAACATGGCTGTTTAGATGTCATTTGTCCTTAGTGCATTTTGCAGCTCAGGGGCACTTTTGCTGTGGTCAGCATGTTAGCTTGCATGCAATCTTGATATTCTGAACCTTGAAGTCAGCTAAACTCAAATTATGTCAGGGCATCATATTCATTAGTTAGATCTCATAACCATGGTTAACAGCCATGATCCATTATTAAAGGCCTGTTCACAAAAACTACTTATTAGTTAAAAATGTACGGTCCAAAGTTAAAACTAGTGCATTGAAATTTGGTTTATCTAAATGTTTGTTGGATCCAATTCTTGAAACAGATTAATCCTTTTGATTTAATTATATTGGTCGTATATTCATGAAGCTTCCAGACAAAAGTAATGACACTAATATCTCACTGTTTAGTCTAGTGATATTTAAGTACATTTCTTTCAAATATATATGGCTACTTTTGCTGTTTCCATTTCAGAGTTGCTTGCTATACATGATAAAATGGAATCTAAATTCGGCTTACATTCTGAATTGCTTTATTGCATTCAGTGCTGAACAATGTCTCAGTTCTAAGGTCATCACGCTACATATGAGTAGGTATGTGTAAAAAAGATCCTATATGTGTCCGAGAGGATTTTTTTTTTAATACTGTGACATACAACTAAGAAGAATAAACAGAAGTAGGGTAAAAGTTATAGCTGATAAAATGGAAAATCAAAAAGACTGATCCTGTGTTAAACAAAAGATATCTGCAGGAACACATATTGATTGATTCATCACCTAAACTATCAAAATCAAATTCAGAGCTTTCAGTTTCTTCCAGAAAGTATACCTAGGGAGGAATTTTTGTAATGTCCCAGTAGACACTTTCTTGCTTCTTTCTTTGAAAGTAGCACTTCTTACTGATGTCTTGACTGCCTCTATCCTCTCCTCCACAGAGCCCTCCATCCTTGCTGTTTGATGTGTGTACTTTCTTTTGTGTCTGGAAATCATGGTGAAATTACATGTTTCATATAGTCTGTTTTTGGTTTATTTTGTTTGGGTTTTTTTTCAGAAGTCCTTCAAAATTACCACGTGTTCATTTGTTTATTTCTAAACTGTTGGAAATTATGGAAGTGATTATAAGGTCTAGTTTTAATTTAATGTGAAAAGTGTTACTTTTGTTTTGACATAAACATGTCCAATGTCTAGTATGCTCCATCTATTTCCAATATGATACATGACTATATGTGGTTTTGTGTCAGTGTCTATTTAGTCATTTGTGAACAATTAGGTTGGTTAACTTGTTTAATTAATTTTATAATTTTTATTTAAGTTGTAAAAATAATCACTTGATTATTTTAAAGTGAACTTTCAACAAAAGTTCAAAATTTTTCTCCGTAGAAGTAAAATTTTGCCTAAAAAGAAGGGGTCTAAAATTAATCAGACATGAAAATTTGTGTGTCCTTTTTCCTCACATTTCTCTACAGTTAGGTTCTGGCACCAAAGTACAAATACTAGACAAAATTAAAAATCAGGAAGTTTATGTTCTAGGAGCTTTTGCATAGTCCGTGGGTTTGACAAACACAGATAATATATTTTAAAGCACTGTATCTCTCAAACCACTGCAAAAGTTCTTCATCATGTGAACTGTTGACTCAAGATGTCTGTTGGTTTTGGTTTTTTGTTTGTTTGTGGTTTTTTGGTTTTGGGGTTTCTTTTGAGACATATCAAATCCTTATTCTTTGATCACTCCTTTATATTGCAAGCTTTTCCTCTTTAGATTAAATGTAATGTTATTTGGTTTTGTCTTCTTTGTTTGGTCTATGATAGCATGCATTTGTTTTTCATTGTTCATTTTTTCTGTCATATTTACAGAGCTTTTATTTCCATTTGATCTGACCCCAGCTCAGAACAAGTGATATTGATGGTTGTCACTTCATGTTGGTTTCACAGTGCAAACATCTTTAGACAAAAGAAATTGCTACATAGAGTAGGATTTGTATTTGGGTTTTTTACTAAGAAAAGAAGGGAGGTACCAGAATGTGCACTTCTTATTAGAGATAAATAAAATATAATGGTGAAGATGAGAAATATTTTTGTGTTTGGAGCAGAGCTGCAAGAGGCAGAGCCACACTGATGATGATGCATGTGACTTTTACACAAGAACGTAGTGCATGCCCTGCTACCACCAACCCATTGTGGTGATAAGATAACCCACATCCCTGTCCTTACCTAGGGGCTCAAAGCTTCAACTCCCAGGAGATCATCAATGCACCTCGACAGATGAAGGTAGAGATGAAAGTGAAGTTTATCTGGAACTGGAAAACACTGGACAGCATTATTTTCCCTCTAAAAGCAACAGGTTTGCATTCAAACAATTGTTATCACCTTTCTGGTAGCTGGCACCCATCTGGCACCCATATCAGAGCCAAAATATGCCTTTAATTCACCAGAGGACATACTGATTTCCAGACTCCCAGGTACCTAATACACACTTGTGGAATCCATATGGAACAAGTGGCTGAAAGTCAGCTTTTGCACAACCTAAATTGTAGATGCCAGGTTCTTTTTTTTTCTTTTCTTTTTTTAAATCTAACTCATTAATTGATAGTAAGAAGTATTTTAATCATATTATAAAAAAAGAAGATAAGTACCATTCTGAAGTACAATTCTGTAAGTCATTGTCTCTGGGGAGCAATTTAAATTTTAACTGCAGCAAAGTGTGAAGATCCTCTTACTGACTTTCACTTCTCTGGACTTCTGTGTGATCAAATAAAAGTAGCAGCAGGCCTTTCCAGGTAGCAATAAAACTTAAATGCTCAAAATTTAGGAATAAGTTCAAGGACTAAAGACTAGTAAGTACTATAAAGAAGTTAACTGTTTTAGAGGTAGTATCGCAGTAAGAAAAGTAGCTTGTAAAACTTCTAATGAAGACAGGAATAGTGTAAAAATATGATGGGACTCTGCAAATACTACTGTCTTGAAACATTTGAAAAATGAGAAGTAGTGGCTTTAGTGTCTGCTCCAGTATTTTTGGTTCTCTCTATTTTAAATATGAGTTCCTTGTCCTGGGTTTGAAATCTTCAGGAATTCATTCCAATCTAAAACTGTCCACGAAGTCCAAGGGTTGAAGTAAGAATAGAACATAAACATAACCAGAAGGCTGAAGTCTCAACATTTAGCAACATAGTAGAAATGTTAATTGAAGAACTTAAAAAATGGTTGTACATTAAAAATATTGTGAAATGTTTGTCTTGTTCTTTTATGAGAACTTTTGTGCTTACATGGATCTTAAAGAAAATATTATATGTTTTGTGACATTTTTTCTCAGAAACCTACATCTCAGCCATGAATATTCATGCTTAATTGCAAGTTCAAGGAAAGTTTCACATACCCAAAATAGTATTTAAATACTCAGTAACATGGGTACAGCACAACAGTTCTGTGTGATGCAGACTTTAAAAATATGCTAAAAGCTTTAAAAACAGAGAAAAAAAACCCCAACTAAACAAAAAATGCTCCTGATTTTTATATTCATAAAATTAGGATAATTTATATATTCTCTATATTTTTGTAACAAATATTTCTCTCCTTACTCTAAGAAATTAAATTAAACTTAAATGGAGTATCATTACCTTTTTTGATTTGTTTTTCTAAACCTACAAAAAACTAAAGGTAAACAATGGGTGAAAAGTAGTGTAAGGTCAGGGAGGGAGGAGAGGGGTTTGTAGATCAATCAAAAGGAAAATCCCAGACTCTTCAATTTTTAACTTATGCTAAGAATCTTCTCAACTGCTCTTTATCTTTTCCTGATATCCATCTCCATCTGTAATTGGAAGGTCTTTACAAAAACTTTTCTTTGTGTCTTAAAATGATTTGTAGCAACTTTGGGACAATATAAACATATATAGAGAATACATTTCTTAAAAGAAAGTAAATATGTATATACCTACTTTGGAAAAAATGGAAATTATTTTTTTCATATAATATGCCAAATATACCATTGGAAGTAGGCATTGAATATGAAAGTACAAAGTATTTTTTGCTTGGCAATATTCCAATTTTCAGTTTAAAATGTAGTATTTTCATTTGCTTTGTTATATAGTTGAAACTTGATATAGAAGGGTTCATAAAACTTCCATGGTATAATATTTCCCTGCATTTTCATAAAGAGGAGAATAGTATCATGTTATAGGTAATAATATGTACACTAAAAAAGTATTTTTAACACACTCCTTTGCTGCCTACATGTTCAAATTTATTTTCTCTTATATTTTGTTGAGTTTAACTGGAATTTGAGACGGACTTACAAATGCACAGGGATTTATTTTGTCCAAAGAATTTTCATAGACTGGCTTGGATGAGTGTATTGGAGGGAAAGTCATGAGTTTTTTTTTTCCTTTATACCTGATCAATTAAGATAATCACTTGTAAGTATGTTCTGGTTTGAAAGGAAAAAAACAGTGAGAGACTGCAAGTCAGAAATACAATTTATTAGGAAAAGGAAAACCAAAATACATGTAATAATACAAAAGAAAAACCCCTGACAAAGTCAGAATACGACCTAACACCTTGTTGGTCAGGGTGTTGGTAGCAGTCCAGTTGGATTAGTGGCTACAGTCCTCCTGGAGTGACAAATGTGGTTCTGTTGGAGCAGTGATCCTGTAGAAAGGGTGTAGTCTTCCTCTGAAGATCCAGTGGAAAAGACAGCAATTCCTCTGGAAACCCAGTAGAAAGACTGACTCCTCTGTCCCAAATCCCAGATTATATCCAGGTGGGGATGCTTAGCTCCTCTGCCCTGGGCGGAGCATTTTACAATGGGCTGATATTGTTCTAATGAGTCATGTGGTGGGTCCTTGATTGCCCATTAAATAGACATGGCTCCCAGAGGGAGTTATCTCTGAGTCAGGCTGCAAGACATTGATGGGACACTGATGTCCCATTAACAGGACATAAGGAAAAAAACATGCTCCTCCTGGTTTCAACAGCTCTTGTGGATGGGAATAGAATACATCTTTACATTGTAACCTAGGACAAATTATAATGCTCAACCAAAAGCAAAAACAAGTATCAATGACTCATCTAGGTAAACATGGCTACATATTCTTTGTTCTTTTACAGCCTGATAGAAAAATAATCACACTGTGGTTATGCCTCACTGTAAGTCAAAAATGTAAAATCTTTTGTCCTTTTTTGGGTTATATAATTTTGTGGGTCCAAGTCTTCAGGGAGATCACAAAGTTCCCTCTATCAGTTAGAATTCTGCTGGACTAGGAATGCCCTTTTAAAAGATACTAATTGGTCGCACAGCATTTATTGTCCAGTTGCCATGCGGACTCACTTCTCAAAACCACAGGAAATTTGGTTTTGGAGGCTTTGTCTAATCGAGTAATCAATATCTACTTTTGTACAAGGGCATCAGGCTTTGCTCTTTAACTGAGTTATGTCCGACTGATAAAAAGAGGTTTTGTGCCTCTGTTTTTTTAGATAATCAATTTGCCCAACTTGTAGGGTGGATACACAGAGCACCCCAAAGAAATCTGTGAATGCAATGGAGCACTGACAAAACTTCTCACTTATTTTCTATGTTTCGTACTTCAGGATTTTGCACAAACTATGTTATTGCCAATCATGATTTCATGTCATTTTAAATAATGAAGATGTGTTCCTGTGAATTTTTTAAATAAATATTTGCAATGTGAAAGTTGAGGATTGATCTGTTGCCCCTAGTAGTTAATAAGAACTCTTGTTGATATAAGTGAGCATTACATTAAAGCCTGAGAAGTCCCCACTGATTAGTCAGGCTGTCACAGTTCAGGGAAGAGACACAGATGCCTTTAGGGGCTCCTCAGGAATGCAGTGAGACCTGAAAGCACATGATACATGGTTAGTAAAAATTTTTAATTATCTATATTCTGGATAGAAAAAAAAATATGCAGAAAGGACAAAGGAAATTAAAGTATTGCCATCAACTTTTTGTCCAGAATACAGCAGGGTTTTTTTATGAACTGGAGTATTTTGATTTTTAATTCTTAGAAATACTGTACAGTGGAAAGCATTATTAAATTCAGATAAAATTAAGGCTGTAGCTAAAGTATTTCAATAAAATTCCTGATTTTAATTTTTTAAAAAAATATTTTAGACTAATATTAACTGAAATGGGCTAAACGAATATATTTAGAATTTGAGTGAAAGTGGGTAGGAGACAATGAGACCATGCCTGATTTCTTTGAATAATTAATATATTTAATATAAATTGAAATACATTTCCTGATAAGTTACAAACAGAAAAAAAAGCTAACTTATTCATTGTTGTTGTGTGTATCTAGTAACCCTTCAGCTGTTCAGTAAATAAACACGGTATGAACTTGCTGCTTTTGCAATATATTGGTATATATTGCTTTTTAGTTATGTATATAATAAAATAAATTATGAACATCAAAATAACACGCTTCCAAATATATTTTATTATGACTCGCGTACATAATTATGTAAATAAGTGAGGGATTTCTGAGATGTGATTTTTAAAAGTCCTATTATTTAAAATATCCATATAGGTTGATAACCAAAAGAAATTAACAAGTGGATTCAGAATGTTTTGGTGGAAGAGGCACAAAGAACCTTCAACAAAGAACCTCCAGATCTAGATTTTTGCAATTTGGAGCCAAATGTTACATGTGATTTTCTCTGAGAAATTCAAAGCGCATTAGCAGCATTCATGATATAAAAAAGAAAAGCTTAATAAATGTTTATTACACAGAGTAAGCACAAGAGGGTAAAACTACAGTCTGATTATTAATTAAGACGGTTTGCTAAATATGTCTTCTTAATTTAGTCAAGTGGGTTTCACTTTCAAAACATTTGCTATGAGAAAAGGAAGATTGAAGATCAGCGTAAGTGGGGCCGTTATTCTGCAAGCGGTGAATGGCTGCTTGCAAGCTGAATAGAGCCAAGGATAACAGCTTCTGCAATTAGATCAGTGCGTGTCTCAAGTATCTGGAACCACGCATTGCTCTGAAATTGCTATTAAAATATCTTCTATTGAACTGTAGGTTATATGAAATCAATGGGTATTTAACTGTATGATAAGCACTACCTGCAGAGTTTCTTTCCCTTAAAAGCACTCTGAGTGCTTTTAAAAATTAATTTATTTTACATTTATTTAAAATACACAGATCTGGTTGCCCACTTACCAGGTTGTTTGAGTGGACCAGACAGACCAGATGGGAAAGAAGGGACCAAGCAAGTTAATACAGACAGGCTCTGAAATAAAAAGAGATTTGGAGAAGGGTGAAAAAACCAATAATTCATCTTTTTTCCAAATTAGGAGACTATGGTCACTCAATAATTTTAGAAAGACAGGGTTGTGGCAGTGTGTTTTTATGAGTTCTATAGTTATTTCAATTACAACAGCTAGTGGTTCAATGTAAATTAAGAAAAATGGTTTGATCCTTGTACCCCATTTTATCCCCTCATGATGGTTACTCCCAAGTTGTTTTCCCTAAGTTTTCCTGCCACTTAGCTGCCACTCAACATGCCTGTCCCCCTGCTCCTCCCTTCCCTCCCTTGTATGGACCTGTCAATCCAAGTTCTGCTGTCCTCTTCCCTCATCCATCAATCTAGATCCACCCCTTTTGTTCCCGACTGTTTGATGTCAATTACTCTGGTTCTAACAGCTGATTTGTCTCAGAGGCTTCTCCCCTCCCCTGTGTTGACCCCATTGGTCTTGTTAGATTGCATGCTCCTCCCCAACTGTTTTCCCACTGGCTATGTGATGCTCCTACCCCCTATTCGAGCCTCCTTTAAAAACTCTAGCAGGACCACTGTTCCTTTGGCACTGGTCCCTGACCCATCCTTGGACTAACGCTTCTTTGGACTGCATACAGGTGTCCTCTCCTTTGGCGCTTTACCTTGAGATCCTAGTGGTGTCCTGCTGCAGCATCACCCACGCCGCTGCACCCACTGTCACCTGAAAAGCCTTGGCAGAAGCTCAGGGACAGCATCTCTTGTGTGTCCCTCAGGTCACCCAGGGACCTTGCCAGCTGGCATTCCAATGTTTTGTGACCGCAGGAGAGCCACACATGGTTAAAGCAAGCACTTATTTTTTTTGTGCTGTGTAATCCGGATTGCTTAGAGAGAAATGCAGGGTACAGATGAATGATCTAAGGGAGGACAGATTCATAATTGCTTGTAAAATATGACATTAAATATGAGAATTTGGAGAGAAAAGAGTGAGGGGAAGAAAACTCCATGGAGATGGTCCAGCTAGACACATGTTATAATCTTTTTCTTGAGTCACCCATCCTTTGGTTGTTAGTGCAAGGGACCTCATGTTTTCATGGATAGACAAGAGCTGTAGACAAGCACTGGTAATAGCAAATTCTGAGATACACATTAATGCCATGAATGCTATTATTTTGGATTAATCTGGGTGTTACTTGGCATGCTGTGAGGTGATGGACCTCTTATCATGCAAAAAATATTAGTATCTAAGCAAGTAATTTAATTGCACATGGAGAATGTCTGGGATTACAAAATATCTCAGAAATTTTTACTTTACTCTTGCAACTACAATGAATGTTGACTATTCAGGTTGTAAAAAACCCACTTCTTAAATGATCTAATCATGCAAATTTTTCTAAAGGTCTTTCTGTGTCTTAATAGATTAGCAGAAGCCACCACTGCTATGTTTTATGGTAAATGCACTAAAGCAGAACTTATTGCAGTGTCTTCCCTGTTGGTAGTCAGTGTGTGCCAGGCACTATTCCAGTGCTCAGAGTATATGTGTAATTTCAATTGATTATTCCTTGGCAACTGCAGTGTGATGCTCATGTGGGGTGTTGCTGATGAGAACCATAACATATGTTTCATGGAAGAAGCAGGTTGTGTTCTGACACTTAACCAGAAAGATGCAAGTGAGCATATTTTACACTACAATTACAGAACACATGATTTTGATTTATTTTAGTACTGGACCTTTAACCAAAAGAGTTAAATATTAATGGTTTCATAAAATACATTCTGAAAAGCCGTGCAGTTGATAATGCGTACTTTGGGCTTTCAGTGCTGATTTTTTACCCGTACTCTGGTTTTTTAGATAGTGTTTTTTTTTTAATTTCCTCTTTAACTCCCTCAGCATTTCTACATTTTCTAAGCTGTAAAATCAGAACAAGATCTTTAGAAACATTCTTGGTGTGAAAATGAAACAAAAAAAGACATACTCAGAAAGTTGCTTGCTTATTTTGTCTCTTTCTTATGTTTCTAGCAGGGAAAGGAAAAATAGGTGGTCCCAGTTTATTGCAGTTGAGGAGGTCTCACTGGGTTCATTCTTTTATGCTTTCAGTTTTTCAAATAAGACAATTTTATTTATTTATTTTTCCCATGGAGATTGAGAGCAGAATTGGAAAGAACAGCAAACAGCAGTACTTGAACAGTGAAGGAACAAAGGAGCTAGTGACATATTCAGGATTTATGATTTATTCAGCCAGAACTTCTGAAAAGCTCAGATATTATTGGAGCATCCAATTTAATGGTTTCAGGAGCTTGGCTTTCTGAGTGCTGAGTCTCTGTGAAAAACATGATCTTCAGAGGCATACTGCAGGTGCTAAGCTATGAGTGCTTGTGAATGCATGGACAGTTACTTTGGTGCCCATGAAGAAGCTAAGCTGTCTTGACAGTCCTGTCCCTGGTTTGCAAGGGCACACAGTGTGGCTGATGGTGGTGTCAGGAACTATATGGGGAAGAGATAGTGGAAAAAAATTTCCATGAGGCTTGGAAAATGTATGTATTACTGCAATCAAAACTTTTGTTTGTATTATTAATTAGTGACTCCTTATAAGGCTTAAGTTTAATTTAGAATTACAAAAAAAAAGCAAATAAACTTTTCTAGAGAAAATGAGCAATCTGTTCTTCTTGATTAGCAATCAGGCAAAATAATATTAACATCCAGACACCCAGGGGCTGGTTTTGTTCAGCTCTTTGCAGGCAGAAAAAAACAATCTAAAATCATAGTATAATGTTGTCAAAACAAAAGAAAACTGAACGAAAAAAAGCACCCTTGAATCAACAAGAGTTATTAGAAGCAGTGCAGAAACTGTTGACATTTATTCCAGCCTCCCAACACTTCAGCATGGTGCACCTTGTCCTGTGGTTTGTGGGTGGGACTCTCCTCTCTCACCAGTATGGCAGGAAGGACAAGGGAAAGATGTTTGTTTAGCATCTTACATAATTTTGAATAGAATATATAAATCAAGAAATGTAAGTGCCTTAGGAAAAATAGGTTCATAAAACAGATTTGGCTTGAAAAATTATTGTGCTGTAATGCATCTTGGTGACAGTGCTGAAGCTTCACAGCCAGCTATGGAAGCATGCCCAACATGGATCTAGCAAAGAACTTCTCTCTTTACCACCCTCGTTTGCAACGCCTTAAAACAGTGCTTTCAGCTCTTTGCAGAAATGGCTGCAGACTAAGGAATATATTCATCAGGAAGTTACATGATTCTCCTTTCAACCTGACAATCATTCTCTTAGAACATCTGTTTGGTTTTGTTGTACTTCTGACATTTTTGGCTGACATTTGCTTGATTTTCTGTAATTTAAATGTGAAAATTAGTTAGCAAGAGAAAAACTTAAGTATAACAATTCATATTGATTCCAGACATATAATATTTTTTCTGTTTTTTACTTTCTACCAAGTGATTAAATTTTGTAGGTTTTGTGCAACCACATATTTAAACCCTGCTATAGTTTCTAAGAAAACTAGTTAAAAATTAAGATTGAGAAATGTATTACACTTCTGCTTTGGATAAGCATTGTCACCATAGAAGGTGTTGCCATAGTAGCTTAAGAGGTTAATATTTGAATGGAATAGTTGCATTCTTTTATTAGTCTAATATTTATAGGTGGAAAAGTTGGGAAAGCTTTCAGGTTTATAGAAATCTTCCTATGTGATTGAATTTATATTTATTCTAATTAATTAATTAATGTAATGAAGAAGAACAGTGTCTTTGTGGACAGATCTTGTCTACTAATCTACTAAGGTGCATTAGTTATTTTCTTTTACATGTTGTTTCTTACTGAAGGAAACTGAGCAACTATGTATCTGTTATGGATTAATAAATGTTTAATATGTAGAAAAAGAGGGTAGGAGTAAATGATAATTTTTAAATTGTAAGAATAAGAAAGTTACCAATTTTGACAGCCGAACTGTTATATTTCTCATGAAATGAAAAGGAATGAAAATTGACTTGACAAGGGTTTAAAGTACTACTATGTTATTTGAGATAATCAAATCCGATCCTAACTCTAGAGAGTTACAGAAGAGTCTAGCCAGAGTGACTGAGTGATTAAAATGAGAGGTGAAATTAAATGACAGTAAATGCAAAATAATGCATATGAAAGAAGAAAAATATTCAAATATTCAGAGATTTTTTTCAGGAAAACAATTTTTATTAACTGTAATCTCTGAAAATATCATGTCAGTATTCAACAATAATTCAACATGTGCACTATGATACTTTCAGAAAAACAACAATGAATAAATAGAAAATGCACTTTTGTGTATTGCAATCTGGATCAGGAAATACCAGAACCTCCTAGTAAGAAAAAGTTCCTCAGATATCTGTCTAAATGTGGGTGGTTTTTCTGTTTTTCTAGGCATCCTCCATTCACTACTGCAAGATATATTATTTTAGGCTAAAGAAATATTTGGCCGTCCTCATTGTAGAATTTCTTACATTATTTAAAACAATTATTTTAAAAAGAGATTATTTAAAAAAAGAGTTGGGCTAGATTCCTGCATGATAATGGACATGGTTTCTCTCAAGCATGCAGAGGCAAGGTGATTTAGATCAGTTGAAAATGTCTCTCATCCTCCACCTTTTTTTACCTTGGTAATTACTTCCAAACATTTGCCAGCTATTGTACTTTTATTTGCTCATTTTGAATTCTAGTTTATGGATTTACTAAATTCACTCCTATATTTCCCCCATGGTTACAGCTATTCTATTCTCAAAGGAGGAAAAACTGTTTTCTTTGTAAACTTTCCAGTAAAGTCTTCTCAAATGTATCAGAGGAATATCTCAGACAAAATTTTCTTTTATTCACAGACACTGAGAAGATAAAGTACTTAAGAAACTGCAAAAGACAGTTCTGAGACTGCCAGTCCTACTTATATAGTTAGCCTACTTGGAAAAGACACACTGAAATCAGGAGATTGCCTGAAGAATTAATTTAGGCGTTACTATTGCTCATCATGTTTTTGGGGCTTTTTTCCTCTCTAAATCATAAGACATACATGTCTGACTAATTCTTTGAGGAGAAGGACTGTTTTTACCACTAAAGTGGGGGAGATTAAGCCAAAAAAACCCCAATTTCTGACTTATGGGGTCATGGAGTGTGAAGACCAGGATACAACTTTGAAAAGGCACAGATGTGTATTTATTGCATATACTCTATTTAACAGGTAACTCAGAATTTCCTAAAGATTTGTGCTCTTCATGCTATCACTTCTGACAATAAAATTTGTCAAGACGTGCTTCTGTGTTATATCTGCTGCTTTGATAAGTGTTAATCTTTACAGAGATTTTCCTAAAGCAGTTTGTGTGTTATCAGAGGACCAGAATTTCCATGTAACTTAATCCATAATTCTGATTCAGTCTCATAGAAAGAAGTTTCTGGTGAAACTGATGAAGAACAAGATTTTCCAGCTTCAATTTCCAAATATATAGATAGCGTTCAACATTCTTCTTCAGCGTATCCTACTCTTTTTCTCCTCTCCATGCTATGTTAGGTCTTCTTTGTAATTGTTGTCTCTACTGTGTTAGAGCTGCCCAACTCCCTGGATGATACAGCTGGGTAAGGCAACATGGCAAATTGAGTGAAAGCTGATATTTAAGCATGGCAAGATCTTGTCATGTTTTCTGTAACTTAGTGTGATCCCCTGCCTCCTTTCATGCTTTATGTGTTTGGGAGGTACAGCTGCTGCATGACTCCTACTGCTGAATGATGATAATTTTCTATCTCTTCATGATCTCAAGCAGCCAACACTTTAAAACCATTTGAAAATGCATGTGAGATGAAAGTGCATTATATTTTCAGGAGCATTTCACTGGATAAACTGATTCTTGGAGAGTTTAAATGAGACAGGTTCACCAGTAGGCTGGTGTTTTCAAACTTGAAAAATGAGATAAAGATTCAGATTGCTAAAACATAGTCACCAATATTTATGATGTTGCATGGTGTCTATGTGCTTTCTAAAGTTTTTGAAAATACTGGTCAAGGAATCTTGCTTTGCTTCCTTTTTTTTTTTTTTTTTTTTTTTTTTTTTTTTTTTTTTTTTTTTCCCTCCCAAATCCTGTCTTTTGTGCACCTCTTATCTGTTTGTACTGAACCTCAATGTCAATAACATCAAGAACATTGTTCCTGCAATGCTTATGCATCAATGAAACCCAGTAATCCAGGAATTTTAATAAATACTAATGCAGGTCAGAGACTTCAAGCAGAAACTATCTTGGGGATTGGTGTGTGATAGAATTTTTATTTTGACTTTGAATGAACAGTGTAATGGCACAGCATTGTTGCCATTGTCTTTTCCTAATCTGCAGCCGGCAAATGCTACCACAAGATACTATTTCGCTCATTAAAGGGCAATTATTCAAATCAGAAAATCTGTCTCCTGTGCTTTTAGAATGCCCCAGAGGGGAAATTCCTGATGAGAATTGTACAGATGCTCAATGAGAGGAAAATCAGAAACATACTCCATATTTTTGGAACTAGGCCAAACTATTTATGTTCTTCTGAACTGGGACTGAGATTACTGGTGCTGTTATACAAGTATTCACTCAGAGGGTGGTTTATATATAATATATGGCATAATTTCTAGGCTATTGCTGCCAACTGGGGAGTCTTCCAAAGAATTATATCTCAAATACTGAATTGCATTTGAATAGGATGCATTTCCCTGTTATTTCCCAATACATCCATATTCCATCTTGCCTTTTTAATTAGTGAATATATTGACTGTATATGTATTATTATAATTGTCTCTGCCAGTCTGCATGCTTTTAATTGTGGATGAATTATTTCCATCATCTCTCCCTAATTGTAGAAGTCTGTGTTTATTGCAATTACTACTGACTGCTGGAAAATGGTCTGCCTAATCCTGAGTCTCAGCCTCTGTCATATATGTGGTTGTGATATTGTTTGTTAGATATAACCTATTCTTTCCACTTTATCTCTGCCTCACTGAGATTTTGATATTTTTGTTAATGTCTGTTGTGACAGTAACAAGCTTCAAGACTCCTGTGTTTTTCTCCTGTAAAAATACAAATATCCCTGGATAAAGTATTTTTAATTGTCCACTTATCTAGATTGGCTTCTGATACAGCATGAAGTACAAATGACATTATCAGTAATGGTGTGTTTGTCTCATCATCTAACATCATCAAGCTGTAATATGTTTAATAATAATTAATATTTATGGCCATAAAATAAAACACAAGAAGTTTCACCTCAAGATGAGGGGGAATTTTTTTACATAGTGTATGGCAGAGCACTGGACTAGGCTGCCTAGGGAGGTCATGGAGTGTCCCTCCCCAGAGACAGTCAAAACCCACCTGGATGTGTTCCTGTGTAACCTGTTCCAGGTGACTGCTTTGGCGGGGGGGTAGGGTTGGATGATCTCCAGAGGTCCCTTCCAGCCCCAACAGATCTGTGATTTGGTGAATGCTTTTACAGCATTTTCTGATGGAACTATAATATAATTATATTTTTATAAATGACCATGCTCAGAAGGTGGTGTTTATATTAATTTTGAAGATAGAAAAACTAAGAAAAGCTCTGGTTTGACCAAGTGTCGTAAGTTCCACAGTTGAAAATGACAAACCAGTGCTCATCAGGGTTCTCTTACTGATCTGTGCTACTATGTATTACTCCTACTTTTCAGGTACAGCCTGACTGTATTTTTGAAACTCTTTTGTTCTCAGCTCCGCATTTAAATTGGCAGAATGGATCAAAAAAAGGCTTATTACTGTTTTCATACTGAGGTGATATTGTTCAGAGCTAGAAACTGGCTGTGCATCTGGTTAAAATGTCAGCATTCTGATTATCTTCCTGTTATTTCCCATTACTTCTGTAAACATCTTTCCATGAGTTTTTCCAGTGTAAAGGGTAAGTTCTCATAAAGAATGAATAACACTCTCTTAGAAAAAAAAAAATAAATGCTTTAGCTCCTTTGTGCTACAAAACAAATCTAAATATAACATAAAAGCTCCTTTTCCTCTTCTGTCACCATCATTCATGGCAGTTAATGTGGCAATTGGAAAAAATTATTGCTTACATACAGATCCACATTGTAACAGGCAATGATGCAAACAGTACCTAATTTTTATTTCTCAATATAATGAGCTCTTTATTTTCTTGGTCTGGACAATTCAAGCACAGCTATCCTATGTTTCATAGTGGCTCATAATTTTTTTGAAATTTTTAGCTTCAAATGGATTACAATTACTCATGTAATTGTGGAACTAAGCAAAAGTTGGATGACATCTCAGTCTTGTTTCACCACCTGACCTTCTTGGGGGAAGTGAGAGAGAGTAACAATATCAAATGTGTAACCTCTTGTTTTATTGCACTTGAATTATTCCTTAAAAGCTGTAAAAGATGAAGAAACAACCACAGTCAGAGGAACAACTTGGAAAAATGTAAGATTTAAAAAAACTGGTAAAGAAGGTGAAGATGAAGCTGGCAAGGCTTTATTGTGGTCTTGAAAATTTTGTCCTTAGTGGATAAGCAATGCAAATTTAAAAAAATGAAATAAAAATGTATTTGTTTTTCTGTATATATTTTTTTGAGTTTTGAAAAAAAAAAACAACAACAAAAACCCAAAACCAACCCTCTTTACATTATTTTAAGAATATTTGCTTTAAAAATACAGAGTTTACTGACAATCACAAAACATCTTTATATGTGAAGTAAATACTAAAAAAATGAATAATATTATTTTGATTTATGCACTAACATATTTAAATATCTTAGAAAGTTATGAAAAGGAGTATTTGAGGTATTATGCGGCTTTTTACTGTAACTGAGGAATTTTGGTAATTAGAAATCAAAACAAGTCCAACATCTTGAAGAAATAGTTTTAATGAAGAATAGAAATGCTAAGTCATTTGAGAAAGCAGAATAGAGAGTGTTTGGCATTAAAAAAAAAAAAAAAAAGTAATCAACAATGGTTTCCTTTTCCAGTGGCTGTTCAGCCATAGGAAGAGATTGAGTTTTCTGAAGGTGTTATGGCCAGCCTTTTAGTGGTTCAGAATTTAGGGTAATTTCAGCAATTTTCTTAGCCTTCCATAAGTGTGCAAATCCACAAATTCCATAAAATATATGATTTAAGTAGTCAGCCATATATAGAGGTAAGCAAAAAAACTTACATTAATAAGTAGTTTTCTAATACTTTCGCTATTTCTGAACAAACCTCAATTTTGTTTCTGTGAGCCCAGCATCTTCAGGGAGATATCACAGATCTATTGAATGCTTCTGTTATTTTCATTTGGTGTGCATATTTGTGTGGTAATGTTGCATAGAAAGGACTAAAATATATTGCTTTCTAAATTAGCTCTATAAGGCTGACTTTTTCTCTGATAATGGTGGATTTTCTACTATAACAGGCTTTTTGATAAAAAAAAATGACAGATTTAATACAGTTTCTTCTTAAAGAACTGTAATTCATAAAATGAGGAAATTTCTGAATGATGTTTTATGTGAGATCTTGGCTTTTTGAGTTGATCCTTTTCAGTTCTCTTCTTAAGGATGAATTTAGACAGCCAGTTATTTCCATTTTTCTCTCATTCTCCCTTTGTGATCTTCAATGCCTTTTATGCCTTGCTGGGACTTGTGCATTTGGTGGCAGGTTTCTTAAGTAATCTGAAATCCACTCTTTTTCCTTACTATAACAGTCTTGACTTAGTCATTGAAATGAATCACAAAACCAGTAAAATACTCCAAAGCATTTCAGTGCATTTCATAAAAAAGTACCAAAGTTTTCAGATAGAGATCTTCAGTGTCAGATCCAAGTTTGAAGGAAGAAGCCTCCAGAAGATACACAGATCCAGGTTCCACAGGAAACTAAATAAGGTAATTTGTGTAGGATGCACAGCTAAAAAATGCACAAAAAAGGTGCTCTTTGGCAAATTTACACTTGGAAGGAAAACTACATATAGGCAGCCTTTCAGGGCTCATCCACTGATCTCTTTGAACTTGCAGTCAAAATTTCATAGCATGTAGTTCCACTGATTTGTATTTTGCCCGTGAAAGTGTAGCTATGAATGAAAGTACTCTCTGCTTCTCTTCAGTATCCTGTTTAACCTTAATTTTTTTTTCAGAGTGATTGAGAGAAGGATTACAGAACTTTCGGAAGGCAAACTTTCCCCTTAACATCCAGGTCTGTTTATGGATTTGAATGTATACTATGACAATATTGTTCCTTTGCTTCTCTTTGATGAGTTTTAATTTTTGTGTCCTGACTGTTTCTTCATTGCATTTTACAAGTGTGGTGGCAAACGTGCAGCAGATCTTCAGAGCACTAAATTTGCAGAAATTCTGTCTTGCAAGAGTTCCAGTTCAGGTTTTGGTGTAGGCTCAGTTTCAGCCTAAAACCACATATCTTTAATTGGAAGAAGAAATGAGCTTTGTTTTTCTTTTTATTTCCATATGCTGCAGTTGTATCAGCAGACAAAAAGCATTCTTGTTGATGAAGATGAATAAGACAAGACAACAAGATTTTTGTGGGTTAAGGTCACAGTGTTTCCACTATCTTAGCAACTCTGTGCGTGAGGAGCTGCTTCAAAAAGTTTTTATCATTACTTAGAAGTAAAGAAAACTTGAAGAGCTTCACATAGCCTGTGAGGGTCTCTCGTAGATGTCACCTTAGATGTCATCATCCCAAAGGGCAGGTGAACCTCACAATTAAAAATCACATAGTTCTGAAGTGTTTTACTGGAGATCTTTCAATTGACAGTTTTCTCCTGGAGAGCTTCTCAACACCCAGACTCTAAGATATTCTGGAGTTTCTTGAGATGCCTGTCAAAACTTTGTAAAGCTTTTCTTTTTTCTTTTTTTTCCCCACTTTTAATAGAAAGAAGGAAGACAGCTTTAGGCAAAGGGTAAAGGACAAAGAATTGTCAACAGCACAAGTCTACTTTGCTCTTATACCTTCTAACAGTAGGGGTTTGCTAATTCTTCCTGTGCTTTCTCAACTGTATAGAAAGTGAGCTCCTTACTCACAGTTCATCTATGACTTTCTCTCCATCCTCATGCTTTGAGTTCTCACGCGTTTTTGTAAGTCTCTAGAATCACTTGCAGAAGTCCTATCTTCAAGTTATGAATATTCTCCTTTACAATCAGCTGTCTCCTGCTTGTTAGTATTTATTTTCTTCTGAAAATAATCATGCTTCTACAAATAAAGTAAGTCCTTACATTTTCTCTGTGTGTATATATATATAAATATATATATAAAATATATATATTAATCTGGCTGCAACCAAAACTGAGGAAAGAAATGCTGAAGGAGGAAAAATGAAGTGCCTATGATACCTATGCCTCAAACAATTTTCTTCTAGAAAAAGAAAAGAGGAACAGAAACATTCTTGAGGTCTCCTTCTTAGTTTAAATTCACTGGGAAATAGAAATTGAAAAAAATTTTTTTTTGCATTCTGATTGTGTTGTATATAGTATATAGTATACAACACATGAGTTTTCTGTTTTATAGGCTGACCTTGTCTGATTAATAAACATTATTTCCTTGATTTACAGTCCAAGATGGTTAATTCATTCTTGGTTTATCTATGTTCTTGTTACGTTAAGAACTTAAACTGCAACATATTCTGTGACCTGAATTTACCCAAAGATTTGTTAATCTGAATAAAAATGTTGTTTACAGACAAACCTGGATTAATTAGGTCAGAATGAATACAGTTTGATGGTGCCCTCTTTGTTACGGGGATGAATTTAAGTAGCTGTTCTCCCTCACTGCCCTTTCTCTGTGGTAGCTGATCAGACCACAGCTGTAGCAAATGTTTCTCCCTGTGTCAGACATCTCTCATAGCACAATCAATACATTTCATGGTGTGCTTAGCTCAGACAATGTTCAGTTATTAGAGTGAAAAGGAGAAAGTATTCATGAATCTGAAACGCTTTCTATCTCTAAGAGAAGACTGGTGACGACCAAAATCTTTTGCCTCACACAGTTCCCTTCACTGTCCCCTGTTTCTCTCTGGTTTCGTCTTTCTGTGTTTGTTTTCTTGTTGATTTCTCTGCTGAATAGCTATTTGTCTTCTCAGTGTTTAAAAAAAATTTAAATCTGAGGGGTTTTTTTTTTGGTGTGTTTCTCTTTCCTGAAGTCAACACTGTAATGTTATAGTGGTGCTTAAGATGTATGCAAATAAGCACAATTGCATGTGTGTTCAGCTGCACAGTGGGAAACAACCTCTAAAGAAGGCTATAACTGGATGCAGTTTAGTTAAAAAAACCCCAAAACTGTGGTGAGTTTTCATAAGTTGTTTCTCTTGAAGTCACAATAATGATAGACAAGATTCAAGGGGTCAGTCGTCAGATCTGTGCTAGGAAGTTTAATGACAATAGTAAAGTGGGTACCATTTGAAGCAGTGGGGTCGTCCCTGGCTCTAAGCTGATGCTGCAATTGAAAAAGAGACCAACATTTATCTTGTAAAGCAAATGGGGGCTTTATTGCTCCTTCTCAGAGCAAGGGTTTAGCAGATAACCATGAAAAATAGTTCTCGTGAGAACTGTATCTTTAGGCCTATAAATTCTAGAATACTTTAAATGTGCAAGTGAACTAAAAATGTACTACTTTGAATGGAAAAGAGCTAAGTTTGAAATGGCAATTTTTTTAATATTTAGTTCCTGTTTTCCTTTTTGGCTTTCAACTGTGTGACAAAGTGCCCCACAGTTCCAACATGTAAATCCAATCTTGAGGTATTTTGTAGTCTTTTCAGAATGTAATACATTGTTAGGAGCATGCGAGGGATGACTGCATATTTATATTTGTCATCTCTACCTCAATGAGCGTATGCATTCCCTATAACTGAGATGTAGGGTAGGCTGCTCTATGCTATTTTGAGGGTGTAAACTGTGGAAAGAGTTTCTTTCCAACCATAAAAAATGTTACAAAATAAAAAGGAAAATATGGAAGCTTGGAAGAAACTATCTTTAGACAACGATGTTACTCACTGTATTCTCAAAATGCCTTTCTTACAGAGGAGGAAAAAAAAAAGTGTTGAGAGATAAAACCACAACACAGAAGAGTATCTGAAATGAAATACAGAAATGAGAACACAGACCTCTAATACTGGGCTTTAAATTAGTCACCATGGAAGTCAGCACCAGTATATAAGGAGGATTTAAATTTGTGTTAGCAGAGCAAATCTTCTGTGACAGAGGACATAAAAATTCTGCTCATGTTTTCTGTAGCTCTTTACTTTTTCTTTTTTTACTGTGAACTCATGGCAGAAACAGACATTCAATAAAGAATTCAGTCTTATATTTTTAGCAGTTTAAATTGACAAAAGATAAATGAAACCAATTTAGTACGTGTTTGATTCATTGAGCATAGTTACAACCAGTGGTGAGAATCGTCAACTAGACTTGAACTGCTATTTCATTACATAGGAAAACAGGGATCTAACAGACCTTGGTCATGCTCTCTACTCCCAGCTATTGCTGCCATTCAGAGTTATAGTTTCAAAAAATAAACTATCAAAATATTTTATATTATTTTACTTACTTTTTTTTTACCTAGAGGGGTATTCCTGTTCCTTACCATGTTTATGACTATAAAACTTCTAAGATTCAGCTGGAATGCATTCAGGTTCACTTCATAACAATGTGTTCCGAGCCCTCTCTTAATGACTTTCCTTGCTTTTCCTTCCTTGGTGTTGCAGAAAGCCATTGCTTTCCTGTTAAACCTTGTTTAGATAGGCCATAATTATTCAAATTCTGACCATAATTTCCTCCCCTGCCTGTTTTCCTGGCAGGTTTAAGAGGTTTAACATTTTAACATTTCACAGGCATCAGTGACACAGATGTGTGACCAGTGATGCATTCATCCTGCTCTGTGTGTCTGACTGGAAAGCATAAGGAGATGTTGGCCTTCAACACAGTGGCAAAGAAAGCATGTGAGACAGAGGGTCTTGCAGGCTGGATACCCCCTGAGACTTGAAAGATTCCAAGTCCTGGGCCGTGAAAAGCACTTTGGAGCTCACCTGGAAGAGGTGAGCTCAATCTTTCGTGTCTTGTGTCCTGTTGCTCTTTTGATATGGTATTTGTACTTGAAAAATTCAGCTGAACAATTTGCAAAGGCAGTGAGAGTTGCATACAAACTGTATTATCATCTTAGTGTGAATTTATTGCATTGATTTTTTTCTATTAATAGTACATATGAAACAGTGCCCCCCGAATAACATCAAAAACAATACAATAGCTCAATAACTTAAAGAGCAACTGCATATTTGTTTAAATGCTTAGTTCATGGTGAATAGTTCAATCTAATGTAAAAATCACTTTTTTTTTTCTCTGCAGGGATTAAATTAGGTTCATTTTATCTGTAAAGATCAATTGCTTCGCTTTTATTCATTATTCCATACAAAAACTGAGTACTTCTACTGCATGCATGCCTAAAAGACCAGTGAATATATACTTTTAATATAAGAAGGTTTGAAGTACATGCATTTACTCAGAAGTCTGGACATCATTGTGGGAAGATGAAAGGGCACAAAAGAATCCACACAGTTTTATGAGCAACAAACTGTACAGAGAAGTGTACCTTGAAATATTGTTCTAAGTAACTTGTCACTGTTCTTTACCGTAAGTAAAAAAGAGCATCTCTAAAAAATAACTATGTCTTTTCTGAAATGACATCTTTTCCGTCTGACACTTTGACATGTTGGTGCAGTTATTCTTCCTTTACCCTTTAAGTGCCCTTAGCTTAATTTAACCTTGAAAGTAGCATTGGCATAGCAACATTTTTAAAGAAAGCATCAAAGTTTCCCGTCTTTCTGCAGTTTAAAGGTTAATTATGCACACTGCCCATGCCTGCAAGCAGCCAGGCTTTGTACGCTATTCTAGTGTAAAGCTGAAAAGTACTGTCGAAAGAGGATACACATTTTAAAATAAAACTTGTGAAGTCCCCCTTTTCCATTCAAACAGCCTGCACTGTCAGTTTAGCTAACCTTTGTTTGCCTGTCACTGTGTTCCCATGATTAAATGTGAAGATTATAATCATTAACCGTGCTGGGGGTTCACTGTGGGTGGAATTTTGATGGGTGGATGACATTCTGTTTATACGACGAAGTCAAAATCAGACTTCATCTCTTCCAGCTCAACACCCGGAGGTCTCTAGGTTAGCTACCACAGCCTAGATGCAGTCCTGTCACCTGACTTTAATATTAAACACTGCATCCATGGCAGATTGGAAGGTATTTTACTATACTCTTTAATCTTTGTCTTTCCTTTTAACTGGAATAATCTAGTGGACATAGATGAACTTGATTTGACCTAGAGATGAAATGGTATTAAAAAAAAGAATAATAATAATAATAATAAGGGGGGAGACAGAGAGGCAAAGAAGAAGCTCTTGTTTAATGTACAGAAAACCAGAATTTTTTTAGGTCTTCCATTTTTTTTTCTTTTTTTCTTTTTTTTTTCCTTTAGGTTAGCAAATGTTTTACATTTTAATTTCCCTTTTGAGATCAGTCCTTACACTTTTTTCTTTAATAATCCTATTGATGGCATAAGAAAGTAATGAGGTTTGAAAGCTTTATTAGCATAAGAGATCTTCAAAACATAAATCTGAAAATGACATTTCTGAAAGTGCTGTTGTTATTTTAATTACAATTACACTTCACTAATGTTAGTTTACTTTCAAACGTATTGAGTATTCCTAGTATTTGAATTAATATCACATGGAAGGAACACTGAAATCCTTTTTACGTAGTAATAGGAGAAAAAAACCAATACTAATGTCTTGTTTGATGTACCTGTTTATTATATGATGTGACATCAATTGCAAAGCAACAATACATATTATGTTCACTTTTAAGGATTTTCTTTTATCTGTGATGACGTAGCCAGTTAGCTGGTAGGGATTTCACAGAAAGTCATTAAAATTTAACTGCATGCAAGCGATCAGCAAACACTCCTAAACTTTATGAGATCCACTAGCTCATAAATTACCACAATGGTAATTGGTAGCCAATTACCATTACGGGAAAAAAAATTGTGCAAAAAAAGAAAAAATAAGTTTATTTATTGGGCAGTGCCTTCAATTTCTCATTAGCTTGCATCATCTTTTTCTCATTTCCTGCCAGGCTTCACTATCAGATAAACACATTTCCGAATTATATTGCACCTAGATCTCAGCGGCTTTCACATGTCTGCTCTAATCTCAGTTTTCCTAGCTTCACTGTGAAAATATTAAAGCAAATATAATTTGGAAAGAAATTCTGGCAGGTATCACAGGTATAGCTCAAATGGCAGGTGACTTTTTCTGTCTTTAACAAGTGAATCTTAGAGGGCTAAAGGGCTTGTTCATCAGCACTTGAACCTCTGATGAACTCTGATCTTGCCTTTAGCCATGCAGACTCTCCTTCTCATCACCTTTAAACTCATGTTTAAACTCGGTCAGAAGGGGCTGTACAGAAATAGCTTCAAAGATCCTTTGCTGCTGTTTTCCAAGAAATTTAGGCAGTCTGATACTTCATAATATTATTAAGCTAAGTGTCTCAGAGAAGTGAATAATCTTAGGAAACCTAAGCCACAAATTTCAGTTTGTCCTTTCTCTAACTTGATTTGAAATCTTTCATTCTGAATGCCCCAAGACATCTGGTTCCTTTTGTAGTTTCTCACACTTGAAACACTGTTTGCATTGGTCAACTCACTACCCTTACCTTGCATATTGAAGTGCATATTTAAATTGCACTTCTATCTCAACTTTTTAATAGAATTATTCAATGTGTAAAAATCATATCTTTCACAGACTTTTTTTGCCTTTTGGGGGGCATCTTAGAATATCCTGTATTTGCAGTCAAACCGGTGTGGAAGGATTAATTCCTTTGTGCAGTATCGTTTCAAGTATGAAGGTGTAGTTGTGCTAACTAAGCACAGAGAAGTGGATCTCTCAAAAGGAACAGAGTACCTTTCTGTATATGTGTGTGCTGTTTGATTCTAATATGGAAGACATGAATAGAAAACGCATATGAAGTTTTGTTTCCTAAAATCCCATGCTGTTCCCAGCATAGCAGGGTATCCCATTTTCTAACAAGTATATATAATGTAGGATGAATATTGAAAACAGTGAAAGATGAAAATCTAATCTGAAGATTTCATTAGAAGTATTAAATATTTTTATGAGGATGCATTCCATTAAATCTGTGTGTTTGTGTAGAGCACTTCTAATATAAATGTCATCCAAAGGAAAAATAGAAGAAACCTGGTCAACATTTTCCATTCAATTAAAGGTAATGTTGTAATTATTTCTTCCATTAATTGGACATGATTCAAAATATAGTGATTTCTAATGTGTATAATGGTTGTAAAATGTTGACAGTTGGAGAATATCTCATTGACATAAAAAAGATTAAGGTAACAGTTTGGAGGCTGTTAAGCTATTAATGATAATGAGTATAGGAAATGTGTAACTAGGAAAGGTGGAATCCCATTTAGCTGTCTTCACAATGGGTTTCCATAAAGTAGATTGAAGGTAAAGAGGTTGCTCTGAATTTGACTGCATGAATTTAGTCTCAAGGATAGATAAGTCTCAGTCGGTACTTAATTATTTAAAAGCTTCATAGAAATAATTACCGTTGAAATTGAAAACATGTGCACATGGGACCAGGATATAAATATATTTAACGTATCAGAACATATTTTTAAGCGAGCAGTTCAGGGATAAGCTCTTTACCTTTTTCCCTTCCCCCCGTCCCTTCTCCCTGAAGTCTTTTTAATGCATTGATGCTGAAATAAAATAAAAACTGTACTGTGGACTTCATTCCATCATAGTATTTGGAGCCTGATCCTGCTTCAGTGAAAGTCAGTGAAAAACATTCTACTGCTGTCCCTTAACTGACATTAGATACAAAATCTTAAAGGAATTCCAGAAGTCCTCTGTACTTCCAGACTGACGAAAGATCAGATTATTAGTCAACATTGTGACTCCGTGTATCCATGTGAGCTTCCTTTTCTGTTTATCTTGAAATCCAACAATTATTTTGTCTCTTTGATCACCTGCACTGTTAAAGCATAATGAAACTGCTACACAATGTTGCAACATATAATGCTGCTGCCAAAATGTATGTAACTAATTATCCTGCCACTTGCACGTGCATTGAACTTACAGGAGCTGCAACTGCAACTCATAGCTAATCTGTTTTATGGCTTAAAATAGATTCTTATACAATGGGCCCATTTAATAAAGTAAATTAAAATATTACAGAATAATATTTTTCAGAGTAGTAAGACTTTTTTGCACTTGCTTGTCATAATAAATACTTGACCACACGGTAAGAGTTTATTTGGACCTTTACTTAAACCTTGGTGTAAGAGGTGTACACAAAGATTAGTTTTATTAGGGGAGTCAAAGAATTCCAGAACAAAATTGATTTTCAGCAAATTAAATTCAGTGTTTCTATCCAGAACAAGGGTTCATAATGTTAAAATTATTCAATCTGTTGCAGAAGAGCAAGCAAAGTGTTATAATTCAAATATATGGCTAAAGCCTTTCTCCTACACACAGACTTTAGTAAAAACTCTATATTGAATATATGAAAACTGGATTTCTAGACTCACTGTAGAATATTTCAAAATTATTAACTTGTGAAAACTTACATAATTCATCTGTTGCCCACGCTATTTCTGAAGAGAGAACACTAGTCTGTTTTGCTACCAGTTTATATTTTTGTAAGAATAAATTCTTAAAATAAAAAAGAAAAAAAATTCCTCCACTGCAAGTCATGAGATGAAATGAGTATTTACCTTGTGGAGGTTTTCTTTGACCTGTCTCTTGAATTGACTGAGAAGCAATTTACTTATTTACTGGCAAAATTCACTACACTTGAAACTATATTAGGGTGACAAGACTAGTTTTCTTTGCTTGATGAGAAGCTTTGAACAAATTGGCTTCACTCCGGCTTTCAGTAATGCAGAGTTTTCATGCTGCCAACAGGAGATTCCTGCCAAGCCAAGAAGCAGCTGTTTGTTGGTAAGGTAGCCCTCATAGAACACAGACACAGCAAATGAATAACAGGAAAAAATGTAAAGAGAGAATAGAAAAGCTTGCAGATGATATAGAACAATGTAATGCAGTCAAGATAAAAGAAAGAAAAGCTAAGAATAAAAGGTTAAATAAATTAAACAGAAATAAACTCCAGAAGTTTCTGTCACTTTCTGTATAACTTTATTTGCATTTATTGAATAGTTGATCTTTATTGTATTGATCCTTCTTTTTCTTGTGGAAGTGCTTATATCTCCATGCTTAATGTTGTTTCCATTTTCCTATAAAAGCAAAGCTTGCTTTATTCTGGATTAAATAAAAAAAAAAAATGAAGTCTCTTTTCACAGATACCATGGAAATGGTACCAAAGGGACAGCATATAGGAATCTACTTCACTCAGTGCCATTAAGCTGTGGAGACTGCCACAATGTGCATCAAATCTGTATTCACTCTGGTTTTAAGCACATCGTCACCTTCCCTGCCTCTACTGCTATGGAGTTAGAACCTTCCATCAGGCAACTGGGATGCACTTGAACAGTGCAGCAACTTGTGACCCGTCAGTATGGGCTGTTAACTTTACACTGGCCCCAGTCTTACCTTCTGTATGGGACTAAAAGCCTACCAGTCACTTCTAGAAAGAGAAAACTTTTTTCACCCCTTTCATTATTTTCATTATTTTCCATAATTTTAGGATAATTTACTCATACTTTTGAGTGATGTTTAAGCTGAAGTAAACAGCCTGTGCAAGCTTTATTAGATGTGAACCCTACATAAACAGGCAATGACTAGAAATAAATTTCTGGTTTGCATGTAGGAAAAATACCAAAATTTTGGCCTGCTCAAAGCTTCCTTTGAAATGTGAAGAGCTTATAAAACTCTGTACACCATAAATTATTATTCAATACTCAAAATCTGAACCTATTAAAGCATAGGTTCTTATACCAGATATGCATTGACAAAGAAATTATGGAGGGAGCTGAAATGTCTAAATGCCTGTGACTAGCTCAGTAAAAATATTGTCATAATGCATTGTGGTGAGTATGGAAGTCAATATACCTGAATATGTAAATGTGTATAGAAACAAAGAATGACATATATTTTAGGTATTAAACCTAGGTCTGTAGGTCTGTGGTGTTATCGGCACTATAACAGTGGTGACTGCAATAGATCACAGATATACTCAAGCTAGGTTTAAACTAGTTTACTTGACTACTAGTATCAATTAGTCATGGCAGCCAAAGGAAATATATTTTTTATCTTGGATGAGTCTTGTGGTGACTCAGTGCCTGCAGCATTGGCAGGCAGTTCTCTCATTTCAGAGACTGAACAGTCCTGGACATCTTACACAAAAAAAACTTTTCCTGGAAGGATTAAGAGGGTTTCAGATGAAATGTACTGGGAGTGATAAAAACTAAGAAAATAACCAACAACTGGTATTTCTAAGGTGTATGGAGAGACAGAAGGTGGGATATGTTTCATAAATTATTAACATTTATTTGTAAAATTACTGTTATTTACTCTTTTTCACGGCCCAGCTTGAACAATATAGAAAGAGTAGCCAACAGGTTCAAACACAGGAAGTAAATCAAGGAATTCATTACCAAGTTCAGTCAAGACCAGTGACTTAAAAGATGGAAAATTAAGTAGAAATCTTAAGTGTTTCATGTTTCTTCAGAGCAAGAGGAGATGTTCAGTAACATGAGGTCTTGGAACTCAGTATATCTTGGGCTCTGATCATTGGCTCGTGGTAGTAGATGTTGCTAGCCAGTGACCTTAATTAGCCAACGCTTCTACTTTTTTATAAGTGAAATTAAAAGTGATTATGTGTCATTGTGATATTTTTATAATGCAAAATGTCTTTGAGAATAGTGATAGAGGAATGCGTGATACTTCTGCCTTAATGTATTCATCACTAAACTTCTCATTAAATAGACATTTTAAATTACATTCTACTGTGGAGTCAGTCGCAAACAGTAAATAGAGTTAAAAAAAAAGATTCTTAAGGCTAAGGGAAAAAAGAAATGTGTGTGGTTTGAGAGAGAAGGAAAGGCTCAGGCAGGCCAATAGGACCCTGAAACAATGGAATCATCATCACTGCTTTACACAACAGTCTAATTCAATGTGTCAGGCCATAATCAGCTCCGTTTCACAGTGCTTTGCTCCATAAAAGGAGATTTGTTTAACCACAGCCTCTATTTCAGCTTGACTGAGAATGAAGAATAACCAATGAAGCCAGGCATATCTCACGGGTTATGTTATGGGCATATAGTGAATCCATCATTTGCTGAAGAGGCAGAGAAAAAGTGACAGGCTCATTCATGCCTTAGAGTCATTTTTAGGCCTATTGAAAATTTTAATCTGTGCACTTTGGATGAACTTCCCCACTTCTTAATTTAGTACATGTAGCCATGTGATAAAGTCTGTCTGCCTCAGATAGGGCAGACTTACTTCTTTAGGACATCAGCCCCTCCAAGCAGTTTTCTTCTATGGATTCAGCCTGGCTGCCTTGAACTTTACACAGACACATGAGTCCCATTTACAGGATGACTCCAGAGTTAAGTGAATGGTGAAATCACATATGCCCAAAGGGTAATATAACACTATTTCAGCAATATTTTTAATTTAGCATTAAAGATAGTGTACATTTTTAAGATATATTTTCTTTAAAAATGCACACCTCTACTTTACAGCATGGTTCTTCTCTCCCCTGTCTGTATATAATATAAAAGGTGTTAAAAAAATGAAAAGGAAATCAAAATTAAAAAAAAAAAGGACAATTTAAAAAAGTGTTGCAAATCAGCAAATTCAAGGAAATTGCTTATTTAGAAAGTGTATGCAGCTGTCAAATAAATGAAATTGTTATTAAAAATGGTGTCAGGTCAGATAAATGAGGTAAAAGCAGCAGCTCAGATAAATGAGGTAAAAGCATTGGCTCATTTCTGCTAAAAGATTTCATGTTTGCCTCTCAGTGCCATGGACTGTGCTGCTCTGCATTTGTTGTGCATGACAGATATGCTTGAAACACTGGAAATACTGAGGCACAATGTGTATAAACGCTTGACCTAAACTTGACAGTCCCGATTAATAATATCAAGTTTGGAAACTGGCAGCATTTACAGCACTCACGCACACCCCGACATTAGATTTCACCCTCTGCAAAAAATGTAAAATGACATGTGAGTTAATTTCTTAGTGCCCAAAGTAACGAAGAACCATTCTTCTGAAATAGATTTGTTTTTAAAACATTCTCACATGAAATAGAGTAAAAGCAGTGTCTTACATTCATTTTATTGACATCCCTGGGCTACAATGTATTCAAGATGGCTGCACTTCAGTGAAATACGAAATTTGGTGGCTTGCGGGTTTATTGTGAACCTTGGGAAAGAGCAAATAACTCTGATGTAAAAATTCAAGAAAAAACAAAAATACTTACATTTTGAGGATGGTGGAACCTTAGAAATTGTGGGCAACTTTGTTTTCCTTTGTGCTTTTGTGGCCATGTTTGAAGTGAACAGCTTGCCAAATGTTAGGTCTACATCACTTCACTTTCTTCCCTTTTCTGCCTAACCTCCCATTTCCAGACATTTGAATTGAAGATTAAGAGGTAAACAGACAACTAACTCAATTTCAGGGCTATGTATGGGGAGAAACGATAATCAGCCTTGTTCCTTTCAAACTTCAGATTTGAATGTAGAACAAAGAAATCTGAACATACTCTAAGCCAGCATTTGCCTGATTAAATGGTAAAAAGTTCAAGGGGTGAGGAAGACCAGAGACACCAGTGAATGAAATTACTATACTGAAACAAAACATTACAAAATTGGGGCAAAGCATGTCCAGTCTCATAAATCTTGTTTATCAGAGGCTTTTTAAAAAGCGCTTGAGCAGTGGAAAAATTTGAGTATTATTTTTTGAGAGTATTTTATCTATCCTTTTTTGTTTAAAAAAAATAAATGTATTGGGTATAATAGAGATATTAAGAGTACTGTCAACCGGCATAATATACACCACACATTAATAACAGAATGAGACTTGTTTCTTTTGCACTCATTAACTATATGTTTTTATATTATAAAGTTTAAATCTCATTTGGTGCCTTTAGAATTTAACACATATAGAGTTATTAATTTTACAACCGATTTTACAAGATTCCTGACAAAATTAATAAAATGGACTTGTTCTTATGCTCTGTCAATATTCTCAATTTTCAGAAAGCAACTGTGTTTGTCTGAATACAATATTTGGAAAAGAAAACTCATAAGAAAAAGTCAACAACGTAATATGCATAGCAATATGAAGAAATGCATAATCGTAGAAATATATTAAGTCAGATGAAAATGTTACAGCTGGATCTCCTCTTCTTAGGCGAATGAGATAATTTTGGGTAAAATCAAGAACAGACTTTCAGAAACTGATAGAAGCAACATTAACTCTTTTTCCATTCTAAAAATATTACCTAAAATATGTCGGCTGTCTGTTGGAGCTATGTATTTTTCTCATGTTCTGCCTCACATTATGAGGTAAGAGAACAGAATACATCTTGAATAATGCTTGAAATGGCAATGTTCTTCTATTTTCTATGATACAGATACAATGTTTCACAGGATTCAAAAACCTTTATATTAAAAACCAAAGTCTCATTTCTGCGTACAGAGGAAAACAAGGGAATGTAGAAAACCTGTAGAAAAGCTTAATTGCAGTGGTTTGGTAAATTTCTGAAATATCAACTTTACAAACCATTATAAAATACAATGCACATAAGCATATAAAATCACTTGTCTTTCATAGCAATTTAATCTGACAGCATTTTTTATCAAGAACATAATTTTTAAAAATGGATATTAAACTGTATTAAAATCTTGGAAGTCACATATTTGTAGACAGATGGTAGCTAGCAATAGGAAAACTTGAATTAGACAGTTTTTTGTATGCCAAGTCTGTGCCATGACCACCACTCTTTAGATGAGAAGTAACTCTCAAGTCTGACTCTCTGAAACTGTTCTCAAAACTCTGCTAGCTTGATATGTTCCTGCTGTGAATGTGTGTATCTCCAAGAGTTTCAAAGCTGAAAATAATTTGTCAGGTTCAATGCTTGCCCTCACATCTTCCTGTTTGACTCGTATTCAGCTCTGAATAGCTATGTGTAATGCAGACTAAAATAAGAAAAAGAAATTGAAAATGTCCAGTATCTGTTAGCATTGTGCATTGTGTGTTCATCATTCTGCTTTCATAATTTATATTTTAAATATTATCCTTAAAACACGAAGTTACCCTAAAAATTATGATTAGGTGAACAGTGAATATTGATATATTGATAAATAGATATTGTCTTATTTTTGTTCCAAAATATTATAAGCATAGTATTTTATACTATATTTTATAATGTATTTGATTTATATTTTCCTGTCATAGATTTCTAATACTAGGATACTGTTCAGTAATTTTTTCTGTTTGTGTAACTATTACCAGAAAGAACAATTTTTATGGTCTTGATGAATTTTACAGTCTAATAGATTTTTAGTATATTTCAATGAATCAGAATAATTTTGGGTTTTATATTTCCAAAATTACTCGGAGGTTTTTTTTTGATATGATTATATTACTTGTTCATTTTTTTTTAATACTTATCTGGTTTAGTGATCAAACTGAGGTTTTAGTTTTAACAAGAAATGGATTACTGAGAGGATTCCAATACTTATGCATCTGGAGATGAAATAGGGATTTCAAAAGTGAATCTCTCGGATCAGACCAGTGCTGATTATAGTATTTTGACTTTTTGATTCTTGCACTAGGATTCACAAAGAAACTGTTATTCAAATTATTGATATCCTCAGAAAAATTTTCCAGTTTAGCTTGAATTCATTCTGGTCAGGTTTGAGTCTGAATTAATTTTCAGAAACATGGATAGGCTGTAAATTCAACTGTTATTAAAAGAAATATATCCCTGCATCACTTGATTAAGCTTCCTTGCTTATTAGGAAATCAAATGATTCTTACAAATTTCAGTGAATGATGCTTGCCTGACTGTGGTGAAAAACTTGAATATTCAATTACATAGTCATGATTTCCACCTTTAATCTTTTAAACTCAGAATTCTGGTTGATTTTTGTGAAAGAAAGCAATTTTTCTCCTTTCAATTTCAAGAAAAATATTTTCTGAAATCAAATTAAAAATCAAATTTGGTTTAAATTGAAACTATTATCATATACGTGCTGAACAGAAGACACACTCCCATTTCTTGGAACAAGATAGAGGAAATCAGTGGTCAGCAAAGCCACGTGCAGCTTTTACCCAGAAGGAAAACATTTCGCACTTTCATCAGTTTCCTTTTATCTGCCTCCCTCTGTCTGTACCACTCAGCTCAGCCTTCGATCTGATGAGAGGGCATTGGTGTCATGGCAGAGAATGTGAGCTAATGAAAGTGTAAAGCTTTGGTTCAACAGAGTAGAAAATTCCCATCTAGTCAGCACAAACTGCAATCTGATACAATTGAGTTTTCAGTAGGTGTTGCTGTTAAGTCCTTAGAGGTCCAGGACGGTAAAACTTGTGATCCTCTAAACATTAAACATTAAATATTTGGGGTTTTTTCTTTAATTAATTTCAGGCTTTGTTATGCCACTTTGGGATCTTGGTTTTGGTTTTTTTTTTTTTTTTGGTGGTTTGTTTGGCTGTTTTTTTTATTTTAAATTTATGAAGGCTTTTAACACCAAAATCCAGTGCATTAATTTTATTATGTAGCATAGCTCATTAAATTACAAATGCTTTAAGTAATAATGTCAGAGAAGTGCAATAAATCTCAATCCAGACTAAGAAGTAATCAAAACTAGAATCAGAATTCCTTAGAGTTTAATATAAGGTTCAAGTCTATATATAAAATGTGTAACAAAGTTTTATCAAGACAGTAAACATGCTGGTGGAATGCAAAATCTGGGCACACATAAAATTTGGATTCTCATTTGCCTTGTATTAGACTCTCCCACTCACAACCTACTATCCTACCTGATCACCTCATTAAATATTTCTGAGGACAATTTGGTGATGTAACCATCTGCTGTTGAGTTCCCTAACATCTGTGTAGAAATACAGAAAATCTTAAGAAACTGAAGAGTCTGGACCACAACAAATAATGGTTTTGTGCTTATTTTACCTTACTAATAATCATAGATTTTTCCTAAAATAGTTTCTTCTGTGAACACTATGGGAGGAATTGATCTGACTTGACTTAGCCCCATAAAATTTAGAATTCAGATTAATTATTCAAAGCTACTTATTTAGATTCTTACAGAGGTATTTCCTTACTTCATCTTAGACAGTATAAGTTATTCACAAGAAAACTTTTTTCTGTTGACTACTTGAAGGAAGCCCAAGCTGCCAATTTTCACTAACATTCAGGTTATGCTAAAGATCAATCCAATTAATCAAACATCTCTATTTCTTGTTCTGACTGCTTATTTTTGCTAAACTGGTATTTTGCTGCCAGGTTGGAACTCAATTTATTTTGAACACCCTGAAGAAAGGCGAGAAGTCTCCAGTGTGCAGACACCAATATGGAGAGAGTGGTACCTTATATGCATCAACCTGAGAAAGACTCAGGAGCAAAGCTGGCATTTAAAGCCCTACAGAGAGAGAAAAAACAAAATCTCTTGAAGGCTGCAAAAAATAAAAATACAAATGATAGAAAATTTTATATCAGTCACTCATAGTATTCTATTTTACCAATAAAAAGGGAACACTTAAGATAAATTATTCTCTTGGGATGTCTGCCATTCCTTGCATCGTTACACAGGAAATGTGGGATTTTGAAAAATGTCAATGTTCTTGGCTAACTTGCTACAAATACTATTTCTGTGTGAACCTTTGACTGTCAGCATTCATTGTGAAGTTAGGTGGTTTTTGGTAGTCTTTCAGCATATAAGATCTCTTCTGAGGATCTATCTTGCACTGGTATTTTTCAGGTGCCTTATTTATAGCAGAGCTATCTTTTAAAGAAAAAAAGTAATTGTAGACTCTGAGCAATACTATTTTGTTCCAGTTTTGCAGAACAACTATCATCATAGCACTAGATTATTATCAGTTACACTTAGGGTTTCTCTTTCATATTAATCTTTGCATTTCTTTAACAACACTGCAACATTGCCCTAGAAACAAGTTACTAGGTTGCAAAATGAAGATATATGCTTTAGAAGTTCACAGGAATTAAGAATATGAAGAGATGTGTTTTTATGTATATTTAAAATACTATTAACATGTTGCATTTTTTTCCTAGGGAAACAAGTATTCAGATACTCAGAACCTGAAAATTATATTGTTAACTCTGCCATCAGTGATAATTTGTAACCACTGCATTTTCTGATAAAGATTCTAAGAAAAAAATATACCTGAAAACTGTCTTGATTGAAAGAGTTTCAGATATTCTAAATAACTAATGATTAATCATTAAGCAGTTCTAGGAAGTCTCAAGATTCAGAGAAAGTTAAAATGAATCACACAAGCTGCAGCATCTCAGTTAGGAAGATTTTTGGTGATTATTTTAAATACTCATTTTCTTTGGTAACATAAATCTAGCAACAGGTCCAACTAACTATTTCAGCATAAAGCTCTGCTTTGAAATTTCAAAAAACCCAAATTATTTATTTAAAATATTCAAATGTGAACAATGGCATAAAAGCCCCCAATGATTTCAAGCTCTAGGTTATTGTGCATCATGTGATTCAAAGATTAATACATGCAACATTTCAGTGTCAACAACGTGGCATCCATTAACACTGATGTAAATGCATTTTGACTGGTGATAGTGCACTTGAACTTTTTCACAAGGTTTCCACAAATGTGCAAAAGAACCAACCAGACAAACAAATGCTATCCTTTTTATACTACCTCTAATGTTCCTGTACATTGTGTTCAACACCATATTCTGTTCTTTCACAGCTAATGTGAGGGATAGAAGATCACCAAAAGGGCTACATTCTCATAGGGAGTATTTTTTATTATTTATGTACTCTTCTTCCCTTGGTAGCTACTTGACCTTTTCTGTTGGATAATTAAAAAAAAAATCCAACTGCTTTTGTTTTTTTGGTTTTTTTGGTTTTTTTTTTTTTTTTTTTTTTATTTTAAATAGATTACAAAAAATAAAGGCAGATAAAATTCACCGTATGCTAGTGAAAAACAAAGTGTTCATTTCCTTATCCCTGTAATAATGTCAACAAACTTCTGTGGGTAGATAGTCTGGACACAGACATTATCCACTTACAAATTTTCACATAGTATTTCAGTTATGAAAGAAATTAAAAAAATGTAATTAAAATTGCCCTAGAAACAAGGGCAATTTGTTATCCAGACAAACCCCAAACCTCTGAAACAGCAGTGGACAGAACAGATTTAAGCTCCAAAGAACTAGAAAGGGTTTTGTCTGAGACAAGCCACAGAGGGCAGAGTAAATGTTATTTGATACAATTCAATTCCAGCTTGACACAGGACAGTGTACAGAAAAGTATCTCTGAAAAACTGAAAGCAAATGGATGGGAAGTGCAGTTAGTTGGCTTTTCACTCAATATTTAAACTCCTCTTTTCCAAGTTCAGCTCAGCTAAAAGGAAGTTACTGACTGAGATAAATCACTGCTATGTCTTTTACTGGTGTCCTTTGAATGGATTGGTTAGGAATGATGTATTTTAAAATGTGTTTTCTCAAAATTTTATACGTTTCTGTGAGTACATGCATGACCTTTAGTCAGAGATACAACCATAATATGTTAATTTGCAAATACTTGTTAGATATACTGATGACAGCTGTTCATCGCTTACTGCAAGGAGTAATAACAAGGATGCAAATACTGGGAATGGAGTTTGTACCATGAATCATGTCCCTGATACAGCCTTGTTTCCAAAGCAACTCCTCTAAAATCTGTGGTATTCACATTTGGTATTGAGGTATTTTGCTGTTACTATGTCAGATCAGTCTATAATAATTGTGCTTTCCTCCAGTCGTTCAAAATAGAATACATAGTGAATAAATGATGTGTTATGTTCCATCGTTATGCAGTGTAAACTTAATACTTTCCCAAGAAAGCCCAACTTCAGTTTTTAAAAAGAGTGATTATTAAGAAAATTTTTACTGGGGACACTTCTAACTCACCATAATTTGTCTTGTTTAAGTGCTTTTCATCTTCAAATCATGTGTACTGTTTCTTCGCTTCCTACACTGCACAATATCTTACCTGATCCTTAGTCCTGCTGATACCAGTAAGGGTTTCAGACAAGTAAATATTATTCAGGGCATGGCTGCAAAAAATTGTTTAAGTGTGAAAAGTGTTGTGCAGTATAAGGATATGTTTTAATAGGCATTTAAACTGACAGTGTCTTTTGTGGTGTGAAATTCTGTTTTATTCAGCTCAAAGACCAAAGACTCTTGATTCGTATCAGTAAGATACAAGCTGTGGTGTTCATTCTCTCTTTGGTGTCTGTTTATATCTTGTTCTTTGATTAACAGATGCTTTTAAAGTACATTAAAACTGAAATTCATACTTCTCTGTAAAGTGTATCAGACAGTGTTGAGGACTCTTACTTCACCACCTGTGTAATTGCTAGTGAATACTGTGAACTGCTACTAAACTCAGCATAAAAAATATTTCCCTGTTTAAAAGTGAAAGAATTTCTTTTTATAACGGAAAATAACTATCTGATGTCTTTGAACCCTAAATCAGAAATATTTTAAAGGAAATTTTGTATAATTTTTAAATGTCAAAAAAAAAATGTTTTTAATTCACAGCATGTTTTAGTTTAGCCTGACTCTAACATTCTTTTCATATCTAATTTTTCTCTCAGACTTTTGTGGACACACCATAATTACTATGGTCTTGCAAATTAAGTAGAAAATATTATACACTCCATGTACTGCTGTTCTTCAAAATAAAAACTTTGACACTTGCTAGATTCTGCATACGTTCACTCTCATAGAAACAAAAAGAAACCTCCATTGTGAAATATCATCTGTTGGTTTGGTCTCTGTTTTCTTCCCTAAAACAGTTTCTTCTGGAGCTTGTACACAATTCCTCCTTCAGAGTTAATTGTATCTTTGGCCAGAACTGAAATAAAAATGGTAGAATTTTCTTGTACCTGCCTTAAAATGAAAAAAAAAATACCTGCTATTGTAGAATATTATTCACAGTAGGTATCCCAGGCATTTCCACAAAAATTGCTAGACCGGAATACAGAAACTCACCAGATTTCTTGCAAAAAAAAATTCCTAAGCATTGTATTTGAACACATAGGATTTTTCCAAATGTTGTTTTATGTATGTTCTTGTAGATCATTAGTCATTGGAGTACTTAATAGCATATTTTACTCTGCTGAATGGGTATAAACTCAAATGCATGTGGAATTAGTGAAGTGTAAGGGAGAGGCCCTCCTACTGCCTCAAAACTCTAATGACCTGCTGGTTGGTTTTGATTTGAAATGTGTGTTTCTCTTGATATATCAACAAAATTAAAGCAATAAACTTACCACTCTTCTGTCTAATAGAGTAGGACAATAGGTGTAGCAATTAGACAAAACGACCAGTAATATCTTTTTCCACCCAATAGCATATCTATTTTCCACCCAATTCAATAGAACTGAAAATATTTAGGGAAACATGACCTAGGGTTCAAGAAGCAATTGGAATGTTTTCATCATATTCCCCCCACCTCCCCCACAGAAGCACAACTCACAATTAATCTATTTAAAAATATTGGTGAAGAAGTATCAACATTATAAAAATCAGTTGGTTGCCTCTGAATTTTCTGAAGTCCTGTAAAAATACAAAAGCTTATTTTTCTGAATACAGACCCTGATTTATTGAAGATTATTGAGGTGATATTTGAGCTGCTGCTGCCTGTTTGTTCATTGAAGAGACTTTTTCTGTTTTGTCACAAATATTATCAGAGCATGAAGGTACTGTATATAATTTTTTTTGTTATAATTTCATCAGTAACCAAACAGCAGAGAATTTTTTATTTAATATATGTTTTAAACTAGATTCTTAAGTGAATATGAAGCTGAAGGTGCTCTTATGTAATTGTCAAAGTTTGAACTATTTTCATGTTTATATATAGAAAAAAAAGATGAAATCTGGGCTTCTGGAAAAAAATTCAGGAAACAGTCAGAGACAAAATGGTCAAGTCTAAACTCTGCCACTGAGAACTTTCCTGTGTTGTGAATTTCAATGAGATGATGTTTTAAAATACCATTAAAAATTACTTTTCTCTCTGAAAAAAACATAATGACTGAAAAAAAAAATCTGTAGTTCTTGTGTGCCTAATACTCTGTTCCTCTTTGGTGAACATCTACTACTACACTTGGTAATCTCTGTATCCACTGGGGAGTCATATTTGGTAAAATAGGGAACACTGCCTGAAACAGGTTTATTATGTTAAAAACGTGTCCTTTGTATGCTCCATGTAACAGGATAGAGGCATTGTAGACTTCCCACTCCCAGTTCACAGCTATGCAAGTGGCAGAGAAACAGTCTGCTTCTAAATAAGCACAGTCCCTTGTCTGTGAAAGTTTCATGCATGCCTTTTCATGTTGTTTAGCATCTGACACACCCTATCAAAGTTACACTTCTTGTTGCATTACACTACACATTGGCATGATGCAACAGGCCACTGCACACACTGATACATAGGACAAATTCATGACCAGAGGGCTGGGAGGGTATTTCTTCTTGTAATGACATTAGTAACAAATAAAAAATTTAAAACTCTTGGGAAGTATTAAGTTCGTGTTGCAACACAGTAGCCTGAATTGTGTCAAAAGGCTCTCAGAACACCCCAGCCCCGAAAAGGGAAAATGTGTCTTGTTATCTGAGCTAACAGATGCAAGTGCGTTTTATTATGTCTCTTTGCATTAGGAAGCAGCCATTAAATAAAAGCAAAGCTTTCTAAAGTGCCCTAGAGGGAATACACATGGAAGTGTGCTTCAAATGCCCTCTGTGCTGTAAGTACTACTGTAAAGCTTGTTTCATACACAGTAACTTTTCTGCTTTCTCTTCCCTGCAAGTGACACTGCAGTTGAAATGATTTAATGCTGAATTATTCGCTTCTGAAATAATAGACACTATCCTTATTCCCTAATGATAACATCATTGCTTGCAACAGATTCTTTATGACATATTAAACAGCAGAAGTACCCTACACAGCTGTCAACTGCTATTTTCTGGATAGGTAACAATTATGGATTCTTAAGGTACATACAGTAGAAAGAAATAACAAAGCAAGGCACTAACTAACAAAAAAAAAAAAAAAAAGAAAAGAAAAAACTGAATCCTTCTTGTATTATCTTATTTTTCAGAGTAGGTCACTGAGCACTGAAAATAAAACCTAATTACTCCCAGTTGAAAAGTTCAATGTCACTATTATGGTATGACCTACTTTCTGAAGCTCTGAAATTTTTGGCTGGATGGATAATGGTTGAATATATTTTTTCACTGTATGGGCAGCCCTTTGCATCATTTTTAATATAACACAAAAATCTGAACATTCACTTAAATAAATTGATACTATAATTAGAGGAATATATGAAAAATGTAGGTGAAGCATGACAAGCAACAAAGTAGTACAATTATGTAGGGCTAGAATATGTATTTATGATTAGAATCAGATGCAAATTCCACTGTATAATGAAAGAGAAATAATATCTTTAAGGAGTTATGCTGATTATTAAAATTAAGTAAATATAGCGTCCACCATTAATTTCATAATAGGTATTTATGGACTCAGCATTTCAACATTTTTTATAATGACATTATTCATTTAAATTTTGGTCCATGCATGAATGTTTCCACTGCCCATTAGTTTTGTTTAGAAGGGAAGACATGTCATTTTGTGAAAAATGGGAGTTATTAGGAGTTTGTTGGACTGCTCCTGATAGAAACTATGAAATTAAATCAAGTAACTGGATGCTTTTCAATTTATTTTCCCCAGTATCTTGACTGAAAAAAAAAATCCTAAATGTCTTCAATGTTTTTACACAGAGCTAGTCTTTGACCTGCTAAACTTAGCACATTATCCTCAAACAGATATCCTAAAGAGCTGAAATATGAGCAAATGACAGACTGAAATGTTTTAAATAGATGGGCTTTTGACATGCAAGATGAGTATGACAAACTCAGTACTTATGTAAATAAATGAATGCTGAGTTGTTAAAATAGAAATATTTAAATTTATTTGTCTGCTGTGCTGTGGAAAATAAATTTAAACTATCATGATTTGTGTCAGTGTAGAAGGGCATGCTAATTGCTTTCAGAATCTCAGGTACCAAAAAAACTTACCACAAATGTGGCTGAAAGAAGAAATTGGATAGAAGAGGCTCACAGTATATAAAGATTATTATTAAAACAATTTTTGTCATAAAATATAAGAATATGCCTTTTTGGTTGAATGTAATAATATAAGTGGATTTCCTTTCAAATTTGATCAAACATCCTGCTTATGCCCATAGCAGACACTGAACTTGTTCAAGAGTAAGAAATTTGAAGGAAAAAAAAATATCCAAGAGATTATTTTAAAAGTACTTATTTATTTGTTTATTAAGACAAATAATCACATGGATCATACTATGAAATATTTGTAATGAATGTGTAACACTTGTGTTAAAAGTGTGAGAGTATCATATTCATAAAGAAAGCCTTTCAAAAAATTAGTTGTGGTGCCTAAAAGCTTTACTTTTTAAGTAATTATATTCTATGTTCAGTATTTAATTTTTCTTCATAGAGGAGAAAAAGTTGTGCACTTGCAGCTGAGAAAGTCAATTGTATCTTAGGTTGCATAGAAAAAGCATGGCCAGCACATCAAGAGAGGTGATTCTGCCCCTCCACTGTGATTTCATGAGACCATGAAGAGAACTGTGCCCAGCTCTGGGATGCCCAGTGCAAGAAGGACATGGGTCTGTTCAAGTGTGTCCAGAGCAGGGCCATGAAAATGGTCAGATGGCTGGAACATCTCTCCTATGCAGCTAGACTGAACATCAGAACAGATTGCCCAGAGAAGCTGTGGATGCCCGTTCCTGGAAGTGTTCAGAGACAGGTTGGATGGGGCTTTGAAAACTTGTTCTCGTCAAAATTAGAAAGTCCAGATCTAGTGAAAGTCCAGACAGATCTAGTGATCTCTCCCTGTCCCCTGTCAGACAGAGTGGTTGTATTAGGTGATCTTTAAAGTTCCTCCCAACCACATTTCATGACTCTGTGTTTTTTCTACTTTTAACTTGCCAGTGCTTTTTTGTCAAAAAATATTAAAAGCAATGGGAAAGAGACACAAACCCAAAACTAGGTAAAAACTTATCACAAGTTTGTGCTTCTATTTGCAGGAAATGTTTATAAATGAGAAAATGAAGAATAACCAAGAAGCAATGAATAATTAACTCCTATATTTTCTGAAAAAAAGTTTAAAAACTATTTTGAATGCTTTCCCAAATGGAACTTTATTGGAATGACTCTGTGATTATAATGAATTATGTAAGTATCAAATAATATAGTTCAACAACATAAAGCCTATGCCTTGATGATTCACTGAATTAATAAGATCATAGAATGGTTTGTGCTGGAAGGAACCTTTCTTTAAAGATCATCTACTCCAAACCCCCTGTCATGGGCAAAGACACATTTTACTACATCAGGTTATTCAATGCCCACCCCATCTGACTTTTTATATTTTCAGTGATGGGAAAAACATACTTTCTACCATTAAAAAGTTTATTATAATCTGGAAAGTTAATTTTGTCCAGGCTGAAGGACAGGGGTCCTTACAAATATGTAATTTAAGGGCAAATATTTTTATTTTGCCAAAAAAAAAAAAAAAAGCTTAACTGACAATTAAGAAGAATATTTTAGCTTAGATCATAAGCTGAAGAATACTTTAGGAACTTTGATCATAAGACATGTTACATTGAAAAAAAAGGCCTCCAAAGGATGATTTCAGTGCTATCAATTGTCTTTGGTTTTAATGTAAAATATTATTTTTAAGCTACTACCCATTATCATCAAAACTGATGCTTTGGTGGAGTTATAGTAGAATAAAGTGAGTAAAGGGCATGGGAAAAAGTCTTTCATTGAACAATTAACTTTCATAAGAGAGATTTCACTCTTCAGATTTTATATATCCAGTAATTTTCAAATAATAAGTTTAAAAATTATTTCAGATTCCATCTTTCCATATCCAAGTCTTAATACATATATGACTATAGAAACACTACAGCTATAGCTATGTAACTATTATGACGACTGTTCTAGTAATGGGATGGCAGCTTCTGTCCATTGAGATTAGTAAACAAACATTCACAAAATAAATTCTACAGAAAAAAAAAAAGACCTTGCATCTCAGTTCTGATATCTAAGATTTTTCTTTTTTTTTTTTTCTTTCTATTTAGGTTCATAGTCTGTTTAGGTTTTTTTCCTACATATGGGGAAAAAAGACAGTCTAGCCTAATACATGCTAGCCATATTTTCAGCAGAATTTAACAAGTCTATGTAAGTAATAAGTAATGCTAAAAAAGAAAAAAACCAGCAAGTATTAACTCTGGGATTTGAAAAAATTTTGTTGTTGTATAGAAGATGAAAATTCTATTGAATATCTAATTATCTCAGGGGGTTTTACTGTTTGAAGTAAATGTGTTTATGTGTGTTGCTCCCTTTAACTGTGTTAGGACCCATGATGTTTCAGCCTGGAGCTAAAACCTGTCTTTGAATCATCTGAAATGAACCTACAGACAATCCCTTTAAACCACAGAAATAACCAAAATAAGAGCTTGAAGCTGAACTGCGAGACCCGAAATGCATTTTTCATTCTCTTTGTAGAGAAGGTTGTCAATATTGCTATAATCAATAAATGACAGCTTTGTACAATCAACTTTATGACAGCTACTTCTGTGTCAGAACAAGTTGCATATACCTTTTGGGGTGAAGGACACTATATTTTTGACTACTTTTATTCAAAACTTTATTAATCCTTACTTCTCCTGTGTCAATGGGGCACTATATTTTTGAAATGAGATACTTTGATTACTAAATATTTTGCAATGAAATCAATTTTTAATTTACGTTTTGTGTGACATTATTATGTAGAGACCACTCATGTTCTGGTACCAAAATGTCCTTGCCCGTGGTTTAGGAATGGCAATTTAATACCTTGAATTTAGCAAGCTCCTCTCCTTTCTCCTGCCCCTCTCCCTTTCCCCCTGTGGCAGTCCTAAACCAGACCCTGATTACTCCCCCCCTTCTGATTCTGGGAATGGAGTTGAGAACTGAAGGAACAAAAAGGTGAAAATTGCAGGTTGAGATAAGAACAGTTTTCTGGAAACAGTCATGAGATAAGAAAATGAACAGTAACAGCAACAATATAAATAACAAAAGTGTACAAAGAGGGGGTGATTTACATGTAAAATTGCTCACCCACAGAGCCCAGCCCGACACAGCAGGACCCTGAGAACACGAACAATGGCCAATGTTTTCTCCTCTTCTACTTATTTTGCAGATGTTAGGTTATTTGTATAGAGGTTTGCAAAGTGACACACTGCTACTGTTGTTGCAAAAAATAAGCCTATGTATTCTTATATCTTCTTTATCTTTCTTCCTCAGAAAAAAAAACCATACCACTGTAGTCATATATTGCAATAAATCAAATTAATTTTTCTGTGAAAATTTTTGATTTGAGGTTGACTATAATTGATATAAGGTGTTTTTTTCTTCTAAGATAAAGTGTGTTTTTTAACAAAGAAGGTAACATTAGGAAAATCATATTTGTCTTTGAATTTATCTTTCAATTTAAAACATTGTGATGTCATCTAGAAAAGCATTGGCTTTTAGTAGCCAGCATTTTTTATTTTGAATCTGTAAAAATGGGAGGACTAAGTGGTTTAGCACAATGCTAACCATTTCCCCTTGGATTACAGGGGGTTTATTCTTCTCTTTGTCCCTGTCTTCCAGCTCAGAGGTCTGAGAACCTGAAGATCATGATCTTATTCCGGAAAATGGAGATAAAGACAGCTTTCAGTACCTCAGCCTTTTCCTCATTTTTAGTCACTATGTTTCCCCTCTGTATCCAGTAAAGGATGGAGATTGTTCTTAGTCATCCTTTTGTTGCTAATGTATTTACAGAAACATTTTTAATAGTCTTATGCACCAGTAGCCAGATTAAGTTATTTTTGACAATTTGTGTTTATTAAATGATATATCAAGAATTGCAATTTTTTTGGCAAAATAATAAAATTCATTCATACACCAAGCAACTATACTTGTTTCCTGAATGTGATGGTAGGACAAGCTGACATGTGCAAATTCTGACCCTTTTTTTCCATAAGATCAAACTGACTCTGATGAGGATGTAGACCTGGAAAAAAAAAATCTTATTTCCTGCTGATTTAATTATTAGCCTATTTGTGTTTCTTGTCTCTTCAATTCAATAGTAATTGACATATAAATAAGAACTGACTGTGTTTTACCACAGTACATAAGAATTATTTATCAAAAAAAATAACCTAGCTAATTCAGAATGGGCTTCTGTTATGACCTGTTTATTTGAATTGCATCAGCAATTGAGAAGCCAACCAGATAATAAATTAACTGAGATGATTATCTACTGTATATTGAATACTTTAATATGAATATGCATTCACACTTTTATGTGAATATGCATTTACAGTTCATATTATTTATAAACCTACCTTTATTTTGTTTTAACACTAATTTGCTGCATCTCTGGTCTTGACTCACCTCCATCTTGACACAAAAATCATTGTAATGTGCAGTGAAGCTTTTGTGCTGCTAGAAATTCTGACATGCTTTTGCCACCTGCCAGTCCAGTACTGTTAATCTGACAGTTTTACTGATCTTTTTATTTCTTCTCTGTTTTTTCCATAAAGAATATATTATGTTATTTAAACAGAGGCCAATGTCATCAACTGTGAAAATAAAAGGATTTAGAAGTTGCTACATATATTTTAGATATTGTGGATTTCTTAGTCTTGCTTGTTCTTTCCGCTGTTCTGTACTTTCCTATTTAAGAATTTTAGGAATTATAACTTTAGGGCAGATCAGAGAAAATGATTCCAGAATATTACCGAAATAAATACCCTCTGCAATTGCTAATGGAAAAAATTATTTTGGCACCTAGATGATATGCAGAAAGTAAAATCAAACTTGATTTTACTGTAATATGAATGTTTTCTAAAGTGAATCATTACTCAGTGTTCATAATACTATAATACTGGAAGATCCATTCATACTAGAGAATTTTTAATTAGATGAAAAGCAGAGATAGTTATTTAAAAAAAAAAAAGGCAACCTTCAATTTTTTTCCGTAAAGATACTGAATTTCAGGGATACATACTTATATGTAACTAATAAATGTTTCTTTTAAAAAAATATTTAATGTTTCATGTTGTAGCAGATTTGAAATAGCAGACAAATTGGAATGGCATAGTGAAAATCAGTGGGTTTCTCACCTAGGGGAAGGGAAAGGTTGTGGAAGAAAATATGGTGAACTGGTTTCTTCAAAGTATGTGAGTTTAGGAAGCATTGTTATTGCATTGTTTTGGGTTCTTTTAAAATAAAATTATTTATCACTGTAATATAGAGTGCTGCCCTTCTTCTAGAAATATTTTTATTAGTCCAGAACTTTAGTAGTCTGATATTTTAAGAAAAGTTTATAAATTTTAGTAGGCCAGTGTAGAATTGAAACTGAAACAATCCCCACATCTCTTATAGGCAAACAGTGTTCCAATTTAACTATGACTATTGAAATTTTTTTTGGTAAGAAATTGAAATTTTGTTTTCTATTTATGCAAAAAGCTATTCTTAAAGCTTCTTCTATGGATCTTGAACAAGTTACCTCAAGTCTTACGAGTTAAAGCGCTTTAGGCTTTGTTAGCTACATGTGTATTCATGAGCGTGATAAAATGTCATTAGGAACTGGAACTCACCTGTTTGCAATTTTATTTGTTAAATATGTTTCAAATATGATTCTACCATTTTTTTTAATTATCAAGCTCCAAATTAATACCCTTGTATAATTTGAAAATTTGCATGAACCTGGTACCATTCCCAACAGTCACACTGTCCTTCACTAAGACATTCAATTTTGGACTGGAAAACTTTAAACATAAAGACCAAATCCATTCTGTGTTAGGTGTCAAGTTTAATTCATGAAAACAAATGTAGCTACCTGGACTGTTCTATGAATTTTACTGCATTTTGTAGCTATTTTTGAGCCTGTTTTTTTTTTTCTGATTATTGCAGTTCTGCTAAAGTATGGATGTCAAAATCGGATGTAATTTTGCATTATTTGTTTCACTAATACTATTTTGGTTAGGATTTCTGAGTGAAATGGAAAGTCAAGTAGAGAGGCGGCCTCATCCTATAGCTTCCTGCAATAATTTTCAGCCAGTGCAGTGTATACAACTCAGGTCATGTGAAGCAGTTACTGCTTTCCCACTCCATTAAGTTTAAAACACTTTGTTGGTTGTACTTCATGGATTTCATTTGCTTCTCACGTTATCACAGTATATATATATTATATATATATATAATATACACTAATTATATATTCTAAATTCTTTTTTTCCATTGTCACTGTCCAATTCCTATCCTTATCCCTTCCAGTATCGTTTAATGTTATTGCAATCTGTGATTTGCTCTTTGTCTTACTTCAGGGTTGCAAAGATTTGTGGGCTACAGATGCGAAAATGAGGTAATGTTCTGAAGGACTAATGAGTTTTGAAGGAAGATGAGAATGGGAACATTTTATAGAAAAATTATGGGTAGAAAAGGTAAAAAAAGAATCCCCATAAATTGAAGTCCTGACTTGATCAAAGTAACTATTAGAGCTTCCTCTGCCTTCATCAGGGCCATGATCTCACTTACCTTGTCCATTTAACATTTTCTAAAACCAAAGAGCAACATTGAGTTCAAGCCAGCAGGAAACATGCTGACATAAATATAAATGTGGTTTTAATTAGAGCCAAGAGAATAATGGACTTTTTTTGTCAATAGATGAGTTGAAAATTCAGGAAAGCTTTTTACTAATTTGATTTAATTTAATTTAATTTAATTTTGATTTTCACACTGGCAGGAACAAATACTTTATTTTTCTCTCTTATTTTTTAATATTCTGCCTTATAAAAATATGCTTTTTAAAGTAAAAAGCAATGAAACCTCCCATAAGCTGTTGAATCAAAGTTCTAACCCTTCTCAAAAATAATAAGCTTTAAAATATAGAATAGGAGGTTGTTCCAAATTTTTTTGCTTGTTGTGTTGATAAAAACTTTTATTTACCCTTTTGTGTCCGTGCCAATGGGATGTAAGGATGAGCCTGAGCTGTGTGCAGTGCACAGTCAGAACAGTTTCATCTTCCTTATACGCTAAGTCAGAGTCATAAAACTATAGGCAAGAGAAAGAAATAGCATCAATTTTATCATAAGCAAAATGTTTATACATTTGTACTCCTACCATTTTGGGACAGCTGGCATTTGTTTGTGTATTATTTTGCTCTTTCCTTTTAACCATGAGGCATCATTGTTTTCATTTGGTATTGATTTCTCTTAGTGTATTTATTACACTACTTAAATGCTTCTTTGTCTCAGGGCTTTCGATGCTTCTCGTCTCCTAGAGAAAAATGTTTCTGAGGAATGCCCTCATTTACCATACACCGTCTTGTGTCTGACATTTAAAGGTTTAGGAAGTCATCCCACAGGCAATGAAGAACTCATCATAATTTAAGGTAATGGAAGTATTTTGGCTTGCTTCTTGTGGGACCATATCATCCAATGAGCAATTCTAGATCTCTCACAGGATGCTTGGGGTATGGAGAACACTGAGGATGTGGGCAAGGACAGAGAGGTCCCATGGAACCCTCAGGGTCAGGCACAAGGTTCATCTGGGCTGTTCACGCTTGGCTCAGTTTCACTGAGGATATTATAATTTTTTGAGAAAAAATGTGAGGTAAAGCAATGCAAGAAAGGTAAGAACCCAAAAAGAAGCACACCTGTTGAGGGAAAGCTGACCCAAAGATAGAAGAGGAAAAGCTCTGCATTGCAAAGTTATGAAGAAGATGGTAAATCAGAAATCTCAAGGGTCAGATACTCCAAGGATCAGTGGGGGCTGATCTGTCCCCACAAGACTGGAAAGTGGTTGGCTTGCAAAGACTTAAAAAGTTATGGGTCTTCATCAGGTATAGGGAACATGTAATGTTTAACTTAGCATACCATTTGTCCTGGCTATTGTATATATTAATGAATAAAAAATTGCTTTGTATGTCTAAATGGTACAAATTTCAGCCCGAACCATTCTATGATTCTATGATATCATGCTCATGGGGTCTAAGTCTGCATCATAGAAGAAACTGGAACAAAAATGATCTGATATTCTATGTACAAAACTCATTGCATATCATGCATGAAACTTCATTAGGATGTGACAAATTTCTGCCTCTATTTCACTAAACAGATCTGAGAGCTTGTCTCTGACGTTAGATGCCTGAGCAACATTTTTGTTTCCCTTTTCTTCCCTCCTTCTTACCCTGTCTCTCAAATTACTCATGTACCTATCAAGAATATCAGAAAAATATCAGTTCCATGTCCTATCACAGCCACTGTGAACACAATGAATGAACCATTAAAATTATACATCACTTTCGTCTTAGATAGCATTCATAGGAAGGATTTGTCACATTAATATGAGAGAACAGAAGAGAGGGTCTCCTCCTTTTTGTAATACACAGGAATTGAGTATTAATTGGTGACATCACATACTTCTGTTGACAGCACACCTGTACTTGTAATCCAGCTATGTTCAGACAAGTGTTTACTTAACACATCCAGTTATCCATGACTGTGGGCGAACTGGTCATGTTTGAAAGCAGTATTTCCCTTTTTATTGCATCTAGTAGCAAAACAGACCACTTTTATATGTAGTATCTCCCTTCCAGGAGGAAATTTAAACAATAAAATGGCTTTATCATAGCACTTTTTTGAGGATTTAGTGATTAATTTCTGAAAATAGACATCTGGATTCTAGGAGAGGAAAAACTACAGGTCATATGTTTACTGTAGCTGCAGAAATTTGAGGACTGAAACTGTTAAAATAGTTTCTGGGTGATATTTATCAGGAAAATTAGTTAAGAAATATGGTAGTTTTGAACTGCAAAAAGATATGGGTGCTGCAGCAAAGAATCATATTTTTCTCCTTTTTTTTTTTTTTTAATCTGGCTGTGTATTTTGAGGCCTTTGGAATGCTATTGTCAACAAAAACCAATTTATTTGCAATAAATGTCTTCTCAGAAAAGTCAGTTTAAAAGGTGAGCACAATCTCTAGATATGTGATAGGGACTGAAAAGAAAGTGCAAAAACAGCCAATTGTTTGCCTGCTGTATTTAATTCTCCTAAAGCCACAGTGCAGTGTGGAATTCTGTGCCGACAGACACTAGAATGATAGTACAGATTTGATCTCTATAATGCTAGGATACATTTAACTAAGCATGTTTTCATATGGAATCATTGTGATTAAAATACCAAAAAGGTTTTTAAAATGCTTGTTAAACCAAAAGCGTTTGTTCATGCAAAATAGATAAAAAGGTTAAGCTTTCACTAGATTAAGGGTTAATATTACCTGATGTGGGCTAATCTACTAGGTTCCTTCTATGGCCAATAAAAGATTTACAGCACCTAAACTTTTCGTTGTAATGAGCCTCAGAAGGAGCCTCTATTGACGCTAAAATTAAACTTGTCCTAAGATTTGAAACACCACCGCAAAGTGTGTGTTTCATCAATGTTTTGACTTACGTCCTCTTTGCTGAAGAGAGTTTTGAGAAAATCTAGAAGATGGCCTATTAGAAATCTATTCAATAAGCTGAGCTCAGCTTTCATTTTGGTTCTATTTCAGGTTGTAAACTTTTATTCTATTGATTTTTCTTAATTAGTTTTGGCTTTATCTTATGCACATTGAAGGCCATGTCAGTATTAATACTTAACATCTTCCAGCACTGACAGTAGTCATTCTCTTAGTGCAGACTGGGAAGGCACAGCTGCCAGTGTTCACAAAGCAGTACATGCAAGTCTCATCTCACTTGGGTTCAACAAGGAGGATGGAAGTTCCATCACCTACCCGTGCTGCTCCTTTTGGGAAGGCAGTAGCAGAATGAAATTGTTGTCTTAACTCTCGTTTAATGGCAATAAAATGTGCAGCTCCAAGAGTAGTGTGAGAAAGAAACTAGTTGTATTTTACTAATAAAGTGTCAAAAAGTTGCAAATATCGATATCCCAGCCTCAGAAGGCAGAAAGTATTGTTAATGATCTGAAAAAAGAAAAAAGAGTAAATCAATCCAATAGAACAGAAAAGATTTTCTCAAGCAGCTGCTTCTTAAAGGGAAAGCTATGTGGAAAGGACAGTAGTTAATAATTACTGGTACTCTGTTCTTTAATGCAGCAGCAGAGAAGATAAGGTGGGTTGGGTTTTTTTGTTGGATTTCTTTGGTGGACTTCTTTTTCTTTTCTTTCTTTTTTTCCTTTGCTTCTGTTGGTCCTAGGAGGTTCTCCTATGTATTTAACAAATGGTAAATCTCAGTGGAATGGTTCAATGAATGAAAGGCAATGAAAAGATCTCTCTGGCATTGTACCTGTCACCTAAGGGGGAAAGTAGAAACCAGCTCTCTATAGATCTCTGTATATATCTCTATATATCTGTGTAATTATATATAGATATATTATACTATCATTGTTTATACCTCTGTATCCCTCTCACACAGTTTCCCAAATTATATTTAGTACATCTGAATAAGTGTTCTAAAATGTTTAGTGATGTAGTTTAAGACTGAGAGCAATTTTCTTCCCTGGATGGAAAATTACTTGTTGAAATAAGGGTAACACATCCAAACAGCTTTATTTTTAACATGACCAACTTCACATAGTTTTTGGTACATCTTTGTTTAGTGCAAATCTACCAAACAAGTGTAGAAACAGAAAAACTAACTGATATGTATCTATGCAGGGACTAGAATTTTTTTTTCTCCTTTTGAATACAGCAGTGCAGTGGTTTACAGCTTTCCATGAGCTGACACTTTGGTTTTCCTTGAATGAATGTGTGCATGAATACCTGCATTAATGAGTGACATGAGAGAACAAAGAGCTAAATTTCAAAAGGTGTAAATAAGAAGAATCCCATGGAGGTCAGTAGCAAATTGCTGAAGCATACACCTGAGTCTTTCTGAGCAGAAAATTTCTAAATTCTTTCCATGTCTGATGAATCACACTACATATAATTAAGCCATGGCAAATACATTAATAAATCCCTGAAGATATTATTATTTGTTTTAATAATTCACATATTGATAACCATGGATTAGCCACTAGCCCAAAGTTCTAGAGACAGTTTTACAGAAAAGTAGACCAAAATTATCCAATAGATTATTATATGAACTGTGGAAGAAATCACTGACGGTTACAACAAAGTCATCAAAGTACAATGGTAAATATATCATAAGCTAAATTTGGTTTCCAAAATGTCTCAGATTTTATGTTTGTTTTATTTAAGGTACCATAAAACCACTTAATGGAAGTTGTGTGGTTTGATGAAACTCCCAGGAGGATTTTTTTCTCAGATTAATTTTAGACAAATAAAAATAGTTTAGGGAACATTACAAGTAACATTAGAGGGCATTACTAGTGTATGAAAATATTTTCTTTTTGAAACAGACCAGAACAAGATATTTTTATTGCATGTTAATTGCTGTCTCTGATTTTCTAATATTGATAAATTGTATGTAAAGCTACAGAAATGTTCGTTCTACAAACATCACTGCATGCTAAGCAAACTGGAAAGGATATATAGAGAGATATCCCCTGAGCAAAACAACATTGCCAAGATCAGATAAAACAAAATATTTTCATTACTGGAAATAAAATCTCTTCCATAGGGGTGAGTAGCAAATTCAAAGCTATAATCCACTGCATAGCTACATGACAATATGTGGTTTTTGGATATAGAAAAATATATAAGGATTCATGAAACTTAAGAAGAAAATACCTTTATTTGCATTGCTGATAACCATAGTGGTTCAGTAACTACTAGGAATGTCATGAGCTTTATGCTGAATGAAGACCGAGGCTGTGTAGAAATGGAAACTCAACTTTTCTGTAAGATGCAAAGTTGTTGAAAAATTAGACCTGCATCTGCATATCATAAATCCTGAGGACACTGCAGAGCAGTACATTTTACACCTTTTTTCCCCATCCTTTCTGTTAGCATAAAATGTGCCATGGTTAGAAAGGAGAGTTTATGGAACTCCATGTTAAAATAGCAAATTTCTAAAAAACGTGAGAAATTAATTGGTAAATGTTATTGTGTTTAAAATGCAAGTAATAACACTTTTGCATGAAAATCAGTGACAGTACAATGTTGACAGAGACAATATAGGCTTTATAATCCTCCCTTCCCAAAGACCATCTGACACATTGGACCGCTCAAGTCAGCTCTCAGTGGAGACCACCAGGGTCCTGCGTTGGTTGCTGCAGAATCAGGCAGCACTGGTGCCTGTCCCTGGGGTCTGGGGATGGTGTGTCAGTATGGGAGTTTGGAGTCCCCAGGAAGGTTGCTGCTGCTGAAATTGTGTTCAGTGCATGAACTCATGTACTGTGGAAAGTGAGATGGGAGCACATGGAAAACATATTCATTCTCCAGACAGGTAAGGCATCTGTTGGGTAGCAGAATTTAGGATTTGCTTTTATATAGTAATTAGTCCTGCACTAGTATGTTACAGGGTAAATTTGTCTAATTGCTTTTCCAGGGCAAGTGTCAACATGGTAGTGGTTACAGCTGCATGTACTTTTGGCCACCATGAGGAAGGCAAATAGCTTCTTGCTTTATACTTTTAGAAGTTCCTAAAGTGCTGTAAAATTGTGAAATCACAAAATCACTAATGATATGTACATTGTCCAAATGAAAAGGAACATTTCCTCATCACTCCCACAGAAACAATGTGCTCGCATGTGTTTAAATAGGGGAATAGGGGTTTTGGGAGACCTTAACTTTCTTTTTCTTTCAATTTTGGTTACTAGTTGTTCCTGGTGGCAGACTGAAATAATAGAAATTATTCTTTTAAAAATACAATTTACAACTCAGAGAAAAGAAACTGAAGAAAAGTGGCATATAATTACCCATACAAAATTGGAGAATACAACAGACATATTAGTTGCAGGTGGCTGACAGTAAGATAGCGAAGACGAAGTAAACACTATTAGCAAAGTTTCAATTATTAAGTGTTGCATGCAAAATTAGTATGTGACAAAAGAATCACAAACTAAGGCATTAATATGAGGAAAATTAAACAAAGTAACCAAGTTTTTGTTGTGTTTTATATTACCAAAATCTTTTTGTGACAAAGCTTTCTCATGTTTGACCGGGCTGTGCAGTTGATCCAGTGGGAGAGACCATTAGCCTCAGAGAGAGGCTTGCAGGGTCCAAAAGAGTCCTTTTGAGATCGAGGAAAAGCAAAAAAGTGGTAAGCAGTGGTAAAAACTCACACCCACCTGTAGACATGTGATGACAGACTGTAATCTAAAATGTTTTGTCTTAATGGTTCTTGTTCACAGAAATGTATAAAGATGTTGACTTTGCTTTAGAATCGCTTGGTGCCTTGCCTTGCCGTAATAGTCACATTATAGCGGTTTATATTTTATGGAGCCTACCTCTTATTCTATGGAGTTTATGAGTCTTTTGATATCAAACAGGCCACACAGAAACCAATTTTAGGAGCACCAAAATTTCAGCTATTTGGATCAAATTTTGGCTGGCAAGATGTTTTTTTTTCTCTCTTCCAGCTGGCAGACCAAGGTGGATATTTGCAAAATTCATGGCGTTACATCTTTCAGCCTGGCTAAAGCACACAATAACACAGAGCCACCTCAACTAGCTCATCTCATGCTGAGCTAGGAAAGGAATGAACAGAAAACAGAGCTTAAAGACAGGTAGCCAGTGATGACAAACAACAATGCAGCCACCTCTTGCAGCAATTTTGCATGGACTTTGTGCTGATTACCCTGACATCAGACCTGACCTGGAAAGGCTGAAAAGTACAGTGCTTCCTAGCTTGGATTTCTGTGTGGCCTTCTTAGAATGAGTAAGACTTTACTCTGTGTTAGTCTAAGTGTTAAGTACCTCTGTTCTCCACTGTAGAGGACAAATGTGCCTCGAGGTACCTGTTGTTTTTCAGGACCACTGTAGACATTTTCACAGTATTTGGTCTGCTTGTTGATACAATATCAGGCTGTTAGAAGAACTCACTTGACAGCCCCAAGTCATAGGGATCGTTATAAACAGTCTTGTGAGACTGTAGGAGAGTGTGGAGCTGACACAGTGTTCTCACACCACAGTCTTCAGGACAACTTTTATTAATTATTGTGAGATAACACAATTCTCAAGTGCTATTGAAAACCTCACATTTTCTATAAAATATTATGATAGAAAAAGAAGAAATTGGAATGTGCTTCCTTTTTACCAGTGAGATTATTTTCAATATCTTATTATTTCTCCTATTTAGAAGACTTTAAACAGCTGTGATATATTTTGAATCAGCTGAAACATAGCATTTGACCTAATCTCATTAAAAGTGATTATAAAAACAAATTAAAATCTCTTTCCTATATTTAGAAGGTAAAGGCCAATACCCAAATATTTTGAAAAAAGAGATAGATGCACTTACTGTGGGTATGTTTCCTGACATGATACCTACATTTGTAATTTATTTGTCTGCTTCAGGGTTTACATAATACAGAATAGATAATGCATAACTGATTATAAAGTATAATACATATATATGTATATTTATGCATAGAGGAATATTGACAATCACATTTGAAATTACTATCCATTTAGTTTGTTGTTGGATTTTTTTAGTTAAGTTTAAAACTTTCTTTATCAGTGAAGCAATATTAAGAAAAAATATCTTGAGATTGAACCTCCAGTGTCTTTGATCCTTTTTCTTTCAGATTCGAGTCCTGCAAAACTTATTTTGCAGAAAAAGCTTAGAGTAAATCAAGGTATGGTCAGGCTGACTGCTGAGTAAAATCTGAACTTATTGATATTTGAGTTACTATGTAGAGAGAGTGAAGTTAACAACATTCATTGGATAACAGAAACCTAAAAGTCTAATAAAGAGCAACTAAAATTTTCATGTATCAGGAATCATAGGCCTGAAGCTTTATTTTGTATGAATAAAAATTTTTAAAAATCTCTTTTTCTCTACAGAAGAGACTTTGTACCGTGAATTTAAGATTAATAATGATTTTTTTAAAGTAAATAAAATAAACCACAGAATATTCATGTTCCTAAGTGTGATACATACATTTAAGTTCCTCAGTAACTTAGGAAGATGTTATTGGAAGCAGGTCAGAAGAGTTATATAGGCCACTCAGGGATTTACATGGAATGGCAGTTTCTGAGCACACCATTAGAACCCTTCTCATATTTTGCTGTGTCTCAATGCAATAATCATTGAACACTTTCATGGGGCTTTAAATGTCTTTGAAATATTCATTATTCACTTGTGTGGCCTATGTTGTCCAGTAAAAACTAGTGAATGCAGAAGATATTGTTAACTTTTCTGAAATTATATCCACTTTATAACTTGCTTCAAATTATCACTGTGTATTTCAACCACATTCTTTTGTGTAACATCTCAGTATCTTGTTTGGGAGATGCTTTAACTCAAAAGGAACAGAATACAAAAGTTATCTTCATTTCATGCACAGACTACATATAACTTTATCATTTGAAGAAAATGTTCATTATTTTGATATATGTAATTTAGTCTTCTTTGGGGACTTAGATGCTAGAACACAAAATGTTCTTAGAGTGAAAATTATTTAGAGTCTGTACTGTGACTGTTTTGCACTCCGCATTTTGTGCTGGAGAGATGGATAAAGAGTTTTCCCTGCTATAAAAAGCATCCACCAAAACTGATGGTTAGAAATGAAGGGGGTTAGATCCTTATGGTAGAGGTTGTATCTTCCTTGTTTTACTCCCAAGATAAATACAAGAATATATTTGGGAGACAGAGCTCTGACAAATCTAGTGCTCTTGTCTTCTACTTATCTGCCCTCAGTACTCTTATTAGATATTGATGAGCACACTCAGGGTCACTTAATACAAATACAGAAAAAAATAAAATTATGTATGCATACACACACATCCCCCTTGTATTGCAAGAAATATATGCTTGTGCAGTCCTATATGTTCCTATAGATACAGAGGTATTCCTTTCCTCAAAGAGCTGCATGCTTGTCTAAGAAGTGCTACTGCATGTTTCTCATAGGCTCCCATCAGGTACTGGAAAGCTGCTGTTAGGTCACTCCAGAGCCTTCTCCTCTACAGGCTGAAAAAAACATAATTTTCAGAGCCTCTCCTCACAGGAGAGGTGCTCCAGTCCTCTACTCCTCTTGGTGGCCCTCCTCTGGACTTTCTCCAACAGGTCGATGTCATTCCTGTGCTGGGGACCCCAGAGCTGGATGCAGCACTGCAGGTGGGGTCTCAGCACAGCAGAGCAGAAGGGGCAGAATCCCCTGCCTCACCCTGCTGCTCACGCTGCTTTGGATGCAGCCCAGGACACGTTTGGCTTTCTGGGCTGTGAGTGCCCATAGCTGTCTCATGTCCAGCCTCTCACCCATCACCACGCCCAAGTCCTTCTTGGCGGGAGTGCTCTGATCTGTTAATCCCCAATCTTGCTACAGGGGAAAGCCCCAACCCAGGTAGAGCACCTTATACTTAGTCTTGTTAAATCTCATGGGATTCACAAGGGCCCACTCCTTGAGCTTGTCCAGGTCCCTCTGGATGGCATCCTGTCAACTGTACCACTCAGTTTGGTGTCATCTGCAAATTTGCTTAGGGCCAACTATATCCCTTCATCTACATAATTAATGAAGGCAACAAATAATACTGGTCCCAATACAGGCCCCTGAGGGACACTACTTGTCACTGATGTCCATCAGGACTCCGAGCCATTGACCATTACTCTCTGGGTATGGCCATCCAGACACTTTCTTATCCATCTAACAGTCCCCTCATCAAATCCTTCTCTCTCCAGTTTAGAGAGAAGGATGTACGATGTGGGTAACGGGAAAATATTTGGATAAGAGTAAAGTAAGTAAATAAAATCCAAGAGTAAATATAAAATGAGGGGAGAGAGAGATATCACAGATAAAATGGTAAGGGATATGGCTTGCTGCAGTGCTGCAGTCTATGCCTATATCAGCAGGTAGCACAGGGAATTACTTGTTGATCTCTAGAGAGAAATAAGCAGTTCTGAGGACCTGACAACTCCCTATCTATATGTGTTGAGGGTTTTCTTTACTTCAGAATATTTCTGGGCTGATGGTCAAAATTTCCTTCAGTGACTGATTTGAGCATGCTAGGCAAGGTCCCAAATTACACTTTGCAGAAGATTTGCTCTTGAAAGGCCTCCAGGTAATATACTCTAAGACCACACCATAATGTGAATGAAAACCCAACAGATTACACCTACATCTTCCTTCAGATCAGGTAAAAATTTGCAAAAATATTCCCCAGCTTTTTTCCCCTCATTACTCCTTGCTTCTTATCGCAGGCAAATCTTGGAAAGCAGAAATTGTATCCTTTTAGATGAAACTAAATTGAAAAGTTAGCTACAGATAGCAACTTACAGATAGCAACTTCAGAAGAGACTAGAGCTATTTTAAGGTCACTTTGTACTGTGTTGGGTCCTCAGCAACCTATTTCACTTCATAGAATAGCTCCTATTCCACTGTGCTCCTTGCTCTGTGTAATATGTGGAACACTTTCTTCTGGCATGCACTCCTGGAGCAGGCTGAACTGCTAATGTCAATGTTTCCATAGAAAATAAAGTCTGTTTTGAATTGCCAAATATCACAATAATATTATTAAATAACTTAAAAATCCTGGAAAAAGGAGACAGAACAGGTTTTGACACCAAAACTGTCTTTGAATTTATAAGCAAAAAAACCCTCCGCTTCTGCTGTTTGTCGTCATGGTTTTTATGATGACAATAAGTCATCAAGTGTTGCTGACAATATTATTTGCACTGGTTCTAAATATGAACTAGTTTGTAATTAGTTCAAGAACAGAATTTGACCTTGGGCTGTGGAAGAGTTGTGAATGAATGAAATATGTCAGCAGCATGCCTAAAAATAAGAAAGGAAATAGAATACAGAATTTTCAAGAGACAATGATTGATATGTATACATCTCTATGAAAATGAATGAGCAAGAATTTTCTAAACACTGACAAAAATGAATTAATAATAAATAATGAGGAAAAAATAATTGACTAAATATTTGATAATGAGAAAATTTAATGTAATAATTGTTCAGAAGCAGGACTGTGAGACAAAACCAAAGTAGCTTTGAATGGAGTCCAGAATTTGATCTAAAGCCTTTGAAGTCAGCAGGAAGCCACTGGCTTCCACACACTTTTTGGCAGCCTTGTACTATACTCTCTGTGGGAGAAATCTGGCACATCTCTCTGTTGCTCCATAACTCAGTCCCAGTCTTATAGTACTACTTCTCCAGTTCATTCCTTTACCCATCTTCCTAAATTAATCTCATGACAATCCATTTTATAGACTCTTTCTGACCTGTCTGATAATGATAGTGCTTGTAACCTAAATGGTAATTTGAATAAGATTGCCCTGTATTTGTCTTTCCACCCCAGAGTAGAGAACTTTTACCAGAGTCAGCAATAAAGAAGAGTAACTTACCAGGAAACGTGATTTCTATAGTATCACAGGTGTATCAATGAATCAATTAACTTTTTTTAACTAAATATTTTTGGTTATAAATTGTTACATTTCTGTCCGTCTGACTTTTTGCTTCACACCCTGTCCGACAAGTTAAATGTTTATCTCCTCCGTGGCATTCCTACCCTTAACTAAATCATGCCCTCTTATTTTTTTCCAGGAATATCAGGTCCCCAAGGAATATGAAAACCAAAGGGCATATGGGAATATGCAAAGGGAATATGCAAACTAATTTCTTTAGGTTGTCAGAGAAAGAGCTGGAGCTGTTCAGGAGAGGTGGCAGAGGAGCCATGAGCATTGCCACACTGTGAGATACACAGCTGAGAGATCACTGCTCTCTGGACCAGGATATCCTGGCAGCTGCCTTAGCTCTACAGCCGTCCTGCCAGGGGTAGCTTGTTCTCCCATAGGATCTGGGAAAAGCTGGATAGCCCTTCAGCTGGCTGGGCCTCCATCCACGTCATAATTTCTGGCTGTGAAACAGCTGCACAACAACACAGCAGCCCACACAGTTTTCATAATCTGATAATTTTAAAGCAATAGAGGCTTTGCTGAAGTGGATAGTGGATAGTGCTGGATAGACAGTCTGGAGCTGGTCCACTGGTAAAACAACAAACTTGAGAAATGTAAAAGACTTAAAAAAAACCAGACAAACACAACTCACAGAAAAACAAAACCAAAACAAAGCTACATGAAACAAAAACAAACAAAACAAAACAAAGCCCAGACTTCTAGCCATTTTTATTTAATATTGTTTAAAATGTGTAAGGTATAGGAAGCTTTTAACAGTAACTCATTTGTCCTTGGTATTTTTTAAAATTAAATGTTTCGATAATGAATGTTTATAAGAAGGGATATATGCATTAGAATAAAAAATGTGAATTGGAGGGAAATAAGATTAATTTAATTTGCAAAATGGGATATATTATTTTTGGCATAGAATTTCGAATGTATACTTATACAGAGTTGCTTCCACCTGGTGGTACTGACTTTATCTGTTCTGACAGATAAAAAATAATTTTTTCCTATTTCTTTTATTATCTCGGGATCTAACTAGTTCAATTTACAAAAGAAGGCAAAAGAAATGACTGAAAAAAGTAAAGGATATATTGGTAGGTCTGTTAGAACAGTTTTGGTATGCTTTTTTTGTTGTGGCTTTTTTTTTTCCTTTTAATAAGCTGGAAGGGTTGGAAGATTAGTTGACATTCATATGACAACACTGAATGGTTCTGTCTTCTTATAGAGTATTCTGAACACATGCAAAATTAGATGTGCAAATCAATGGCTGCTAAGTGAATCGTCCCATTCAAATAACTAGTACTGATGGAGAATCACCCTAACAAAAAAATCTAGGTAAAGGAATGAGCAAGTAGGATTACAAAAATGCAACTGTCATTGTGGTTAAAAATTAATTAGATACAGAGATTTCAAATTTGATAGGTGAACACAGGAGAAAAGTACAAGCAATCAAAATTAGAGAACAAATGAAGTTGTAGGTACGTGGATGCTGACAGGTAAAAAATCTGTATGTATATCAAAGAAGAGCAGTTGTAAACTAATCCATAGGTATATGATACATAGGTAATATAAATTTTTTTAAAAAGTATTTCTTTTTAGGCTTTCATGTGTCAGAGAGGACTTTGACATCACTGACATCACTATCTCTATTTTAATGAATATAATTTGAGATACTTTACCTTTTTCTTCTTTCTCCCATTGTCCTGATTCACCTTTTTTTAAGAGAAATAACATAACTGAATAGTACTATTTGCTTGCACAAAGTGAGTAAAATTACATGGGTTTTATAAATTTCTTGAAAATATAACCCCATCTTACTTTGAAATATATTTTATACATAGAGGCAAAGTAAATTACTACCTTTTTAAAAATTTTCTCCTGTCATTTGAAAAGAAAACTCCCAAAGAACTTGTGGTTTGTTGCTCACAGACATAAATTTATTTGGATTTTCAAATGTCAGATTATTGCAAAACAGACTTGTATCAGCTCATGTTTAGAAGCAGTCAGGCTTATACAAACAGAAAAAACACACCCTGCAGAGGTCACTGAGAATGCAAACACAAGTTGCTCTAGAATGGCTCCTCTTGATTGTATTCGATGTCTTTGTAACCCAGAGTAAAGTAAAAGAAGAACTATTTGTGAAATTTATGTTAAATTGAAACAGTCAGTTGTTTTCCTTGTCAGAGTCAAAAATAAGAAACTGAGACAGTAGAAAAATGCAGTAAGATCCTGACAACTTGTATTTCTCTTTTCTCCTAGCTGGTACCAAGACAGTTCCCCACATTATAGCTGCTTTAGATGATGATACCTAAAGTAAAACAAACACAGAAACACCCCCCCCGCCAAATGCACACCCCAGAAAAAAAGGATAATAGTAGCTTAATTACTGATAGTTCCTCTCAATCTTCGTTACTTTTTTTCTTGTGAAAAAAGCATAAGAGAAAGAGAACAGAATTCTAGTGTTGCAGAAACAAAACTCGATGCACTTTGAGGCATACTTTCTTGGAGTCCATTACCTCTCTGTGAAAAGGAGGAAAAAGCAGACTTCTGGAATCCCTACAGATCCTGAGTACTATAATGGAGGAAGTTGTTTTTAAGTAAGTCTTCACAAGAAAATAGATAGTCTGGTAGCATGTAAATTTGAGTAGCTAAAGGAGTGATAAAGAAAATAATAATCGGAGACATTCTGCCAATAAATGCATCAGATATATTTCAGTCTGCTTTGGGCTAAACAGTCATGTGACTTGTTTGGTCAGTTGCAAGTTAATTGTAGGAATGAGACACACTATCAAATAATATTAGTACTGGTCTGTTAGCCACACCCTAATCAAAACAAAAAGACTCAATTAGTTGCCACTGTGATTTTCAACAGCATTTTAGGTCTATTTATTACATTCTTGGGATGAACATCAGAATTCTGATTTGATATATATCCTTTAGCAAATCATTAAATAATAAGACTTTTTCATAATAATGTATTAAAGCCTTAAAATTTTGTTTGAAGTTTTGCTCCACTAACTGATGATAATTGATTTTAACAAGACTTCAGTAAATGAGGGTTTTTCAGCATGCAGAAAAGAAAGAACTAATTCCCTGACCAAGTCCTGAAGTAGACATAAAACTTGTAGAAAGGTACACGGAGCATGAACACCATCTTACATTATTCCCTATAATACTTGAATATGATGATTTGGAAGTATTTATTCTATATTTATCATATTTGAATTTACTTCCCTACCATTGTGCCTGGCACAGTTCTGGACAACGTCTCTGATGAGATTTTCTGAGTCTGCCATTTCCATCTGCAGTTACTGGTGCAGGTTTTGGATGTTCGTTCCTTTTTTTTGTCCACATATAGGAAGTAGAAGGTGGTCATACATGAAGAATGTATGTAAGAGAGAATACAAGCAGATTCATAGCCTGTGGAGTGGAGGGATTGTGTTTTATCAATACTTATGGCCTTAGTAGTAAAAAGATTAAAGTAACCTTGAATCTAAATATTGGTTCATGTACATTTTGCATCTGGTAAATTGGGTGGTACAAACCAAAAAGCATCAGAGGATTATGCACGCATATTTGTACAGAGAAATAATACAAAAAAATTGCTGTTCATTCTACCATTGACAAAAAGTGAAGTATATAAAATGTCCATAATTACTTCTGTAGTTATAAAAGAGCACATCTAGAGGATCTGGTTAAAAGACTCAACTTACTAAAGGTGCTTAAATCTTTCTGTGACCCAGGGCTTCCATGGATGTTCAAGATTGCTTGCCCTTGCAATAGAGATAATAATTTCCTTTTACTTGAGTGAAGTACATTAAAGCTCTTAGCACATTTGAACTTAGGGTGTGAGTCTCTGTTTTAGGTGAACAGAGGAACAGAGAGCTTAAAAGGAAGCAATGACCAGAAAAATGTGTGTTGAACTGCCTGAAAAATTTATTTTTCTTTTATTATCTCAGCCACACAGTTACCACACTCCCTCCTTAAAAAAAAAAAAAAAAAAAAAATTAGCCAAAAACCCCACCAAAAACAACACAGAAAGCCTAACATATCAAAACCAGTCTATCAAAATCAAATTTCATTTAGCTACAGAATGTACAGTGCACTGGATTGTATTTCAAATGAATAAATGAATGACAACTCACTTCAGTTTTTCATTTAAGGCACGAAACTGCAATCTATGCTGGTACTTAACACTGAAGAAGTATCACTGAATTAATAGAATTGCCTGAGTGAATGCTATTCACAGCATGAATAAGGGTTGTAAAGTAGTTTTAATCTTGTTGGAATGACCAAGTGCTTCAGTTACGTCACTGAAAAAGTTTCCTATATATTAATTCCTTAGCATTTCAAACAAAAATTTTTGTATCTTACCCCTCTCTCATGTATCTTACCCCTTCTTTAAATCAGTAAGTAATATATGTAAAGGTTTTAAATAATCATGAAATTTTCATGCATTACATAAATAACATTTTGAATAGTTACTCAATGCAGTAAATCCTTGCTTAATGACTCCTAATTATTATTTTTAATTAAATACAAGATTATTATCTTTGATAGATTTAAAATTTTGATAGTAAGATTTGGCAACTTCTCATTCTTCTGTTAATTCATTCCCCCATTCAAAGGCCAGAAGTAACTTAATGACCCTTTTTTAAAGTCTAATAAGATACACTCTGAAGTTAATTTAATTTTCTTGGTCTAAAAGCAACATATCATTGTAGCTAAGCATTTTCATCAATGTACACTTAATGATTGAATGGATCACCCCAGGAAATTTTATTAACTTGACTACTGACTCCAACTCTAATGTAGTTCCTTTGTCAATTTCATCTGTCATACATAAAATATATCTGAAACTATTTTAAAGAGAAGTATGTCTGGTTAGTAAAATTCCACCCCAAAAGGAAAGTTCTAATTAGATTTCTCCCTTTACTTGTTTTATTTACCTTTCCTTACCTGTTTTATAAGACTCGTACAGTAGTTGGACCTTGTATTGTGTGAAGTAGCCATCAAAGAGAAAAACTTTTGATAAAGACATCTGAGTCAACTCTGTGAATTGCCTCTCTGATATTCTCCTTTTTTCTATTTTGACGATAAGCAAAAACAAATTGACAATTATTGCTCATCTATATTCTCATGAGGAACTTCAAAGGAAGATGTTTACAAGTAATATTACTTTGTATAGATTTTATGTACTCCTAAAGTTTTGCTATTGCTGCTGAATATGAGTACCAACCCTCTATAGGAAAGGAGAATAATATTTCAAAAATGCATCAATATATACATTTAACACACAAACTGTATCTATTTGACATTTGATAACATATTTTGATTCAAAATGTAAAAAATATTCTGCTTGATTATAAAGTTATTGCCTAGTTGTTCTTATTTACAGCCATCACAGGATCACAGCATGGGTGAGGTTGGACGGGACCACAGGAGGTCTTATGGCTCAGCCTCTCTGCTCCAGCATGGTCATCCCAGAGCACAATGCACAGGATTGTATCCAGATAGCTCTTGAAAGTGTCCAGTGAGAGGTACTCTCCAAAACCTCTCTGGGCAATCTGTTCCAGTGCACAGTCACTCGCCCACACAATAAAGATCTTCCTGTCTAATTTAGTCATGTTAAGTTTGAAGGTTTTTGGGGACAGTGTCATAACCAGCTGTACACACTGGAACATTGTGAAAGTTCCTTCAAACATTTTACATGGTGTAAAGCACCTGAATTTCACTACAATTCTTGTTCTGCTGCTCTCAATCTTTATCTGTCAATCTTGTCTATATTGAAATATATCTGAGAGAAAGTTGCAAGCAGGACATAAAAAAAAGAAGCTAAGTAATTTAATGTATTTATGTCTGTTCCTTTTAATGAACAGTTATCAGTTTGCTAAATATTTGGTGAGACAAACTTGAAATTGTTGTTGTTCTGATCTTTCAAACATGCTTGGTGAAAACATCAAATAGCAACATACATTTGTAAGAGTTATAACATATACATATTGTTGATACAATATGAGGTTTAAAAAAAAGGCTAGGTGGAATTTTTAGTACTGTTCTTGTCTGTCCTCTCTTGAGGGTAGTAAAATAAAAAAAAAAAAAAAAGGAAAGTGTTATAGTACATTTTAAAGAGCAAAAATTGTATTAATATTAATAGTATTGTAACACTGTTACTAACTACATTTTGTCTCATGGTATAGTTGGTAACAACCTATAGAAATTAGTTCACTGTGTAAAGTAACTAACACGACTGTATCAAAGTTCAGGGATCAGTACATAGAAGGACTTAAAATGAGATGTACCTATTGCTTTACTAGGCAGAAAAGTGCACACTGCTATTATTGGATATTGCATCACCACCATGGACTCAGCTGGTCTGCCAATATTAATTTTTTTAAAAAGTCAATATTTAGTAGAGCTGAAGGAGATGAAAATGGTAAAAATGCCTCTCATTGTCAAAGGAAAGAACAGGTTAGGGAAAAAAAACCAAACAAACAGGAAAAGAAGATGGCTGTGAGGAAGGAAAAGTGAAATGGAGAAATTGAGAGGATAAGTTATTGGTATACTGATATCCCAATATGGGAATAAACACTTGTGACCTGTTCCCAGATGAGGAGAAAACAGAAAGTTTGTCTCTGCCTAGAAGCGAGGGAAATTGAACCACATCAAAAGGAGGACAGGCCATAACGATGTCACACACACCGACTGAGGGTCCTTAATAGTTTTGTTGACATCTCTCAGTGCAGAACCATACTGAAATTCTGGGATCACAGCTGAATGAAACAGCCCCAAAGCAGGAAGAAATCTAGCTACATTTATACAACATCATGTTTGGGATAACTAACACTACTGGAAAATAACTAACCCTACTCTTTCCTTGTTTTATACAACCCTCTCCCATCTCTGCATTTCCTCTTCCTCACAATTAAAAATAAGCTTACAGCTTTGCACCTACTCTTTGCAGAAGAAAAACTGATCTGTTAAAAAAATTGAAGGAAAAGGACAAAAAAAGAGGAAAAAAGGCACTTTGTTCCATATCCCATTTATAAACACTCTTACACTCTTACATGGAGGCTGCCAGACTCAAATTTCTTGCAAAGGTTGCAAGTCTTTTTTGTGGTCAAAGCTGTGAACAGATGCACAAAAGGAGAAGACAGACATTTAAAGGAGTCACAAGGAAGGAATAGACACAGGGAGATTTTTAAACCTGAGATACTCCTACTGTGCAGCCAAATTCACTGCCAATAATCCACAGATGTACAGCACATGGGTGTGCAAAGCTGTGACTCTTAGAGGTGTGAAAGGAGTTCTTAGTGTGTTTATTGAATAGCAAACGTACCCATCTGTTCTGCTGAAATAAGTAAGATCTGCATCTAAAATCTCATACAGTTGGAAAGTTAACATTTCTGGGGAGTGACATAACAGAGGTAACAAGGTGTGCTCCCTGATACTGACATGGGTAAACTTATTCAGTATCCAAAAGTAAATATTCAGGGCTTATAAGAACCAGTTGCGCATTTTTTCTCACTTATGTTTCTGTCATGTTATTTCCTGTCTCTTCAATTTCAGCCTGTGTTATCTTTGCAGCAACATACATGGACAAAAACCTCTTTTAGGTATTACAAATAGTGGCAAGGAAATTGAACAACAGTCCCCATGGTAGATATTTATGGAATGGTGAGTCCAAGATGGAGAGTTCTTTAACAACTGCTGGATATCCTGAGGTTTGAAGAAATAGCAAGAAGTATTATGAAAACACCTCCACCTCTTTGGTGGTTTAGGACCCTGAAATTTCCTTCACAAAACAAGATGGCATGGCAGATCACAAAAAAAAAAAAAAAAGTAAAAAAAAAAAAAAAAGTAAAAAAATTTCTCAATGCCAGGTGAAGTTGGGACTCAATTTTTTTTTTCCCTAGAGCTCAATCACACAGGTATTTCTTAAGCACAGGTTATATATATGCATATAAACATTTTATACGAAACCCTATTATAACCATAGATTTTTAATGAGATCATAATAGTTAGAGAACTCACCAAAACCAGGGATAACAGCATTAATTTGTCTCCATCATTCAACTGGAATTCTGCCCTTCCAGAAGAGGAGGCTTCAGCTGTGGAAAAGTATATGTTACATGTTTTCTAGAAGGGCTGTATCTTGCTCTCTTTTTATGGTTTAAAGTTGTCCCAGCAAAGATTCAGGAAGACCAGCATGCAAAAATTATCATTGTACTAGGTTAATGGGGAAGAAGCAGAGTTCTTAATTTTTCACGTGTGACAAACTTCATTTATGTATTTAAAATTAATAAGTTAATTGAATGTATTAATGATAAGAACAAATACAAAACCACCAACAATAAATAACAATAAAAATAACAATAAAATTTTTTAAAAAATCCTCTTCCCCCATGTGGAAAGATAATTTTGGAAGCAGAATTCCCATGTCTCAGTCGCATTTTCAAACTCCAGGTTAATGAGTTGCATCTCCTGTTAGATTAATACTGTAGAGTGTACTTTGGTCTCTTTTTTAGATATAACTTTCCATTTTAAAAGTGAATTTTGTTCCTTGTTGTATACAATGACAAAAAAAATTAAGAATTCTGGAACATTTTTGAAGGCTGGATGGACCTAATCAGTATATAACTGAGAAGTGCTTTCTTTCTCTATGCTTTAGAGTTATAAGCTTCCATCGCCAGCCTCTTCCCCACCTCAGAATCTTTATCTTTCTCACTAAAGACTGATACCAGATGAAAAACAATATCTCAAGTGATTTTATATCATAGTGATTGTAGTAACTGTACTTCTAAGAAAAAAATCATGACTCGTGATTTTTTTGTGCTCCTACTGATTTTCCTTTTCATGTGAATTGTTCTAATTTGACAAAGTGATAATAAGAAATTATTTTTGTGGGGTTTTAGGCTGCACAGAGATATGAGGTTTCTTTCAAAAGAAAGAATAGAACAATAGGATCAATGTTATGCTGTTTATCATTTTGTTAGTAATACTGAAAGGTCACAAAACAATGCGAGTTAAGAACTCTGTGCTCAAATCAGACATGAACCTGCTTTGTGTAATTTTCATTTAATCACTGTTTGTGGCCAGTCAAATAAGAACTTTTCATGCTGCCAAGTGTCATGATTTTTTCCCAAGAAATCTGCCCCGGACATTGCAAGACTAAAGCTTTGTGCTAAAAATTAGTTACTACCACGGTTCGCTTTAAAAAGTACTTGATCAAACTGAAATTATAGAGCCTGCAATGGAAAATCAGACGCAGTTAAAACAGGGAGATTAGCAACTTGCTACTGGGAAAAATATTTTATTTTATAAAATCAGTAAAGGGGGCCTGAAGGCAAAAGAAAGATGTAAATATTGGAACTGTACATAATTTCACCAACCAGTGGCCAGTGTCACTGTGTAGGAGTTTGCAAAATGGAAGTACATTTGCAGCCTTGGGCACTGAAAACAGTGTATCCATACTGACTTGCAGGTTGCGCTAAAAACCACCTGTGGTTACCTGTAACTCTTTCCTACAGCAGAGATATAAAAATGTTGCAGCTCAAATCAAGAGGCAGTAAGTAATTCATTTGAACTTTGTGATATTCATATTTTACATAATTTGTTTTATAATATTCAGACTATCAACAGAAAACACTGAAGGGAGACATTCGTTTCGGAAATATCTCTTCATTAAAGTATAGTGGTCCCTTACATTCATTGCTACTATAGTTTTCTTCATTATTCAATAGCACTTTCAATCCCCATGTGTGTGACTTCCATTATTACGGATCATTTTTCCTTAGGATGTGTGATTTAATTTTAATGCAGGAATCTAAATCAAAATCCTTTGCTATTTAGTGGCTCTCTGGTGTAATAAAAGAAAGTAAGGCTTAGCCCTCTGCTTTTGTGCTCAGAAGCATTTTGCCATGTATTTGAATTATGATAAAATCAATTGGAAGAGCCTGACAGTGAAAAGTAGGAAGAAAGTTTCCCTATATAAAGCTGAAGAATAATTACAGCATTTTTTTCTTCCCAGCAAAAAAAATGCTGCTGGCAAATAGCTTGTTAATTCAGCATCTATCACCATTTAACCTTGTTTGTCCTCTCATTGATAAAATAACACAATTAAAAGGCTTTCCCTTTGAATTATCAGTGTCTGAAGTTAAAATGGCCTGTGTTTTATGAAAGCTGTGTTCTCTGTTAGTTCCATAAAGACATGTCTGAATTGTTCTTTGAGGCTTGTTCACTCTTAGCATCTCTGGGACTGCAGCACCAATGAAAGCTTTTCTCTTTCTGGCACATAGCCAAGGCGAGCCATGATCTAATACTGCAAATTATTTTTTCTCTTTTGCACTGGGGAACTACTGTGTTAAAAGCTACCTTCCTTTCCTAGCTCCAGGAGAGTGAGGCACAGACAGGTGTAGCCCCTTTGATTGCACTGAAACCAGTCTCAAGGCCCTCCACAGTCGATGCTTCGGTGCACAACCGTGAAGGAGAACGAGCGCATTTTTCCTTACTCTCCATTTTTAAACCATGGCCTAATCAGCAGCCTCACAAAAGTGTCTTGGCTTGTGAATATTTTTTTTCTCTGTCTGAATACAAAGCTGAATACATGGGAAATTACAGCACTGAAAGAATCACATCATTTTTAGCCAGGTGCTGTCTGTCAGTCCTGGCATGATCTTGAGCCTGAAATTCAAGAAATACAAATGATGTTTAAAAAAAAAAAAATCACACTTCAATACAGATAATGTTAAGCAAAAAATACTTGATCTTGGGCTTTGTGCCATAGAAGATGAATATGCTCTCTGTTTTTTCGCTGCCACTCCCCACCCCAGTCAAAGAAGAGGGAAGGGATGTGGAAAAAAGGCCAACCTTTTGAAAATACTTTAGGAATGATAAGAAACATGGAATCAATGTTATCTAAAATGTGGAAAAATACATTTTCTATTTTATTATATTTGGACCAGTTTTTTTCTGCTGTCTTCATGCCAGTTTACCTTAAATTGGATACAGCCAAGCACCTAAAAATTCCCCAGTTCTAAGGGTATTCCTGCTGCTGCTCCTGTTGCTGTTCCAAATGATGGTCAACACTTTCACTGTAAAGAGTTTCCTAGATTGTAACTTAATACCTGATATTTTTTAGAGGCTTTTTCATGTCAATAAGCTTAAATGATCCTCTGAGGACTGTGCAGCATACACTACTCTATGCTAGAAACCTAAGAAATGACAATTTCTCAGGAGAAAAGCAAGGTTGACTGGATTCAGGAGGTGGTTGTGTTTGGTAATTTGTTCAGTTTTGTGTCAGGACGAATCTTGCTGTTGGGTAGCTGTGTCTGTTCTTTTAACTGTGCCCCTGACATCCTCCCCTGGTATGATGCAGTGTTGGAGGTAATACATGTTTCTGCAGGGTGATGACAAAAGCCATAATTGATGATTTACCACCAGTTTTGTGATGGAATTGATGACATCATGAAAAAAAAATGGTATGACAGTTCAATTACTGAAATATTAAAAAATAATTTAATAGCTGAGCCTTTTCCCAGCTGAAGTTCTTCTGCCTGAGTGTAGGGTGGAAAACTAGCTTTGATGTGATGTTCTGTGCTTTCTGCTCTCCCCTGCAGAATGCCACTGTTCTCCAGTTTTGATGTCTGTCATTTTCTCACTGGCATAAGTGTGTTTCTGTGAGGATGAAGTAAATTGAACCACAGGTTTCCTCACTCTGCCCTTCCCACCAAACTCATCATCAAACTATGACCAATCCCCAATCAGACAAGGTGAAAAGCTAAACCAGGTTTCAGAAGCCAGCTTTTGTCCCTGCTTTGACCTCTAAAGCTGTCTATCACTTCTGTCCCTTATTCTTAATGTTAGAAGTGTGGTTTAGACTATTAAGTTCTTTGGCCTCATGTCTTGCTTTCACCCTGGTTGATTCGACACATCATTTTACATTCAATTTTGAGAGTCAGGAGTTTGTCCTTTCCTTGTGTTGTCCCAAGCTGTCTCAGCACTCATGGATGTAAATGTATTAAATGTAGATTTTATAGCTAATACTGATATTGTGTCAACACTGTGCCAAAGAAACACCCTGATGAAAATAAATCAATTTTTTTTCAAAAAAAGTCTTCCTTTTCTCATACTGGGAGCAGAGTGCTTCACAGCTTCAACCCTTCCTGTTCATCTGACAGAATGGTAATGGACCAGATATTTCTTGGATATGTGAGAGAGTCACAGAGAATAGAGACTGAGAAACTGAATATCTGTCTCCAAGCTGAAAAATATTCTAATTGTTACTGCATTATAGCCTGTCATAGGCACTCATTCAGTTATTAGGAATGCTATGAATGCTTCATAGTCGTACCAGAATATCTGTTTTTCCAAGGATAGTTTGTAGGTTGGTTGGCTGATTGATTGGTTGGTTTGTTGGTTGATTAGTTCGTTGGTTGGTTAATTGGTTGGCTGGTTTGAGTGGTTTTTTTTGGGGTTTTTTTTGGTTTTTTTTTTTTGGTTTTTTTGTGTTTTTTGTGTGTGTGGTTTTTTTTTGTTTTGTTTTTGTTTGTTTTTGTTTGTTTGTTTGTTTTACTGAAGAATTTCAAATCGTAAATAATATATTTTTGACTTGAGAAAGAACATTTTAGAGATTCTCAGTCTTTGTTACTCAGACAGGAAACCAACCACGGAATGCCATCTTCAAATAAGAGAACACAGTGCAGTATGGAAAATGCAGTGATTTCTTTGGTATGCTACTGCTGATTGATCCTCTGAGAAAAAAGATGCTTTAGTCAAATTATAAATAAAAAGAAACACAGCAGTATCATATACAGTGTATTTTTTTATTATTATTTATATTTCAGAAGGAAACAGATACTTTTCAAATAAAAAAAAAGTTTGAGATCTAATTTTCTGCCAGATAATAAAGTCAATGGAAAATAATAATATTTATTCCCATTTTAAATTTATTCCTATCCTGCACTAGGGATTCCATTTGATTTTTAACCTTCTAGGTCAGTTCTGGAGCAGGATTAAAATGCTTTAAGAAATATAGTCCTACCAGCTCATAAGAATGTAGGTTCTCTCTTCTCATAATGTTATCCCTTCTTGCTTGTATCACTTAAGCATCTTGGTAAGGTATCAAAGTTTACTTATTTATGGATATTGACAGGTGATAGGTGCTAGGGCATTATATATGTCCACCAGGCTATATCTACTGCAGAACACTCTTCAAGCCACCAAGGCAATGATGCAATCCATGGTGCCATGTATAAGAACCAGCCAGTACAAGAATCATTAATAACCAAGGCCTGTCATTCCTAAGAATGAATGTTTGTATCTAGATTTTTATGAATTCTACTAGTTGCCAGCCTGGATGCCCTTTGAACATAAGTAAACTATCATAAATCATGAGAACAGCTCAGATTGAGGCATTCTCCAGTTCTCATACAATATCTCTATTCTGTTTCTTTAAGTTAAAAAAAAAAAAAATAGACCTCTTTTCTTGCTTTCATTTTCCCAAGCTTTTGTCAGTGCTTTCAGAATGCATCAGCACTCTAAGACAACACCCTGTCCTCGTTTCTACACATTGTTTGTGTACCAGGCTCAGAACTGCCATTTCAAATCACAGTACATTGATCTTTAATGTTCTTTTAATTTAGGTTAAAGATGCAGAAATCTTAGCTCAGTTAGGCTGTATGCTGACCTGCATCTGAACTTCTTACCAGCTGCTCTTAGGTCTCTGATGATTCTTTCTTTAAAACCACAATTAAAATAATAAAAAAAAGACATTCTAGGCTGTTTTTAATTATGTTTTAACATTATTATTGTTCAGTCACTTAAAAATATCTGCTTTCAAAATGGATGTAAGGGACATAGGATTTAAACAGATGCAATAATCTCACTTACTTCTGTCTCATTCGCTCTTTAGATCTATTGCTGTTATCTGATTTACTAAGACATGGCAGCTGGTATGGCCTTTTTGAGCTTGCTCTGCAAGATTAAATTCTACCACCTTGACCTAGCATAAATATTGAGAAGTGGCACAGGGCAGGTTCGTCATGGGATCTGGTGCATGAAATTAATGCTGGAAAGTAGGATAACAGAGTGACAGTGACATGGATGTGTCGGTCTGGATAATCCTGGAGTTCTGGAAGAGGGGAAAAGTTCAGTAAGACAGCACTACCTCACTGAGTATTGCAAAAGGAAATAAAGTGTTCCCACATAAGCTGTTTGGGGCAGAGAAGAGTAGCAGGAGTAGGCTATTATCATGTTTAAAAATGATTGATATGCTCTCAAAAATGAGCTTCTACATTCCTCTTCTCAGCCTGACATTACAGTTTGCACTTACTTCAGTTAGCAAAATAATAGAAATTCTGCTGAAAAAGTTGGAGCAGTGAAACTGGAAGCTGGTCCTGTGATATCAATAAATGAAACTCCCTTCAGTGGATATTTTAAGCAAATATAGACTGCTGCAGAAATAACCCTTTTTTTTTTTTTTTTTAACCGATAGTATGACTAAAAATGAGGGTATTTTTAGTATACTTCTATTATTCTTGCAGAGCCAATTTTAGCTTAACCTTCTCTTTTTGAGGCATGATGGAAAGCCGCAAAAACTGTTGTGTTCTTGGTTTTGTTCCCAACGGCATACTGGCATACTACTTTCACAAGACTGCCTTGAGCAGTATTCTGTAAACTAAATGATGATTATGCGTGCATGAGCACTGGGCCAATAAAGCACAGAATTTGCTATTCACTTTTATGACTGCTGTGTGGCATCTCTTTCTGTTAAGGCAAATAAGCATGTTTTTATATTAACATGCTGAAGAAAATAAAAATCAGCTTGAAAATCTCTGTGTATGAATATGCACACAAACAGAGTTTAAATTAATCATATATTCCTTGGTGGGTGCATGCAAAAAGGAATGATTTGGCTGGCTTAGTACTATACATTTTAAGGTACTACTTTATTTCCAAACTGGAATTTTGCTGTTTGTTCAAACTACACACAGTAATTCCTAATAAAATAATAATTTGGTCTGCAGTAAATGTCATTCTGTAGTACTGTTCAGAGCATAGGCTCCTAAAGGGCAAAATCGACTCAATTTTAAAAAAGAAAATTTACAAAAAAACCCTCCACCTATAACAGATGCTCTAGCATATGGCTGGGTTTTAAGTGAGTGCATAGTTGAGCACAGAAAATAAATAAGGGCATGACAAGACCCCCCCCCCCTTCTCCTTTTGCCCCATAGATACACTAATCACATGGTCACCAGATGGCATATACAGAACTTTGAATGCAGTACAATATTTATAGCCACCAATTTGCGGCCTTAAAGTCAGAATATTAAACTGTTTATTTCATATGGCTGCAAAGAGGCACTTTAATGCTGTTTATTTTTGTTGTCATTACTATTGAGAGCCCATGAAAGAACTGGTTTGTGCAACTGAAGTGGGCAACTATGCCTTGAAATTGCCTCAGTGATCTTGCAGCCTTGGTGAAGAGAGCAAAGCTGGTTGTAAACCTGGCTGTAAATTAGTCTGGGAACCTCTACTACCTTAATTTATTCCTATCTTGCACTAGGAATTCCATTTAATTTTTAACCTTTAGGTCAGTCCTGCAACAGGATCAAGATGCTTTTAAGAAATGTAGTCCTACCAGCTCATACGAAGGGGAATTCTCTCTTCTCATTACCTTATTCCTGAAAATCTTGGTTGAAAAGCACAGGACTTAATTTTGTTGCAGTGCTGGGGACAGTTGACCAGTTCTCCACTGTGTCACAGGGTCCCCAAGGGCAAGTATGGCAAAGGTGGCTTTACTCCCCACCCTGCCATCATCATTATCCCCGTGTCCCTCTCAGGTGGAGGCCATCATACTGCACAGAAGCCCCTCCAGTGCTGCAGTAGCATCTGGATGCCACGGCACTTTCTCCTAAAGTCTGGTTTTCTCCCCAGTTATTACAGAAGCAACAGCCGTGCTGGATGCCAAAATGCCTTATTTGCTCTTACTATGGGAGGCCACAAGAGGGAGAAGAAGATAAAGAAGCCACAGCACAAGCGGTTGCGTGCTCCAAATCCTCTTTGAGCTGCATAAAGTCTGTCTGCTCCTCCAGCTTCCTGGGTTCAAGTAAACAATCATTAAGCTTTCAAAATCTGAACATCAGAAAATCACAACTGAAAGCTAAATGAAAATGACATTGGAGCAGTGTTAGCCTTTACGTTGTACCATACCCTAACTGACAAGGATGGACTGCTTCTTCCCGAAATAATACTAAATGCCTCATAAAAAAGAAAAAAATTAAATACTTCAATGCAAATAGAAATGCAATTAAACAGAACACATTTCTGCTTGGAACACATTTACAAAAAAAAAAAAAAACAACCAAAAAAACCCCAAAAACAGTGTGTAGATTTTTCCTTGATTTCCTACAGAATCTTGAATAGACTTTGGGGGTTTTGAGCCTTTATGAATTGAAAGAAAAATATTCATTGTCTTTTGTGGATTTTCTTTTGTATATGAAGAAACTGATAATGCATACTCTGACTATTTTAAGGAAATCAATTTGCATCAGAGCGCAAATTCTCAGATGCAGTTGTATTAAAAAAATTACAATATCATTATGACTATGTAGACTTGCAAAAGCAAAATGTAGGAAATATATAGTGTTTCTACTAGACACTGCATCAGCCCTGCTAGTATTAAAAAGCTCAGTATTATATAGGTGCATTATCATCTTTTAGAGTGTTTATGTAACAATTTTCCTGAGTTTACATTGTCAGCTAGAGACCTTTAGTGAACTCACCGTTTGACAGCATTGCTGAAGAAAGTATGAAAAGATGATGTATAAAACATATTATACTGGGCTATAAAATACTATTTAACTTTCTTCCTTTTGCTTTATTATTTGAATGCTGTGTTTTTAACATTGTTTGAAGACCACCAGGGGAGTGTGGCAATTCATAATGCTGCAATACTGAAAATAATGTGTTTGATTTATTTTTAATGTGAATACAGTAGTGATTTTGTTTGTTAGAAGCCATGGGAAACAAAATTGGATATTAGACACTATCAGCTTCCATTTAATGTAATAGGAAATGTAACTAGATCATAAACAGAGATACGATTTAAAAATGCAATCTTTTATGTTTAATGAAATGATATTAAAATGTTTTGCAGCTACAAACACAACACATGCATTTCCAGCAAAATTTTAAAGCTCCTATTGCAGAAGAAAAAATAAGAATATAGAGAGGAGAGGAGAGGAGAGAGAGAGAGATAAAAATAAATGGCAGAAATTGTATTTATTCACAGTAAATTTTAATCTGTTTCTGAACATATTTTTTTATTTCAATTAATTTATTCCGTCTTTTTTCTTTTTCTAATCTAAAAAGAATAAGCAGCAAAAGTGAAGATGTCAAAATAAATAGGCATAATACCTAAATGATTTAGAAGGTTTTGCGTAATTTTGTGCAACTACTCATGAAAGACCAATTAAATTATATATGCAGATCTTTGTAACAAGAAGCCAAATCATTTTAGAATTTTCTGGGGAATTCCAAATGATCCCAAAGGTATTTTTCTTCCCTCTTCTCTTTTTGTATTTTGTTTTGTTTTCTCTTTGAAAGTTTAATTTTACATTGTACATTCTGCTTATGACTTATAGAAGATAAAATACATAATTTCATCATAAAACTGTAGGGTTTTTTTCATATTTCATTGTGTCAATTCCATACTTTTCCTGTCATGTCTCCAATGTAAATTGGTTACAAGTTAGACAATCAATCTCAAGAAAACAAGATGAAAATAACTTTGTCTTAATGCAACAAGAGCAGTAATTTTGTTTAAATTTGCATGGAATTCAGGGGTTTTTTTTCCCCAAGTACATTTTTGCTTTTTCCTTTCTAGATAGAGACATCTTTTATAGTTCTAGGAATTAAAGCTTTTAAAATCAGATGTTGTATTCTATAATAGGACATTTAAGATTATTTTAAAAAGTTCTATTTCTTCAAGTTTTCTCATTTCAAATCTCTTCAGTTCATGGTGAAGATCACAATTTTGCTAGAGCTGTTATTTCACCTTTCTTACTTAGCATGTTAGTGAGCTCGATAATGGTTAGATGTACTCAAAAACTATACACAGCAGCTGTACAGAAATGTGATTTTGTTGTTGTTTTTGTTGTTGTGCTTTGTTTAGTATTGTTTCTTCTACTGCAGAGGGTTGCAAAATATGCTGGAAACTCTAAACCAGTCTCAAGCTACAACAAACCCAAAGTGTCACTGCTTACCAAATGACAGATGTGTCACTGTTGTGACAGCAGTAGTTGTGTGGGACACCTGTAAGACTAAAGACCACCACTTACTTGAAAGCCACTGTCATAAAATACTCCTTGATTTACCATCTGCTTTTATGAAATGCCCATGAAATTAAACATCTTAATGGAAGAATGGAATGGGATGTTATGGGGTAGTTCAGTGTGAAACTTTGTTTGTGGCTTCAGTGAAGGAATAAACCACGGCTGCTCTTGTCTATGTTGCGCTGTTATGGTTCTGAAAATCTGTACACTGCTTCTTTGGCTGTTATAAATCCAATTAACAGTGGATTTCAGATTTTATTGTAAAATTCCACATTTTTATGCTCTATTCTTATTTTTCTTAACAAAATAATTTTCAGCTCTTAGAAATTGCAAATGTATTGCTCAAATTAGTGGTATTTATTTAATGTCAAATAACACAATATTTATGATACAAATTTGCAGGCAAATGAGCTATTTACTTGAGTACAGACATGTGTGTGTTTCCTAGATCAAATTTATCTTACTGTAATAGATTTAATTAGATAGACCTTGCTTTCATATCAGTTTATAGAGAGAGTTATTTAGATGCAAGTCTTCTTCTGTAAAGAAGAGTTATGTAGGAGAGGCTTAAATTAGTAAAATATATTTCCAGAGAATACTTAAATGAAGAAAAAATGAGTTAGGAGGAATACTTTTATGCCTATGGTACTACTAAAAGGAAATATTCATTTTTTATTACATCTTATAATTATTAGCCTCTATGGATTCACTCTACAACCACTAAAAATATGTTTGATGCATAATACAGATTATAGGATTTCCTTGAGTACTCATGTGAAAAAAAGATTTGAAAGACAGCATTGAAGAGATTTCTTAAGTACTAAGAGCAACAAGAGAGAGGAACATTTTAGCATTAGTAAGTGAAACTTGTGCAGGTGAAACCTATTTTTATATGTCATCTGTGCTTGTCTCTTGTCTTTACAGACACAGCTTATGTTTGGAAAAAATTATTTTCTTGTCATTGTCGAAATCATTCCATTCTACTTGTTTGTTGTTTGTTTGTTTGTTTTGTTGTGGGTTTGCTTTTGTTTGGTTTTGGATTGGATTGGTTGATTTTTTTAAGGTTGGTGGTTGGGTTTTTTCTTTCTTTTTCTTTCTTTTTTTTCTTTTTTTTTCTAAAGCACCTAAAATCTATGCAAATAAAAAAATCCTGCTCTTTATCATAAAATGTCCAAGTCTTAAACATATATGTGTGTGAGCATTAGTAGAGAATTTCCACATGCAATGCATGAAGCAGTATTTATAGGGAAAAACAGCTGATTATCAAAAAAAATAATTTGCAAATGATACTGGTTGGAAGCAATTCCCAGTCAGATGTGCTTGAGCTGGCTGAATGTCAGAAGGGCAGAGATGATCTTGCTGGAGTTCAGCAGCCAACACGGAGCCATATCCAAGAGGCATATACAGGAGTTGAAAAGTTCAGGGTAGGCCTCAAGCATTCCAGCATTTTAGGATAGGAAAGATTTCTAGTTTATTTAAAGTCAAAGAGTTACTGTTATAAACATGACTGTTATGGACTATATAATGACAAAGGATACTAGTTTTCTTTGCTAAGTTATTGGCTTTTTTGCTTCTCAATTTTTTTTTCATATGTTTTAATTCTATTCCAAGTTCTGTCATTTACTATAGGGCAGGGAAAGAGATACACTTTTAAAAGCCATGGTTGTGCTTGGGTTGTGGAAACTGGAGCAAAAGGTATAGCTTTGTGATGTGTGTGGGATGGAAGACTATTTCCTGTGTTAACAGAAAATGGGAAGTAAGGTAAAAATATATTTTTTCTTTGCATAATAGCTTATTTGTGGAAACTAACTATCACATGGAATGTCACACAGAAATAGTCCTTCAAATATTAAAGTTTTTATAGAATTAGATGAAAAATCATTCAATGCTCTTTATTTTATCTCAATACTTATGTGGTGACAACAGCTATGCCTTTTTCCTGTTGTAATTTATAAGAAAATATTGAACTCATGACATGGTTGCACAGCTTTAAATGAGAATTTTTTTTCCCTTTTCCATCAAATAATTTATCTTTCAAAAAAGAATTCTTATAACTATCACACTTTATAGAAAGTTTTTTTATTAATGTTCTATTTGCCAGATATTTATGCAAGTAAAAATTCTTCAAATCTGTATCCTCAGTAACATCTGATTAAGGAATAGACAGAGGGTCATGCTTATTATGAGTGGCCCATTGCTGGCATTACTTCTAAATGCCATTCAGCATAATTTTAAAACAGCATTTTACAAGTGTGATAATGTGAGAGTATATGGCTGAATATGAATGAAAAATAAGACAATAAAAACTTGTAATTGCCAGTGAAATAGGAAAAAACCCCTTCTTTGGCTTATGGTTTCACCAAAACAAAACTATCAAATGTAAGTTGCTCATGTTACATCCCTAATTCCTGTGAAAATGGAAATCTTTCTGTGGAGTATAAAACACCTGCTATTACACACATACTGACATACACAAATATACACATTTTAAAAAAAAACTTTGTTGCAGACCTTCCTTCCTCCAAATAAACCAAATTTAAAAATACTATTCTCTCCTAAGACAGTGAAAATAATTAATCGAGTTAAACAAGAAAAGGTATAAATGATACAAAGTTATATTTTTTGTTCTGTCATGGAGACTGTCCTTCAGTTTAAAAAGGAGGGGTAAAAGCATTGTGTCCCTTTGGCAACATTTTTTGTATGAAAATTTTGTATGAAAAGTTCCATTTAAGACTAAGCCATCTTCCCCTATATGTAAAAACAGCCTTTCTATTTCAGAAAGACACACTTACCTATGAGACCACCACTGCCACAAAGAGTACAATAGGGGCTATACAGACCATGAATTTATTAAGGGAATGACAAAGCCCCTTGGTCTTCCTTTTTCCTGAGGAAAGCAAGGTTTGCAGTCACATGTCATGTAGTATAGACCCACATACACATCTAATTAGATATCTATATAGAGCAATCTTTGGGCTTGGCTCTTTAACCCCAAAGAACACCAGCAGTCTTTTTTTTTTGCAGCTCACTTTTTGGCTCTCACTGGCAGTACTTTTTTAGAGTCAGTCACCAGCCCTTGAACAGCCATTTGAATGATGAACATACAGGTGGAATATTGATGAGATGAAGCACACACATCTGATGTAGAAATTAGATAGATCATTTTTCATTTCTAAAGTGTTCTGCAAATATTAAAGGTCATTAAAGTGAAATAAAAATAAATTTGTCTTTATGGATTGCTGCTCCTTTATGTCCCAGTCTCTCAAATAGCTTCATGTAGGCAGGCAATTTTGTTTAAGTACAGCTTGTTTGCTGACTTCTTGCAAGATTATAGATTTCAACAATGTGAAAATGTCAATACATATATCCTGCTTTTGCTGTGGAAATGATTTTTTTTTTCAGTCAAAGCAATCATTTACTTTCTTTAACAGAAGTGTAAGACTGACTTTTTCTGCTCATGAGTGAAACTGTCAAGTTATGCGACTTACTTGGGTAAAGCTTCTCCATGAAGAGAAAGACACATGAAGAACTCCTCGAGAGAGAAGAATAGTTTCTTTCTGATGAGTGCATGGATGCAGACAGAGGACACTGTACCAGATCATTTATATCTCTACTCTTGTTGTCAGTGTGAAATGAAATATAGTGATATAAATATTTCAATATTGACTCTTTTTTTTTCAACAAAATATTTATTTAAGGAAGATGGGAGGAATTTTGTTATATTCCTTGCTGAACCTGTCATGATTTGATGTTAATTGTGGCTGTACAGATTATAAAAAAATCTCAGTTCAATGCCCATGATCTAAGTAAAATGTCTCATAAATAAAATAGAGACCCATAATACTCCTTCATACACCTCCAATTTCAGTATTTACAGGGCCAACACAACCATTTGTTTTATATAGGTTTGGTAGACATACAGGGATGAAATTTTCTTGCTTACTGTCATCTGTAAATAAAAATTTGTGAAAGTGTCATAGATTTATTCTGCTATGAATGAGAAACAGGGTATATACAGTCCATAAATATGATGAGAGGGATAAAGTTCACTGTCTATATACAATTAAAATCAATGTTATTTTTTTACTCTAGTATTTCCATCCCAAGTAGAGGAAATATTTTTTCTCAGTTTGTGGTTATAATTTGAAGCTGCTTTTTAAGGAGTATAGAAGGAGAGAGGAGACAGGAGATATATTTTTTGGTAGGATGCATCACTTCGACTCTGCATAAACTCTGACTGTTATTCTAAACAGGAAACACTCGGATTTTTTGTATGGCAAATGAATTTACTTATCTGACTGGTAGGCGCTCAAATTAGTATGAAAGGTTCGAGACAAACACACGTGTTTACTCCCTTAGTGAAGGCTGACATTTTTAGTGGCAGTGTCCTGCCATCTCTGTTCAACAGGGAGCACTTCAGTACTTCTGGAGTACCAGCAGCCCACAGCAGCTGCTCACTTCCTGTGTGCTGGGCTGCTCTCTGCCCTCTTCCCATGAGCAGAAGGAAAAGCACAGAAACTGAACTTTAGAAATCATCCACTGATTAGTCTATTATTACCCATGATGGACTAATCCTACATGTTAATTACATATAGTGAATTCTAGTTAAAATCTATCTGTTTTGGATAGTTTCCAATAGTTTTTTATGGTAGACCCTCCCTCGTCAGGAAGCCCTTAGGTTTTGCCAGTATAATTTCCTTGCCTTCCTGACTGTACTGTTCAACATGTTTCTTTTGCTTCATTTCTTCATGTTTTACAGAGCTGGCAGAGCATAGAAATAGTTCAGATTAATCAAAGAAACTTAATGCATCTCTATGGCTTAAAAGAATGTTTAAGGCTCCAGCACTTTCCATCTTAAGTTTGGGAAATGAAGCCTTGTATTTATTTTTCTTTAAAAGTTAGATGAAATTCTTCCATTTCTGACTCTTTTTTCAAAGAGGGTTTTCTGTTTGTTTTTTACCTTCCTAAGTCATCATGAAATCTAGTCCTTAGGAGAGTAGCCTCTTCCTCACAGTTTCTGAAGTATACAGTATATTTTGTTTTAAAAATCTGACTTTAATATTACTCCAGTAAGTAGAGATTTATCTCCACATTTTCAATTGAATAAAATGAGCTTAAAAACCAACTCACTTCAATAGTTCTACCCCTGGAAGAGGTATAGAAAACCACAATGGGAATTTGTATTGCATATGTTCAGTGGAGCTATGATAAAATTGTTTATTGTGTCTGAGAAAATACGGTAGTGTGTATAAGTCTTTAAAAAGCTACTGTAATCCAATGTGCACTGTCCACAAAATGTTCTCTTTAAATTTTAACTTTTTATTCTTAAAAAAAAGAAAAAAAGCCTGTTGCTGATATACTCTTCCCCAGACTTCCAAAATGGAACTTTTTATAGCTTTCATACTGCAATTAGCTCTGTGTAGATATGAATGAGTCTTTGGGGAAATAAATGCATACCATTCTTGGAACTCATAAAGTATATGTTTTCTCCTTCACCATTTCAAGTTCAAAAAGTGTTTTGGAATCATGTACCACATAGTGCCTACTTCTGACCACATAGTACTTTTGTTTTCAATGATTGTCATTTCCGAGACTCCAATAAGAAAAAAGGGTTTCAACCCAGTCAGTAGACTGATCTAAAATCTGTGAAAACAGTAGAAAATCTTGCAGTTTCTGCAGACAGTTTTGAAACAAAGCAGGAATGAATGTTTTTGTCTTTTAGAGTTTAATTTAAGTACAGGTACTTCCTGTCTCCTTTCCCTTTAATTTCAAGTTGTCTACACAGGTTTTATATGAAAAAGAGAAACAGAAATTGCTGGAACAATATTCAGCAGCTTTTGGCTTTTGAGTGAGTAAGCCTTTAACAAAAACACTCCAGAATAAAATATTGCTATTTAATGTTAATGTTTAGATGTGAATGGTGTATTGCTAATAGTGAAGGAAGTTGGGGAATGTTACTGCACTTACTCCCATAGTTGTTAGGAACAATATGGATACTACCACTGAGGAAAAGGATAGTGATCCAAACTATTTTTCTCTCTGGTTTTCCTCTGGATACAAGTGATACTTCAACTCTATAAGAGACTTAAACTGTTGCTCCACGAAGCTGCTATATAAACTCTTATACTTTATATTTTTATTACATCTCATTCAAATGATCTTTTGCACCTTGATTTTTAATTTGATAAGCCTTGACTAGCAGGAAGATTTTTCTGTGTTTAAAGATATTTTCCTTCTCTTAACATGATTAAGCCTGAGATATTTTCCCTTTGCCCTCTCCAAGTTGTGCTGGAAGCAGATGTTAATATTTTATACACAATTTTCCTTAACCCATAATTGGCAATAAAGACAAAATAATGTAATGTTTCAAGATTCCTCAGTATTAACTAATTAAACCAGCAGCAGGCCTCGAGCATGGGACAATGGCAAACTTTCAGATGAATTAATTTTATGGAAGACCAGCTGAGTAATTGGACTCCAATTACAGGCTGTTTAGCTCCCTCATCACCTTCACATATAATTAAATTCAATTGGTTGATACAGCTTCTATTTTTATGAGGGCACTTACAAGCTTTTTGAACCCCACTGTGACTTTGGATCTAGGCCAATCAATTATTACTCATTTCTCTTTCAAATGGAAATTCTCTAGATTAGTCATATCTTCTATAATGCACTGCTGGCATTTAAAAGATCTGTCTATAGCACATTGCAGCTGAGAAATGGACGAAGAGAAATGTTTATGAATATTTTTTTCTACAAACAATATATAGGATGCAACTGTTTATTTGTCGTTGATTTTGATGAACAAAGGCCATGTGTTTTTATGAACTGTCTTAAGAGATATGATGATACACAGTGCATCATTATATTTGTGAATGCCATGCTTATTCATGTTACAAATAATTACTGAAATTGCTCATTAGATGTAAAATTGTCTTTATTGGCATGTAAAAAATAAGTCATTATGTATAGCTAGCTGCAAATCCCTTAGTAGTCCTGTTTTCCTTCTTTAATTCCTTTTCAAATTAAATTAAAACATTGTTACTAATTAAAACAAAAAAACTAAAACCTGAAAAACCATAAATTACTGTTTATCCAGTGGAAAAAGTTATCTGCCCCTGATCCATAGGTTGTTAAACAGTTTGTCTAAAAGAAAGTATTTTTATTTTGAGAATGCCTAAACTCTTTCTGTCTTAAAGCACTTGGCTTTGAATTAGTCTATATTTTCAACTGCAAACAGAACATGAATTAATAGGTGTCCTTGTAGCATTTCACCCATAACTAGTCTATAAGGAGATTAAACAAATGACTAGAACTGATATGGCACTTTTGTCTGTTCTTATAGTATATTGCTTCCAGTGTATTTACTTCCAAAGAGAGCAATATATCATTGTTAATAAAACAAGAAGCAGGGAAGCAGTAGTGACATCAGTGATCTTTTCCAGCTCTACTGAGTGATCAATAAAGAAAAAGGCAGTGTCAAATGTGAAATATTACTTTTCTTTAGACCTTTCAGTTAGGGAAATATCAAACCTATTTCTTCAATCCTTAAACTCTTGAATTTGAATACAAGGCATTGATTAGCTATGTAAAAATGACGTTGAGACATGCCAAATTACAACAAAGGCTCTATGAAACTGTGTTACTACTGATTGACTAGCAAAATAGAACATTAATGATTAATGGGTTTGTAATAAATACCAGAGAAGTGGTGCTCACTACCTCCTCTTTTGGGGTTTCATTTCCCACAGGAGCAGAAAACTCACCTCTAAAACCAGCAGGGAGTTCTCTTGGGCTTTTTTTTTTTATATTCCTCCCACAGAATTCAGATAGTATACTTTAGAAAGTGGCTGCTTCAGATTTTCACTGCTTAATTTTGCTTTTTTTTCTGTTTATTCAACAACTGAAAAAAGATACCTATATTTTGAAAAAGCCCCTTCACCTTTTGTACAAGCATATGATATATAGAGGGAAGAAATACAATAAAAAGATTCCTGAGGAAAATGTTTTTAATTGTTTTAAATAAGTGTGACCATCATATTAGATGCTATCAAAATATGTTATTAATGCTAGTTGATTTTATTATTTTAGAATGAAGCAAAGGTGGTAGATATGTTAAAATCATGTTAAGTCCAGGTTTGTCTTTTGTTTGTTTTGCTTGCTTTTCTTTCTGAATATCTGAAGATCCACTTTAAAAGAAACTAAGGAGTTCATGTATCAAATCAGTATGTTGATTTTTCCTGCAAGAATAAATGTTTAATTACTACCACTATTAATGTTGTAAGTAAAGGTAGAAAACAAATTTTTGGTTTATGCCTCCAGTTTCAGGAGCATCACGGATTCTCTCATTCACATTAAACAGGCTCTGACAATGTGTTTCGTGCCCCCGTCTAACATGTCTATCATCCATTAATCCAGTTGGTCCCCTTGATGTCACCACAAGTTCATTAATACTTTATTTCTGCTAAGAAAGACACAGTATTTATGCAATGAAGAGCATAACTAATAAGATAGTATGGACCATTGCACTTCTAGGAGAGAGAAGAAAATTAGTAGTGCTGTCACAGACCTAATATCAACTCACTTGAGGCAAGAGTCAGGGAAAAAAACTCTCTAGATATTATTTTTTTTCCAAAGGCTAGATGCTTTAAGTCACAGTGTTCGTTAGACTTAGTCATCATTGCATCGTTTTGCTTCATCAAGCCTCTTGTTCCACATGTATTTTGAAACACTTTTTTCTCCCTAGGTGGGTTAACTGAGATCAGAATGCGCAATTCACATTTCTTGCAGAGACAAAGTCAGAATCGATTAAGTTTAGAAGACAAACTGCACAGAGGGAAGGAAAGACCTCATTCAGAGTATAGTTTTGCAGGATTTTTTATTCCTAAGTGAACAGCCACCTTTTAATGGATTTCTTTCTGAATAATGACAAGAATGAAAAAGAGAGTAAGTTGGTTTACCAGTACAGTTACTCAGGAAATATAAGCAGGTATTAGTTAGTGAAAACACCACCAGTACCATGAAGAGGAAGAAAAAAAAAAGTCCAGGAGAGGCATTTCCCACTATTTTTAGAGGTGAACTTTCTGCTCTTTTGGGAAATTAAACCCAAAATGATCATGATCTGGCTCTGGCATGTATTGACCAAACTATTACCTCATTAATTGTCCTGCTGCCATCCAGAGTTTTTACCTACCTTTTTTCTCTTTTCTTGCCCTAACTCATGATTGAGAGCATACTCCATATTTTGGGAAACACCTTTAAATATAAGACAAAAAAAAAAAGATCAAATCAGAACAGCAAATTCCTTGCCTCCACATGTGGTTTCTTTGGAGGTTAATCAACAGGCACACTGTTCCTTTAATAGTATTGCTGATCTTAAATGTTGACTGCCATTCTGCACAGCTTTCAACAATGCTAAATGAAGAAAACCTAAACAATAAGAGAAAATAATAAATGCCTAGTCTGTGTATTTAGAAGCACATAGCTTTCTGTTATGTAAATGAAAGGCACTTAGGTATGAGGAGAAAACCTCATAATTGAATAGCTTTTAACTTTAATCCCTGCAATACAGTGTGTTGGCAATGCAGCGTGTTGCATCTGTGGCTTCAGAGACACTTTAACTCCAAATCGTTGATACCATCAGTGTTCCCCTCCAAAAAACATTCCTCATATACAGTACAACAAAGAACAGTGTGTGCCCGTGGCCTGAGCTTAACAAAGTGCATTGAGAAGGACGGCTTCCTGGGCAGAAAAGCACATCAATAACACAGTGGGAAGTGGCACCAACAGAAGGTAAACACGGGTCAGTCAGGGAAAGCTTAGTAGGTGGTGGGGCACAGATCTTCAGATACAATGAAGGGAATGACATCAGAGAGATTCATCTTTCTCTGTGCTTGAATTCTCAGTTATTAACTAAGGCATAACATCATACAGGACAACAAAGGCACAGAATCAGCCAGTTTTTGACTGCCTCACAGATGGCACTTAAATGTAGATTTCAGTGCTGCTGAGAGAATGACTGTGGCAATTGTGTTAGCTGAACCGTTCAGCTCAGGGAAAACAAAACAAAACAAAAAAAAGTGATGCATTAATGTCCTGGTTAAGTAAATATTATTCAGACATGTAAGCCACTAGGCTTACCCAGTTCTCTGTCATTATTTATTAGGTACATGTGAATGGTATATAAGAGTTTCAAATTCCCAAGCATAATTTTTCTGTCAAGGACTGGCAAAAAAATAATAAGAAATAGTTGTCCCATGTATGTAACTGCTTATATTTTATAGCTGAGCAGGAAATATATATTTTTAGTTTATTTTAGCTAGATTTAGCAAGAGATGAGTCTTCTTTACAAAAGAGGCTTTTCTTTTCCATGCTGCATTAAAGTGTATTCATCTGTAACTCTTTTTATCTCTGACCTTTTTCCTAATAGGGAAATTGTTAAGGAACAGGGAAGAATTTAAATGCCACTCATATCAGATAGGAAGATGGTTTTTTACAAGCTGCTTTGATTATGAAGAGTGTTTATTTATGGAACTGTTCACAGATTTTTAATGCACTATCTAGATTTTGATTAGTGCTTTATAGTGCAATTTTAATTTTGCTCACAAAATTTAGACAAGGGGTTCCTGTACATTAAACTTTTTGTATTTTTAAAAAGGTTTTGTAAATGCCTCTAATTCTTCACTGCAGTGAAGAATTAAATTAAATTCTTCACTGCAGTGAAAAATCTAAATTTTTTGACTGTGCAACCATATAAAAAAAATTATGAGCATACATTGCCAATATATGCCCATTTGTGTTTTCTGTAGAATTTGTATACATGTCCTACTACACTAGTGCATTATAGTCAATATAAAGCATACATAAAATGAGATATTAAAAATAATGAGACAAAGATGAACTCTGCTCTTTTAAAAATATATAATATTTAATAATGATACAAAAGAAAAGTTCCTCCTGCACCTCAGTGGATTGTCTTGTGCACTCCATTGGGCGCACACACACCACTTTGGAGGAAACTTCCTTATTAACAATTTGCCATCTAATAATTATTGGATTATAAAAATCTAAAAGTCACTGCAGAAGGAATATCTTAGAACAAAATATATAGCAAGTTTATTATTTTTATCCAAACTTAAGGGTTTTTTCCCAATTTTTTAAGTACTAATTTAGTGGAACTTCCTGCAGACCCTAACTGACTTCCCAATGAGACCTTTGTCCAAATTAGATATCCATAACTGCAAAGGGTTATGATTTTGCAGGAATGGAAGACTAACATGGAAGAAACTGTGAGGTACATGCTGGAAAATGTGTTACTTAATTCTCAGCTTTGTTATAACTCCAGTAGTATAGTAAAAACAGACATCAAAGTAGATTTCCAGGCCCACATTGTAAATCTGAAATTAGGCCACCTGCATAAGAAATCTTAGCTATCTATGAAGTCAGTGAGTCAGTCTTTTTCTCAGACCAGCAGCATATGCTTTTCCAAGTGCTTTCACTTATCAGAATAAATGAACTTGTTTATCCAAAGAGTTCAGGAAATTAACTAATTCATTTGATATGGATTTTCAGATGACCACAACCCAGTACTGACACTGGAGATCTGAGATATTTAATGAAGCAGACAAAAGGGTAGAAACCTGCTTGATGGAGGCTGTTATATTCTAGTGATGGCTTTTGCCAAGTGAGCCAAGTCCATGACTGTGTTTGAAAAAGAGCTGCATTTATGAAAAGTAATCTTTAAAAATGAGAATACAATCTTCTAGTTATTTATATTCTGTTTGCATATCTATTAAATATGTGTGGGTATTATTTGAACAAACAAGCCATACAGAGAAGGGTGCAATGAGGAACTACCACAAAGAAAGCTTCTTGCTGGAATCATGGGCCCATGAGAAAGGAGTTTTACAGCTCAGAGCCCCATAAGATGGATGTGTCAATTTGCTATTCTCTGGAAATATTTTATTGCACTGATTTTTTTTTTTTATTTTAAGTATTTTTTATTTTAAATATTCACAGCTGAAAGAGATGAAAATGTTTAGAGGAAAAAAGAACACAAAAAGGTCGGGAGGAGGAAATAATTTAAACACTTAACAGAAATTTCTGAATTTGGAAACCTATGTTGTTTATATAGTCAGTGGAGTTTTCCTAGAGAGGTTTGGAGTATCTAAAGGTTAGAAATCAAACTCTGGAAGCTATAAATAAAGAACCTAATTAAGGCACCCACATTGATATTATTATCTCATATTACTCTTGCTCCTCCTTTAGGCTCACCATTATAAGCACCTTTATAAAACCATTGATTCCTCATTTCTAAATAGCAGGTTGATTTGAATATTCATGGTTCATGGATGTTGAGAAAAGCCAGCCAAGGGTAAGGAAGATCTGGGATTAACAATACAATGCATTGCTTAAGGAAAGTTAATGCAGCTAAAATGGTAATATCTTTCCTGAAGATATCTTCTGGGCTCTGATTACCTCCTCTGAGAATTTTATGAAAATATCTTTGTCAGTCATTATATTACTGTGCCTTCAAATCCAGAGGATAATTCAAAATTGGAAGTATTTTCTGTTGTCTATTGGTTGAGAAATTATTTAAGAAGCAAAAAGTAGGCAAAAAAAAGGTGCTTTGCTGCATCTTTAAAGAAAAAAATCCAACAAAAATTCAAGAAAAGATGAAAAGCTTTTATCTCAGTGAGCTTCAATAACATAAGAACTAATGGAACTAAGAGACCAATACCTGCAGTTTCTACTTGAAATGTCTATGGCAACAACATGTAGGATACATTGATTTAGCAAGGGCATAAAATGACGACATGGGATTACCATCTCCATGAGATTCTGTATGAACTGCAATCAATCAGGAACAACAGGTCCAAGCTGCAGCGTGTTCTCTTTGTCCATGCAAAGATATACTTCTGTTGCTGTCACCTTAAACCTCTCTTCTCCATCTATGGATTTATTTCATCCTTATATTTCATCAAGTCATTATCAGCATAAGATTTCTGCAGAATGGAGACTGCATTTTTTTAACTAAAAATATGGATGCAGCCCTGAGGGCTGAATAGGGCCCCTGGTTTTTCTTGTGATGCAGGAAAAAAAAGAAAAAAAAAAAAAAAAGCATAGCATTCTTTCTTCAAGGTTAAGCTGTAAGTTTCCATAGACATATAATTTCACATATAGGTGGGGACATTTAAGAATCTAATGATTTTACAAGACACAGAAGTGACTGTGGGAAACCCAGATGCCATCTCCAGTTTCCACACAGAAGTTCAGCCACTGTTACTAGCATGATCACATTTCTGTTTCCTCAGTGAAGCACCTGGTATCAGTGGTACAAGGTCAATCCTATTTATCAAGGAAACCCCACAATGTTCATGCAAAGGTAGAAAGAAGTCCCACTGGCTACATTAAATTTTATTAAATATTATTTTATTTGTAGTAAGTGGAAGGCATGACTTTATGGACTAACTAACAACTTTGCCAAAGCACAGAATATGAGATTGAGAAAAAAGGTGTTAATAGATTTTATCATGTATCAATAAAAGAATAAAAAGGTTGTCCAGAAAACTGGAAGCCAGTTGAAGAAAATTGCTGGATTTTTTCAATTTTATTTCTCTCAGCTTTTTCCTCTCTTCCTTTCCCAACCCCACCACAGGAACTTGCTCATGATAAGATTGCTCAGATACTTTAAAAGAAAGAATTTTTTATTTATCAGTTTGGACAGAACATTGCAAAAAAAAAAAAAAAATCTCACCTTTTATTTGACTGCAAAGCTTTAATTCTAACTTGTGGAAACAGGTAGCAAAGCCTGCTTAATGACAGAAAATTATTGAGAATAGTTAAATCTAAATGTGGTTGTAAATGCTTGTGCAAAGATCAAACAGCATTAAATAAGGAGGTCATCAAATGAAAAGGGGAAAAATTTGTAAATGAAATTACTTTCACATGAAGTAATAAATAAAAATAATACTAACAATTCATATATTGTTAGAATAGGAGACTCTAAATTACTTCTAATTGCAAAGAAGTTGTACAAGTCATTTCAGATCTCTGAAACTGTCAGCAATGATCAGAAAAAGACCTTGTAGAAATGACAGAAGAATGGCAAGTATGATCAGATATTTCAGGGATGGATAAATAGATTAAAACTTTTTGTTTAGAAAAGAACATCTGAGGGAAGGAAGCAAGGCATTATTAGTTTATTTAAAAAACAATACTCCAGACATTGTTAATTTGGTGAAGAACTGAAATCAGGAACTCGTTGGCACTAAGTGACACAAGGGGTGTTAAGTATCAGCAGGTGTGGGCAATGCAGTACGAGTAGAGAGAGTCACTTGTCTGCACATTAAAATGGTGTGATTCATATTCAATGTTCAGTAAAATATCCAAATATGCTACCTACCAGGGACTGAAAGGGTTAGTCATTCTATAATTTCCCTCTCTGTTTTTCTTTCTTTCTTAATTGTTTGCTTGATTGTTTGGTATTTGGGGGTTCTTCTCTTCTCTTCTCTTCTCTTCTCTTCTCTTCTCTTCTCTTCTCTTCTCTTCTCTTCTCTTCTCTTCTCTTCTCTTCTCTTCTCTTCTCTTCTCTTCTCTTCTCTTCTCTCTCTCTTCTCTTCTCTTCTCTTCTCTTCTCTTCTCTTCTCTTCTCTTCTCTTCTCTTCTCTTCTCTTCTCCTTTTGTAATTCTTGCCTTAAGTCTCTTTTACTGATCATTAACATCAGAGATAAGATGCTTGCATGGCCCCCCGTTGTCATGGATCTGGGCTTGGTCCTTGTTCTAAAAAAGAATGTCTGTTCTTATCCTGTTCAGATTTTTATGCATATTATTTTTAATTTCTAAAAAAAAAAAAAAAAATTAAAAAAATCAGAAAGAAATCAGAAAAGTATATGTAAAATACTCTTTTTTCTACACAATTTCAGCCTTAACTGCCTCTGGTATGCTTACAAAAATACTTAAGATCGACTCATCATTTTCTATTTTTTTGTTCAAACTTTCCTTCTCAGACTAATTTCATAATCACTTTGATGTATAAATACAGATGCATGCACTTTGTACATAGTGGGTATGCGTATGAATGTGTATTTATGGAATATATGAATGTGTGCATGCAAAATAGGTTTGATTTTGCCATATCTTTTAAATTGATAGATATGGAAAAAAAACCTGCATAGACATCACAGTTAGTCAAAATAAACCTGTAACATTTCTAAACAAACTCAATTTGAAAGGCGTTTACCAGAAAATTAGACTCATGTCTATGAATAAAAATTAAGCTGAGTTATAAATTCATATTTAATGCTAAAAAAAAGAAAAATTCATGTGCCATTAATTGCATTACATTTTCAGGTTAGACTTGCTGATAGTTTCAACCAAAGATTTCTAAAACTCCTTTTCTATGGAGCTCAAAAAACAAGCCAGAAATTCTCTGGATTCACCACAGCTTATCATGTTACAGTTCCTTTCTGGAATCTGAAACATGGTTTGACTCTAATAGTTGATGTTATCATTTCAAATTTAGTGTTTTGGAAAAGTCCAAACTAGTTTTATCTTCCAGTGCAACAGTGTATTTGCCTCTGAATCTTTCAGAATTACTACTGTCTCCAACACTGGTTCATTTCAAAGAATGTAATTTTCAAAATGCTAATGCATTAATATTGCAGCTTTTCAAGAAGTGCTTACCTTTTAGAATTATATTTCTGGGACTCCTACAGTATTTTATTGCAGTAATTGCAGGTTAAGTCTGTGAGAGGAGGAGGGGAGTACCCTATAGAGAGATAACATTCCACTAATAAAGAAAAAATACTACAATATCTTTTCACAAAAACTTTACCACAGGTGCATTTTCTGTAAGAGAACATACACTTCTAAATTAGAACCATACTATTTTCTTGCATCCATAAAAATATACTTGTTAGTCTTGGCATCTATGACCTTAAAGAAAATATGCTTCTCAGAAATACTATAGAGTAGCTAGTGGTTCTGGAAAAAGTAAAACATCAAGGGAACTTTCAACTTAATATATATTGGCACCTCATGACATTTTAGGCAGTACTGCTTATTCAAGGAGGTAAGGAGATTTTGAAAGACCATTTAGAGAAAATCAGACTGGTAGTGGATTTATAAACACAGTATGTTATAACTGTCTGACAGAAAGATAGAAATAATGTCCCATTTGCCATCAAAGCTGCTCCAAGAAAGAGAAAAGGAACAATTCTGTCTGGGCATGGTCAGTTTAAGTTTGACAAATTCTCAGAGATCATCAGATTGCCAAAGGACACTGAAAAAGAACAGATACACCACCTTCCTACCCCTCCTTTCCCTTCTTAGTTCCTTAACATATTGGACCTTTTCCATCAGTCAATTACATTGCAGAACATTGTTGTCCTTGGCAATAGTCTCAAAAGGAAGGATTAAACAATTTGGGTTCAGAAGCATGTTGTACTGTAAAAATCAGACTTCCATTAAGATTTTGCCTTTCAATATTTAGGGTGCTCAGACACCGCTGGAGATTTAGCTCAGTAATTTCATTCACTAATAAGAGGATATGGAGTCAGACCTAACTGGACAGACATCTGTTGCAGAACCAATTTGGAATTCTTTTTACATATTAAGCAGTTAAAGAGAAATAAAACTAATGGGTGTTGGGATCTAAAAGCTGAAATAACTATAAATGGGCTCTGTCTTTTCTTTACTAGCTAGGTTTATCTAATGTGCTCCTTTTTATTTTCTATACTTTGCATTTTGATTGTCAGGGAGATGACAAAACTATTAGCTGGAATGAAGAAGTAGTATTAGCATTTTACCAGATATTGAATTATTAGTTAAATGTAAATGAAAATGCATTTTCATTAGTAGAGATATTTCACCAAAGCAATGTAATTTAGGAAAAAGCCCAGTGTTCATGTTTTGGTTTTTGGTTTTTTTTTTTTTCCCCCAATTCCTTTTTCCTGGAAGACAAGGCAATTTGTTTCAGTTCATTTTATTTTGTTTTGTAAGCATTATCTTCCCACTACTTTTACAGAAATGGGCAAAGAATTCTCTTGGAAACATATTTAAGGACAAATATTATAACATATTTTGCTACATTTTTTTTTCAGATTTTACATAACTATAAATAGCAAGTGCATTTAACAGTATTAAAAAATCCATGTATTAAGAGATATTGTCACACAGTTGATTTTATGCCTTGGGTTAATAATTTTGTAACAATTTTACAACAATCAATTTACAATCAGTTTTTTTCCAGAACTCTTATTCATAAGTCACCTCAAAGTTTTAGTTTATGACTTTTAAACACAAGAATTCAGACACAAAGAATTTAGGTCAGAGTTGAAACCTGGAAGGATCTGTAAGTTCTGAATAGATTTTCAAGAGACAGTCTCCTCTAGTTGTGCCAAAATTCCTCTCCCAGCAGTGGATTGATTATGCCCTGCTGAATAAGTGTCTCTTTTTATTGTCAGGTCCATGAAAAGCAGCAACAACATTTTAAAACCAGGGGAAAAAAGGAAAAAAAAGAGGAAAAAAAGAAGGAAAAGTCTCAGTTAGACTTCACGTCCAATACTTCCAATACTTTTGCTTTTCTTTCATCATGCACTATATAATTAAGTTATCTTTATTTACTATTCTGGATTAATTTTAAAGAATAAATGTGAAGGCATAATGGGAATAGCTGCTAACAAAAATCCAGGCTAAAATGCATTAATCTCTAGAATGGTAACACCAAGTGAAACACATCTTCATTTTGCCTTGGTAGGTAACATTAGAAACAAGTTATGTAAAGGAATCTTTCCAAACTATAATGAAGAAAAATAATAAAATAGAGAATTTGAAGAAGACTACTGAAATTACTTTTGTGTTGAGTCGTGTAGGCAATGGCATACTTCAAGACATTTAAATGTCACTGTTTATTTAACTATATAGTATTGTGTGGTTTTTTGGTCAGTACCTTCAGTCTGGTTGTCAGTTTGGGAGGTTTTGTTTGTTTGTTTTCCCTCCAAGGAAGCAAAATATCTTTTTGAATTATACATTCATTTATATTCAGAGCCTCTCTTTTCTGGATGGCTAGACCAAAATTATTCAGTGTTTCTTTTCAGAAATTTGATCTGAAGACTTCTGCTAAAATTTTGTCTTGTATGAAAGGCAACAAAGAAGATAAGTGGGGAGAGATTTGGAAGGCAATATTGGTAAAATTTTTTTAAAGTAATGTGTAGAATACTGCTAACTTTTGCCTTAAATAACTGAGGACAAATATTTGAAATAAGTGTCATATTCCTTTTTCTTTTTTAAACCAAAACAGCTGCTATAGTTAGAAAAAATACAGATATGACAGGCAATGGAACAAAAAAGAGGGTCTCATTTGCTGAAGGATAGTCAGAGAGCATGTTTGGTACTTGACTACAGAATATTCTTACTGTAGATCAGGATCAATGTCCCACGTGATGTGATCTCCATTTAATATATATTTTTTCTGATGTCATGCCAGTGCTATTACACTGAGTAAGCCATGTTGGTCTGGAAGCCTACAGCTGTAATTGCAAAGAAGCCATAGGAAGGCAAGATCGTGGTCAATGTTACAGTGCAGTTACATTTTTGAAAAAGGATTGTTTTTCTTTTGATTTTCCCAACAGTTTGATTCCACTCCTTTATTAATTTTTATTCTAGTATTGTCACTTGTGAAAAGGTTCTTTACTCCAATCCATGTTAGGACACAGCTGAAAAGATTGGATCAAATTGACTCCCGGGGTAACTCTGTTAATTTTAAAGGAGATAAATTGTGACTGAGTTTTTCTAATGAAGATTTCCTCAACATCAGTTAACAAAAATAAAATATTTCCACAATTATAGGTCCTGGTAAAAAGCTATTTGAATGATATAGAAAAAAGTAACATACTTGAAGGAAAAAACACATATAAGTAACATATGCACACATCCTTTCCAATGCCATTATATTCTTTAATTTTTGCTTTCACTAATTGACATCTGACTTTAGTATTACTCTTGAAGCTTGAAGCTATGTTTCTCATTACTCAGGGTAAGAACACTGGTCCATGAACTTCTCTACTACTTAATTCCTCCTTGCTTTTTTTTTTCTTCCTGTTTTGGACTGTGCTAACTGGGCACAGTATGGGAGAAAGCAAGGTCTGGCATTGTCCATCACAGCCTGTGTGGGCCAGACCATCCCACTCTGAGGGGAGAAGAGACATTGCCTTCAGGACCAGAGAAAAGGCACCCTCATCCTTTTTTTGTATTAGTACACATGTTATATTTATGGCCATGGAGAACCACCACTGGGTAGAAGCCTGCTCATAATTAGCAAAGGTCAGTTTAGCACTGCCATGATACCTAAAATTATTTAAAAAAAAATATTCTCCGATGTTCACTGACGGAGGTTGTGAAAACTCCCCTAGGTTTTCCAGTTTGCCTTCTTTTTTTCTTTCTTTTTACAGAATTTTGATGGTCTAATAGCAAAGTTTGAGCTTACAGGTCCTTATTTGTCTTTCTGAGAGTGATTGCCCTTTGTTTAAAAAGGAGTCTTAATTGATGATAGAATATATACCTACAATATGTTCTCAGTCTGTTCACACATAACAGTGTGTATGTCCTGGAGAAATGTAAATGACAGAACCTTTGTTTCAGTAAAGTAATTACCGTCTTCACAGAGATTGGTAAATGTAAAACTCTGTACAAATGATAATAGTTATTGCTGCTATTATTTGCTTCCAAAGCACATGGTATATGTCCTTGGAGAGAAAGTTGTACTGCATGTTCAGACTAAGAAGAAAGAAGCAAAATTTCCTTTTACCTTTCTCTTGACTATCAGAAATTCAGACCTCCATTAGTAGATATTTTCTGGTTATTTATGTTTTGGCTAAAAGGGGAAGATGGACAAAAACATGGGTGGAATTAAGATTCTACTGCTTGACTGATTTAACTGAGATAGTTTTGATCAACAAATCCCTGTATTCACTTTAAAAGAAATGATAGAAAAAAATATTGTCTCAGGAAAGTACCTTCTTCTCTCGGTTGATCAGATACTTAGATTGTTCTTTTAAAGAAATTTTGTTTGCTGTTTAAAAAAAGTGTGAGTTTTGGTAAACACTTGTTATCCTTTATCTTTTCTTCTGTACATTTTTGTAGTTATTTTGATCATCTAATAGTTTTTCTAAATCAGTTATCCAGTGGGGAGTGGAAATGCAGATAGGTACTGTATTTCAGGATTATATTTTTACTGTAGGGGTGGAAACAATTGATCCCTCTCAGATCTGGACAATGAGGTACAAAGCTTTATTAAAAATTGCTGTCATTGTGTACCAACTGGCTTTCCTTCTCTTTATTATGTTGTTGCCTCTAATTTTGTGACATTGACTTCAGCAATGCATGGGCCTTTTCAGAGAATCACACAACCACAAATTGGAAAAGATCCTTAAGATAATCAAGTCCAAGTGTAAACATTACATTGCCAAGTTCAGCACTGAACCATGTCCCTAATTTTAATTTCATTTGTCCTATTTAACTTCCTTGAGAGGCATACCTCCTAGAACAGTTGTCACAGAATCACAGAATTAGGTGAGTTGGAAGGGACCCACAAGGATCATTGAGTCCAACCCCTGGCCCAGCTCAGAACAGCCCCAAGATTCACACCACACACCCGAGAACATTGTCCAAATGTTTCTTGAGCTCTGTCAGGCTGTGCTGTGACCACTTCTCTGGGAAGCCTCTTCCAGTGCACAGAAGGGTGAAGAACCTTTTCCTAATATCTAAAGTTAATTCCCCTGACACAACTTCAGGACATTCTCTCACTGGTCCTGTCACTGGTCACCATGGAGAAGAGATCAGTGCCTGTCCCTCCTGTGCCTCTTTCAAGGAAGTTGCAGACTGCAGTGAGGTCTCCCCTCAGTCTCCTCCAGGATGAGCAGACTAAGTGACCTCAGCTGCTCCTCATACAGCTCACCCTCAAGGTACTTCACCATCTTCATTGCCCTCCTCTGGACACTCTCTCTAATAGCTTTCTGATATTGTTACCCCCAAAACTGAACACAATATTCAAGGTGAGGCTGCCCCAGGGCAAAGCAGAGCAGGACAATCCCTTCCTTTGCCTGGCTGGAGATGCTGTGTCTGATGCACCCTAGGACACGCTTGGCTCTCCTGGCTGCCAGGGCACTGCTGGCTCATAACTTTTGCACTACTGTCACATACTCAGAACAATGACATCAAAGCTGCTGTTAAAGTTGCAGTTTTATGAAAGTAAAACTAGCATTAGCAATATTTTCATAATAAAAATATGCTTAATCTTTTAATCTTGCATATCATCTATTAATTAATACTTTAAGTGCCTCACCAGAGAAAGTATTGCAGTAGTTTTATACTGATAGCACTGGCAACCTCTCTCTCTTCTCTAATAATAAAGATGATTAAAGATATATATAACAACTGCTATAGATATTCTGTAAAATTTAATCAAATTTGACACAAAACCCCTATTGCTCTACTGAATAAAATGAAAATATAGATATGATGGTTTCAGCATGATCATGACATGGAGTTTTGTGCCTCTCTCACCACAAATAAAAAGCTGTCAAATGTTTTTCTGTGTCTGGGTAAGTCTCAGGCACAGATGAGAGCAAGCTGGCCAAGTCTCGTACAATTCAGATTTAAATGATTAGTGTGGGATGTGGAAAGCAACAGGAGGCTTTGGATGGGGTTATATCATCTCCTCTGCTTTGAGTGTATGTGCCTGGTTTTTGTTCATGAAGTACTCAACATAGGGATCTGATTAGATTTGCAGTTTTTTCTAGATGATCAAACAGTGCAATAGTACTAAGCCTTCTTGCTCCACCTGCATCTGGTAAAGAGCTTGTGTGATTTCCTCTCTGAGCAGAGTCCTACTCTGGTGACTCAAAATTTTATTACTATAATGGTGGAACACAGCACAAGTAGAAGGACACCTTAAATTCATGCTAAGGATATAAGTGACAGACAACAGCTGCCCATTAAATAGAAAGGAGGTATTTATAGTGAGCAAAATGATGTTTGTATATAAGGATATATGTATTGATGGCCATTTGACTTCGTTGAATTCTGAGGTCAGTTTTGGCTCAAAAAAATGTCCAGCTAACTTGGCAATGATCCATATGGGGCACATTCTCTCACAGTTCAATGTGCAACCAAACCAAAACAGAAGTATAGTCTGGAGTTCAAGGATATTTGTATCTGGATTGCTCTGAAATAATCAGATATTTTACTTTTCAGTTTTGCAACATAAGGATTGCAACACGTGTTTATAATCTAATGCACTTGTACTGATTTTGGCTGGGATAGGGTTAATTTTTTTGCCAGGAACTTGTATGTCTATGTTTTGAATTTGTGATGAAAAGAGTGTTGATAACACAGGGATGTTTTAGATGTGCTGAGTGGCATTACTACAAAGTCAAGAGCTTTTCTGCTTTTCTGCCTCTCACTCCACCCCACCAGTTAGCAGGCTGGGGGTGCCCAAGGAGTTGGGAAGGGGCACAGCTGGGACAGCCAACACCAAATGGCCAAAGGATGTTGTTCTTTGTCCCATGCCACGTGGTGTCATGCTCAGCACGTAATACAGAGGAAAGAAGAGGTAAAGGGGGATATTTGGAGTGATGACATTTGTCTTCCAAAGTAACCACTGCATGTAGTGGATCCCTGATTTCCTGGAGGTGGCTGAACCTTTATGTCCATAGGAAGTGTCAAAGGAATTCCCTTTTTTGCTTTGCTTGTAGCTGTCTGCAAAAGCAGCTTTTGCTTTACCTATTTAATTCTATTTCAACCCATGAGTTTTCTCACTTGTACACTTCTGATTCTCTTCCCATCCTAGCAGTGGGGAGTAAGTGAGAAGTTCTGTGTAGCTCAGCGGCTGATTGGGGTTAAAAAGTGACAGTACTCTATGTAGGATAGTAAATGTGTCACTTCTCTGGCTTTTAAAGTGTATTCACACTGTATTTTTTTTAACCCATACTAACTTATTAATAGTAAATACGGCAGAATAAAATGTCACCTATTTTTAATTTAATTTGCTTTTAGATCTGAATGTAACTATTCTAAGTTTACACAATATTGTCTTCCTCCAGTTCCCTTTGTCTGTGTTTAATATCTGCTTAGTATGGGAAAATGATAGCATTTTAAATAATACCTATACATCTGATATCATCAGATGAATCTACCCTTGAGTCAGGGGGACAAGGCAGAGATCGGTCCTTCAAATGGTGCAAACCACTGGCAAATTTAGGCAAATCTTGCCCCAACATCATAAGTTTTACATTATATAAACACAAGCTTAAGAAAAGAGTCCTTAAAGTAGAGTTAATTGAATTCACAAAATTGCCTTAGAAGATGTCCCTTGAATAGAGAGTACAGCTTCTTTTCTACTTGCTCTTTGCACTCATAGCTGTTGATTTTATTTTTGTGGAGTTTCCCCATCTCAGGTAAGTCATGTGTATACTTTTGCATAGTCTGAAGTCCAGTGATTGTGTCCTTGGACTAGGGATTAACTAAAATATAGTTTGCTTTAATTATTCAGTCTCTGTATCATAGCTAAATCATCTCTTTTGTCTATTTTTAAAGTATATTTTAAAGTAATTCCAGCTGCAGTTTTGGAGCATCAAAACACCTGGAGCTTGCTGTGCACCCTTTGAAAATTATGTTACCTCAAGTGCTTACTCTGTGTTGTTCATTCCTTGTAAAGGAAGTGAATATGGATCTTCTATACCTGAGAGAGTTTGGCAAGGAAAATGCAGGCACATAGAGAAAAATTCAAACACCTGGAAATACACAGTATGAGGGCAACCTCATATGTATATATGTTACAACCATATGTAACTTATGTCTCATTCTTCTTCTGGATATGGCTTTATAAAAATTTCATTTACTTTAGTCATCAGTTCAATACAATTTCAAGTTTATCATATTTCGTGTTGTCAGTTTCAGTTCTGTAGTCATCTTATTAACAGCTGGGATGTTAAAATTATTTTGGGATTATTTAATTTCCTCTTTTTAAGGTAATGTTAAAGACTTTTCAAGGGGTTATTTTTTTATTTTTATTGATCATTTCATACAGAAGGCAAAACCAAACTTTTCTGCTTGGTAGGGCATAAAAATTGGGTCATTCTGTCCTTTTCCCCACTGATTATCAACGGTGCAGCCACTAAGTCAGTTAGAGGATGCTACCCTGGCACTAAAAATTGCAATTTGACAAAAAAAAAGTTAAGCATTGAAGGCTTTTGTGATAATTGCCTTGGATAACAAAGTGCTTTTGGAAGTTTTGACTAACTAAGCAGCAATATAATTATGTGGTCCTTATAGGAAGTATCAGAAGAAAATGAATGCAGTAGTTTCATGGTGCTTTTTTGGTTTAGTTTCTTTTTTTGTAATTTTTTTTGTAATTTTTTTGTAATTTTTTTTTTTAAAAAAAAGAACAAACACCTGAGAACTGGCTGCATATTTATTTAATTTAAAGAATAATGAGCATCATGTATCAGGTACTGGAAACAAGAAATGTGTTGCAGTTGGAAATATGAGTTTGTTAATCCACATAAGTATTGCTATTTAGATGGAGGGTTTTCTTTATGTTGAATAGAAAATGGTTTTACTTTTATAATTTCTTGTCAAGGAGTCTAATTGTAATTGTTGCCAGATGGGTGGTCTCAGGTGAGTTGAAAATAGGCAGCCTTCAAGCAACACTTTATTAATCTGACCTTCTCATTGGGAAAATTTCATTTATAGGCCCTGTAGGAAGTTAGTTTCCACAAATAATATATTGGGGATAGAAGGAAACCCCTCCATCAGATTCTAGTAAGTTAGTAAGGCTAGAATTACTCAGCTTGCCTTAATAGCACTAAACTGTATTCAGGTCTGATATACGAAATTATTTAGGGTTATTTTCAAAACCGAATTTATAATTGCCACCTTCCTGCAATCTGCCTGTCTACCATAGCTGTAGAGAAGGAATTTCAGTGATCTCCTTAATTCTTTCTACGGTAGATAGATACCAGTCAAAAACATCACATCCTTTAAATCCTACTAGCATAGGCAAGCTCGCTTCTTAGACTCGTGGAATAGCTACACTGTCACATGAAAAAGGTGAATCTTTAATTTTTTTACAGAGCATAAGCTTCAAACAAACTAAGGCAACATTATCTACACAATTGAGGTACCTCAGATGTCTAACCAGATGCCTGGCTACACAGACATGAATTCTTCCACACTAAATCATAGTTCAAAGCACAGAATCTAGTTCTTTCTGATAGCTGGTGAATTTGTGACCTCCCTGGAACAATTGGAGCTGTAAACCATTAAATGGATAAATGATGCATAACGGTAGTTTCTTCATCTGTGACAGAGGCAATAATGGCCTGGGCACATTTTTTCAGGTAATGTAAGTGAAAACTTTGTCCATTCTTCTATCACAGAAGGCTTACTTTTCGGACTTTTATACTAGAAGTAGCATGTACTCTCTGCTTTGGACAGTCCTTAAAAATATATCTACAATGAATATAGCAAAAAGTATAAACCTTATGTATCTTAATAGTAATAGTAAGATCATCCTTATTTTCTGTTTTTCTTAGCATGGTATACATATTAATTATATAATACCAGGCTACTAAAATACCTTTAGAAATTTATTTAGGAGAATCTCTCTTTTTCAAATTTTAAAATGTTTGCTATGCTAACAATGTTTTGAGCATTTTTATGTTTTCACACTGAATTGATACGACAGACATACAAAGCCTTTTATCTATGACTGAAACATCTTCTGCTACTGTGAAAAGAGGTAGTTGTATTGCCAAGTTTGAAACTAGGACTTAAGCAGAATATTCAGTTTTCACTGTTTATTGCTTTTGATTTACTTATTTTCATATAGAATTTCTCTTGAAGGTTTTTTTTTATTTGTTTTTGTGGGTTTTTTTTTGACATTATATTGAAGGAGTTTTATAGATTGAAGAGATTTCATTTCTTTAGGCAACCTAGAAGGTCTTCCCAGTTACCAGACATAAATTCATGGCTGCTTCTGCCCTGCCTCTACAGAGGAGCAAGGTCTTGATGTAGAACATCGTCTTCCCCATACCTAGAGAAAGAAAATCCAGGAAAGGGATCTGGACAGATTTAGACAAAGTCTTGGCTCCTATGATATCCTTATTCAATGATCTTAATCCTTGCAGGTAGGTTTGTCATAAATACATTTTAATATTTACTTTAAAATTGATACTTTTCTGCCAGCGACCTTATTTGTTGTGTTTGGTACAAAGTTTAAGGACAAAAGATAGGTAGAAATTAATTTAACTGTAGTTTAAATGCCTGTTGACATTAGAGCCTTTCACACTGGGATTCTTTTACTAGCAGGAGATACCAACAGGCATATAACACCATGAAGTTTTCCCTTCCTGGTCTGCATGTAGAAGTCAGGTTAGATAGTGAAGTTTATAACATAAACAAAGGAGACCTACTTATCTAAAAAATATTGTCAAATTCTTATCCAATTATTATTGTCCAATTCTTATCCAATAACTATTTTGCATTTAAAAAAATGTAGGCTTTTTGCAGATTGGTCGATTCCAATTTAGTTAGTTGTTTCAATGTATAATTTAATGTGTTTTATTTGGTCGGGTTTTTCTTTTTAATACGCATTGAAAAAAAAGTAAAATTCTGGTAAGAAATTACCATGCACTCACAGAGAACACTAGAGCACTAAAAATCCTAGAATATCATCATCTGCTGCTGTCTGTAGTTAGGTAATGCTTGGGAATCCAAATAATGAGTTATGATCCTTCTCAGCTATTTGGTGTGAGGTAGAGCTTAAGTATTTTCTTGTTCCAGTTGAGGTGACAGTCTTTGTACTGAATGCAGGATGAAAACAGAGCACTGCAAAGAGACCATGAGACAAACACTGCTTAGCAATATGGACTATGTTTTACTGCACCAATTGCTTAGGGGTTTGGTTTCTTTTATGCATCATAGCCAATAACAGCTTTAGGAAGAGAATTGATGGTGGATTACAAGATAGCTCTAGGGGTCTTTCAAAGGAGACCCTCCCAGGCATGAAAGCAAGTATGAGATTGAGTATAAGCCTGAAATTGCTTGCTGCAAAATGTAGCAAGAGTGATGAAGGTATGCAGGCTTGGGCTCATAGAAAACAGAAACTAGGTATGTAGTGTGACGATTGGCCATTAGGGTACCTGTTAATAAAGAAAAATAGTGTATATTTGATGAGATAGAAAAATCAGTGGAAGGGCATAAAGGGAAGAGAAGTGAGCTAGGAAAATATTCCTTATGGTAGCATTCTGAATAGATTTGACTGAGGCAAGATCATCTGTCAAAGCTGAAAAGAAAGACTTTCCTATAAGCAAGATATGAGATGATGAGGATCTTGGGAGAGATTTAACTGCACAGACAGAGAGGATTATGGTATCTTATAGCTATTATGCAGAATGAATCAACAAAAATTAGATGTAGCTGGGCTATGAGGCTCTGGAGAGCATACTGATTCAAAGATGATGCCTATATTATGGTCCTTGCTTTTATGCTGAGCCTAATAGGTTCTTTATCATTGAATTTGTTGTTCATCACAATTTTAGAGTAAGCATGTAAAAATATTTCAGTAGAATAAGAAAGGGACAAAGGTCTTTTTCAAAGTAGGAAGGGAAACTCCTAGAAGTGTGCAGACCAAGGAAAATCTCCTAAAATACCTGTGCTGAGTAAAACATATAATCATCTTCAACCATTTGTGACAAAAGAGTTCTGGAACAACTAATGTAAAGGAAAAAAAATTACAATAATTCAACTTCATAAGCTCAGTTCAGCACTGAATTTGAAATTTTTATTCTCTGTCATGTTCACTATCAGGAACATTTTATTAATTCCCAGCTCACAGTGTGCCTACCCACCCCAAGCTGGGAATCAGCTTACCTTTTCTCATGCACCAATTCACCGGGGTCTCTCAGACCCTGAAATAAGCAACATCATATAGAAACTTCTGTGCTTGCTTTTTGCACTGATGATTTGGAATGCCTGTGCCATGGTCACTGAAGGTCACTTTAATGGGAGGTTGATTGAAAGTTGTCATCTAAGACCGTAAGACAATTCTAACTGTGGACAAAAATGAATACAGGTTTTTTTAGATATGAGAAAACTCTAACTTGTTTTTCACTTTTTTTCCTCAACCCTTATCTATCTCAATTTCACTTCTTACTTTTTACTTTTATGTTATCTATGTGTTTTATTCCTCATTAATTTGGGTTATCTTGCTAACACGTTTCTTTACTCTCAGAGCCATGAATCTTCTTCCGCAGTATGCACAAATGAAATGGGAATCCTTTTTTGATATAAATCTGGCAATGTCTACACCTACCTTTCAGACTAGGAAATTGTAAAACTCTGGTGATGCTTGGGATTACATTTCCCTTTATCTCTTAATATTACATTACATAACCTTAATTAAACTAGCAGATAAAATGTCTGGGTAGAATTTTCAGAAGAATTTTATTTATTTACTCACAGAACTTTTTGACAGAGAAAATACCTAAGTATAAGTGTGAAAAGATAGGTCTAAATGTATCAGGTCAAAAGGAGGTTTTGAATTCAAATGGTAATTCTCATCAGTAGATACCATTAAATGGGCAAGTGACCTTTTTGAGAAAAACAAAAACAAAACAAAACTAACTAACCTTCCCAAAACCTCATGAAAACCCACCTCCAAAATACCAAAAAAAACCCCAAACAATCGAAAGCATGATACACAGTAATTCTAGTCCATTAACTGGTTTAATTTATCCACTTTGACAGGAATGGTGCACGTTCTGTGTGCACAATATGATTCCAGATACTTATTTCTTGATTTTTTTTTCTATCATTTTCCCTCTTGCTTTCTGTTAGAAATCAGATTATAAAGGTTCACATAAGAAAAAAAAAATCAATCAAGTCAGCCAAAATACTAAAATAGCAATGACAAATAAAAATCCTTTCAGATACATTAAGACCAGTATGGGTTAGTTTGTATTGTTTATTCACTACTTATTTAAAATATTCTCACAACGCTTCCTTTACAAACTCTTGAAAATAATGAACTGTTACATGGACTTTACATGCTGGCCCTCCCATGAGTGCTTTTAGCCAGCTTTGCCTTTTGAGCAGCCTGTTTTAATGGAGATTGAGGCAGTGGAGAGAAGAAAGCAACAGAGAAAGGTTACAAGCTAGGAAAAAAGGTTGTGATTAACTACCACTTCAGTACAAGGTGAGGAAGAAATGTTTCCTGTGAAATAGCTGCAGCATTTAAAGCTGTTCATATTTGTTGTAAGCTATTCATCTTTACTTTTTGTTATCTACTATTTTTATTTTGAATACTAAAGTGTTAAATATAATTCATAATAATTGACTAATATTTTAAGTAGAAATAATATTTTTTCTAAAGTTCTTTTAGTTGAGAACCTTTCCTTCAGCTTTTCAAAATTCTTTTTTTTACTATTCCAAGTCTATATTTAATCCACATAAAATTTATGCTATTCCAAGTCTATATTTACTCCACATAAAATTTATGAAGGGTAACTTCTCCTTTTCATGTACTATGGATAGGGAAAATGACTTATTGAATACAATTCACAAAATAACCATACAGGTAAATACTAACAGTTGTAGTGTAAACTTATGAAAAGACTGTGATTTAAGTCACATGACTTAAATAGAGTGGAACTCAACCTCCAGCTATAAGGGAGGAACTGTTTTTTACAGATGTGAATATAAATTTGCTATCTCAATTAGCTATATTTAACACTCAACAATCAAATAAAATGTGACTAAAATTTGGTCTTGGACTAATTTTTAACAGGAAAAATTAGGAGACACTAAGTTATGTCACTGTTGAAGGTGCTCATCAACCACCAGTACCCACATTGTTAGAGGACAGAATTTTCTCATATTATCTGAATAACTAGAGAAAAAATATTGATAGAAGTAGCTAACACTGGTATTTGTCTTTTCCTAAGTATGCTACTGTAATACTGAATAATGCCTCATTTCCTCCTCTATATCTCCCCAATGAGTATTTACATGTTCAGTACTCATGCTTATACACACCACACAAAATTAAGATCACCTTCACAGGACATATGACCATTCTGTAAATTATACTATCCCTTTCACCAGATCTCTTTGCCACCACTTGAACTGTTACCCTTCCCTTTATTCTTGCTAAGCAAAGAAATGATTTCTTTTCACAAACCTGAAAACCTCTGTTTTCTATGTGGTGGTGGGTTGATCCCACCTGAAAGTCATATGGCCTGCTGCTTCTTCCCCTCTGCCCCTACTGGACCATGAGCAAGAAGAGTAAATCTAAAAAATTCCTGGGTCTAGATGAATACAATTTAAAGGGTGGAGGAATGAGGAGAAAAAACCCAAACAAGCAAGTGATACAAAGGCAATCCCTCACCGTTTCCCGCAAGTACACCCAGCTATTCTCTGAGCAATGACTGTCTCCCCACAGATTTTAATGAGAAACATAAATTATGTTATGTTACTTCGAATATCCTTTTGATCAGTTTGGGTCAACTGCTAAGGCTGCGTCACCTCCCAACTTCTTTTGAATCCTCAGCGAAAGTATCCTCAGCATACTCATTGCAGGGACCAGATCGGAGAAAAAAGAAATGAACCAAAAACCCCAAAACCCACAATCTTAGTGTTGTTCAAGAAATGATTAGAAATAGTCACAACACTGTTTTAATCAACAGTGCTTTAGTGAGAAATCCAAAACAGAGTACAATACTGGCTACTATGAAGAAAATTAACTCCAACCCAGCTAGACCCATGAAGTGAATATATTTATAAACATATTTAAGTTATATATATATAAGTTTGGTCATATTACCTGACTGACTGAGAGACACACATTCAAGTATTTCCCTTTCCACTTTCACTTTCTCTTCCCCTTTCCCTTCCTTTCTTCCCATTTCCCATTACATTGTTCAGATCAGGATGAGTGGTACAGTGCACCCTACACAATTGGCAAGGTGTTATTCTTACCCTTATGTTTGCTGTAGAATTTCTTCCAAATAAAAGAAGCAGAAAATTTGTCTCTTGGTGATTACATGTATTATGTGGATATTGTTGTTTTGTTTATTTGATTTTTTCAACATGTTTTCTCTCTCCTGTAGTGAAGCAGGTACTGGGGAGATGAATCATGACAGTGTATTAAGATTTTCACTTTTTCTGTCTCTCAGGAAAGAGTAGTGTTCTGGAGCCATAAAATAATAATAAAAACATCATTCTGAAGAATTGAGTATCAGTGCTTAACACTGTTTCTCTAATGGCATCTCACCTTTCATTTCTATTCAACTGAAAGCATTTCCTGCAGTAAAACAAACTGTGATACTGATGAACACTGACATTTGCTAACAGTATCAAGTAGTAAAACAAAGGCCACGAATATAATAGACCCAACAGGAGAATACCCACAGATTAGAAGAGAAAGAATACTAATAGCTCTTAATTGTCAATTCAGCCTGCTAATCTTGGATTAAAAAAGAATAGTGAAAATCGGTTTATAATTATTTTCTTTTGAAGTTAGCATCTTTGGCCAAAAAAGGAGCCAGAGGAAGAGTGGCAGAACTAGTTTGGGAATGGAAAGACACAGAGAATACACGACCCAGGGATACAGAACAACAGCAAGAAAGACAGCTCAGTTTTCAGAAGTCCTTGATTTGTTACAGTTTTAAACCCTTGATTTGTTACAGTTTTAAACCCTGGGTTGTGCTGTAAAGCCAATCATAAGTAAACTACAAATTTTAAATTGAAAAACAAACAAAACTCTGAATATATATGGAAGGAAAAATAATTTCTTTGCAATTAAAATACTGCAGTTCATTTTCCTGATCTATACCGAGTCCTTATTTTTGGTCTGTTGACAAAACATAAGTAGAGGCTTTAGTTGAGCTGTGTAAAAATTTGGACAGCAGCTATTATATGTCTCTTTCAGGTCTCAAGCTTCTTTTGTATTCATAAATGTCATCTTCAGCATTCTTTGTAATCAATTTAAAGTTAAAAACAGTTTCTGCATAGCACTTTTTAAAAAAAAACTTCATTCTTTGAGTAACTAATAGATGTTAACTATATTTACCTTACTAAATGTGGGCTCCAAAAATCTGTTTGTGCCCATGCATGTGCAAGTGCAATGGAAACAGCACACATTTATGGGGAATTGAATATTTTCTTTAAAATGTCAATGACATTTTTTACTGCACAAGGTTGTATAAAAAAAAGCTCATGTGTGAAGCATTCTTTAAAAAAACCCAAAAATTAATAAATGGAGACATGCAAAAACATGGCTTAGAAATAAAAATATCTGTTACAGAAAGTCAAAGGAAAAAATATTAGTGTCTGTTTTAAGCTTCCATTCTTCAGGCTTCTCAAACTCAGCTCTCAATTTTCTGTATTGTGATGTTATACCCAAGGATAAAGTGTATCTCTGTTCAGGGAGGGATACTGTTAGGTTTTATCTTTGTATTATGTTCCGTTCTAATTTCTTTTATAAAAAAGGATTTTGTGTGCTTCTAAGATTGCTGCATAAATAAATGTAAATAATTTTGCACACACAAACATTTTCCCTATCAATTCACTTGAAGGAAATTTTGATATGAAAAAGAGAAATGTCAGTCTGAAAAACCGACAGGTCAAAACCTTTTCACTTGAAATGAAACTCTGCTGCTGTAGAGATAGTATGTGAAGATGTAGCATAGAGGACTAAGATTATGTTGAGCTAGAGGTATCATAAGGAAGAGCATGTGGGAGAAAGGACACAAAAACAGAAAGCAGAGATTATAAACATCCAGAAGAAAAGAAGTTGAGCAGTTATAAGTGTGAAGGCAAGAAATCTCCATGTGGGATGGAGACGTGAGAAAAAAAAGTAAAAAGCAACTAGAAAGAAAAAGAACCAATTGACCAGAATGTGTCAGATCCCTCTACCACCAGTGAAGGTTTCATCAAGTGAAGCAGACACTTACTGAACCTACTGCTGCCTCATGGGAGATGTCAGCTACTCCTCCCTGCCAACTGTTGGGAAATGATGAGCAATGCATACCTCAGAATTCAGAGCAGTGATACACAGCCTGTTAATCATAGCCAAGGAATGGTATGAAATCCACTCATGCAGGAAAAATGGATACTGTTTTTTTTTTAATTTATTATTTTAGAATATACATTCTTCATTATTCAAATGAGAAATAATCATGGGAGGAGACAGTAAAATCCTTTACATAATAAGTAAGTCATCTCTTTGGAAGACTTTTACATCAAATACGTTCAGCAGTTTTTTCTTCAATATACTCTGAATACAGATGCTAGGGAGTAATTATTTAATTAGGAATGCTAGTGGTCTTTTGCACTGGAAGATAAAAGTGCACTTCTAGTCTTGAGTATATTGAAAAGCAGTATATTACACTGCTCCACAATTTCAACTTTCTGATCAGTTAAACTTAGCACTCGATTCCATTTAGTCAGATGGCACTAGTACAATATGTTCTCTTTTGTCTTTAATCTTTTGTCTTTTGTTTTTCAGCTGCTCTTTCTGTTAGAAAGAGGAAGCAATTGACTAGTTGCTGCAGTATCTCCATTAGGATTTGACTGGGATCCCAGTGTTCTCTTGCAATAACTTACATTAAGCCTTCAGGATTCAATGCATTTACATAGCAGACATCATAAAGAATTCACATGCATATGCCCTAATACAATCTGATTTATTTCTGAAAATGGACTGACTGTTTTAAGCAAAACACAGTTCTCTCTTACAGCAATGTAATCTTCTTCACCCCATGACCTGGTCATTCTTTATTGAAAACAAACCAGTACTTCATAGATGATAAGCATTTTTAGGTAATTAGTAGTGCTTACCATGTCAATATACCATATTATTTGTAAAGGTAACTAAAAGGTGTGCTTGCATAAGCAGTGCCCACATATGATTATTATAGGAATTTACACTCTCAAGTTCTGCAAAGGCATTTAAGAACACAGTTCAGTCAAACAAAAGCTGTAAGTCAAACAAATTGCTGTAAGACGGATTTTTATATCAAATTTCTGCCTTATTTATACATTCTGACTGCAGAGTTGTAGCAGAAGTATTGACATTACATTGAAATTTGTACTTCACTCATCTTCACCATCACAAGACTTCTGTGATTTCAATTTACAGTGAAAATATTACCAGTTCCACCACATAAACAAGACTTTAATGTGTAGAAGGTCTCCTTTCCCCTATAATTATAAATCCATATGTTGTGAATGTTGGATTTAATATTTTCCATTGTTAGATACTTGTGCAATTTGGAAAATGAGTGGAAGTCATTTGGGTTAAGTAAACTCAGCCTTTTCCCCCTGTTGTTTTGCTTCTGTTCTCATATCCAAGGAGCAGCAGTGCACATGTCATAATGGAGTGGGGAGACCTTGAAGAGCCCTGCTATTAAACAGTGCATTAAGCAAAGCCTCTTCAGACAGTCCATTCTGAGGAGAGGTCTGCTCGACAAAAACAAAGCTCTTGAGATGCACTTTGTTGTGTTCTTACCATTCAGAAAAGCGCTATTATCCTCTGCCTGTGACTCTGTGCACAATATTTCAATTGGTTCCATTTCATTGGTTTTACAGGGAACAATAAAAGAGGCCTCTTGTTCCTGGCCATCCAGCATGAGAATAGACCATGTTGAACCTCTATCATCAGGCATTTAAAAGCCTCGTAAAATATTTAATGTATTCATTCCTTTTAGAAGTCAAAGACAAACAGTCTTGCTCCATGAAACCAATTTTTTTTTTTAATTACAGCAGTACTAGTCATTTACTATAAACCTAAACAAAAGATTTTAGGAATTCGTGCTCTTAAATTTACATATAAAACATCAGAGGAAAATATCCATGATATTTTCTCAAAGTTTTTTGTGTCGCAAGCATGAGCAGATACTTTCTGACTAACTTGAGAAATTAGGAAAATAAGTCCCTTAGTCTCTTTTCAAGGAAAGCTGTCTTAACAATACAGAAAGAGCCCTGTGGTGTAATGTTAGCGCTCTTGCTACATTCAGACTTAATTAGAAAAGAAATTATTCTCATTAGTATGATGCAAAATCACTCAAGAACAGTTTTGTTTTATTTTATAATTCCAGTGCATTTCAGATTTCCTTATGGTCATTAGGCTGACAATCCCCAGATATACTGAATATCCCCAGATATTCAGTTTGGAAAGAGATGTCAAAGGAAAGCTCAGGTGATGAGCCCTGGTTTTGGTACTCAAAACGTCCTCAGTGCAATGTGAGGTGCATCTGGACAAGCAAGCATTTACAGCCTGGGGTGATGGGGCAACCCCAACCTCTGCATATTTGGCTGACTTGCTTCCTCCCACAGCTGGAAACTGAGATTTTTCAGCAGCCTTCCTGCTGGACACATGGTGCTCTCTCAGCATGGGGAGGCACTGGAACTGCTTAAGAGCCACATGCTGCTCAAAAGACACTTGACAACTATCTTGCTTCAATGATAAGCTATATTTTGCTTCACATGTAACATGTCCAGTCAGGAGGAAGTGTCTCTGTCCTGGTATTGTTTTACAGAATTTTCTGCTTTTTAATGAGGAAAGGAAATATGTTTTTAACAGCAAGTACCCTCTTAAAAAAAATATAAAAACAGCAAAAAGAGAGACAGATAGAAAAGAAGAAACCTGTGCCTTCTTCTTTCCTACAGTATTATCTTCCTAAACTGCTACATGTTAGAACAGGTTTCCACGGCTATGCGGGATTGTTTTATTCAGTCACTAGTGTTAATGTCAATGCTTTTAAATTATGGAACATAAATGTCAAATACATTCTCTAGTTTCATGTAATTACATGGTAACTGTTGCAGAACACATAATTATTTTTGGTTCTCCACAAAACTGCAGGCTGGGCAGTTTTCACTGAGGTCTGCTAAATGCAGCATCTAAGTTAACTGCCTGAACTTGCAATTATCAAGCTGCAATTTTTCTTTTTTCTTTCTTTTTTTTTTTTTTTTTTTAATCTGCGAGGTCATTAGCAATGAAAACATCTCAGTTTATTTTGCAAAATCTTAATTTTCAATTTGCCTTCAATGTCTAATTGCTCTGTAAAAATCCCATTCAGTAAACTAACAACACTTTCTTCTAACAAGTTCAGTCACATCAAAACTGATGTCCTGAGATCTTGTCAAGAACTCCAGTGACAGGGCAAAACGAGGTATGAGATATATGAAATATATGGTTTGAGAAGCAGGGCTGTGTTTCAGACCTAATTTTTTTCTGCCAAAGCCTTCTTCTGACAGTGCAAAGCAGTTAAACTGCCATTTTTCATAACTTCAATTAACCCCAACAGGATGTGCCTCTTTAGAGATTCAGCAAAGGGCTGCATTTTAATTTGTCAAGTAGTAATGTTTTCATCATGTGGGAGGTGATCAGGGTTAATTACTACTAGCAGCTGAACAGGTTGTGCTAGAAATTCGTAAGGTGCTTATGGTATATGTGTAGCTCTTTAAACATTACTCTTCACGCTGCAGGGTTTGAGCACTGACTTCATTCTAGACCAGCACTTCTGTAGGACCAAGTAGCCTTCTGGTCTCTGCTGCTGGTAACTGGGTTAGTATCTTACACACCCATGTTTGTCTTCAGAGTGTGCTTTCAGAGACACAGGACTGTTATTTTCTTATTTTTCATTTAACTTCTCTTATCAGGAAGAACCTTATGATTAAGCAACCTGTGTAAGCTCATCAGCAGATAGAGACCAAGGGGAAGGATTTGTCTATCTAGATTTAGATGTACATACCCAAAATAGATATCCTCAGCTCTATAAATTTATAATGCACAGATGAGAAGGAAAATAAGAAAAAAAAATCAAGAGTGTGTGAAGTTCTTCTCCAAATTAGTTCTGATGAACTATCCTCTAAGCATGTCCTTTGTTCCCTGACTGTTAAGGCAAACTTGTATGACTGGCTCAGACACAGGCATTTTCCCTGTGATTTAGAAGGGTCAGAATTCCATCAGTGGAATAGACGTGTATTCTCTTCCCAGAGAAGAGAATTAATTCTGATTTGAATTATTACTGATGCTGACCTTGGAAACATGAGGACATAATATATATGAGAAATACTGCTGATAGCAATACTCTTACCCAGAGATCTCACAGAACTAAACTAAAATCCTGATTGCTCCTACTGTGGTGATTTTTCTCAATCATTGGTCACATATCCCACCAGCTCAATTCCCCCTTTGCCCCCAAAAAAACCCACTGGTAAAATTAAAAACCCCTAACAAGGAAAGGAAGTAACTCAGTGAATTTTGTTAAATGTTACAATGCTGACAGAACAAAATAAAATCAAATTCTTGCATATGTTAAAAATAAACTTTTCTTTCCTCATGGAAAGATTATTCCCTAAGCCATTTCCATTTTCAGCTGTTATAATTGACCATAGGAATAAATTGACCCAGGCTAAGCTTTCAAGTGAATAAGGAATCTGCAAGTGGCTTTTTGTGAAATTGGAAGGACTAATCCCTAAGAGAGTCAAAACATGAGAATAGGTCCTCAAAAAAAAAAAAAAAAAAAAAAAAAAAAAAAAAAAAGTGGGGCGGGGAGGTGGAGGTTAGTTTTTCTATGTCTATCTACATGTATATATACACATAATTTGGTTGATTCCATACAGAAAAACCTATGCAGACTCAAAAAAATGTAATTTTCCAGTCATAGAACCCTGACTTTACATCACTGGTTAACTTTCACATGAAAAAAATATATAGTGCCTCTAAACAACACCATTATCCCCACCTTCACCGGAGAGAGTATTTTGCATAATAATCAATCCATAACAAACAAAGGCCATCTTGTAGCTTCACTATGCTAAATACAGTGGTTGCCCAGACACTCATAGCTACCATGGGAATGGATCTTTCCATTTTAAAAGAACAGAAAAGTCCTCCATTCCTTGAAAAATAAAATAAAATAAAATAAAATAAAATAAAATAAAATAAAATAAAATAAAATAAATCTGATATTGTAGAGCTAGAATGAGTTAGTGTTTTAGTTGTTGGTTTTTTTTTTCTATTTTCATTGCTGCATTAATCAGTTCTACTGTTCAAAGTACAAGCAAAAAAAAATGAAGTAATTATATAGAAGTATTATCTGGTTTAAAATATTAGTTGTATTTGTATACCTATAATAGTTTTGTCTGGAATACTTAATTTCTATATTTAGTAGGCCAGAATGAGACTCATCATGTTGATATTTCTGAAAAATTAAGTACAAGAAAAAAACCAGCTAAAGAACTAAAATAGGTGTTATCTCATATTTTGCCTGGCTCCACTAAAAAGACTTCTGATTAATTCTGAGAAAAAGAAATGGACAGACTTTTACACTGAGTTGTTTGACCCACATACCATGGAAACCACTTGCTCTTCTGTCTTAGAGAGAGTAGTACAGCTTACTCTGGAGACATACAAGGATAACCTCTTCTTCCTGACAGAGCCCAGAAGTGCTTCAAGCAGGACTCGAGGTATGGCTGGAAGCAGTCAAAGAGGATTGGTGGGTTTTGAATCATTCTGTGAATGCCTGAACCAGGTTACCTTCCTTTCCCAAGCTCTGAAATGCTTAGGGCAAGCTGATATTTCTGAATTCAACACAGCAACATAGATGAAAATGTGAGTACTCAGATTAGATTTATTCAGAGGAAGCTATCATTTTTAACAGATGGAATAAATAAAACTAAGATGGAAACTGATCCACATAGCAAAACCCAGTTCTGGTTGTAAAAGAAAAAAACCCACAAAACAGTATTACTCACAGAAAAAAAAAAGTAGAATGTGCTGTTAATTTAGTCAAGTTTTCTTGACTAATCTAAAGTTCTGGCAGTCAAGGATTTAGCATGGCAATGAGATATCATATGTCTCTCCAATGCTGTAGATACAGTAAATAAATCCTTGAGAGATCCGTGAGGAATGCCTGGTCTAAAGGCTTTGAACTGCATCTGTATCACTCCTTAGCAAAGCTAGCCAGCCAGCTTGTCAGTCTGTCTGTCCTGTTCTTCTCATTATGTCGTATGGTCTGTAAACTATATTTCCAAAGTCCTGAGCAGTGCTGTGTAAAGACATATAACTAATCTAAGGGATATCAGCTACAGACCAGATTTACCAGGACGGTCTTGCTGCTTTGTGTCATGATGGCAGCAAAAAGCAGCTGCAAATCCAACTAGAGCAGAGAACTTACAGCTGCTTCATTGTGTCAGAGAGATGCAAAACAGCAACAGCTCACTGATGGATCCTTCATATAATCTCCAAATAAAATTTTCCATCATAAATATAATGATTTAGGATAATATTTTGAATAATTCCGTGGTCTAAAAAGAAAAATTATATAGATATATAAAGGGTGCTGTTTCTGTTATGACCATTTACACATGGAAATTCTTTGGAGAATGTCAAATAATAAGAAATGCTATATAACACAGTCAATCTCATAACCGTTTTGAGGTTGCACTGAGACTTCCAGATGAAATGAGAATGAAAATAATTGTAATTTAAGTGAAGTCTTATGGGAGGCTTTCTCTGACAAAATAAAGTTACGAAGGGCAAGGGAAGGGAAAAGATGATAAAAATTCTTTTTTTCTAGCAAATACAAACACATTTACAATTTTGAAAATATTTCCTTTGGAATTATTCTTTTTATTTTCTAACTAAAATCACAACCAAACAAAACCAAAAGACAACTTACAAAGAAAACATACTGGAAAAATTATTAAAGCTCATGAAACGGCATTTCTCTGCATTATCGTCTGTCTTATTTACTGATCATAGATGCACATGAATGTTCTTTTCCCTCCTCTCTACATTTTATGATTTAGATTGACATTTTGGAAACATGAATTTTCTATCACTTCTCTTGTGGCACTTGTTATGAGTATAGTGTCTCATAAATTTGTGCTTATGTGGTACCTCACAACTATGTTCAGATTTTACAGTTTTGTGTGACAGCAACAAATGATTAATTCAGAAGAAGTTCTTAGTTTGCAGTTAGAATTTTGTTTTTTATATCTTATTTCTCATTAAGCATTGAAACCCTTTTAGTACTTACATCTAAGTAACAATATTGATAATGTCCATAATTTTGTGATGATAAATTATTTATCAGAGTTTCCATTGGAAATTAAAAACATTTAGAGAATTCTTTACAAACAGAAAAGACACTTATGCATCTTCAGGCTGTGAAGCTGTGTCAAAGAGTAGGCATCAGACTATTCCAGTTCATATTTTCTGCTAATTTTTCCCAAGTAAAGACTGCATAATATAATGGTAGAAATCTAATTTTGGTGCAAAAGACTTACTGATCAAGGTTTTAGTCTTAATACAGTAATGAATATGTTATATTTTACAATTAAAAAAAAAAAGAAAACAAGAACAAGTGTTAACTGTTTTAAAATTGTGGATTTTGTGGGGTTTTTCGTTTGCTTCATTAATATATTTTATTTATTAAAATTCAGTAGATGTGTTACTGTCCAGCCTTAGGTGCAACAACATAATTAATAATATCATAACTTTTAACATTGTCTTAAAAGAAGAAAACTATTGGGTTTTGAAAGGATTGTCTAAACAAGGCTTGGACATACATGTAGACACAGAGGAATTCCAGGAGAGAATACAGATGTGCTTCTCTGAGAAAGATGATCTTAAATATCCCTCAAATCTACATCACTCATGTAGTTTGCCATGCACAGTTTGTCCAAACAAAGAAGGCATGTTGAAAGAGAATTAAGGTACAGCTAGGACTTCTGAATATTAATCCTTCCTGTAGCAGGTTCATACAACTTGCTGCAAAACTTAAGCATGGGACTGCTTTCTCTTTCACCATTCTTTATTCTTTTATTGCCATTCCTCAAAGCTGCACCAGAAGGAGAAATTAGGCAGATTCTGGTGGAGGATCCAGAAGTCCATAAGTGACATTGCCTATGGTGGGTTCCCAGTGAGTCAGAACAACTCTACCTCAGTTTTGGAGATGCCTCTGGTGATCTGGGAAGCCAGCAGAATACTCAATTTCTTTACCACCTATGAATCTAGTGTATATATTCATGGAAACTGGTGAGTGGTCCCAAGGCTCATAATTTTCTTGGTTTTACATAGGTTTGTAATCTCCTGGTCTGTCAGAAGCAAGCCATAAAGTAATGTTTGATGGAAATCTGTGAGCTGAAACAACAGAGTTCTTTCTTTTTTTTTTGCCAAATAACATGGCAGTCACCTCTAAGATTTCTTCACAAAAGAATGTTCTAGTTGATATAATTCTGGATTACACTCAATGTATCACAATCTGCCAGCAGAAAAATATAATGACTTGCTATTTTTTGAAGAAAGAAAGGAAGAATGAAAAATAATACTGTGAAAGCTGAGTGACCTTAACAAATGCAAACAAGGTTATGTTAAAATTCATAGATGGAGAACTGCGTAAATTTGTGGATATTTGATCTCCAATGAAGTCTGCTCTTCTGTTGTAATATAGAAAATACAGCCTCTTCTCCAGTGTGAAAAGGTTTAGTGAAAATTATGCTTTCAAAAAAGTCATAAAAGATCTATAGAAAACTAAATTCCACTTCTTCAGAATAAAAACTGTAATGATCTGAGCAATATACCTTATAATGACTTTTAACTCCATTCTCCTTAGTTAATCACATAAATATTTACAGGATCAAGTCAGTAAGATTTGCTTTTAAGTATTTGTTGTCATTTCAGGGTATAAAAATGTTGAGTGCAAATTAATGCATGTTTTACAGATGGATAATGATGTGAAAGTTAACTGTTCTTCTATACCTGGTGCATACAATGAAAGTCAGTTTGGCCAAAATTTTTGCACTTTCATTGTCTTATTTATGCTGCAGCTTCCTTAAGAATATGGTAATACTTGTGGCTGGGCAACATTAAAAAAAAAAAAGGTAATGAAAAAGACAACTATTTTATAAAGATATTGAAAATGTGGACACAGTTGTAGCTTAATTTGTTGAAATACAATTGGGCAGTATAAAATAATCAATGTCAGCATCCAGCTGTCAGTGATAAAAATGCCTGAATTATCATTCCCTGGGCTCAGTTTCATAATGTTATAATAATTAACACAAAAGAACTTCAAAACAAATGCAATTGTGCTGCACTTATTAGCAGGAGGCCATTGTGTGTATTCTCAGGAGTTTTATTTGAATAGTATTAGTGTATCCGCATCCATGACGGCTCTCACTGGGATAAAAATCTCTCTCCCTGAAAACATTTACAAAGAGAATTCAGACTTGATTTTTAAATTTGTTTTAAATTGTCTGAACCTAAGATCTCAGATACTTAAAAAAATAACACTTAAATAATAGTCCATCTAATTTTCTGTCTACAGAAGTTCATATCATTTAAAACAATTAGTTTTTCTTCAAGTTTTTATATTGTAAGTCCTCTGAATGTGGTTGAATATTGTACTGTACTCTTGACAAGCTTTAAGAAATATTCTCCCTGATGTTTGCATAACAATGTGGATTATAGACTTTATGAAAAATTTATATAATTATTTAATACAACCTTGAATGTTCCTCATATTTCTAGATAGATGTAGCAAGCTGAATGGCTGCTAGCATAGTCCATGGTAAGAAAGCAAAAAGGACTTTTGCTTAATACCCACAGAAGCTCTATTCAGCTGTGCGGCGACATGTTCAAGTCCCAGACACACACACACACGTGGAGGGTCCAGCTTTTTGTCCCCAGGGGCCTGGGGGCTGACCCTAGTCTTGGGGCAGTACGAAGATGAGGGCCAATCAGGGAATAGGGAGGAGTGGCTCAGGGGCACAGAAACAGGCGTAGGAACAGGGGAAGGAGCCAATGGGGTCTATCAGCTTTTTGTGGGAAGCTTCTTGTGTCTCCCTAGACCAGGGAATGCCCCCGCAGGGTCTCCACAGATAGAAACATTATTAAGCTTGGAGATATACAAGAGCGCAACAACAAATGCTCGATTTAATTTTAAAATTAATATTATGTAATAGAATTACTGGAGAAGGCATGTCCTGAAGTAAGTGTTGACAATAATAAAAGCCAACTTTTGTATGAATAAATCCAACATCACTGTGTGGTTGACAAACATCACTAAACTGATCTGTCATGTTGTATATGTTAATTTGTTTTGAGATACCTATGTAATTTTAAATAATAGCAAGAGTAAATATTTTTAAGTCTTTATAAACAAGAATATAATTGTTTGTAATTATCTGGCATAATAGATTCCAATGAAGAGGAGTTTTATTATAAAAGGTTAAATAAGTATAATATATTATTTATTTAAATAAGTGTAAATGACTTTAGAAATGTTTAAAATTATATCTGCTCAGGTTTGTAGTGGTTATCAGGTGGTTACGTAACATATTAAAGCTGCTACAGTTACACATCCTGAATTTTTATTTTTCAACTGTAACATTAACTTTTTTCCCTCCATAATACTGTGCCAATACTGCCTAACCTGTCAAAATGTGTAGATAGAATTTTATTGTCAATGACATACTGCATAAGGCCTGAGGCTAAAATATCAAAGTTCCTCAAAACCTGTGTGTTTGAGGGAAGAATCGTGAAAATGACAATGCATATATTTGCTTGAATTCATGAGATCACAGGAAATAAGCAGCATTGGTGAATTACAGAGCTAGCACATTTCCACACTAATAGGATGGAACACTGAGTTCAGAAAGTTGGGGAGGGTTTATTTTTATTTACTTGTTTCTTTTCATGAATGGAAGAATACTCATAAGCTGCACATCCAAAAGTCAAGCTAAATGTAGGTGTCTGGGTTTGGTTTTTTTTTTTTTGTTTTGTTTTGTTTTTTTGATTTGAGGGACACCCTCAAGGTTAATAATATAAAATGCTTGAAATGCTGATAATTATTACTCATATTTTCAAAGTTCATGCAGGGCACAATCCAACAACAGAACCTTTAGAAACAGGATATCTAAGGCACTGAAGTTGTTACATTATGATGAGCTACATGAGGGTGTTTTTTGTAATAGTCTTCAATGGAGTTGTAGATTGGAACATAATAGCTTTGTGCTAGAAATAAGCAAAAAATTGAATGATTCTCAGAAAGAGTCTTGTACTTGTTACGTAGACTAATTTGTCACCATTATCTCCCTTCATTGATGATGAGGATAGATTTTCTCCTTGTGGTTTAAGTGTTTGAAAAAATTAGATTTCCAGGTAATTCACCAGGTCAGCATGGAACAAAAGAACGTGATAGTTGATGTCTTTAGAACCCCAAGATGCCAAGCTCAAATTTAACATTTTATTTCATTTATCAAGGAAGAGTATTTTAGTGAAAAATGCACCAAATTACCAATGTAGGTAAGCAGATATAAAGTCTCTTTAAAGCTGGGAGCTCTAAATGGAGGTGCAGCAGCATGACACTGCCTTGTTTGCAGTTCACCACTGTATATAAAATGTTTGACTAGCACAGTCAGAACTTTCAAGTCTGTGCTGTATTGTGCTAATGGAAATTTGATTTGTTAACTTTTGTCTTCCATAGCCTTCTGTCTCTTTCTAACTGAAAATCAATTCTGAGTTCATCACAAATATATGCGTGCATGGTAACGCCTTTTCCATTTGTCCTTCCTGTGGCAGTTTGTAATACTTCTATGGGATGGAGTGGCTGGGTTGAGGAACTGGGTGTCTTGCCCAGGTTAGAACATGACTTTCAATGAGAACAGACACTCCTTTATTTCCAGCAGAGTCTACCTAGCTGTACAAGCAGCAGCATATCCTTCTTTCCCAGAAAAGCCTTGACTGTTGTGGAAGCAGTTTTGTCTTTTCAGCCATCCTGCAAAACCACTGCTTCTTTCTGGTTTTCCTTCAGCAGCTCTCCTGCAGTGCCAGGCAGGTTTCTGAGTAGGAAGGGGAGCTAGCAAACCAGGGTGGGCCGAGCCATATTTGCTGCAGCCAAGTACAACAGGTTTCCTCTGGGTGCTGAGAGTAACAAAGTGGTGGTACTTTCATCCTGTTCCTCTCCCTTCTCACCCTCCTGCCAATTTCATCAGATGGTTCAATAGTTGCCTTCTGATCTTGCTCTTTTTTCTCTCTCTTCAAGACTGATCCCATTGGTAAAATTCAGCATCTACTTTCAGGAAGAAATTTTTTCTTGTGACAATAGCTGTGATTATGGTACAGGGTTCAGAATTCACTGTTACTTCTCATTTCATTGGCAGAATAAAATTGAAAGCAGTTTAGTCCTAGATCCACGAATATAAGCAAATACCTAATATCTGCTTAATTTGCTTGAAGTCAGATACTTAAGTGCCTTTTGGAGTCTGGATCTTAGTATTTGCTTTCTTCTGAGTATGTGTGATTTTCTGTAATTGCATTATAGGGGAAGTGGAGTTTCAAGATCTTTAGACAGCATAATGAGACATTTTGTGGTTGGCTTTGAATACTGATATGGTATACTAATGCACAAACCTTTATTCATATGATTAGGAATTCATAGGTTTACTTGATATCTCCATAGTCTGAATATACACAATATAATCACAGACAGAGTAAATGAAATAAAAACCTTAAGTGCCAATTTACTGTTAAGACATTATTACCGTAAAATTGATTAACGTTTGCATTTAATGTGAAGTTTTGGTTCTTACTATTAAATTGGTTAGGGATGGTTTAAAGTTCTGATTAGCCCAATGAAAAATGTTAGTCAGTTTTGCCTTAGAAATCTGAAATGGCAAATATTTATGTGCTTCAATATGTGAGTATAATAACCAAACAGATCACCACTGAGCTGCTGAGATAAGTTAAAGAGGATCAGATAAATATTATAAGAACAGAATCTTTTCATTCAATTGGGTCTTTACATTTTGAAGACAGTCAATTACTCAATTTTTCATTGTTTAATTATTTCATAAGAGGCATCAATCCAATAATTACAGTTCCAGGTTTGTACTGATTCTGTTGAATCATATGGCTGCAGAGGAGTCTGGTGCCAGGATCATCAATGTCAACATTGGAAAATAAATTGGTAATATGAGACAGAATTTCAGAACAGGTACTATGCAACACTACTTCTATTAAATTAATCCTTCTCCGGTTTCCAATTGAAGAATTCATACGCTTCTCAAAAAGACTGGGAGATAGACCACATGGGACCTCTTTTCAGGCCACTTTCCTCTCACTCTCATACCTCCTGTCTTTACACTGATCAGCATGGAGGATAGATGGATTGATCTTGAGATGATTTTCTTTGTTCACTCTTTCCACAATTTTAGAGACTCCTTAGACTTTGAAGCAAGGCCTAAGGTAGGCTTTAGAATTAACACACAGGAAAAGAGGATTAGGCAAGGACTGTCTTTGTAAGTCAAAACACCGTATGTACAAAATAACTGAGGCTCAAATCTTGGGTAGATTACCCCAGAGATGCTATGCTTTGTTTGGCTGTGGTATGTGGTAGCACATGACTTCAATATTCTGTCAACCCATTTGGATCAAATATCTACCCTTTTTTCACTTAAAATTGCAGTGGGCTGAATGGGATTCTCCAGTTATCCTTTCCCTGTATTTTGATCCAATTTACATATGTAGATGTATACTTGCCAGTCAAGACAGTACAAGAGGTTTCAGCAGCGTGAAAAAGTTTCACTCCTAAGTAAATTGGGCAGTGAGGCACTGGTAACAACATTTGCCTTTTAGATCTGTGATAAAAGCATGTTATTAACCCTATTCAAGTTTAATTTCAGGTGACTTTGGCCAACAGGCCAATAATTGCTTTTGCATGCATTCTGGTGGTTATTTGACCCAAAACCAGGCATCTGAAGTAGTAAACAGAGAGCAGCCACATTTCACAACAGAGACTTTTCTGCTCTCAGCAGTTTAAGAAAGACATTAAAAAGATAGTGTCCCTTCTTTTTTGACTTCATTGATTGGGCTACTTTCAATTCATCATGTCCTAATTATTTAATTTTATAGATTAGGTGATGAATGGATGAATGTGCTGATATTCATTAAGTCAGTTGGGAGTATGATACTTAGGAATCAGCTATGGTTTAATTTGCTCACTTATGCTGGCAAGAGGGGTATGGTGGGATGTCAAAACTGAGTGGACAAGACCTACATGATTGTGATTATGAGTTTTCCAGATATTTACATACATGAGAAGGGAGTCCCTTCTTGTACATGTAAATATCAAGCAGTGTGAAACAGGTGGAATTAACCTGGAATGCCATAGTGAGATACAGAAGCCAAGGACAAAAGTTTGAGGTGGCTGGATGGGCTTGGAGCAGAAAAAGCTGCAGGCTCTCTAGTTCTCTGAACCCTAACCCTAAACAGAATAGAATCTCAGCACTACACCTGAGGTCCCCATCACTTTGGGTGGCCCAGATCAGATAAGCGTTGAGTCAGCCATGTAGATGTCCTGCTGTGATCCTCTTGGCATGTCTTTTCCAGTAGCAGTATCCCAGGTGCTGTAGGCCCCATGGCTGCCTGAACCGCAGCCTAACCCTAACAAGACACTGTTGAGCTCCCAATCTCCATGGGTGTCCTAAATTTGAAAGGCGTGAAGGCAACAATGTTAGTGCCGTGAAATGACAAACTGGGCATACATTTTCCAGACCCAGTTTCCTTGGGATTGTGGAATTTATGGCTGTCAAAACCATAACCCTAACCATAAATAAGTCTAGGTTCTGTTCCAAGTTGCCTACCACCAGAGGGGCTCCAGAAGGTGTGGATGCAGCAGTGTTGGTGTCCTTTCACTCGTTTTCTGCATGTGTATTCCAGCCTTACTGTTGCCACAGATGAAGGCTCATTGACCCTCTAAACCCTTACTAACCTTAACCATAATGGAATTATGACAGTGTGGGTGAGGTCCCCATAACAGTGAGTGGCATAGAATGGAAAAATATGGATGCAGCACTGTTGGTGCCCTTGCTGTGATTCTCGTGGCATGCCTTTTCTAGTGCCGGTGTTCCTGCAGCTGTGGGCTCTGTGGCTAGCTGAACCCTAACTCTAACCCTAATGGGATCTTGGTGTTGCGGTTAAATTCCCAGTCTCCATGGGTGTTCTAGATTTAAATGGTGTTGGTGCCCTAAAATGATGCCCTGGGCATATTTTCCAACCCCAGCATCCCTGTGAATGTCATCTTTCTGGCTGGCGGTATTTTTAGAGTTCAGTGAATATTTTTGAAGCACAAAGAAGGCTTTTTAATATTCCTTGTTTCTGTAAATGCCAAATACACAATGTAATACCAGTGCCTATTCTGGAAGACAGTCTTAACCTCAAAATAACATGGCTTTCAATGTGTAAGGCAGAACAAAATAGGATGCAAAGTACCTCCTATTCTTAGTTCATTATATTGCAGTGATGTGTAAAGCTCTATTTAATTATGAGTAACACGTGAGCTAAGCTATTTAAAGTGGACTGATTTAGTTCAGGAAATGCTAGTAAGGTTAAAACTGAAAGAGAAAAAATAAAACAAAGTAAAACCAACAGTACCCAATTAATAAAAAAAAAAAACCCAAAAAAACAAACAAACTCAAAAAACCCCAATCAAACAACCAAACAAAAAACCAAAAAGAAACCCCAATGCATAGTGCTGTGGGCTTTGTAGCAGCTGAGCTGATCTTTCTTTCTGGACAAAAAACTCCCTAATTGTATGTATAGATTAGGGATGGTCTTGGAGTTGTCCCATAGGATGGACCACAATGTGGAAGCACAGCTGTAGACATGCTGTGAATGTATTAACTAAGTTTTAGATGCTGTAAGTCTCTCTGTCCTGCAGGAAAGAAAATGCAAAGCATACCAAGGATATTCTAAGAGAATGAAATGGGAGCTGAAAATCTGGAGTACCCTATAATGGTTAATGAAATCAAATTTTTAGGCTTCTAAATAGAGATATAACATGAGCTATCTGTATTGTTTTCTGAATATTTTAAAATTATTACTTAACAGCGATCAATATTGCCCACAATATGTTGAAAATTCATCTGTGATTTTAATAGGATTATTTATACTGAAGATCTACTATCAACTCTCTTGCTGATAAAAATTAGAATTTTAAAAGTGAATTAAAAAATTAGTATTACAGTCTAAAGACATATCTTCTGTTTTTTGTCTTAAATTTTCAAAGATTTTGTCATATACCTGATTTTGCAACTATGAGCTTGTATTCACTTGCCTTCCTCTTCCTATTTACTAACTCACCAATTTTTTTAATATCTCTTTGGCAGAGGTTTAAAATTTTCACAATGTCACATTCAATTGCATTACACTTCCTTGATAATATAAATAAATGAAATAGTAATTGTCTTAATTTTTTTGTTTTGAAAAATATTTCACAAAATGTGAAATAACATAAAATTCTGTATTAATTTTGTTAAATTTAAAATGTAATTGATCAGCTCCTTGTCATGCAATATTGAAAGTGTCAAACAGTTGAGGCTAGAATAGGAAACTGCAAATACAGCTTTGTGAAAACACACAAAAATATATCAAATCAAACTTATTAGTATTTCTTTCCTAAAACTGAAAACAAGTGCTTGAGATGCCATAAAATAAATCCATTAAAAGTTGTCACAAGTTCCTATACAATCCAGGTCATTATCTGAATATATTTTTGGGAAAAATACCTAATCACATATTATCCTAAGTTTTAATTATAGTATGCAGACACATACATGTCTATCTAATGAACACATAGAATCATAGAAAGGTTTGGGTGGAAAGGGACCTTTAAAGGCCATCTAGTCCAACCCGTATGCAATAAGCAGGGACATCTTCCATTAGATCAGGTTGTGCAGAGCCTCACCCAATCTGACTTTGGAAGTTTCCAAGGACTGTGAATCTACCACTTGTCTGGGCAACCTGTTTCACTTTTCACCACCCTCATTGCAAAAAAAACCCCTGTCTTCCTTACATCTTCCTTCCTAATCTAAATTGACTCTCTTTAAGTTTAAAGCCATTACTTCCTGTTCTGTTGCAACAGGTCCTGCTAAAAAGTTTGTGTCCATCTTTCTTGAAGACTCCCTTTAGATACTAGAAGGAATCTCTATAATGAATCTTCAAGACGTTCAATCACAACTGTAGATAAAGGAGAATAATTCTACTTTCCTATAGAACCATTCCAAATACTGGAAGGCTGCTATAAAATCTCCCTGAAACTCTTCTCCAGTTTGAAGAACCCCAACTGTCTCAACCTGCCTTCATGGGAGAGGTGTTCCATTTCCCTGATCATTACTGTAGCCCTGCTCCATACAGTGTCCAACAGGTCAATATCCTTTCTGTGATGAGGATTTTTTGCTGAATGCAGTGTCCCAGGCAGGGTCTCACAGGAACAGAGCTGAAGGGCAGAATCCCCTCCATTGACCTCCTAGCTCTGCTCCTTTTGTTGCAGCCAAGGATTAATTAATTAATCTTGCTTATTTATTTGTTTTACTTACAAAGTTTTCCTGAATTGGCACACTAAATGGTGAGGTTTAAAAAAAAAAATTTAATTGACTTTAGAAACATCTGAGAAATTTTTTTCAAGTTGTCAGCAGTAGTAGCTGCTGTTTATTAAATCAAGCCTTTTAAGCCATGATATATCAAATATGTAATGCAACAATAGTGATTTGCTACATTCTGGAATTCTAGCTTTCATCTGTGAAAGATTTCAGGAATTTTAAAAATCAATGCATGGATTTTTTCTTGTTTGGTTGGGTGGTGGTTTTTTTCTGTTTGTTTTTTTAAATTTGTTTGTTTGGTTTGGTTTTGTTGTTTTTTTGTTTGTTTGTTTTTTTGTGGCAAAAAGACTTTATAAGAGATGAATTTGGCCTGAGTAGAGCTCAATTTCTAATTTCTAGAGCTAATCTATTATTCTGAATTGTTGAGGCTATGATTTATTTTAATTAATCTCTTATGATGAATTTTCAGGAAATCTAAAAGGATAGACAAAATAATCTACAAATATTTGTAAGATTTTTTTTTAATTTCCAATTCCATTAAAAATGAAAATAATCCCTTTTTATAGATTTGGAAGGAAATGAAATTTTTAAAAGCTGCTCACTTTAAAAAAATGATTTGGCAAACTTAGTTAGCTTGTTGCCTAGATTAAAACACAAAATTTTTCCAAACAATGTTAAAATCATAATATAAAAGGAAATCTTTAACTGAAAGCCTTGAAGGTGCACAGTATGGTAATGTGCACAATATGGTGATGTGCACACGTGATTTACCGTATTTCTACAATATTTTAAAAGTTAGGTAATCAATATATCTATCAAATATTGTCCACATAGATGAGCAGTTGGTTATGTGATTTTCCCCTGATTTCTGCCCTATTGGAGCCCTCCCCTCTCATCTCTTAGTCCTATGCTTTATTCTGTTTACAATGTATACTGCAAAACAAAATTTCCTGGGTAGACTAAAGGCAAGACTGAACAGAGTTTCAGGAACTGATTAGGGTTTGTTAAAATACGGGAAAAGGTAGGAAAAGTACTACAAGTTGTAACTATGTATTAACAGTCTACAAAGCTGCAAGTATATGAAAAATATATAAAAAGCTAAAAATCTTTAGGCATCAAACTGAGTAAAATTTATAATTTTATTTTTCTTTCATCTTGAATTTTCATGGAAGGATAAAGACATTACTTTTTGTCCTATTTGCATATAATCACACACCTTAAAGGTTTTCATAACAAATATTGTGTTATCAAGCAGAACTTGCTAGGAGAAGACATTTGTACTTTCATCAAAATTTTATTGGTCTAAATTGTTCTTCAATATTGTCATGTGATCTATTGAAGAAAGCTTTCACAGGTATGCTTCTGTCTAGATAATAAATACTTGGACATATTTCCTTGCTTATATAGTTTTAGAGACAAAGATTTTACAATACCATGTGTAGGGAGAGCGGATTTATACTGCAGATGGAGGATGCAATGTCAGATAAAGCAGTTACAGCAGTAGGCATGTTTAAACCAGTTTCTTGCACAGCTGTTTCTGGGTTGGTACAGACAAATTTGATTTTAAGGCTCAGTTCAAGCTCAAGAGCTATACTTTATACGTTTTCTGCCAGGTTAAGACTTGCTTGATTTAGAGACATAATGTGGAGGAATCTCTGTAGGCAGAATCTTGGCAAGAGTCTCAGACAGACACCATGTAGGAAGGAAATAAGGGCCTGTATAAATACAGTCTGGCTGTAGAGGGCTAAGGTTCATTAAAGAAAATAACTATGGAAAATATTTTTTTGTTAATTTAATAACAAGAAAAATTATAAGAGATTATCAGACATAAAAACTAAAATATTATAAAATATTGAGACATTAGAATCTTGATCTTTACATCAGCATCCCATGATGCCAGAAGTGCTCTTTATGTGCTTATTATGTCACAATTCACTAGCTCATCTTTTCAGGGTAGGATTGACTCAGATGAGTGCAGTGGAGCACAAAATGTAGTCTAACCAGGATCGTCAACTCACGGAGACAAGAGAAAGCATATGGGATCACTGAGCTGACACTGCTGCTCATTGCATTTTTTTTTTTTTCAAATTTCTGCAAAGGAATTTTTTTTAAAACACATCTAGTTTACTGACCAGAATGACCTAACAGGTGCTACTTTCAGGTGGTCTCTTTTGGAAGACACAGGAAAGTACATTTGTTTTCTTTATCTTATGATAACTTCTGGGAGGATATTTCAGAGAAATGTTTGGTCTAGCGTATGAGACACTGTAGTTTTTTGATCTCTCTTGAATCAGATTAGAGTAAAAGCAAACAAACGCGGGCAATTCCTCTTTAAGCCTGTTCCAAGAATTTACCATTCCAGTGGTTCCCTTCTAGCATTAAGCAAGATATATAAACACTTTGATGGCTCGATTTCTTTCTAATTAAAGTTTAATTATCTGCCATTCAGTTGCTAGAGATGAAAGTACATATGTAGGGCTTTTAGGATGCTCATGTACAAAGGTTTGAGGAAAGAGTATGCCCACATAGCCATTAAGGGAAAGCACTCAAAGAGCAGGAAAGTAATCTGTAGAATTGGAAAAAGAGGCAGTGGTGGCCAGCTTGACAATGTAAGAAGAACACTAAAGCTTGAGTACACAAGGAAGATAAAAACAAACAGCAAATAGTCATGGTTTTGAGGGCAGCGGAACCAACATAACTGTTATGCTGTATTGCTGTGAATAGGAGCAGAATGCCCTCCAGAGAAAGAGAAGATTTTTGAACTAGCAAAAGAAAAGATTATTTTGGCTGCTATCTTTGATATGAAAGATTTGAAAACAGTATAAGAAAGCAGAGGAAGAAACTAAGAATATAGATGAAGCCATCTTTAATCTTAGCTCCTTTATTTTTTGTCTTACTTATTTTTTCCAATCTTGTGGATGAATAGCCAACATATTTGTCTGAGGTCTTCCTATTCAGAGGAAGAAACCATAAGACTTTATTGAAAAAAGGACAACTTTTTATGATAAAAGATTACTGAGATTTTGCTACCTGGGAAACATAATTTTATGATTTTGTAAACAGACATAATAAATATTAAAAGAAAATAAACAACAATGTGCATCTTAAACTAAACAGAAATCAGTGGAAAATTACAGAGAATAACTATTATTTGTTTCTGTTTTTTTTTTTTTTTCTGCAGTGTAAATAAAATCATGTTCAAATATAAGTTATGAATACAGTGTGTTGAACAGGGGAATGTGGCATGAATATTGTGACGTATTTATGATATGTTTTCAAATTTTAAAATAAACCAATATTTAAGTTACATAAATGACTTTTAGCAATTTTGCCTGCAAGAAACTGCATTCCAAGCAGCTTAGAGGGAAAAAAATCTGCATTGACTGTTTATAGCAGAACAGTTGTGAACCAGGTGTGTTGATTCAAAGTCTGCAGATAAAATACTTCCAGTAATAGCGGAATTATAAAAAATAAGAATGGAAAAGTCTTAAGTTAAAGTATCATATTATTCAAGGTAGAATAACAGAAATGAAGTTCTAGTGTTTTGTTGCCCAGACCAGCATCATAGACCTTCATGGATAATCTAGGCGTCCTGGGAGTATGGCAGACTGCCAGAGGTGATCAATCCTGCTTTTTAATCTGGCATAGCACAAAAAGTCATCACACTCCCTATTCTTAATCTGGCATAGCACAAAAAGTCATAGCACTCCCTATTCCAAAGTAAAACTTTTGACACAAATCTTTGTTCTCTGATGCATACAGCAAGACACAGAATAAACGAGTCATGAAAGACGGTGGCTTGGCTAGAAAAGCCCAGTGATGCCTGAGACAGAATACAGCTACTCCCTACAAATATATCCTCTGCATAAAGAAGCAGGAAGGAAAATTACTGTGCTAAGTAGAAGACAGTGCTGACATTGTAAAAAAATAATTTATTTATTGGTGAAAAACTCCACTTGAGAACATTGGTAGCATTGGACGACTTTGAATTATTTGAAGCATTGGGGAAGCAAGAATCACAACTAACTTTTGCAGCATACTTTCTTACCAGGGAAAGACAGCAGGCTTAATTCTGTTTTCTAAATCTCTACCATTTTTTCCTAAAAATTCCCAAACAAATCTTATATTGAGATAGCTTGTCATTTCATTTAATTTTGTTCTGTTCCTACTCCTAAAATCCCATTCTCAGTCTCTGCCCTTTCCATAATGCTTTATTTATTATCTGTTTCAGGAAGACACTGATTTGTAAAAAGGAAAAATTATACACTGGGAGTCAGGTTTGACCTCCAATGAATAGCAATAAACACTGTCTATAGAAAAAGGAAGGAGAGGACAGACAGATTGCATTAGGTATCACAGCATAGGTCATTGAATGCCTAGGAAATCAGTAATATGATTTTGAGAACTGTAGGATTGACTGTGGCTGGATGCCAGAAATCCAGCAAAGCCTCTCTATCATTCTACTCCGCAGCTGGACAGAGAAGAGAATATGTTATGAAGGGTTCGTGAGTTGAAGTAAGGACAGAGAGAGATCATTCACCAAATACTGCCACAGGAAAAACAGACTCAAATTAGAGATATTAATTAAATTTATTACTAAAAAATCATAGGCTATTAAGAAGTAAAATAAGTCTTCAAAAACACCTTAGCCTCACCCTTCCCTCCTTCCCAGCTCTACCTCCCTGCCCTCAATGGTGCAGGAGATGGGGAATAGGGGTTATGATCAGTTCATCACATGTTTTTGCCATTGCTCAGGGAGAGGAGTCCTTCCCTGCTCCAACATGGGGCACTCTTCCATGCGGTGCACTCCCTCAAGAACAGGCTGCTCCTCTGTGGTCCCACAGAAGGTTGGAAGACCTACCAGGAAACCAGCTCCAGTGTGAATTCTTGTCCTCACAGATCGCAGGTCTCTGCCAGGACCTTGCTCCACTGTGGATTTCCCATGGGTTTCACCTGCTCCAGTCTGGGTCTCCTCCAGAGGCTGCAGGTGGATTTCTGTGTCCCTGTGATTTCCTATGGGCTGCAGGGGAACAAATTTCTTCACCATGCTCTTCACCATGTACTGTCAAGGGACCTCAGCTCGGGCACCTGGAGCACCGCCTCCCTCTCCTTCACCACTGTCCTTGTGTCTGCAGAGCTGGTCACCTCACATTCTCATCCCTCTCTTCTCTGGCCAGAAACAGGTCCTCAAAATGGATTTTTTTTTTTTTTTCTTAAACATGTCATCACAGAGGAATAACAACAATTTTTAATTAACCCAGCCTCAGCCAGCAGCACATCTGTCTTGGAGATGGCTGACGCTGGACATGGCTCTGCTGGATATGGAGGAAGTTTCTGACAGCTTCTCACAGAAACCACCTCTGTAGCCCCTGGCTACCAAAACCTGGCCGTGCAAACCCAGTACAAGAATAAATAGGATTTGGAGCACAAGAAAGGGCTAGAGAATAAAACCATAATTTAAGAGGAAACCCAGAGATTTGGTGACTAATTTTCAGTCCTCCTCTTTGCAGCTCATCTTTGACAGAAGTTTAGATTAAGTCAAATGATGCCATTCCTTTCAGAAGAAGATTATTTACTTTAGAGTTTTGCTCCAAATCAGTTTGAAACAGTTATCCTAACGATGCTATCATTTACTTAGTGTGTGTGCAGAAATATTGTCCTATTTGATTTCAGCAAATTTGGTCAGTGAACTAAAGTTATGACACTTGTCTAAACAAAGCAACTGTCAGCTCATATCACAAGCTCCTTCTAAATAAAGACCTGCACAGCTCCAAAATTTGTTTTTCTTTAATGAATCCAAGCCTTTCCACTGACATTATTCATTCTTTCTAAAAACACTAGAAAATGCAATACATTACTCAACTGTGACCCAGCATGTCCTAAGGTGCATATTTAATTGATGTAAATAAATGAGATTCTAGTCTACCCAAATGCTGATGTTTTGATTTAATAGAAACACTGTTTACCTTAAAAGTTGTCATTACTGCAATGATTATTTTCCCTGGAGGCTCTGATGATAATCTGGAGGACAACTGCTAGAAGCCTGCTTAGTATCTGCAGATTCATTGGGCAATTAAGCTATCCGATTATGGAGCAAAAAGAGAAAATAGTTGACATGTTTGCTGCTTTCTGTGGTTTACTCTAATATATATTTTCCCTTACATTGAAAGGAAGAGTTTTGGAAGTGCATTAGTTTAATGCTTGCATAAATGCAAAAATTTTTAGATAAAATTTCAGTGTTAAACTCCAGTATTACTAGGTATTAAATTAAAATCAACCAGACACTGGGAACTTGCTATTATTTCAAATTAAAATTAAGTATAAATGTTTATTTTGCAGTGCTCAGAGCTAGAATAACTGTTGTAGATATTTTCTTATGCTTTTGATGTCAGCTGTCCCTCTAGTTTTCTTCCTGGATATCAATCTTAAAAACCAATACACATATAAATTCTATTTCCCTTCTTTCTACCTTTAGGTGGTATCCAGTTTTATCAACAGGAATTCATTTTATAAAGGTCACTGACTTAATGAAATAGTTTTCAATGTTTATGCCCCTACTTTCCTTTGAAAAATAGATTTACCTTAACTAGGTATTCATCAATACAAATTAACTGGATATATTAAATGCCATATCATTGCATGGAAAAAAAGAAATGAAAAATGTGCTGTTATTGCTCTGGGGGAAAAAAAAAAAAGAAAAAAAGAGGTAATATGCTGCTTCAAAAAAAAGGTAAAAAACTAAAATCTTTCATGCGTTGAACATCCAAGGACCCTAGCTTACTCCTAGTAGATGATCCTCCCTGTGGTTGTTGGAAACTAAACAGTAGGATAGGTTTTGACAAAAGTTCCATTTCTCTTTAAAATAAATATGCCACATATATTTTAAAGCTAATAATGTTGGGAAATTTGAGGTAAATTAAAGAAGAAAAAGGGTCATACCACTATAAGTTTTCCCCACAGTTTAGTCCCTCCTGGCAAGAACTGTGGGTGACATTAGGCTTCTAGTAAAGACATAAAGTAGGAGATAAAAGTGAGTTGATTTCTGAAATTATTACCTATTCAGAAGTTGAAATTAGTTATTATAAGCCTACAGTTTCAGTATTTTTGAGAGTTTAGATAGGAAATAAAAACATAGACCAGTCAAGCTGTCTGTCATTTAAAAAAATCAAATGTGATCAAAAGAGCAAAAATTCTAGAGTTTCTTCTTCAAAAACCCTCTCTTAGTATTGAAGTACAATAGAGGATTAAAGTACATATCAGACCCAGCATAAGATGATAAAATCCATTATGAACAAATATTTTTTTTCAAATAGTCTGTGAATATTTAATTCTTCCATATGGAATTAACTTTTTGTGTGCCTCATATTTACAGTAAAATTAATGGTTTCTGCTTGTATAAAGTATTGTTAGTGATGTTTGTGACAAGATATCAGATTCTAATACTCTTCAATGAGGTTATTTTAGATATTTCATACAGGACAGGAATGAAATTTAATATGAACTGCACTAATTTAAGATATTTTGTATTACATGAGATCTTTGATTTAGCAGAGTGATACCAAATATGCAAATACAATATAAATTTAAGTTGCACTTTATAAAATGCAGTAATTGCAATATACAGTTCAATCTCAACACGTAATTCACAGAATGTTTGAAACTGGAAGGGTTCTCTGGAGGTCATCTGGTCTGAGCCCCTGCTTGAGCATAGAAACCTAGAGGCAAGTGTCCAGGACCATGCCCAGGTAGCTTCTGAATATCTCTAAGGATGGAGAAGTCATAATTTCTGTGGGCAACTTGTGCCAGTGCTTAGTCACCTTACAAAAATGTTTCCCGGTGTTCAGGACAAAGCTTCTGTATTTCACTTCGTGCCCATTGTTTCATGTCCTCTTACTGGACATCAGTGAAAAGAATTTGCTCTGTCCTCTCTGCAACTTCCTTTCAGTAATTTATGTTCATTAGTTAAATCCCCTTTGAGCCTTTTCTTCTCTAGGCTGAGCAGTCCCAACTCTCTCCATCACCAGGTGAGACTGATTGACAGGTGATTCCCTGGGGCCTTGTTCTTGTCCTCCTCTAAAATACGAGTTGCTTTCCTCCAGTCTTTGAGCACTTCTTCCTGTTGCTAGGATCAATCAAAGATTACTGAAAATGGCCTGGCAATGACATCTGTAAGCTCCTTCAGCATTCATGGGACCATCCCATGGAGGGCCCATCGAATTCCCAGGCAACCAGTGACAGGATAAAAGGACACAGTCTTAAGCTATGCCAGAAGTAGTTTAGGCTGAACATCAGCCTAATTCTTCACAGAAATAGCAATTGGCTGGCCAGGTAGGTGGTGGAGTCACCATCCCTGGATGGGTTTAAAGAAAGACTGCACACAGCACTCAGTGCCGTGGTTTATTTGATAAATAAGTGGTATTAGGTCATAGGTTGGACTCAATGGATTCAAAGCTCTTTTTCCAACTAGGGAATTCTATGATTCTGTGAGTCCGTGGTTCACATATGTCCATTCCTAATGTCCATTTCATATGTCCATATGTCCATATTTGCCTACTTCTCTTGACCTTTCGTGCATTTTTTGGGGAGTTATTGGTCAGTCACAAAAGAAGGAAGCAGTTTCTATACATATGTAAAACAGAAAGAAAGCTTTGTTAGATTACAGTATTAAAAATTGCCAGATTATATGCATTCAGAAAAAAATAAAAAAGAAAAATTGCCAATAAAGGCTTTGCCACTTTGAAACTTTATGTTTCTGGATTAAAAGCTGGTTTTCCTCTTTGAAAACTCTCTATTTTACAAGTTTGATTATAGTACTAAGAATTCGTTACCACAGTAACAGAACAAGACAGCAGATATTTTTGCTGACTTTTACTAAAATGTGAAAACATTGCTAATGCACAGCAGTTGCTGAGATTTAAAACACATCTAATTTGCAGGGGATACAAAATGCTTTCAGCAAATTTAGTACTGTGAAGTTTATGATACAAGTCAGATATGTAGTTCAAGTGAGAGAAACCCATGAAAAATGCATATAGATTAGAGATAAATTACTTATTAAATAAACTTTCATCACAAAAAATCCAACCAAACAAACGAAAAAGAAAAAAGACCCAGCACAACCCCAAAAACCTCCAAAGCCAAACCAACCAAAAACCAAAAAAAACATTGAGAAGAAACAAGCTTATTTGTACTTAAGTTGAGAAATCAATTTCTATGCATGTAGGGTGGGATCACAGCAGCAATTAGGGAGATAACCAAGCATGAGATGTGCCTTTCTGTGGCATTCATTTTGCATAAATTTACGAGATCTCCTTAGATGGTTTTAATTGTTTTCACCCTAGGTCAAGAATGAGGAACTAGATAATTGGTCTGTGCTCATTTGCAGCTTGATTAGTCTAACGCCATACAGCTGTGCATCACCATATAGGTTGGGATTTCTAACTGCTCCAATGGGTAGTATTAAGAGAAGCTAAGTCTGGAAAAGTAGACCTATCTCTTGCCCTTCTATTACTGCTCACCCTAGAAAATTAAGCTTAATCTGACCTCAAGATAATTAAGTAAAGAGATTTAAATGTATCATATACTTTGAGTCATTATCTCTTTTACATATTATTTTTACACCTGACTTCAGAATAATTACTGTAAATTCACCACGGTACAGAAGCAGACTCAAGTCTAAATTGATTTGGGTGTAGAAAAATGATCTTCCTGGAGTAGACTGAGTACTGCTAACTTTGACTTATGTTTTTGCCAGAAATGTTGTGTGTTGGTCACTCCACTTTCCACAGCTAAATTTCTGTTTTCACTTGGCCATTCTGCTATAATTGTGGAGCAAACATGCTGACAAAATAGTGTTTGTTAATTTAACTCATGTCTAAAATAATTGGGTTTGGGGTGTCCAAGCAGTAACTGAAATACATCAAGGTTGGATGCCAAGCTGCTAAAGGACTCTTAAAGTTAAGGTTGATTAATTAATCTTTTGCCAAAACAAGACTACAATTCCACTGGAGTTATCTTCTTATAAAATATAGTAAACAACATAAGTTGATATATTTGATTATTCCTTATAAATCACTGAAACTATTTTGTATTTCTAACTAAATTATGCTTTACTGTACATTTATTACTCTAGAGCAAAATTTAAGCCATTTCCAGACCACAGGCAAAACTTGCTAGTTAAAGATCAGAAAAGGTTTATTTAACAACAAAACAAATCTGTATTTTCATAGACATGTCTAAGTATCTAGTGTAAAAAGGAAATAAATCATCAAATCATTATTCTGCAGAACTGTTTTTTTCCTTTACCTAGTTCTCTCTCAGTTCATAACCTGTAAAATAAGTTCTGATTCTAGAAAGATGTTTACATGTGTTTATGCACTTGCACAATTACTATCATTTGAACTCCTGTGTTTAGAGTAAAATGGGTGCAAAAATATTTTGGGCTTGAGTTTAGTAAAAGAGGTGAGAAAATAACACTCTCCTGGCTGAAATGCAAATTGGAGACTTTTGAAAAATAAGTAAATTGATGAAAAAATGCATAGCAAAATAAAGATTGATTGACTAATTTAAGTTTTAAAAAAATCAAATAAAAAAGTTCATCATCCTCTGCTTTAAAGAGATTACAACATACTGATTCTTATTTCTAATTTCTTTAGAATAGTGTAGATAAATCTATCTCACACAGTTGTAGTTCTTACCTTCAAATTATAAAAAAAGACCTTTAGATCCACATTTTAAATGCAACTTTGCCTCTTGTTGCCCTTAATATGACAATGATCTTTGGTTCTCACCTTGTGAGCATGCATGCATAGGTAGAGCAGGTTGTATAGTATCATCTTAGGAGCTCCAGGAAATTTTGCGACTTCCAGCTGCTAGTCTAGGACAGCAAAACTTCCCTCAAGGTTTTACATCATATGTCAACCTAGTGCAGATGTCTCAGATGCTTGGATGTGTCTGATGGAATTACCTGCCTCTGTTTAGGTTCCTGAAATCTCACCTGACAAATCTCAGCAGATGAAATCTTAGCTGCAGTGTGTGGGCTGAGGGTTCACACTGTATAACTGAATTTCCCTAACCAGGTCTGCAAGATTTCAAATGGGAAGTAAGTTGTCCAATTCTTCACATAGGCAGGAAGAGAACTTGTAATAATGAGAAACAGGACAGCAGATGAGATTTTGTCCAGGGGATAGAAAAGAATAAAAGATTCTGGGGCAGGAGCCAAAAATCATCAAATTAATATTGTTAATATTGTTATTAATATTGTTAGATATGGAATTTAACACAAATGTTATAATTAGGAATGACTTAGCAAGATCTTTACCAGGGAAAGCAAAAATCTTGGCATGGGAAGACAATAAGATGGAAACTAATGACTTCTCAATTTCCTTTATCTTTTTTCCAAAAATATGATTTTATTTAGGAGGTGCTTTTTGTTTGTTTCTTTGAGTGTTTTTTTAATTAAAAAAAATCTACCAGGATTTTTCCTACATTGCTAAATTCCACTTTTTCAATATGTTGGTTGAGAAATTAGCTCATATGTTATATCCGAGCTGTTAATATTTTTTATATTTGGGCTATAAGAGTTATTTTACAAAAGATGCTAGTATTTCCTGAGTCTCAACTGTGTGTTTTGTACAGAATTCTTGCCCAGAGGAGTCTAGATTCTAGTTGGGCTTAGACAAAATAATTTGAGGATCAAAGTAAAAGACCTAGTTGTAGCAGAAGCCTGGGGATTTGGAAATTTACCTCCATCAGTAACACAAATGCCTAGGGACTGATTTAAAGACAAGAAAAGAAAAAGTTTATGAAAAGGCAAATATAGTTTACTCCACAAGACAAAACAAAAGGCAAGTAGAAAAAAATATTAAAATGTGCCAGCTCTACTGATTATTTCACATTTGCAAAAACCACATTAATTCACAACAGTCTCCCATCAGCTGACCTGCTTAAATGCATGCTTGTTAAATTTTTCACCATTACATTTTCCATCATGTGTGGAAAAACATTTCTTTATTCTTTATTTCTTCTTTGAAATCTCTTTAAAAGTTTATAGAAACCTTGACCACCTGTAGATAGAGGTGTGATAATGATTAATGTAGTGCTCCATGGTCTCTGTACTGCCTATAACATTCTTGCTATAATCACGTGGTGTGCACATCTGGTTTCAGTAGCTATTGGTTGACTCTACCTCTTTAAGTCAACAATTTGTCATCTTTAAAAATAAAAAATGTGAATTCATTAATTCCTTACATAGTCTATCAAGTTTTCTACCCAACAAAGTACCAGTACAGAAACTAAAAGCAAAGTATTTTGGGTGTGTACTTTTTCCCAGAAGAGAAACTAACAAGTAGCATTAAAATAAATTAAAACCCTAAGAACAATAGTAAATCAAAAGAATGAAGCTGATTACTTTGCTGAAAAATAAGAGGAGTTTTGGGATTTTTTTTAAGACAAGAGGTGCAACTGAAAAACGGCAATACCATTTCACAGATACTTTTATTAATATTATAATCTAAAGCAGGGAACTCAGCATGGCCTTGAATAACTAAACATCATCCTAGTGATACAACATTTCTTTTTGATATATCCCAATTTGTAGGCATATTCCCATAATTGTTCCTAAAAGCAATTTTTTTCAGAATTAAAAATACTATAAAAATTGTTTCCCAATATGTAAAAAGTTTCTGGAGGAAAGATGAATCACAGTAGCATGATTTTCCAGGGAAGGGGGAGGGGAGGGGGAAGGGGAAAAGGAAAGGAAAAGGAAAAGGAAAAAAGGAAATTTCAAGGAAAGGAAAGGAAATTTCAAGGAAATTTCAAGGAAAGGAAATTTCAAGGAAATTTCAAGGAAAGGAAATTTCAAGGAAATTTCAAGGAAATTTCAAGGAAATTTCAAGGAAATTTCAAGGAAAGGAAAGGAAAGGAAAGGAAAGGAAAGGAAAGGAAAGGAAAGGAAAGGAAAGGAAAGGAAAGGAAAGGAAAGGAAAGGAAAGGAAAGGAAAGGAAAGGAAAGGAAAGGAAAGGAAAGGAAAGGAAAGGAAAGGAAAGGAAAGGAAAGGAAAGGAAAGGAAGGAAAGGAAAGGAAAGGAAAGGAAAGGAAAGGAAAGGAAAGGAAAGGAAAGGAAAGGAAAGGAAGGAAAGGAAAGGAAAGGAAAGGAAAGGAAAGAAAAGGAAAGGAAATTTCTATATCTGTTCAAGTGATACATACAAGGAACAATAGGTGAGTAAATGGGGGATTTTTTTAGGATAGTAATTGCAGAAAATACAAGAAGTGATGTCTGTTTGTGTATGTTTTTCTTACTGTTACCTGCAACATCATTCAGATTAGATTACTGTGAACCATGGATAATAAAATCAAAATTGAATCTATGACAACATGGATTACACAGGAGTGGACATTATTATCACCACTTCTACACACCACTTTTGGGCCAGATATGTCAAAGAAATTTAAGAAGCAAGAAAACATCAAGAATTCAACTTTGCATATTGTAATTTGCCTTTTAGTGCAGGGAAGTAATTTGCTTGAGATCAGTTTATAATCCAATATACAAATGGCTGGTCAAATGCAGGTCTGATTCTTGTTTTGGAAAAGATCATGCCAGGTGGCTTTGTGTAATTGACTAATGTAAATCTGTATTCAAGTAGCTGCATAAGATGCCTTGTATTCTAACTCTAATGCATTGAGTGACTAGTGACTGCATTCTCTGAAAACACTTAATATTTCTCTGTTCAAGATGACTTCCACATGAAATGGCACCAATGGCATCCATGCTGACTTTTCAAAATTACCTTAGAAAAACACTCAGCCAGGTTAAACATGCATTCACACAAAATTCAGTATATTCAGAATTTTTTACAATTCAGAAACTAAATTGTATTGTGTAACAGAGAGGTCATAATGCAAGTTTCCAATGGTTTCTAGACATTAAAAATACACAGTGGGGTATAGCTATAGTGGCCTGCAGTTTCATAGGTACCAGCTGAAGGACCTGTATTTCAGTATAGTCAGCTTATTTGAAAGGGTTTCAGATCACTGTGGACATACTCATCCTTTGTGCTGGAAAACTAGTGCTGCCAAGAGATAAATGAAGAGCTCAATTTGTTCTTTTCAGTTTATAGAACAGTTAAAAAACAGTGGTTCTAAGACTTTCACACATTATGCAAAAAAATAATTCTGGATCAAACTAAGAGTAAAATTGTCATTTAAAGATAGTACATTTAAATAAAGATTTGGCTTCTTCTCCCAGACAAAGACAGGAGGACATGGGGTCAAGCTGTTTCAGGGAAGGTTCAGGTTGGACATGGGAACAGACTGCCCAGAAAAATGATGGACTCACCATCCTCAGAAATGTTTAAGAAACAACTAGATGTGGCACTTACTGTATGGTTCAGTTTAAGCTGTTGTTCAGTCAAAGGTTGAACTTGATGATCTTGAAGTCTTTTCCAACTTTAATGATTCTATGATTCTTTTTTATGGTTATTGGCAATGCATTTAAAAATTCATTTGGATGAAATTTTTCTTTCAGTAATACCACTGTAACTCTGATTCTACTGACATCAGCCCAATTGACTCATGCCAGAATTGACTGTTAGGCTCACACCTTGTTAAAAATCTGTTTACACCCTTTTATGTATTACAATGAAATTGCCACTAGAAACCTGACACGGTGTAAATTATAAACTGAAAAGTCAGAAAAGAGAAGCACAACAGTTAAAGTAAGTAAAAAATGCAGTGTGACTATTTGAGTGGTAAAGAGATCTATTCTTAATTTAACTGCACTGCCCTGTAAAAAATTAGTATGTACCTGACCAATGTAGAATCATGTCAGTAAAGAGGTCAAAGTCTGCAGCTCCCGAAGCCTAAGTGAATGTAATGGTGGTTAATTATGCCCCTTTTCTGAGTCTCTCAGAGAATTTTGTGGTATTTTTGTTTTGGCTAATGCACAAGGTATAAAGTGCCGATGTGTTTACATTTCCCTTCAAGTGCTGTTCTATACTATGAAAAGGATTTTTTTTTGTCTTTGTACATACTGCTTACTTACATTTATGATAACTGAGCCACCCATGTTCTCAACCTTTGTTCTTCTCTCAGTTGTCACATTGCACACTTGTTCAGTGGCCCAGAAAATCCACTGTCATATGTTATACAAGAGAAATGTTAATGTGGAGAACCACAGATTTTAAAGTAACAGCATGTCTGTTTGGGAAATGGGATTAATTCAGAACTTGAATTTTGAATTCTGCAGTTGGCTTCTCTGGGCTATGAGGACATGAAAAAGCTGCACAAGAGCAGTGCTGGCAGACTCTGCTATTTTTACCTGGAGTCAACAGAACAGATGACCTTTCTTTTTAAGAAAATGCCATTTTTGTGATGTGCTCCAGCTTCTATCGCACATCGCCAAGGTGACTTTTAATGCAGTTCCACAGAGAGTTTGGTTATGCTCTGAAAAGAGTAGCTCCTTACAATATTCCTCAATACTGAGGCAGTATTTTCTCACCTGTCAGGGAGGCAACATACATTTGTTTTTAACTTAAGGCTGAAAAATGAGGGATCTTCTATAACAGAACTTGTGGTATATGGGAATCTGGTTAGCAGAATCACTTTTCTCTCTTATTTCTGCACTCAGGATGAAAAGTGAAATGTGAGCTAATAAAACCTAGTGGTAGCTCAACTGGAAAGTCTGAGGGCTGATTTAGGTCAGGAATCAGGATTCATCATCTGAGAATTTGCAGTTCAGTAGAGTCTGAAGTTTTGATTCAGATATAGATTTAGCCAAGTTTATGTGCTGCTTTGATAAATGTATAAAAGCTGAAGAAACCAGGTAATGGCTGTGGGCTGTTTTTTTGTTCATTTTTGGTTTGGGGTTTTTTTGTGGTTTTGGTTTTTTTTTTTTTTTTTTTTGGTTGGTTGGTTTTTTTTGGTTGGTTGTTTTTTTTTGTTATATGTCTACTCTTGTGGCTGTGTATAGCACTTTAGAAATAGAAGATAGACCTGAAGTTTATGCATTTTACTTGGACATAATGCAAAAAAAAAAGTAGTCATAAAATAATATCATCCTGTATGGGTTAGCTGTCTTATAATTTTTTATTAATCTTTTCTTCTAGTTCCAAAACATTAGAGTTTTATATTTATGTTGTCATATGAAGAAGCATTTTCACTGTGCTATAATATTATAGTTATAATAGTTATAATATAGTTAATATTATAAGTTCCAGGTTAGTTGAGGCATGTTATTAATAGAATAATGTTTTGGTGCGGCAAATAAATAAGTGTGGATTTAGAGACCTCAAGTAAAGAAGTTTCTCATTTCACTGGAATCCCCCACCAATTTTCTTTACTGATTCCCTCTAATCCTTCACCTCATTACCAGACACTCCCCTTTGGATTTATCAAGAGACAATATGGAGGTATTTTGAGAGACTAATTGTGAACATGATAGTAGGAAACAGCTTATTGAGTCATTATGACAGGGTGGGTGTGGGAGGAGAAAATAAACAACAAAAGCCGAGAGTATGTTAAGCCATACTTTTTTTTTTCCATCAGAAGATTCCAAAATAATTTACATGGGGACATATGGGGAAACTGAGGAAGCACAATGGCTGCTGCTAACCACCTTTTCTGTACTTTTGTTTGTTGCTCCCTTTGTTAGTTTGCAAGTATTTAATTAGCAGTAGAAATTGAAGGAAAACCAGAACTGAAAGCTTAGACAATTGCACTAAGAATGAAAGAGGAAAGGAGATCCCAGAGGGAAAACTATGGCTCCACATGTTTACAATGAACTCCTATAAACTGTGTAACAGTGACTTAGGCCACTGCAACTGTTCTTAACCATGCAGAAGAAACAAATTTTAGGAAAGCAAGTGGGAAATAAAAATTTCCATAACATGGAAAAAGAAGTAGAAGTGTACTGTAATTATCACAGAACTAGTGGAATTTTAGAGAGGAAAAACAAAAAAAAGCATCTGAAATGAGAATAACATCAAAGTTTACTGTAAAAGAGATGATAAGTTTATTTAATTTGTTTTAATTTCTGTCCTGAAAATATCAAATTTAATGATCTTTTGAATTAGTTGTAGAAGGGATTTCTGTTCTGTCACTACTAGATTCATTACTTATAAATTTTGTCATTAGTGGGCAAGCAAAAGCTAAGTTTTAAGTTTAAGCTAAACTTAGCTGGTGCTGTAAGCTCAGAACCTGTAAGAATACAAACAAAGTTTAATTTTGCTGCCAGGAAGTTAAAAACTGAGATGTTGAGTGCTGGAGAGAAAGGGACCTGGGAAAAAGATTATTTTGATTTCTATTAGATTGTGGATAGAGAGAAACTGCTGTATGTTAGCATGCCCCCAAAAATATCAATTATCCAAAGTCTCTTCTTTTATGGTACAGAACTTTACTCACATCTGATACAAGGCTGGGTATAAAAAGACCATTGTTATCTTGGTGTCTTTTGGCATGTGCTTCTTCAATAACCTTCTACTGTGCCTGCTGTCATATCTGACCTGACTGATCATCCAGGTGTCTGGGGATAATGAAAAAAAGAAATGTATTAGGAAAATCGGCAGTGTCTCTGGCTTTCCTCTAAAGACAGCAGTCTAGGAATCTATTATATGTGCAAAACTGCTTATTGCTTTTTCAGCAATCAGCCTAAATGTCTGGAGTGTGACAAAGAACAGGTTGAAGAAACTGTACCAGAGTTTCTTAGATCAGCTAAATATAGGGGCATTATAAACAATTTTTGTTTGCCCAACACTTAGAATCTTTCTAAATCAAGTTGAAAATTTTCTGCATTAGCTCTCCTTTTTATTCTAATTAATTTTTTTTATAATTTTCAGTATTCACTCTGAAAATTTGCTTGTAACACATAGCCCAAGAACAGAAAAATACTTTTTGGTTTGTACTTCTGAAAAAACCTTCCACAATTTGAATACTTGAAATTTGAATTTGAATTTCATTTCAAGAATACTTGAATACTTGAATACTTGAAGTGAAAGGTGAGTTGCAAGCCAGGAGTTTTAGGAAGAAAGGCTCTTTTAGTTTTTGTTGTTGTTGTGGGTGTTTTTTTGATAATGCATTAATAATAAAAAGAGCAATAAGAATTGCTTTCAGATATTAAGAAAAACAGATTTACTGTCATAGAGGCATTGTATACTAATGTCTTCTACTAACTAACTGCTGATAGATTTGAGCAAGTTATTGAATACTCTGACAAAATCTAGGAAAAATACTATGCACAATTACTTAACTCTTACATTAATAGAGGAATGGTGTCTACATACCTAGTAGAATATGCATGAAACCAGCTCTATCAAATTGCTCTTAACTGATGCAGTCTTGCTCAAATCACTGTAATTATTTTAGTTTCTTGAGCAAATCTCCCCTCTTCTGTACTTCACGGGAGTAATGTGAGGGTTAAATTATCAGCTTCAAGTGCACCGGTTTTGCAGAAGGGGAGGACAGCTAGTCATCAGAGTTCAATTAGCCCTGCAATTGGGTAGATGATCTGTCTTGACACAAAATATTCCTCAATATTTGCAGAATTCTTGTCTGCTATTTCTTTCCAAACCATTTCACCAAGCCTAACTAACCTCATAGATCTTACAGCCAAAGGAACCAAGCACTTTTTTCCCATAGATTTATCTACTTTTTCTTTTCATTTTGGCTTATTTTTTTTCTACATAGTAAGCTGAGGCTCAAGTCCTCACTCACATACTTTGTACATCTCTTAAATTTAGTAGCAAACCTCAGGCTCTACATTTTGTTACCAAGCCAATATATATTTTGATCTACCAGAACATGCATTATAACATAATGAGAGCAAAGTTTTCGTTTGAAACATGTTCCTGCTTAAAAAAAAATTTAATATGAGTCAATTAAGTAACCTACGACACACATGCGATTGGTCTACTTAATCTAATGGCCTAACAATGAAGTCAGCCAGTTCCTTGGACAATGTGTCCCAATGTCCAGTGACTGTCTCAGTGTGAAATGTTTTCCTAATATCAAATTTAAAACTCCCCTAGTTCAACTTGTGATAATTTCCTCTCATCCTGTCGCTTGTTACTTGGGAGAAGAGACTGCATCCTCCCCCACCTTGTAGTTGTTGAAAGTGACAAGGTCGCCCCTGTACCTCTTTTTCTCCAGGCAGAACACACCCAGCTCCCTCAGCTGCTGCTCATAAGATTTATGCTGCACACCTTTCCCAGCTCCACTGTCCTTCTCTGGACTCATTTCAGCACCTTAATGTCTCTCTCAGTGAGGGGCCCAAAACCAAACATGGGATTTGATACACAACCTCACAAGGATATGCAGGGATTTTATCTGTAGAGAAGCTTCAGGGCTTAGCTTTCTACATGACTTACCTCAAGATATCATTCTGAACCACAATATGTGTTTTTCAGTTAGATCAGATTAAACAGCATCCAATAACCACATTTTACCTTGTCTAGTTGTATGATGAGTCATACTAAAATTACTGCTTCATACAATGTTTTTTTAATGCAAAAATCAAGAAGTTAATGATCTTCATTGCAAAATTTAATGTTTATCTTTAGCATTGCTTGACAGAAACTGTACCATAATATCCATTAGTGGGACTTCTCAGGAGAGTTATCAGAGAAGGAACTACTCTTACAATGTTTCTTATATCTCTTTTATCTGTTTATTTTCTAAGTTTTCCCCAGCTTTATGTATGAAGGCTGATTCTTGTAGCTTGCAGCAAAAAATATTTCTTAAACTGATGCCAGAATTTAGCATTTTGCCAAGCTTACAGAAAAACCAGCATTACTGTATTTGATTTATGTATTTCTGCATTATCAAGAAAAACGATGCTAACAAACACTGAAAAAATGCAAAAACTTTATAATTTAAACTAGTATGTTTTTATTTTTATTCTGATTCAACAAATAAGATCACTTTAGTTTTTTGAAGGATATTATTATTTCAACAAATTTAATTTATTAATATTGAGTTTAATTTCTCCATCTTTCATTTTTCTGATTGAATTTTTGAGGAACTAAATTATCTCCCATGACAATACCATATTTTTAAAAAGTATGGCTCCTGTGTTGGATTAAACCCCAGAAGTATCTAAATCCCACAAGGATCCTAAATTCTCTATGCAAACTTTTTGTCTCTACCTTTAGATATCTACTCAAGTGAATGATTTTTCTACACATGAGAACTCCTGGTTACTCTTTTCAAAATTAGTCTCCAACTAATGGCCTACATATGGAAAACCTATGAAAAAAAAATCTGTTATTAGATATTACTGCTCTTTAGCCAGCCTCCCTTCTGCTTTCTGTGGACCCATTCAAATGTGATATTAATCATCTAGGTACCTTTGTGTCTACAAAGGTAGACAGTTTGTTGCTGTAAATACATGTTAATGTCATTCTTGGTTGGTGACCTTTCAGTTACCATGAAGATAAATAAAATGTCTGAAAATCTTTCTGTAGAGTCCTTTTATTATATGAACTGCACGCCCACAATTATATCTTTAGTGCATATTTTTAGCATTACGAGGTCCATTGTAATTGTTAACAGCAATGTTTTACTGTGGAGTGACTTGACTTTATGAAAATAAACCAAAGGCAAATCTCAGTTTTACATGAAATGGAGATTGATGATTTTGAAGAGGAAGACATTGTAAAGCTTTTGTAGTTTTGTACTAAATTGCAGTGAATTAGCTGGAACTCTCTGTTTTGTGATTTGCATCATGAAAGATGAAAATGTGAGAGACATTGATACACTCCATCTTGATGCAGTTTTCTTCTGACGTATTCATACTTCTGGGCATGTATCAGGCAAGTATATTTCGCCATGTTCCTTGAAAATAGTAGAACTTTATGCTGAGCTTTACTTTCCTTTTGTTTACTGGGAAGTTTATATACACAGAATAAATACTCATCCATCAGGAAGTTCCTTCAAACACTAGGGCCTTGTACCTCATCAAGGTCTCAAGTTTTTAATAGAATATTTTCAAAAGAAGTTTGACCTGTATCCCATGATTTTGTTATTTAGGGTTTTTTTTTTAATAAAAATCTCATTGTTGGACATTGGAGTGGTTTTGCTTTTGTTTGTTTGTTTGTTTTTTGCAAACCACACATTTAAAAAAGTAAATATTACAGCTAAATTTTACTCCTATCAATAAGTTTCCATATTTTATCAAAGAAATTATCTTCACAAAAAGACTAGGTCCAAACTTAGCCTATGAATACATACTTAAAGTTAGGTGTTGGGTTAATTTTACTAAAGGAAATGGGAAAATTTACATAATTGGGTAAGAATGAAGAAAGATGCTATGCAGTTTTTAATTGTTGAAGAGGAAATACAGGTACAATTAACCCCATATGTTGTCTTTGGATGTAAAGATGGCTCTGTCTGTACTTAACACACAGAATTTTTCAATGTCAGTATTATTTTAAATTTGCATCATTTTTATGAGCCTTTACAGTGTAGCCCAATTCTTAGGCTTGTCCAGGTCTCTCTGGATTGCATCCTCTGCTTCAGGTGTGTCAACAGCTCCACTCACCTTGGTGTTATCTGCAAATTTGTTGACAGTACACTTGATCCCTTCATCTAAGTCATTAAGAAGGTATGAAATAATACTGGTCTCAATACAGACCCCCAGGAGACCCCACTTGTCAATGATGTCTTCAGGGACTCATCCCAATCAACAAAGTTGTATCTCCAGTTGTAATTTTATGGCTGGAATTGCAGACTGAATTACTTTGAAATCTTTCACTTTTGTTTTGCATTTCTGTTACTGATAAGTAAGGCTTTATAAAAGAGAGGCCTTGTAAAATCATGGCTTAGGCCTGTTACTTCAGCTGAGTAAAGGACTATGGGAAAGTGACTCAGCTGAATTAGGGTTAGAAAAACAAGTTTGATAACCATCATGTGTACACATCGTGGTGGATGGTGGTTGGTTGAATTACATTTGTTATGATTTAAAATTATGTAATGATAACCAGCTAACTGCCTAAAAAGCCAGGGTTTCTGCAATAAAGTGGCTCTCCTTTGCACTGCCTGGGAACTCTGTGTCACTACAGATCCTCACCTCACACATTTCTATATAACTATTCAGTAATTTTTTTTTATAATCTGTAAACATTAGTCACTTAGTCTTATTCTGCCCCAAAAGAAAGAATGACTTTGAAGAGGAGCTGTAAGCAGACAGGGTCACCTTTCTGCAACTTAATGCAGAAGTAAGATTGATCTAGGACTTAAATGTGTGGTTTACATATCAGTAAAAGGCATTTTCAGACAAATATATTGATTAGATATTAATAGCTTTCTCAAAAGTCTATGCTTTTCCTTATGCATCAAACCTCTGAGAAATGTCATTTTCTAATCTGAAGGAGCAGTTACACACTTTAATTTTCAACTATATATAGTTTAGATAAGCTAAAACTTAGGCTTATGGCTTCACCATAATTCCTACAGGAAAAGATGTGAGATTTAGTGTTTCGAAAATGGTAGCACATTGGTAAATATATGTCAAGAGACACAACTCAATGTCTTTTCTAAGCTTATAAAACAGCCTTAAACCACTAATTTCCTCTTTTCTTACAATGAAACTTCAGAATTGTAAGACGTTATGATGTATGGTCATGTCTTGCACAAATAAAACAATATGTGACTAGAGGAAAATGATTAGGAGGGAAAAGAAGCCATATACCAGCTGCAGTGGCTGATGTGTTGATATACATACTAAATGAAGGGCAACATATGGCACAGGTTGTGCTGCTTTTATGATATGCAGAAGTACTTTATTCCCTAGCTCTTTTTTTTCCTCCAAAACAAACTTCAAAATCCAAAACTTAATGAGCAGCATTACCTTTTTGCCATGAAGGAAATTTCTTGAATGGGAGTTTAAATAAAACTGAAAAGCTGTAACAGTTGTTTATTGTTATAAAATAACTTGCTCAACTCCTCTAATTCAATGTGTCATACGAATTGTGGTTAAATAACCATAGCTTATTTTGAAACACAAATTAATTATCTATTACAAGCATGCTATTGCTTATCTCTTTCAAAGTCTCATTAGTATGCAAATGACTCTAATTAGGTCACTGTCAGACAATATTTGTGTAGAGTCACTTTCCAAGGTTTTATGTGATGGTTTTGGTTCCTAAATATTCATAAACAGTTCTCCTAAAATCAGCTTTACTTAATAGGGATCCTTCTGAAAGTCTCATTAGTTCGTGGGAATTAATCTCAGATGGCAAAGAAGAAAAAATATTATTTTCTTTTTTTTTCCAGAAGATGATATCTTCCAATTTCCACACACAGTATTAACAGATTAGAGAGAGAGTATTATATTTTTAATAGGAATTAAATTTTAAAAGTCTTGTCAGAAAAACTGGATGTGTTGTCTTTGATCTCTTGCTTGCCTTGATAAGGAGGTGAAGACAAGAAATGGAAAACTTTATGAGTCAGGAAGAAAGTCTGATGCATTGAAAGATAGGTACTGCAGACTAGAATTAGCATGTGCAGTTGTAAATATATACTTATTTGTTGTTTTAATGTGTATAACGTTTAGAATATGACTTTTTAAAAATTTTATGACTTTTTAAAAATCTTGTACAAAGACAGGGATACAGAATAAAAAACCATTTATGAATCAAAGAAAATTACCCCCAGAAAATAAAGTTTTGAAACTTAAAAAATTATGATACTACCTTGCAAAAATAGAAAGCAGACATTTTTCTTGTCCTTCTTGTCCTTCTCTTCCTTCTTGTCCTTAAGAAAAGGGAAAAGAGAGGGGAAGGGGAAGAGAAAGAATTCTTTTTTAGTGGAGGTCAGTCTCTGGATATGCCATGATTAAGAATAAAGTAAAAATTAATTTAGACAAATTAAAAATAAAAGAGAATTTTTCATCATCTGTAGAATTTCATTTTAATGGTCCACATATATGCATCATAGCTCTTTTTTTTAAACTGATGGAATGAATATCTTGATAGCAGAATTTTTATTTAAAAGAAGTAACAAACTATGCTGATTTTGGCTGAGGTAGAGTAAGTTTCTTCAGAGTGGCTGGTGTGGGACTGTGTGTTTTGGATTTGTGCTGAACACAGGGTTGATAATATGGAGATGTTTTTGTTATTTCTGAGCGGGGTTTAAGCAGACAAGGCCTTTTCTGCTTCTCGTACTGCTACACTGGTGAGGAAGTTGGGGGCACAGGGGAGGTTGGGAGGAGACACAGCCAGGACAGGTGACCCCAACTGACCAAAGGGATGTTCCAGACCATGTGGCATCGTGCTCAGTGTATAAAGTGGAGCAAGAAGGAGGAAGGGTGGACATTTCGAGTGATGGTGTTTGTCTTCCTCTTCCCAAGTCACCATTACATGTGATGGGACCCTGCTCTGCTGGAGATGGCTGAACTCCTGCCTGCCCATGGAAGCAGTGAATTCATTCCCGGTTTTTCTTTGCTTGTGTGGCTGTTGCTTTCCCTATTAAACTGTCCTTGTCTCAACCCTTGAGTTTTCTAGCTTTTCCCCTTTCAAAACTCTCCCCAGTCATGCTGGTGGGGAAATGAGTGAGCAGCTGTGTAGAGCTTGATTGCTGGCTGGGGTGAAACCACAAAACAAACAAACAAACAAACAAAAACCCACAAAACAAACAAACAAAAAACAAACAAACAAAAACCCAAAAAACCAACCAAACAAACAAAAACCAGTAAATTGACTGCTACTGTGTGTACTGTGTGTAATCTAATGAATTATCTCATTTCAGATTAGTTCTCCAAATATTTTAGGCTCAATATCATCCAGAAACAAAATCCTTCTTCCTATAAAATACATGGACAGTTTCTACCATCCCTGCAGAGTTCACAACAGGATGAAATTCACAGATAGAGAATTTGTATTGAAATAGTATAGTGCTATACTTCACATAATTTTTAAGATAATTTGAAGAAAGAAAATTACCTTTGATGTTAAGTGCCATGATAAAATAAAACATATAAACTACTATTTGAAGATGAATACTTCTTCCACAGAAAGTTGCAAAATTGTAATGGAAGTTATTAATTGAAAGATTTTGCTGTATTCATCATAATATTTGTAATTTAGATACTGTAATAAAGAAATCACTAGATAGTTCCAGTTGGGCTGTATTTACTGTTTTACTCTGTGGTCTACTGTTGATTGTTAAGCACAGTGAAAATATTCTGCATAGCTTGTTCACAGTCATGGAGCTGCAAAGGGTCATTTCTCTCTCTCTCTCTCTCTCTCTCTCTCTCTCCACTCCGCCCCCCACCCCCCACCACCCCATCTCTCCCCTAAGTAGTACTTTGGTATTCCTCTAGGAGATGGATCTGCCCCTCTGAAAATAAAACCAATCTTTAGACAGCTGAGAATGGAGCAACACTGCTGTATTACTGCCTCATTACTAAAACAAATAGAGTTTGGATACTGTGAATGAACAGTCTGTCATTGAAGTTAGGATTCCAAAGGGAAAAGCTTAGAGGATTAACACAGAAAGAAATTTAATCTTAAAACCCTTCTTGAAATCCAACATCAACTCCCAGAAGACTCAATGAAAGATAGGGGCGAAGAAATCATGAAGGAGATGTGGACAACAGAACTACTTTATCTCACTGTTGGGTTTTGTTTGTTTGTTTTTAAACTATACTTTTATTCTTATGCCAGGAAAGTGTTTACTTTTTAATATACTACATGTCCATGGTCTCTGGGAACCAGCAGCTCTTAATGATATGTAGCATTTAGAAACATTTATGTGACATTTCTACAACATGCATAGCCAGCATTTCCCCATAAAGAGAAAAATTGACTGCAGGTTTTGTTTGGTTAGACACTTTTTTATTTGTCCATATTGGAAAGATGTTGCAAACATTTTTCTAGTGTCAGTGCTTTTACATGTGAAAAGTGCACACAATTGAATAGGTGTCCTGTTACTTCTTATATTAACACCATATTTAATATGGTGGTCTCCTATTGATTCTTATTACATATTCAATGTTCTGTGCTCTTTTCACGTTCCACTTTCATTGAAATTCTGCTTGGATTTGCTTTCTGAATCTAAATTTTCTTGGAGAGATGTTTTAGAAGTCCTACAGTCTTTTAATTTTCTTTAGGTTAAAAAAAGTGGAAGTTAGCAGACAACTGCATCTTGGAAAAATATTAGAAAACTTTGCATCATAGTCGTCTTCATACAAGAACTCAATTCAAATTAGAACAGATTTGAACTATGTTCTCCTCTCCTCTCCTCTCCTCTCCTCTCCTCTCCTCTCCTCTCCTCTCCTCTCCTCTCCTCTCCTCTCCTCTCCTCTCCTCTCCTCTCCTCTCCTCTCCTCTCCTCTCCTCTCCTCTCCTCTCCTCTCCTCTCCTCTCCTCTCCTTTTTTTTCTTCCCAATGTGGCATTTATTTTAGACTGTGTTCCAGTCTAAACAGTCAAAGTATTATTGTGGGAATGAACAGTCATCTATTTAGCTGCCTATACTTAGGACTAAAATGGGATTTGGAAAGATTATTAATCATTATTATAAATACAAGCAATTAAGTTGGGAGATTTTCAAAGTTAGACAACACCCCATTTTGGCACGGCATGAAACTATGAAGTATTTCTGTCTTTCATCTGAATGAAATGAGTCTATAACCAGAAATCTCATTCCATACTTCTAGTGTTGATTGCAGAAATAAATTTTTATGCCTGACTTGCCTTCCTATCTTTCATTCTTTCTTTGCCCCTGTCGTTCCTCCTCCCTGCCCCCTTCTTTCCTTCTGAGGTGCTTACACATGACATTTCTAGACTGGGACTTGTTAAAAAAATTTTAGGAATGTTGAAAGGTTTTCCAGTTCTCCCTAAATGACATTTTAATGTAACATTGTCATTTATTAAAAGAAGTGGTCTGAAGGCATAGTCCAATGCCTACTGAATTGTACATTTCAAACTGAGCAGTTTAGATGCTGAGTTTGAAAGGCTCAGGGTTCACACCTGTTTTCTCAGACATTTTGGTGATACCTGGCATTGTGATATTACATGTCTTAGAAGTGGTGATGTTGTGGACTTTACTATGTATCAATTGTATGTTAGCTGACTGCATTGCAAATTAATTGTTAGGGTTTTTTTACAGAGAATATATTCTATAAGGAAATTCTGTAAAAAAATCACAGAATACCTTAAGTTTATTTCCATTACATTTTTTTCATATAATTTCAACATTTACTTAGAGTGCATTTACTTAAATTGTTAATGTTAAATCAGGGTAAAGTGTGACTTACATTATATTTCACTTGAAAATTGCTCCTGAAGGAAGGGAGGAAAAGACAGAGAAGGAAGTATATGAGTAAGAAGTATATGAATAAGAAATTGCATTTAAGGGTGTAGCAAATTTTTTACAAAGTCTGTGACCCTAATTAGAAGTGCCCTCTAATTTAAATTACATATTAAGAAATCACAAAAATTTGGAAATTTACTTTTTTTTTTTTTTTTTTTAATTTGATGTCTGGGTTTTGTACTTTTTAGAAAAATACTAATAAGCAAGACACAAGTAGGTAAGCCCTTTATACTGAGAGGGCAAATAAATTTTCATGTTCATAATAAATGATTGATCCAGCCTCAGGAAAGATTAGGGTGATGTTCTCCCTTCTCATTCCTGGAACACCTCTGTCTCTGCTTCTTGCACATTTTTCTGTCACTTTTTTCTCACAGGCTCTAAAGAGCTGTACTACAACTTTTATTCACTGGGTTTGGACCAAAAAAAAACCAAAAAACCAAACATTTCAGGGTACAAAGGACAGTTTTTTAGTCAAGAAATCATTGAAAGATAGCCTTTATTTATTTTTTGTAATATGCAGTATGTATTCTTATAGATTGGTATATTTACCAATTTTATTTAGTTTAAAATAATCAAGATTTATTCAATATAACTAATATAAAGACTGCTGTGCAGATATGGACTGGTTTCTGCATTTGATAAAAGACTTCTCATTTCCCTAGAATTTAATTGCAAGAACATTTTAATCCCACCAGCTAATTGACTTCTTTGTTCTGACTGCAGTACTTGTTCTTTCATAAATAAATAAATAAATAAAACCTTCCCACTTTCCCTCTCTCTGCAAACTAAAGTCCTGCATACTTGCCTGCCTATTTTGTGCTAGCTAATGAACTCAGCATGAGTTGTCAACAGGCTTTTGAACTGCTCCATTGTTCGCATGTGTTATGCAGATGCTATGTGTCAATATCAAGCATTACTTACCTTAACTTGCTGCCTGTCCTTTAGATTTTAGCTCAGAGTTGTTGCTCAGCCAAAGTCAAGGTTAGACTCATCTTATATGGGCAATAGAAGAAAAGACAAGGAGATATGTGCCATTTCACCCTCAGAAAAAGTTCTTACCAGTGCAAATAAAATCCCCCCAAAGTTCTTAGTTGCTGAGAAAAAGATGTGCTCCAGTAGGTATTATTAGCTGTAAAACATCCCTATAAATATGAAAAACAGCAGAAATTGCTTAAAAGTGACAAAAGTAGCAGCAATATTTTGTATATTAGTCATGGAAATACTTTTGTGGTTTTTGCAAGCAATTTTATTGTGATTTTAATTGGTTTTTACCTAAATTCATTTTGAAAGAAAGAATGTTTCTTTCTAAAATTGCTACTATGTGAGGAGTATGACAGTGTGATGAAGTCTAAAAGTGCACAATAAAGACTACCTAATTCTTGAATATAATATACACCTAAATTTTAGTTACCTCTTGAGAGCCTGATTGCTTGCACTCATTTGCTTGTCCGTGAAGAGCAGTGGAAGCCCCACAAAGCCTCCAGCATGAGACAGTGTCTGTAAATGAGGTCTTGCTTTATGAGAGTTAGGTTAGGAGCATTTTGGTTTGGCTTTCTCTGACTGCCTATTACAAAACCATGGCTTGTGTTCTGTATTCATCATCAAGCCTGTTCCCTTCACCAGCAAAAAGGGCCCAAAAAGCTCCACTGGGTTTGGCTAGGAGGACTGCTCTTCATTCTTTTCCTTTGCCTGCTTAGCTTGGATTCAAAAATGCTTTCTGGAAAAGCTATTTTGGGGATGTTGTGAAAGAGAAGGAGAAAAATCCCTTTTCAAAGGACATATTTTAGCTGATAATGGAGAGTCAACACCTAGCTCTATGCAAGAGCTAAAGAAAACAAGACACAATACTCACATTCCTACAGCGCGCAATATTTCATAAAATGGGGACTTGGAAAAAATGAAATCTAATACTTTAGAATACCCAGGGATTTATCTGGAATTTTTTTACTTTTGTGTATGATACTGAATGCTTTCCCTTTATAGCAATACTTTGAGCTTCATAGAAAAGGACTCTCAAAGAGCACTATAAAAATCTGGTAAAATTCAAGATACTTTTTCAGTACATAAAAATGTCACAACATTAAAGTTCATTATCTCTAGTCCTCTAGGACTAGAAGTGAGAACAACTAGCTCCTATTTGAAAAATGTTTTTTCCTTTTACAGTGAAATCACTCCCCATAGATGGGAAAATCTAAAATACCTTTTTGAATATATTGTAGCCATATTTTTATATGACATTTGAAACAAACGAACAAACAAACAATAGTAAAATATCTTACATGCATGTTTAACACCAAAGTAAATTATGGGTTAGAGTGATTTGCTTATGTATCATGAAAATCCAGCTTTTCAATTTTTTTTTTTTTTTTTTTTAACAGACATATTGCAGTCTTGTTATTATACATGATTATACATGGGGCAGTGTAGAAATCAGTACTAATATTTGAACAGGGAAGTTTTGGACCTGATCAGGATTTTCTGGAAGTCAAGAAACTTTATTCTGGAAAAAAAAAGAAGGTAAATATTTCATAACTAAAACACAGCTTAGGAAAAAAACCCTGTTGGAAATGGCCTTCTGATACCAAAAGAAAAGAGAAAAGTAAATTATGGATGAAGAGGGAAGTAAAAGCAAATTATTCAAAATAAGAATAACAATTAGATAAAGCTAAATGTTAGGTAAAATAAACTGAGGATAAGCTCTATTTCCCCAAGGAATAAATTATCAGTGATAACTCATGAACACATTCAAATTAAGTGTACATGGTAGGAATGTCTAAATTATTGATCAATTCTTCAATAACAGTAAAATGAATCAGTGATTTATTGGACATTTTCCATTACCCGTTTTTATTCTATGAAAAGTCATTTAAGTAATGGAACCATTTTGCATCATGAAATAACCTTCATCTTACAGCATTTTTCAGTGATTACTGGGGGAAACGGTCTTTGCAGTCTGTTGGGAGGGCTGATGGCCTGTGCATGTGGTAGAGTCATACTCATCTTGTGTCTTACCTAAATAATATTAAAGATCAAAACTCATCTTACATGTTTTACTGTCTTTGCTATTCTACTGCTTCACCGCCTGCTTTTTGTGGTTACCTTCATATTTCTGAAGGCTTTGTATCAAAAATGTGGTTTCCTACTCTTTGCTACTTGTTCTTTTTTAATTCAGCTGGCCTTAGGAAGGTGGCCCTCCCACTCAACATGGAAACTGAACCATCTGGCTGACAAAAGGCAAAGACTTTTGATCTCTAACAGAAACCGCTGAACCTATAAAACCAATTAAAACCAAAGAATCTGCAAAAATAAAAGTACTACCGCAGACTTACATATTAACCATTATTTATGCAGTAATTATAATATTCATAGTTGATAAAAGAACAGCAAAGTTCATAAAGAAGAACAGGAGTTCATAAAGATGAGAGAATAAAGCCAACATTCAAATTCAATAATGCAGAAGACTCAGAGAAACATAGAATTTCATATAGTTTGAAAGGGCCCTTAAAAATCTTCTAGTTCAAAAGCCCTTGCGATAGCCAGGGACACCTTCCAATATGATCCATGATTAATTAAAAGATATATTAAAATTTGATCTATACTATTTTCCATAAAGATTTGTTATGATATATTTTTAAAATTCTTGTATTGTAACTAATTAAAAATTTATATTTTTAAAATCTTAAATAGCATATTGGGAGGAGACTAGTTTTAATAAGTTTACATTTTGGGAGAGGTTTCTTACTGAAGAAAGAGTAAAAGTTTTGTATAAATAAATCTCATTTTAAGAAATACATATGATTAAGAAACATGTTTTCGAGTTAGGAAAGTACTGGAGGTAAGTAATCCTAATGTTATATTTCATAAAACTTCTAGGCTTCACATGTGTAGCAACAGATCTTTCATATGTAATTCAGAATGTGAATATATATAGATATTTTTGAGTAAAGAAATGCTCATCAGATGAGCTTTTAACTCAGGAGAAAACTTCTGTATATCTCTTTTCCTTTATTTCTATGTTTTGTATAAATTTTAAGTGGTTATTTTTTTCCCTAACAATTCCAAAACTATCTTAATTGTATACTTCCACTTCCATAATATTTTTAATTGATAACTCAATGATAATTTCAGTCTGTTACATTCTGATTAGATAAGTTGGTTTTTAAGTTATAGGAAGGAATGCTCAATTTATTAGCCACTGCATTTTTTCAATGAAAGTTTGTTACTCTTTTGGTTTTTAAAAATGAGAATGACACAAAGCTGTTTCAGGGAATCAAATCTTTCACTCCTTTACAGTGTTTATGTAGATGTGAGGCCCATCTGCACACTAAGTATGCCCTTTCTTTTAGTGGTAAATCCTACTTCTGCTGGCACAGAATTGTCTAGGAGTTTAATGGACCACATTAAAGAGGAGAAAAGTTGTATTATTTCAATAGGAATTATTATTCAAGAATTATCTGCAAGTACTTGGGCATGCTGAATCTTCATTTGTCATTACTTTTCATAAATACTGTCCATGGTCTCTACTGAAGTCTGTTTGTAATTCTTTTGCTGTCCATTAAGCTTCACTAGACTCTGTAGGGTTATACATTACCTGTGCAAATCTGCAAAATACTTTTCTTACCCCATGACTCGTGTAAAGGAATTCAGAGTTGCTATGTTTTGCCCTTTGACAAGTATTTATATTCTATTCATGCAGATAGATACAGAAAGTTGTGTGGAAGTTTTAAAGAAAATTTATGAAATCTTGAGAAACATAACCATTAAGTGAATCATCTGATGGTTGGCTGGTTTTAAAGGTGACTCTACATATTTATTGCAAATTTTACAGACACAGACTATAAACCATCAACCCAATGTATAAACATGATAAATCTTTCCACTTGAACATATGTCTTTCACCGCAACTATATGGTTAGCTAAAGTTGTGGTACCTCCTTCCTATGACAAAGTAATCAGAGCTGAACCAATTTAAACAAATTTGACCTTGAAAAATATAAAGCTCATTTATTCTAGGGAGTGAAGGGACCATATTTAGTTTGAGTTAGTTGACAGATGCATATAGATTATCATCAGAGGCAGAAATCCTGGTTGTGCTGAAGTCAATGTAAAATTCAGTGACTTCAGTGGAACCAGGATTTTGCGCAAAGTGTTGTAAGCAACTGGTCTGGTGGCGTCTAGATTTGAGATGCACTTGTGAAGATTTGCGAGTGTGTTTGATTTCGGTTGCCCTTGTGGCACCACAGATAATCTGTCATCTACTCAGTTAATATTCCTTTGATAAACAGTTTCTACAGCAATTATTATAAAGGAGTGTCTTTGACATGGAGGACAAAAATGCTCAAAGTATACTTTGATAGCTAATAAGGGACTTTTTTTTTTTCTCCAAGATGTATGTGTCCTTCCTTGTCTCAAAAGAACTAAAAAGCATCCTGGCACCTCAGAAAATAACAGGGAGATATGATTCAGTTTTTCTTGTCAGCCTACAATTTTTACTAATGGGCATATTGTCCTGGGGTTTCTTTCATGTGTGATGTAACAGCAAAATATATTTTAGCAGTAATTTCTAACTGAGAACAAGATTCTGCTGTGTCTGACATCCAACCAGCCATGAAGAGAGCTAAATACAGTGGCTGCCCTGGAGAGAATCCAGCAGCCACCCCACATGAGAGCAGTATATAACAGATGGGACTGGGATGACTGATTTAATTAGAATATTTTAATAGAAGAATGGAGAAACATTACACAGCTCTATCAGTTAGTGAAAAACTCCATTAAATTCCCCAAATTAATTGTTCCATAGGGAGAATATGTCAAATAAAGCATGTCTCACTGTAATCTCTCTCTCTTTTTTCCCTCTTTCTCTCTCTCCACCTCTTCACCCCCACATGTTTTTTGGTGGGGATTTTTTTGCCATATTTAGGGACATTCTGGCTGATCATCATGGAATTGAATCTATTACATGCCACTTATGATACACCTAAAACTCAAAGGAGAAACAAGCATTTGGATATGCTTAAATATTTATCTAGATCTATTAAATAAAATGCTGAATGGCTGAAAGCTTTTGAATTTTTTGGATGCTTTCTGTTCTAAAGATTTTTTTATTGTAAAAGTATCTTTCCTAATCATAACATTAAGAAAAAAATATTTCTTACATTTCAGATATGATGTGACATTTTTCCAAAAGACAATTAATTTAGGTGTTTTTGGGAAGTTGTTTTTTAGTTAATAGAAAATAGGTAATATCATGTATTTTGGTGCCTACTAGGATCATAAGAATTAAAATAAATGGATTTTTTAAACTTTTTTTTGGAAGAAATCCTAAAATAATTTAATGTAAATCCTTTCTAATCTCCAAGTAACATCTCATTATATTGTCCCAGGAGAGAGAGTTCTTTAAACTCTTTCCAGTTCTTAGTAGAATCCATATTAAATAATTTTAACCAGATAAAAATTTCATTTGGGAGTTTGAAAAAACTTATATATTAGGAAATAAAGCAAGCCTGCTGATGCTAATGAAAGAATGGCATACCATAAAGCTTAGCAACACAGTGCTTGATGATAATTCAGTTGCTGGAATAATGGAATCTATATCAATTGAGCATGACAGAATCTCCTATTCAGTAATTGTTCAAGTGCAAAGAAGAACAAATAGTCTAGATAAGAGCACAAGAGCAGAATCTCAGTATTATTTTACAGGACCTTCCTATTAAATCAAATTATAAACGGTCAGTACCTACTTTAAAGAACATTTAAAGAAGACAAACAGAATACTTAATAATAATAATCATTATTGTTCAAAGTGGGGACAGAGTTCTTTTTACTTAAAGAAAAGCTTTACTTGCTGAAAATGATTAGTCACCACGGTCATATTTTTATCTTTCCTATCAAAATTAAGGATGTTGCATTACTTGAATGTGAAATTTTGCGAAACAAGGGGTTTTTTTAAATATAAAATAAGGATGACATGTTTGGTTGAGGCCTTGTTTGACATATGATGCACAGTCATTTTAATTTTCACTATGATTTCACTGAAACAACCGTTTTCATGTTGGATTTTTTCTTTTTTATTTTCTTGGAAGATTTTTATATTAGAATTTAATTCCACAGTTTTGTAGCTTTTTAATCTATATTACTCTTGGCTTTCAAGAATGGTACCTAACAAAAGCATACATAATCACTCCCCATTGACGAGTAACTCATGACTGACCTTGGATTTTTTTTTTTTCTATGCAATATTTGGAAGGGTACTTTTTACAAATAAAAAACCCACCCCAAAATGAAAAACAAAAAAGGAAAATACATACTGCCTATTATGTGGCCTGTAAGTTTGAACTCCTACATTTTTCATTGAGGAGTGATTCAATGTGACATATACGAGTTTATTTTCTTTTCTCTGCTCTATTTCAGCAGGAGTCTTGATCAGAATCTTAAAACTATCAACTGTGCCATATCATTCTGACATTGATGTGTCGTAATAAAGAAATTATTGTAACATGGAGAATGCAATTGATGGTACAATTGATGCCTCAGTCAGAACCACTGTTCAGGTTAGAATTCACGACATCTTAGGCAACACTAAATCAAAGTTGTTCCTTAAATTCTCCGAGTTTTGGGAAATAATTAACTTTGTCTTAATTATATATTAGTAACTCCATGCTCTGGATTTTCTTGTACATATGCAAGCTCAGCAACACAACTCTGGTTGCAATGTGGTTGCTTGTCAAAATTGATAATGCCGCTGAACATGGGTCCTTTACTTCTTTTGGGGGATATTCTTCTTGGGAAAGATAATTTTCTCTTCATATGTATATGACTTTAGGATTAATCCATTGCTGTCTGCCTGCTACTGGACTTGGAAGGCCAATATTGCTCACAGCTCAAGGAGAATAGGAGGAAACCTGAAGTTAAGTACAAGATAAATGAGTTGACCTTCAGAAAATTTGGTAGTGATTGTTATTGAGATCAAGTAAAATGGGCTTAAGAAGAACTGTCAGACATAGAGTGGGTGAGAAATGATAGCATGAAGGGTGACATTGGTTCACTAGTCAACATCTTGCTTGGAGTTAATTTTTGATTACCACTTCAACATGGCCTTTTCTTACAATATGCAGAAATATTATAAATTTAAATTGTACAGAATGATCAATGAAAGATATATTTCATCAGAGATTTGAAATTACAGATGAAGTGTTATTAAGAAAATGCATATAAAGACTCCTACAAACTCCTAAACCACCTGTTGTGTAGGTTATTTTCCTTCACTGCAATTCCATCAGTTATAAATCTCACTGTTTGGAGATTAAAAAAAAAAATATTTGGTGGGAGAGTAAAAGAGGAAGAGGACAGGGTTTTTTATTTGTTTGGTTTGGTTTGGGGAGGCTTAATATCTCTAGATAATAACTGGGGTCACAGCTGTGATTACGGATTTTGGGAATTTTTTATATACTTAAAATCATGTATTTATGATGACAAAATAGTATTTTTAGAATTCAAAATTAAAGTAAAATTTCATTTATCTGTGAAAATTTGAGAAATGAAACAATATATACTTTATGAAACAAAAGCAGAGATTCGGGTTTTCTTTTGACTCCTAACCACTGGCTGTCATTTCTGTGATTTTCCAATTCTTTCTCTTGTTCTGATTTTAAAAAAATAGGAAGAAATATAAAAAAATATAATTAGAATTCTGCTCAAATTGTACAAAGGTGACTGTTATTTTTGAAAGAAAAAAGGCAAGAATTTAATATCTAGAACTATCTTTTGCATGGAATATATAAGGTAACCTACATGAGATGTTTCAACTACTTTTTATAAATACAAAAATCAATCACTAATAGGCAGAAATATATGCTGGATGAAACCTTCAAAATGTTAAATGTTGAAATTTGATATTTGACATTAGCATAAGATCACAGGATCATTCACATGTGAAGGGACTTTGAGATCTCCTCAGTCCAAACTTGTGTACAAAGAGGATCAGCTGCAAGATCAAACCAGGCGGCTCAGGGATTTTTTGAGACATATCATGAGAAACTCTGGGAATGAAGACTGCTCAACCTCTCTAGGCAAATCTGTCCCACTGCCTGACTTTCCTCACCATGGTAAAATGCACTTCAGATCATGTCCATTGTCTTTTCTCATCCCACTTGCCCCAGTTCATGCTCCTCTGTGAGAAGCACAGCTCTGTTCTCCTTTTTCAGAGCCTCTTAAGCGTTCCTGAAGCCATTTCTACTCCTGGTTGAACAAGTCTCTCTTTCCCAGTTTTTCCTCATGGATCTCAGAACAATTTTCTTTGACCATCTTAAGAAGATAAAATTTCCTAAAGGAAAAGACCTCCTAATGAGAAGCTTGATTCAAAACTTTCACATTACCTTGGCCAATACATAAACGGTAAGATCTCCTGTGAAGCAGCCTATTTAGACTGATCAAAGTTTTAAATAATTTAAATATATTTAGCAAAATCTATTGTAAACTTCTCTTAGTGTAAGGTGATTTATGACCAGGGAGAAGGGAGAACTGTTTTTAATCTTGCAGGTTGGTCTTCCAACACCTGGATATACTGTTACTATGCACCTTACTCCGTACTCAACTTCCCATGGAGGTGATGTTTAGACATTTATTAAACTTGAACCAGATTGTTTATTAATCTCCATGGTTTAAATTTTTGTAATAAACATAAAAAATACATGCAGGCCTGCTTAAGTACACTATACTGAGCAAGAGTGAAAATAATTAACAGAAGCCATGAGAGAATAGTGACTGTCTTACTCAAATTTTCAGTCATCTCCTCACCACTATATGCAATTTTTGAGGAAAGTATATGACAGTCTGATTTCTCACATTTGGCCATTGAAGAGCTCATAGCTTTGTTCTTGGCTTCTATGCCATGTAGAAAAATAAATCAGCGAAGACCTGTTCCTTTATTATGGAATTTGCTGAATGTCATATTGAAAAATACTTTCCTTTGCTTTTCCTTTGAGATTGATTTTTCGTTTGTTGCACACTAATTTTTAACTGGCAGTAAATTCACTGGCAGAATATGTCCAAGTGTGTTTAGTCTGAGGCACCGGAAGAAGTTCAAGACCACAGTATCATATAAAAATCTTTCCTTTTCTCCTATGTATCAAAAGACAAATTAATTTCTCAACATATGTGCCAACAGGAAACACACATGTTGGACAATAACTCTTTCACTATCTTTCTTAATTTCTTTGTTAATATACCTTTTTAATCCACCAGACACACTTTCTATGACTGATCACTACATATATCTATACACAGATCACTCCAAGGAAAGCATAACTTTTTTTTCTTCAGTTGTATCACACAAATTCAATTCCATTTCATTTTTTTACACATGGCATTGTAAAATATCTCCAAATTCAATTTATGAACCATTTAATTCCCAGCCTCCATTTCTATATCTCCTCAAAATAAATGACAAATGTTTCCCTCTTCACAAGAGGGTCAGAAAGATCAAAATAGGAAAATCTATATAGTGACCCAATTTAAAGTTTAAACTTTTCAAGGGTCATAATGTGTAGTGTGGTCAAGGCTGTAGAAGTCTAGAGAAGAAAGGGTTTATTGTGTCTGTGTAGACTGTGACGTACTTGCATACTTATAAGTGGGGAATGCAGAATTATTATAATTAATTTATTTATCTGGTGATTTATAATTTAGCCTTTGTTCTCATTTTGAATAATGCATGAGCCATAAAAATTTAGGAAAAAAAAATTATTTGTAACTTTGCTAATTTTAACCTAGAGTTTGTTCTGTTATTGGCTGCATTTGCTTATGATGTGGGAAAATAACTCTGTAGAAAAATGTACCAAATGTATTTTATTATTACTTTTTCTTAGTATAAAAGGGTTTATTTTGAGAGTGATTTTACATTATCAGATCTGTTCAGTGAGAATGGATTTATTAGCTGACAGTGACAATCTTGTCATCAAACCATACAGGGCTTTTAAAATCCCTAGGAAGGAGCAGCTTCCTTCATTATTAGGTATTTTAAACGACAAAAGTGAGTTTTTTACAATTAATGAAGAACATATTGCCTTTGTGCATAAAATGAAACATTCCTGAACACCCTGTGGCTTGTTGTATTTCATATTTACAGTGATGTTCTGCACTGATGGCTTCTGAAGCCTTTTTTGCTTGGTCCGCAGAGATAATAACATTCAACAATAGCAATCAAAAAATGTATTAAAAGTATGAAAATCAGATATAATTTTGGGCTGTTTTATGAGCTATTTCTAATTAGAACACTTATTTATTCAATAGGAATATGATACACAAAAATATCAGTGCTTAAAAAGTGTGAATTTATGGGTTTATAGAGGCTTTTTGTTTAATTCTTTAATTTTATATCTCAGCTTACACACCTATTCAGCAACATGCTAAAGTTTGGGTTTAAAATTAAATGTTTGATAAATCTCACTCAAGTCAATCCCAAATTTGCTGTGCTTTCTCGCTAATTATACCTTAGACCTCAAAGCAGTTATGTCAGTTCGACAAGTGCTGTGTGACATTATGAGCTGCTAAAATGACTGTAAAACATTTCATTTAAAAATAAGCGTTATCATGATGGATAAAATTACATCCCTGAGCTTCCTCATTTGAATGTTCAGGTAAGTGATGTGAATAGTGAATTAACAATGTTTGGCACTGTTACAAATTGCTGGAGATGGCTCAATAAAGCAAGACAAGTCTCAGAAGACTTGGACAGTACTAAAAGACCAGGAAAAAATTCTGGATGAAATTTAAGGTTGATAGAACACAAACAACCTACAAATGGAAACACACTTATAATGATGATTTCTAAATTAGTTATTGCTGTTCAGAAAAAAAATCTTAACAACACTGTGAATACAAGAGAGAATATGGCACATTAGAATTTACCAGGGGAGCAGTAGACAACAAAGCAGAAAGTTGATGATGCCAACAAATGACTGCACTTGTCTTGGGGAAAGTGATGAAACCAGGGGTGTGAGCTACTGTAACAGGTGAAGACCATACCATCCAGAGCTTGAGTGTTGTTCCTGTCCCGCCTTCTATAAATAGAATAACAGATGGACTCCTTGTGGCAGGGTCATGGTCTAGAGGATTTGTACTGTAGAACTTCAGCTATTCTGACATTCCTGTGCATACTGGTGACACAAAATGAGAGTTTGGATATGAAGGAAAATGTCAACCAAAACTGCACATCATTTTAGATTAACTTCTAGAGGACAGTTTTGGCTATTTATATGTTTTTGTTAAGAAATTATGCAGAGAAAGTACCTGGTTTTTTTCTATCAGAGATAGTTTCAGATTCCACTTTGAACACAGAGCTTTTTTGACTGATCTTTTGGGAGATAAAGTCCTTTTGCATGAAGTTATTACTTTGAAAAACATCTTGAAAGGACACATGAGCACTCTACCAGGGATGGGATCAGTCAGACTGGTTTGGATGTATTTCTAGTGATTTTGGAGACTTTGTATTGTATCAGAAGCAGATAAAGGTGATGGACCAAGAATAAAAACATCTATCCTTTTCCCGTTCTCATGGGTCAGTCAAAGGGAGGTCTTAGCAGGATTGCAGCTGGCAAAAAAGCAACAACATTCATTTTATGCTCTAAACTTGCTTTGATAGTCAGGCTGGTCAAAGGCTCTTTTTGTGACATTCAAGGCCCACAATAAAGCCTGTGGAAAAGTGGCATTCCCCAGGTGTCATTTTGGATAGATGTCTTCAGTAGCAAAAGCAGAGAAATTTGTTCAGCTCTTTTTCAGAGCATTTTTCTACCAGTGCCGTGACTGAGTCAATCCTCAAAGCTTGCTGTCATTTAGTGTTGTAACATTATGCAGGGGAAAATCAAAATGATCTTGGTTGGGTTGTGGTGGGTTTTTTTCTTTCCTTATTTAACAGTGTTTCCTCTCCATTTTTAACTTGTTTCCAAATTAATTTTTCAATGTATTCATTGTATTTTATTAGTCTTTCATTTAATAAAAAAGAGAGAAATAGACATAGCTTCCAGAAATTACAGAAACCTTAATTAGACATGGTGCTGATAAGTGGATAACAGCACTATGTGGATTTATATTTTACTTGGTATTTTGCTCTAGAAACAGGGTGTTCTGAAAGCATGAAAGTTTCACAAGAAAACACTGTGCAAGAATCTCGCTGGAAGAAGGCTAAAGTGCATTGGCATTTTCTTTCATATTTTTTAATTAGGATTCCTTCTTGGTGGGGTTTTTTTTGTTGTTTTTTTTTTTGTTTTTTTTTTGTTGTTGTTGTTGTTGTTTTTTTTTTTTAAATCCAGAGAGCCCATGAGATTAGCAGTTGGTAAAGTCATTTCAGAATATTGCAACTATCACTTTCTGGGTTTTGCTGAATGTGAACAAATTTGTCTGTTTAGCTTTGGTGTGTTAAGGACAAGTGATAAAGTTGAAAACAGAAGTAGAGCTGCAGTGTATATTTCAAATCAAGAACAGATTGAGGACTCTGACTGCTTTTTCAGAATAATAGTCTTTTCTTCTGTAGTTTTTTTTCAGTTGATTTTTTTTTTTATGTTGTTAAATTCTTACTGTCTGCTTCTTTTGTGGCAACTCATTACCTCTCCATTGTTCTAAATATGACATTTATGTTCACATCTGCTAATTTGGGGGTTTTAAATGGAGGCTTTGGTATCACCCAAGGAGAACCACTGAAACCAATTTTGTGTCTTATTATATTCTACCTAACTGAACAACAATGATTTGTGCATTCACTGCAATTTAAAAAAACCCCATAATTACAAGGGAATAAATCTTTAGTTTATCCAGGTCTCTGCTTCCAGTCCAGCTGGACTGGAACTGCTTCCAGCAAAAATCCCAAAAATTTAGGAAAATTTTATATTAGTTTCTTGAATCAAGCACATATCTAAAAGTTAATTTATCTGGTTAAAAAGAATGCACATTTTTATCCTGGTATGTTTCCTTTGCCTTTTCACTTCTATTTTTTCAAATTTTTTATTCCTTCATGATGATCAGTGTATAATTTTATTTACTGTTTGAAAGAAAGTTGTTGTATAAGCAACAGTTGTTTAGATTTCAGATACTTTCTGCAACATTTTTAACTGATCTATTGCCTGTGAGATTTTTGCTGTATTAAAGTTCATTGCAACTTAATAAAAATTCAATTTCTATTCAGAATAAAAATTTTACCTCCACTGTACAACTAATAATTTTATAGACAACTGATAGCTGTCTGCAAGAAATAATCCAAGCTCACACTTAATACTGGTTACAAGTTAGCTCAATTCTGCAAGAGTTAAGGTCAAGATCCTTTCTACACCAGAGTTACCAGAGTGCATCTCCCATTGTGTACAGTAATAATTCAGGGCAGATTGTTTCAAAGCAGAGGAAATCTGGTTCATAAATTGAACAAGGAAGTCAGTTAATAGAAAAAATACCAGAACTAGAAGACAATGGAAAATGTCAGGGATTGACTGACAGCTTCTATAAAGCATCTTTGAGTCTTCAGAGAACATTTAATCCCTGGTTTTAACTAAATACACAAATATGCCAAAATTGCCAGCTCAAAACTTTAAATATAGGGCACTCTAATTAAAATATTTTTGACAGAATAAAATGTGCACACAATTTCCATTTGGCTATAATTTTTTTTGAGTTTTTTTAGTCTATTTCTTAAATTTCTATCATTACTTGATTATTTTCACAAATTAGGTAACTTAATAGCATGGTAGAGCATGTTTTCTAGTCCTATGCATTGTTATCACTGTTATCATATGTATTATTAACTTTCTTGAGTTACAGAATCATCTGAATATTTCACAAGAAAAAAAAAATCTAATAGATTCTCAATTTCCTGTCTGAAGCAGAGTGAAAACAATCAGGAAACGTAACATGTGGAAGTACACACTAGCTGTTGAAAAAAAGCTCCCAGACTATCTAAACAGAAGTCTCACTGGGATTGCAATAACAGTCTTCTCTATAGTTAAAAAATTTAATGGATTTGGCAGCTTAATAAAATAGGTTGCTTTCTAATAGTCATGATTCTGAGGTCATTTTTTGGTTTTTTTAAGTCCACAATGCAGCTCATGCTCTCCTCACATAGAGGGCAGTTTATACCTCTTTATAGCAGATCCATAAGTTGCTTGAATCAACCTTTCCCCAGACAGACAAAACTGACTAATGTCCAAAACATTATAATTACATTTGTAGCTGTAGCTGAGAAGGGCGAGCAGATACTAATTTGTCATTTGGTGCATATTTATCACTGAGATTGTGCACAGTTGCCATACTTAGGCTGTTGAAAACCAAAGCAGCTAGTGCTGCTGAAATCAAATGGTCTTCAGTAGTTTTATTATAAGTGTACACATATTTTTATTAGTAGTTTATTATATGTGTTATAGTGTGAGTGTTTCAAAAAGACAGCAGGTTTTGAAAAGCCTATAAAAAAATTAATCACTGCGTGATCAAGGAATTCTTTTCCTTTGTTGCATTACAGTTCTAGTTTATCCTTAATAAAACTGTATCATTGGTGGAACTGGTACAACAGCAGCTGGTAGTTACCATGACAATCATAATTTAATTTTTTTTTTGGCAGTAATCTTTCTGATACTGTATCTATTGAAGTAAATGTATTCAATGTCAGGCAGGCTTATAGTTTAATAAACATTTTCATATTTCTTTGCAATGGATTACATCTAGAAAAATAGAGGAAACATGCATGTTAGACTATCTTCATCTTTGTGACAATTCTTACTTGATGAGAATGAGTTGGTACCCATTTATAGAATGAATGTGCCTATGGGGAAAAATGTAATATAAATATTAAGGGTCCTACTATGCTTTAGCTAGATGCAGTATGTCCTCCCTGTATTTTATCACATTTACATACCAAAAAAGTACCTTGTCTTGGAAATTTTGTTATGGAATGCATAAAGATTTTTAAAAGGCAAAGAAAAAAGTTATCTATATGATCCAGATTGCTGCATATGAATTTCTATTTCACAGTACAATGTGCTTCTCCATTTTACCTCACCCAAAATAGTTACTGACTAAAATACAAGTTCAGTAAATATTAGAAAAGGTTTATTTTCAAATCAGATGAACTATATTTTTTTCTTTTTTTTTTTTTCTGTTGATCTTTATGAGTGTCACAGTGTTAACAAGAAGATACTTTAGAAAAGAAAAAAATGAAAGTATCCATGTTCTCATTTCCTCGAAAGTTTTCAGTGAAGATTCTAGTGGAACACATTGTGGATTTGTCTCTCCAAATTAGCTGTGTGTATTGGATAAAAAATCCCCATGTTCAGTCAGTAGTGGTCAGTAAATCACAGGACACCATATTCATGGTTCTACTTTTTAAGTATGCTGCCAGGTGGGTGCAATTTTATTATGCAAATATTTTCCTCCATAAAAAAATAAATAAAAATCCCTACTGATTTTATATACTGTTTTTATTAAAAGAAATCTCGGTGTACATGGATACATTAAACTGCTTTGAAAATATTATTTGAAATTATCAAGTGAATATTTTATGTTGTCAGATTACAATATCTGAAAACCTCTCCAATTGTGCTGTAGCTTTGAGAGTGAGTGGCAGATACTGCTTGATGAGTGACCTAATCAAGAGACTTTGGTGCTACCAAATTGTTTGGAAGACTAAGATAAAATATGACAGCATTTGCAGGTTGAGTGTAGTTTTCCTTAACTTTTTTTTTCCACAAATTTTGCCAAAAAAACCCAAGTAGAATTCTCCACTGCTAAAATAATTCATAACTTTTGATCAAATAACACATGGAATTATTTTTCAGTTGTTCACTGCTAGGAAGGGTATGTTTTTCTTGCAGAACTTCTCAACACTATTCCAGATAAATGACCTTTGGGAAGTATATAGGTTCATTACAGCTGTTCAAGTCTCTCAGCACTGCATACCATCCCACTCAATAGCCACACTGAAAGTTAAAAAACTTGAACAGTGATTTCAGTGAGGGATAGGCTCAAATATGGATATTGTCCATGACACGTCTTTCTAAGTGAAGAAGGTTCACCTCTAGATTTTTCTGGAGGATTTGGATTCTAATTAAGTTCTCACATAGCCTCAAATTATGAGGAGGAGATTTTGAAAATTGTTGTGAAACACATTTAGTTGCCTTTTTGGACATGCGGAATTCATACTTGCTAAGACTAATTTAAGATTTTCCTGCAGTCAGTGTCTGGTACTACCAACAAGGGAGAGAAGTACAGTACACAAGAGTGCTAGAATAAAGTATGGTTGAAGTGGTCTCTGAGGTCTTATATAGACCAAGTAGCTCATGACCTTGCCCAGTCACATCCTACCTCCAATGGTGAAAATACCATAGCCTCTCTGGGGGACCTATGCCAGTATTTCATCAGTCCATGACTAAAATATAGATGATGTGGCAGCAGCTTGCTGGCCACAGAGAGAAACAGATGACTTCCCCAGGCATTTTCCTGGGGAAGGCTGTGAGAAGATCAGAGAAAAGAATGAGAAACAATTCTTATCTCCACTTGCTGCACCTGTTGTTGTGCACATGTGGAATGTGTTATGGAGATTTGTTTACCAAAGGGTGATTTCTTAATTGGACACTGGATGGTGTTTGGATGGATTGACCAATTAGATCAAAGCTATATCGGACTGTCTGTGGGGGGTTGCGAGCTTCTTAATAAGTATAGTAGCGTATAGTATGATATAGTAGAATAAAGCAATTGATTAGCCCCCTGCAATCATGGAGTCAATGCTAATTATTACCCAGCTGGGGTCCTGTGGCGAGAGATAGATAATGAATAAGTAGAGAGATTAGATTAGATAGATCGATGGATAGATCGATGGATAGATCGATGGATAGGTAGATAGATCGATAGATAGATCTAGACCTCTGTTTCCATGTATGAAAGAAATATTTTGTTGAATATAATTTTAGAATAACTATAGTCTTACTATTCAAACACTGCCTGAGAAGCTGACAGGCTAGATAACTCCTTTGCATGCCTGCATGTGTTCTAGATGTGGCTCTAAATAACAGACACTGTGGCTGCCATCTGGCATCCAACATTAAATGTACCCTGTCGCTAGAAACTTCTCATTTTATACTGATGTGAACTTTTTCTTTCATTATAGCCCAAGTATTCCTGAAGGAAACAGGTAGTACCCCACACGCTGCAGAGTTGTAAAGACCTCATTCTTGTTTGATCTAGAACACGTGTATTGAAGATCTCAAGCAGCAACCAAAACCACTAAAGGAGCTGCTGATTAAAAAAAAAAAAGTGAAAAAGAAGAAAAAAAATTTTTCTAAACATGAAATAATACCTTATGTGGTATGAACTATTTCATACTTGATTAAACATAAATAAGTTATGGGTACCAGCAATACATATAGTTGTTGTTAATGCATGTGCAAACTTTATACAACCAAGGTAGCTGCCAGAAAAGTAAATGAAAAAACAGGGTGAATGTTGCTCAGAAGGAGAGAAGACAGTATTGTAACATTTCACATTAAGGACAAAGTTTTTTATTGAATTTTCATATGTGCATAGTGCAAACAGTAAAGGCAACAATTAGGTACCAAAAAATACGTTTTTCCATTTTTCCTTTCATAGAATACAAATATTTACAAAATAATCCTATTTTGTCTGTGTGCTGTGGACAATTTTATTACATTCACACTGGAGAAATGAAGAGAGAAACCTCATGAATTTCAGCAAGACTAAGCAAGTTCTGCACTAAGGGGGAACAACCCCATGGAAACCCATGCTGGGGTTACCAGCATGGAAAACAGGAAGTCCCAGTGACCATGGAGTCCATGAGCAAGGAGTGTCCCCTTGCCACAAAGAGGTGTTGGGCTGCATTAGAAAACATGTTGGGTCTAGGGAGGTGATCCTTCCCCGCTGCTCAGCACTGGTGGGACATATCTGGAGTGTTGGGTCCAAATTGGCATGCTCAAGGGTTCCTATCAATGTATATAAACAATCAATGTGGAAGTAAAGAAGACAGAAAGACTATTGTCCAAAATGCCCAAAAAAGCAAAGGAAAAAGAGGTCAAACACTGAAGAACAGAACTTCCTCCTGCCAGTAGCAATGCTGAGTCCCATCTGGAAGGATTTCAAGATCTAGGAGTGGACAAATTCCTGCAGATTCTTTTGGAGGCTTTAATTTACTGAAATTAAAGCTCAAATAGAAGTATTCAATTTGCTTTCTTCTGTGGAAGAAACATCAAGTAAACTATTTGTCTATTAACTGTTTTGGAAAGTGACAGTACAAAATATTTTCAACTCTCCACTATACTGCACTTACATACTTTGGATTTTTTTCCTAGAATTATTTACAAGAATGTAGATTCAACTAAACCTGGTATGATTCTTTCCGACTCTTGGTCAACCATTTCAGAGAATACATCTTGATGTGTCCAGCTCTGTACACTGTCATGACTTTTCTTGTTGAGTAACTCTTGAAAACTTTCTATTTGAGGTTATAGTGGATTTTTAAAGATATTTAAAAGAAAACTTCGTTTCTGTAGCTGGGTTGTGGCTGCTCATTTTCATTATGTTTTTGCATGTACTAAATTTTCCATCACTTGCAATGATGAATATTTCACAAAGTCAATCTGCTGGTTACACAGCAGCAGCCCTGAACCAGGACATCTATATTTACTACATTGCCATTGCTGAATTGTTTGATTGCACCTCTGAAGTGCAGCACATGCATTTTCTAGAATCTTCTATGTCTGAAATAATATAAACAGAACAAAAGAATTACATGCTTCTTAAAGTAGGGGATAGTTGGGGTTTTTGTATTTTTACAGACTGGGACAGCTGTGGTGGCTGACCAGGTGGAAAAAGTTAAATCTAACATACATTCCTGTTGAACGGAGCAAGGATTGTTAAATGCGTTGTTTCAAAATGACCAGGGAAGCAATATTTTAATTCAGCTAAGAGGACTGGCATTTACAATGGTCAATGAAGGTGACAGTCAAGAGTCCATCTAAAGTCACCTACAACCTATATCCCCCACGTACACTCTATATGTCCAGATGATATAGACATTACAAAAGGTGTCACAATCTTTTTATGCATAGTACTGACACAAAATTTGGTTTAGGATCCAAAATAATTCCCTTCAGATGCTGAAGTTTATGTGCCACCTGAAAATTTGATTTTGTTATGATGGTATTTTTCACGTAATATGAGTGGCATACTAGCTAAAAATCTCATGAGAAAGATCATCGGAAAACACTGTCTGGAATGTATAACTGGGTTTTAGATGACTGTTTTAGTCTGTCCTAATTCATAAACTACTCTCTATACTCTTGTCATCACTTTTTTTTTTTAAGTCAGTAATAGGTATAGGGTTAAATAGTATGCATTTCTAGCAGATCTTGAGCAGACTCCTAGTTGCATTTCACCAAGATTTTTGCTGAAGTAAGAGCCTGTTACAGCTAAAATGACAATAGCTTTGCATCACTTTCGTCTTGGGTATAATTTTATGGAGTAAAAAGGAATTCTAATATGAAATGACTCTTTAGTGTAAGTTGCACTGCACCGAATGATGCCAAGAGCTTTATAATTGCTTCAGGGCACCCACAGTGATTTCCAAAGCTGTTTGCATTACCTGTGAAGTATCTAGAATATATCCTCAGAAAGGCTTTCAGTATTTATTGGAGATAAATTTCTGGTCCAGAAATTCAGAGAATAAGCCTGTGTGTGGAACATATCTTCCCTTATTTGTCAAAGCCAAAGTTGTTTCTACTCTGCATTTCAATTTCAGGCATGTTAAATAACTTTCTGCTGTGTAGAAATCAAACAAGAAAGATCAGAGATATTTGCCTTGACTTCTGAGGGGGTCAGTGTACCATTTCCTTTTGGAAGAGAAATGAAAGGGTGAAGGCTTTCCTGAGTCTGCTTTTATGTACAATACACACAACCTCCCTGATGTTTGTGTTTTTGAGCAGAGGTATGAAATAATCAGAACAGACTTCAGAAATAATTTGTGTTCAAACTCCCAGCGAGGCTCTCTTAAGTAAAGAAGCTTCTACAAAGCACAATTCTATGGCCTTTTGTACTTATGGCCTTTTTTTAATAACTATGTGCTTTTGTTATCTGTAACTAACCATAGAGATAGATACCAGATGGACATCAGTTAAAGCCCATGCGGATGGATTTGGAATTGTACTTCTACGTGTCTTATTTGTTTTCTATAACTACAGCAGCTTTCAGTAAATATTTTAAAATATATATTTCCAGATTAATATAATAAGAGAATTGTCTTCTATGGATGTGTGGCATTTATATTTATATCCAAATATGATACTCTTCATAAGTGTATTCTACATAAGAATATTACCCACAACTTCATGAATAGCAAATTTAACTATTCAAATAATGAATTTGATTAGTCAAGTAAAAGCATTACCTAAGAATTTGTGTATGAACTATAATAATAGAATGTTTTCTTTTTATTTACAGGGGATTGAGTTAAAATTTTTTCTCAAGTATTTTTAGGCTCACTACATAATACTGCTTTGATTGTGATTTTATGCTGGTTCTTGAATAAAATGGAAGTATATTTCTGGCAATTAGAATAGTTAGTGTAAAATTAAATTTGAAATACTTAAATATTTTTGTACTAGGAAGCTGGTACTAAATATATGTTGATCTTAACAAGCAGCTAAATCACAAAGGATGATTTATTCTTTCAGTCAAAACAGATTGAATTCCAAATATGAAATGTTTATTATGAAACCACAAAAGCTCCATACCATAAGTTTTATTAAATTTTATTGTAAATGATATGAGGAATAAATGAATTTAAAAGTTTCATTTATTTACAATATATGTCTAAATATGCTTTTTTGTTCAAAATTATTTCTACTATAAAATTATAGTTCTAATCTAAGCTGTGTTGAATACATTTCATATTCACTAGCATATATTTCAAATTTATTTTTATGATAACATGGAAACCTGGATACTTGCAGCCACAATCAGAGGGGAAAAAAAAAAGTATTTTTCACTTGGTAGGATTTCATTGCAAACAAAAGAAGAGAAATATGCTTCATATATCATTGAATTAATATGATTATACTTAAATTGTATGTCCTGGCTTTAATTGACATTTTGTTTTACTTTAGTACTCCCATGTAGATCTTAGAATTACATTAAATGCAGGCATATGGATCTACTTAACATGGTTTCACACTAAATTTGTACAGTGCTTGATCTTCTCACTCTATAATGGCACTTTTTTGTTATCAACACATTCATGGCCTACAGCTGACTGCTTTCATAGCTTTCAATTGAAATTTCAGTAGAAAGTGTCCATTGGTTGTTGTGTGTTACTAGTCATAAAGAAGAGGTTGTACAAACCCTGCACAAGATGGATAATATTTACATCACTTTTCCCACTTTTGTCTTCGTGATGAAGAGAAGGTCATTCAAGCTAATGACAGCAAAGTGGGAGGTCTGGGAGGCAAACCCTATTTTGTCAAGGACCCTCAATTATTAAGGACTTACAAATAAATTTGCAAGCCAAAAGTCTTATCAATATTTTATTTGGTTTCACAGTCTTGATAGACAATCTCTCCTACACTTTGAGGACTCATTTTTATTCATGTGGTTAATTTTCTTTTAGATTGGCAGCTGACCTTCTATATCATGTTGCATCTTTGGGTATTAAATTTTTCTCCAAAAGGTACATTTTCAGAATGCCTGGAATCTACACACGCATTTCCACTCATGAATTTGAAGAATGTTAATTTGTCACACACTCTGTAATTCATTTCCATGAGTTTCTTTACCTTATATGCATGTTTGATCACTAGTCAGTCAGTTTCAGAGTCTCTTGTCATGAGCAGTTCTTCTGCTTCATTGTCTAAGTAAATGAGACTGAAATTTGTCTCCTCTTCCAATTCATAAACCCACTGTTAAAACACAGCAAATTTGAAATAATTTAAGAAAACTCTTAATGCAATGCCTTTCTTAAGTACATTTTTTATTCCTTTATGGAAAGAAAAAAAACCAAAAACAAACTAATGAACCAAAACAAACACAAAAACCCAACAGCAAGAAAACATCAATCTGACAATTGCTTTGACATTCAGATTCATACCACTGTCTTTCCTTCCCTCTCCTTAGACTGAAAATGCCTTTCTGCTTTCTAAATCCCTTTCTTTTTCTTCCAGAAATAGTCTTTGCTGCTTTCCCTGTGCTGTGCTACTTCCCTTGCATGTCCTTTCACCTCTGACAATATTTGGTTAGCTTTTTTTCTCTTTCTTCTCTGAATGTATTTGTCATTAATGTAGTTGTTGGTTTTGTGTCACTGGCAATAGACTGATTTTGTTTAAAATATTCTTACTGCTTATGGAATCTGGCTTTATTCTTTGTAGTAAAAGAAGTAGTTGTCAAGAAAGAAATCAATATCATGTGATGAATTCCTTATAAAAGAAAGGAATTCCTTAAAAGACTTCAAAAAGAGGGTCATATAAACTGAAGAGATTTCAGTACAATGCTCACAATTTTGGATAACGTATTTAAACCAAAAGCTGATCATATAATATTAAATCAAATTAAATAATATATATGTTAATAAGAAAATTTAATCTTACTGTGAATTTATAAACATATGAATTATATGACATATGAATATAAATATATGATGTAAATAACATTAATTCACCGATTTTAATTGAATAAAACAGAAGTCTGATTTAATTTTATTTTTCAAATTAAAAAAACGTGGTTTATTCTTTTGAATTTATCAAACAAGAGCCCAGCTTAAGGATATCTGGCCCTGAATGCCAAATAGTATGTGGTAGTGAGTACAGAATGACAGATAAAGTAAGCTCTGGATAGATGTTACACTAAAAAGGTCACATGGTATTTAACTTGATTTTTTTCATCTTGGCATAGAAGATGAACTCTTAGTTACTTCATTCTAAGTAACAGAGGAATCTTGAGAGCTAGAACTTTTAAATATAAGTCAATATTTAATTTGAATTATTTTTTATACTATTTTTCCTAAGATTTTAGCTGTTTCCAATCTTCAGGTAAGGAAATTATGGAAAATTATGGAAATGCATCTCTCCTGGTGCAAAAGCAGATCTCAGTGTCCAGCATGAGGAATGAGAATATATTTATAGCAGGAGTTAAATAGAGTAAGTCCATCTGGGAGGACAAAGTGGGTGTGTGTAAAACATCTTGAAGCCTGAAGATTCAATACAGACCAGGACTGTCACAGAAGGTTATTATCAAGATAAGCCTATTGTGTTTGTGAGTACAAAGAAGCAACTGTACTGGCAACTCAAGTGGGATTTGAAGATTGCACCTTTTTGAATAGTTGGGGCTTTTTTTTATCAGCTGCCTTCTATACATTACATATTTCAAAAGAGTGTGTTTTGTGGAAGGTGCTACAATGACTGCAAAGTGAGTGCTTTGTCCATTCTCACAGAGTACAGCCTTAAAACAAGCAGTTGCTGCCATGCAGACATTCCTCAAATTACAGAGTATCAGCAGTAATTGTGGTGAAGAAGGCCAGAGAATAAAGAGGATGTCAGCAAAGTGTATTTGATAAAAAAGCAGTAAGGGACTGTTTTTCTACAGAAATTAAGCTATACTTTTCTTTCTATACTTTCAAAATCTTTTTTTCAACTAAATGGCACAGTAGAGAACAAGTTTGGTTTTTTTGTTTTGTTTTTTTTTTTTTTTAATGACTTAGTGAAAAACAAAACATATCTGTTTAGGTCTTCAAATTGTATGTTCTGTTTACATTATTAACTCCTTAAGAATGTATTTCCTGACTGAAAGTTTTAACTTTCAGTTGAAACTAAAAATTGAGTACTACGTTGTCACATGCATAGACTTAAGCCTGAAATAATACAAGAATATATTTATTTATTTGTTTCAGTTGTAGACTTTGTAGTTAGTGTATGAGGTATTCTAAACTTGACGTTTGCAGACAAAAGCATGACATTAACTGACAATGTCCCTTTATATTGTGAAATGGGAACCTCAGGAAAAGACCAAAAGAAAACTGTTTTTCTGTAACAGACAGCCCATTTACCAGCAATAACTTTCATTTCATATTTTTCATGTGTGACCTGTTGTGGAAAATTACTTTGTTCTCTGAAATATCTGTGCTAGACTGCTGAGAGAGATGGTTTACTGTTTTATGCATTTTTTTATTATTATTTTTTCATCCTAGGTGGGTTTGGGGCCAAATGGCAAACTTTAGCAGCATACATGGGACAAATCTGGTCACTATGACTTTATTTTCTCATCCTCCACTCAAAGAGTATCATCCAGTTCAAAATAAGGAATACATTTTCCTCCATATTAAATGATCATTTTTAATTTTTTTAAGATAACATAGCAAAGAAAAAGTTGCAGAAAAACAAGCACAACACTTTCCCAGCTTTCTATGCCTTTCTATATGACAGATAATATGATTGCTTTATTAGATTCTCTTCTATATTGTATACTTTCAGGCCTCCGGTGACAAATGGATGTCAATGGGCTTGGCATAGTGGTTTTGGAGATTTCAGGATTTATCATACACTGGGTTGAGGAAAAAACCATCCATCTGCTTCATTTTATGAAGCGTTGCTGTGAGCCCTGGAGCTGAATGGAGCCAAGTATTTTTCATACTTGTCACCTTCTAGCAGGAGACACTACAGGTAAGTGATGGGGACACCTCTGTCATGCAGCAGGAATATCCAGTGATCACAGGCAAGACTGAAAAAATGCATATTGACTGGGACACTTGCGGCAGCGCATCATCCAGACCTTTTCTGGAACTTGTCCTGGGTCGGTGCTGCATGTAGCTGGTCTACGCAAACAGATTTGGTAAGTGTCCAGGCTGATTGACATGGCATTTATTGTTTCTATGGGATTACTTGAGTTTTTTGACATATGGGGTTTTTAGCATATTTTGTATTGTTCTTTTGGTTTTTGGGTTTTTTTTTTTGTTGGTTTTTTGGGGTTTTGTTTTTGTTTTTGTTTTTTTTTAATGCTCCTAACAACCATTGCCTTTTTACCAGTTTTCTCTGAAAGACAAATTGACTGGTTTGGTGTTTTTTTTTTTTTCCTGAGATGAAAACTTCAATTTGAAATTTTAATTATGATTCTATGGGGCATACATATACATAACAAACTATGTCCAAAACTGGCTGAAGTACTCCATAATCAACTCATTATGCATATTTCAGTCAGTCATTGGTGCTAACTGTCATGAAAATGGAATTAAATACAATTGGTTGTTTCATCATTTAAGCATTGTTCTCATATTCTCATGTAAGCCTTTTCCCAGCAGAAAATGAATGATAATTTACATCAATGCACATTAATGCATCAGATTGCCATGGCAACATTTGCATAAACATTATCTGTGGCATCAGATGGTCATATGACAGTTACACCCAGAATAATTATGTCTTTTAATAGACCAGTAATAAAGCTATCCAGACCTTTGCCCTTTTCATTCCATGACCAGATTTGAAATTATAAGTGTTGTGTGCATACAAAATATTTCCTGGTAGACAGTGAGGTTTTAGAAACAGTGTAAAAGTCAGGTCTGCATCATATTGAATGACAAGGATCTAAAATAATATTTTTTCTTTAAAAAGTACATATGCAATTGTGGGATCTTAATCTATGCAAATGGTATCCAGAAGTCACAGCCAAAGTTCTGTCATTCTCTTTCACTACCGTGGCATTAAAATTGTGTTAGAAAATATGTGTCCTTTGCACTTTCCCAGTTCAAGATTCTGTCTCCAAATTAATATTCATCTTAATGTTTAGGGGCTTAGCCATTGTAATTAATCAAGCTGTAACTGTAGAAAGATACCTAATACCCCATCCCTATGCATTATTTAGATTATTTCCTTAGTGAAAAGAACAGGCAAGAGATTAATTAAATCAAACATTTTGGGGTCTATTTTCTCACTGATGAACAGAGGATTTATATGCAAAACTCAGGTTAGCATTAATGTAAGTTTGTTGCATAAATCACCTAGGAATTGATAGGAGCAGTGAGACTTTTAGTGACCTCCTTAAATACTTTTTTTTTTCCATCACTGCTGTTTAGATCATCATTGTTATTAGTGAAGGAATACTATTGAAATGTTTTATGAGACAATACACCAAGTAATTATAGTAATGAACTGTAGGTGAAAGCTCAATATACAGGCAAACTATACAAACTTACAATAAATACAGACACAAGCAACCTTTCAATGACATTGTGTATGTGAATGGTTTCTAAAAAACCCACTGGTTAGTTTTTTGTGTTTTCCTCAGAAAGATGCTATATTTTCATATTACCAAAGAGAGTAAAAAGTAATTAATCATCTAAAGAATCTTGTTGATATGTAGTCTTTTTTCATACATTGAACTGCATAATTTGCAAGGTGAATCACAGTGAAAAGAAAGAGTAGACTATTTTCTGCAGGTGTTGGAAACTTCTACTAACATCAAAGTCATTGCTGAGTATGAGTTGTTTACTATTACACTTCCTCACTTCTTTCTTTTTTCTGAGGTAAAACCTCTGCCCTGGGTCATTATTTCTTGCTGGCTCCATTTAATAAGAGCTTTTTTCACTGTTCTCCAGACTGATAGTTTACTCACTCTCAGGATTTTGCCTGATTATTTCAATTAGGATTGATAAAACCAGCAAGTTTTCCTTTAGTACTGGCAGTAGCAATTAGATATCCAACATGAATGAACAGTGTTTTCCCACTTATTTCATTTGTCTGCCTTTTCTTTCTTTGAAGAAAAGCCTCCCTAATTTGCAGTGATATTTCTAATGGGATTTGTAGAAAAGCCATCTTTTTTTTACACATCTGGGCCTGCCTGTATCTAGGCACAACCCTCACATTCTCACCACTGAACACGTTTTGTCAAGTTTACAGTTCTACTTCAAATCTTGAGGAGGTATATCTTTGTCTTTAAAAAAAATGCTTTCTGAGAGATTGACTGCTTTGATAATCAGATGTGAGTTTTTATGGTTTTTCAGCTGCAGTAAATCAGCTTACTCAGCTACCATCTTCATAATGTAATTATTTTAAAATATTGTGGTTTTCTAAAGGCTAAAGTTAAATATGTGGGTCTATGAGTAACTGACTACCAAAGGTACATTTTTCAATGTTCTTCAACCAATTCTTTAACTACACATCTGAAATATTATAAGTGATGCTATTCAGAATAAACCTCATCTTTTTATGTCATTTTAAACAGAAAACCTGTGTCCAGTTCACTTTTTTTTTCCCTCATAAAGCAGGTGAAAAATAGACTTATACCGTAGAGGAGTAAGATACTTCACTAGCAGTTGTTAATGTGTCAAAGAGCATTGTATAGCTAATATTATTTTAGGAAGGAAATGTTCCTTCTTTGCTTTTTATTTAGACAGTTTTTTGCTATGTAAACATTATTTATTTGCATATAAGCTGGCAGCCAGGGGAAGAATCTGCACAAGGAAAACGTAGCTATTAGAAGTTTTTCCTATTTCCTATGCCACTATAAGGTTATTCCCCAGTCTATAGTAATGACCTTCAGTGTGGCTCCTTCTCTTGCCACGCAGATGAAGAATAGCTACTTAAACAATTGTGAAACTAGCACCACTCAGCTCCTATGGCTTATTGCTGCATATGCATATGATGTCAGAAATTCACTCACAAATAATTCATTTGTTGACACCAGTAGTTTCATCTCCTGATTGTTGGCTGTACATTTTCATGATATTTAAAAAACAAGTATCATTCTTTAATGAAAATGCACAAATGAGGTATCATAAGCTATTAAAACAAGAATGATTATTATGCAAATTGAAACAAATGACTTAGTATTGGAGGTGTACAGTTTTGAAACCTGAATTGCTTGGGGGCTTGTGGGAATGCCGCAATGAATGCAAAATGTGAAAGCAGAAAAAAAACTCTAGCACTTTTGAAAGATGGATGACAGTAATTATCATGAGCAATGACTAACTATTGGTCTCCACTTTGTCTCCCCATATTTCTTTCTCTTTTCTTTTCCTTTTTGTGAAGCATTAACTCCAGGCAGTCAGTTATAAAATGTTATCATCTTTCAACAGCCTAAAAGACAGTCTTCACTAATGCTTCTAAAACTTACTCTATCTTCTGCATATCAGAGAACATATATGAATATGTAATTTATCACATTGATAGTAGCTCGTACTTTACTTATAACCTGGTAAAACATAGCTTAAAAGTATTTTTTTCCTCGTATGTTAGAATTGTTTCAACCATTAACTTTAGCTGAGTTCTATTGCTTGTTCAAAATAAATGTTTGCATAAACATACATAAATGCTGAACAACTTTGTCCCTAAGGGATAAAGTCTACATTGCTGTGTTTGTCCTAGTCATATCTATGAAAAGAATTTAAATTCATCCTTTAATTAAAAAAAGAACAGGTAAAAATGAGTTGAAAAGGGGGAGTTTGCTCAGAACAATATGTCATGGAAATGTCTGTGGGTAATACGTATAATGGAAAAAGTCTAGCAACAACTGTTTCGGAATCCATTGCCAGCAAAACTTCTAACTTCTCTGAACCAGCCGTGCACTGTAATAAATGGGGGGTAGTGGGGGGGGGGGGGGGCGGGGAGGAGCAGTTGGGAGTGGGAAAAAATATGGTGCAGAGAAGAAACAGAGAGGTAGCAAGAACCACTGACCAGAGAAGAACTTTATGTAAGAGCAATAATTTTAAAAAAATCCAAACAACAAAACAGAAAAAAAATCCAAATCCAACAACAAACCCCAAAATTAACCAGCAATCCCCAATAGCATAAAACCAACCAGAAAAACCCAGAAAACACCAACAAAAATCAACAAAACAACAAACAACCACTTTGGTTTTTTTAGTTTGGAGTCAAAGAGAAAACTCAGGGAGGACAGCTGAGATAGGAGTAATAGCAAGAAGAAAGAAGACTCCATGAGAAAGAGCAAGGGCTGGAAAGAAGGGAAATAAGACCTCAGCAAACAAATGAGTATAAGAAAAAGCACCTAAATGGAAGAACATAGCACCAGAAGTGCATACAGAGAAGTAATACAATAGGAACAGATCAGCTCAGAAGAAATTAATCCCTTTCAAACCATGACACAGTTTTATGTAGGGAAGAATTTTCAGGCAAGTGGTGTGAAAAGCATTTTTTTTCTTTAGAAAGATACATAGACTGTCTGGGAAAAACAAATAACTAGGAAACTGAATTGAGAGATAGAAACAACATTAAATACAGAACACACTTTGCTGTTAGACAGAAGACTGGACATGATGGGATGACGGGGAAAACCTGGTGTGAAATATAAAAGGTGTTTGGGAAGACCAAGTAAAAGAATAAAGAAATAAAAAAGTGCAAGTAAAGTGGCATTTTTAAGAAGGGACAAAGCAAAAACGAAGAGACAGTTTGGAAAAGCATTTAAAATAATAAAAAAGCATCAAAAAGAAGAATACACAAATAGAAACAGAATAGGAAATTAACAGTAGCACAAAAGTAAGAAAGTAGGAGAAAATGTACCTTCACATACATATTCATATCATCTAATATTTTAAGAATACAGCAAACCCACAACTTACTGTGTTGGGCTTAGAAATTAGTGATTTAAGCCTATTGAAAGTTAGAGAGGGTTAGTGCTCTGGTTATTCCCTGACTACAGAGATTATTAAGGCTAGGGAAGGTTTTCTGAATTAAACAATTCCCCTGTTGTCTCTAGTGTGTGTTTCAGCAGAGAGCTTTGAGTAGGTAATATTGGCAATTAACAACAGAGAGACTCAACCAGTCTCTCTGTTGAGCTATGGAAAGGAGTTTAAGCTGGAAGTTGCTTTTTGTTCAGTGCTTACATCCTAGGAGAGAATATATTGCTGTTTGCTCTGAAGTTCTTAGCATCCTTCTGAGTCTTGTAAACCAATTAACAATTATATAGTAAAAAACCGTATGTGAATTCAATTTATGGATGTCTATAAGGCACATATTAAAATCAATCTTTGAATATTTAAAAATCAGTTTAGATTAAGCATCAGATGCTTCCCAGACTCTCAAGTTGTCATTGATTATGTTTAATGGACTAACTTCTAAAAATAAGGAAACATCTTTCAAAAATTGTCTTCACTTCATCCACCCATGAGAACAGAATGAAAATAAATTAAAGAGTGGCAAGTCATTGATTCAGATCTTATAGCTTAATTTATTCCAACAAAAACCAGATAAATGCAGAAGTCTGACACAGATATTTTCCCCTTTCTTTTTTTATCCTTCAGACTTGGCTGCCACAAATACTTCAGTAGTCACCGCTTTCCCCACTCACCAAAGTTTCTAATAGCCTCTGTATATTTCTATGATAGTTATAATTAGGAAGGCAGTGTGTCATGACTTGTAGTTGAAAATTATTGATGTTTCTCTTCCTAATTTGTTTTGTCAGGAGTAAAAGAATCAAATTTTACAGACTGTTCATAATGATAACTCTTGGTTTACTTTTCATTTAGTGGTACTTTATTTTTAATGGCTCCCCAAAATTATTGAGCATATTTTTCAGAAATTTTTCAGTGCTTCAAGAATGAAAAACATTGCGTTGTGTCTGACGGGATGGAGTTTCATAGCACCCTCTAAGGTGTCTTAGATTTTTTGCCATGAACCATGTTCATAGCACACCAATATTAAAACAGGCTGCCCAGGGAAGTGGTGAAATCGCTGCCTGTGGAAGTGTTCAAAAGGCACAGGGAGGTGGTGCCTGGGGACATGGTTTAATGATGAACACTCTGGTGCCAGCCTATGTCATGGACTTGATGATCTTAGAGGTTTTTTCCCAAACTTAATTCTTCTATGATTATGATTTTGCTTTTTTTTTTCTGAAATATCGAGTGAGCTGAGTTGTACTGAAGGTGCGCAACTGCAGTAGATGACTTCTCCAGGCTTGGAGAAGAAAAAAAAAAAAAGGTTTTCATGGCTGATTTGTCTGAATTCGTCTTCAAATTATTCTTGTGTGGCTGCACTAAGGTTTCACTGGTCCCAAGCTGGTGCTCTGCCTCATTCCTATCTTTACTATTGCTAGCAGAGCACTGTATGATATGCATTTGCATATTATACTGTAGAGATCTGATTTGAGTGTTGCTGCTCCTTGACGAGGTGAGAGTAAGATCAGACTAACTGGGAAAAAAAACATGCTGAACAGAAATACTCAGAGCTATCTATCTGCAGAGGTCTGTATTAGCTAACAGAGACCGTTTACTGGCGGGAGAAAAAGTGAGGGAAAAGGGAATTTTTAGACATGGGACTTGAACATGAAGTGTGGGTTTTATTGCAGGGGTGACTGAGCACTGGAACAGGATGTCCAGTGACACTGTGGAATCTTCTTTGGAGATATTTAACAACCTGTCTGGACACAATTCTGTGTAATGTGATCTAGGGAGTCCTTCTGTGCAGGACGGCTGACCAGGATGACCTCTAGTGGTCTCTTCCAATCTTACCCATTCTGTGACTCAGTGGCTTGGCTAAGTAGGTACCACATAGTATTTCTCCTTCTGTGTCAACAATACAAGAGTTACTTGCTCTTTCCCCCTTTGTGGTAAACTGTATCCCACTGTGGTGTCTTGTAGTTCGAGAATGGTACTTGAAGTCCAGACAGCTAAGATATTGTATCAGTGACTGTATGGAATAATTCATTTTCTGCATGTGAACACACTTAGATTTTGTAGAATTTGTATTCAGCTCATGTAGCCTCAGTTTCCTGTATAGAAAACAGATAACATTCTTCTCATAAACAATATTTTTTTGATGTGGTTACTATACAAAATAGAAGGATCGACTACTCACTAGTATCTAAATTTACTTCCTATTTCATTTTGTTCTGGTGTTGGCAGTGGTTTGTTTTATTTATTTGCTTCTACACTTGTGTTGTGTTAAGTTTTTGAATTTTTTTATTACGTATGGACTTAACAAATTGCCTTAGCAGTGTGATTCAAAACACTGGGCATATTGTCCCTTATCTTCGTCCAATACTTTACAGTACTACAAAAAGTACAAGCTATTAAATAAGAATATAAGAAAGAAAAAATAATGGAATTAATTTAGAAACAAAGTAGTAATTACATCATCTGGCATTTTAATCTAATTCATAGACTCTGCAATTATGCAAAATGAGTCTCCTATGCTGAGATTATCATTAATCATTAAAAATGAAGTGTGTTTTAAAATTTAGGTGTGGGAATCCTTAAAATCAGAGGGGTTTGGGAAAGCTTCAAAAGGCAGGCCTCAGAGACAGCAGAGCTGTGATTAGAGCTAAGCAGTAGCCACGAGATAGGTCAGTAGAAAAATTATGTAAGAAGTAGAAAAGTAAGGACGAATAGAACAATCGTCTGTGTATTGTGTGTCTAGAATAACTCCTTAAAATGCAGAAAAGTATATCTAGCGAGATATTAGGAAGTTCTAAGCTTAATAATAGAGCTCTGTGCATTGGATCTTAAAGGCTTACAAGCAGGTATTGTATTGTAAATAAGCAAGCATTTTTTTAACTGAAGGTACGTGTGCTTGTAGTGATTGGATAGAACCACTGTCAATATGCTGTTGCTTTGTGTGATTGGTCAAAAAACTTACAAAGTAAGTTGTAACATTAAGTTCTTTGTCTGCTGCCTGGGATGCGAGCTGTTGGCATCTTCCCATTGTCATAACCGTGTGATGAGACTGATGCTGGAAAATAAAACAGCTCAAGGCACATTCCTAGCAGTCCCGTCCTGTTCATGATTTGTACATAGCCCCCAGCCAGAGATATTTAGGAACAAAGATTCTTATAGAAATATTGTTTTCAAATGTCTATAAAACATATTAAAAGTATGTTTTCAATATACTGAAACATCTAAATTTGATGTTTACAGTAGCTGCAATGTTACTTCAGAAAAATAATTAAGAAAACACCTTTTGATGTGGCTGTATTTTTTGATTTTTCTGTGGTGCAGCCTATTCTTAGAGATAGAAAAAAGGTATTGAAATTCAGAGACTAGACATAAATCAATAATTCAGTTCAAAGATTAACATGAATTTATAATTACATAATTTTGAATTATTCTTATTTTTAAACCTTTTATTTAACTGTGGTAACATAACAAATACACCGAGAACTTCATGTTATGGTGAAAAAAATTTTCAGTGACTTTATTCTGTTCCTTCCTTCTCTTCCCATTTCTTTAGGCAGAGCAGAAATCCATTTTTCAAGGAAAGATACTGTTGCACTCCTTTAGTATATTCTATGTGTTCAATCTGTCTTAATTCTTTTTTCCTTTAGAACTGGGTTTCTTACAATTTGTCATCCAGTAACTTTAATTTCTCTGTCATTCTGTCCATTATCTGATTGTGTTAATTTGTTTTTCTCTATATCTAGGATATTTCTGTGTACCTCTACAGCTAAAACAGTCATCTTCCCAAATTTATTGTCCATCTTATTTTCCAACATGCTGAATTTTGAGTTCAGAGTAGTAGTAGAATTAATGTTGAATACTGTGACACTTTATTTGCTTGTGTATCTGGGAAATAAGGGACTTATCCTGAACCCATCCTGTATCCTGTGAATTTTATATAAATATGAAAGGCATGATGTCAGTGTTATGTCAATGATACTCACAACATCCTGAGGGCACTGAAAGCCCAGACCCTTTTCCCCTCAACTCATCTAACAATTTGCAGATATTATTCAATATGAGAAAATATTGACTCTTTTTAAAGGCTTCTGAAGGGTTTTATGGGGGTGACAGAACGAGCAAGTCAGTCTTGACGCAGCTAATAAAGTAGAATTTGGGAGTTCCTTACAGTCAGCTGATAAAAAAGACAGAATTATACATGTAAGTGATTAATGTGTGGATGGTCATAAATGAATTGCATAATTAGTGGCAGCATGAACAGCAAACCTGAGGCTTTATATATAATTCAAGTTTGATGCATAATGGAGTGTAAATATTGGTTGATGTAAAATTGACTACAAATTTTCAATTTATAGCTTCATTGTTACTGGAAGCAATTCACAAATTCTTTCTTGCATGGCAATATTAGGCCAGTGTTATAGCTACAATAGTATGTCCCACCTAAAAATAGTAAAATTTTGAGAACTAAACTGAATTAAGTGTATTATTTTTCTTTGGTTGTTTGGAGTTTTTTTGCCATTATAGAAACTGGTTTTTAAATGAAGAGACAGGACTTAAACACCATCTGCTATCTCCATTATCCTTCTTAACAATGAAAACCGTGGTGGGATTTTGGGAAAATATTCTTCTGCAGGTGGATGATTGAGACATTTTAAAATTTTCGTGATGGTACTGGAGGAAGCACCTTCCATTAAATGAGACTTTGATCCAAACACTCAGTTGGTATGAATCAGTGCAGGTCATTGAAGAGGAAGCACAGCCCCAATGTCTTTGAAATTTTTCCTTTAGCTGGTTAGACTGAGGGGTCATGCCTCTCTGAATGGAAAGTCATGTGAGATACTTATTACATGACTGAAATACTTTTTTTTTAACAGCAAGTAGTACAGTAAGCAGATCTGTCTGTAGGAAATGAAAGGAAATGAAAGAAGAAGCAGTCACATGAAACTACCTGTGACCAAATCTATTTTCTCCTAGTGAATCAGTTTACACATACTTATTCAGAAACTACTGTGCTTGTAGCTCACACCTATTCCTGGTGCCAAGAATGCTTGAACCTGACTGTGATTTCTCCAGACAAATAATAGGGATATTAGGTACTTCTTGAGAGTTATTATGACTCTGTCTAGACAAGTGCTTACCCATGAAGTAATAAGCTGCCTCTTTAAAGTCAAAGAGATTCCTTATCTTTTTAAGGTTAACCAGGTGGTGAGGTGTCTGTGACATCTAAAGCATTATGACTTCTTCTTCTCAGCACTTAGGCTGCCCTTTCAGATTGAGGCAGCTTTGCAGAATGTCCTTTGAAGACACGCAAATTAAGGAGAAGGATGTATTCCTGAAATCAAGACTGAATGCTGTACATTTCACAACTTCCAGAAAGAAATAATTTTAAGCAAGCAAACAGAAATGGTTTTTGAATTTTCCATTGGCCTTCTGTTTGGAGTTTAGTGCTACTATCCTATTAATGGAGTACAGAAAAAAGAGATCCAAGCAAAAACCAGATGTGTTCATAGACCTATAATAGTTTTCTGGTCTGTATCCAATTATGGAATGCATAAAAGTGTGTGAGGTTACACTTTACTCAGCAAATTTTTCTGTTTTGCATTTGTTTTGTTATGAACCTGAGAGTACCATGGAAAGAGTAGGTTTTAACTCATGTCTGGCTGACTACCATTCCTGTCTAGCCAATGGGAAGGTATATTTATAAGGATATTTTTCTCATTCATTCTATGAGAGAGGTCTAAAATCAAGAGATTAGTCATGATCTGAGTCTATTCTCCTCTCATCTTCATTAACTATGTAGCAGATACCTGAAGTAAGCTGAGAGAAATCCAAACCGCTATATACATTGTCTAAGGTTTCAATTTTTAAACCCAAAATAGAGTACAAATAATTTTTAAAATCTCCAATATTTAAATAGGCTGTCTTAAACTGACTTCTTCCCAATCACATTGTATGCCAGAAAATGGAGAATATTTGTTCTGTGTTATGTTAGTGCAGGACTGGTAAATATTTGTTCTTGTTTCTCATGCTTCTCCATGAGCATTCTTTTGAATAAGGCATTGAATTTTTGTACTAGACCTTTTATTAAAGATATTTTGGATTTTACTTACAGATTTTAGATTAATCTATTGTATCAAATTCACTCATCAGCCAGTGATCCCAGAACTATCACTTTATAAAGCTTTGTGGAATCATCTGTGCATAATCAACCATACTTTTCATAGGTCAAAAAATATGCTGCTTCTGTAGAGAGCCAAATATTTGGTCTATGTTTGTTTGCTGTATCAGGAGTTTTTTGTTTTTCACTTTTAAATATTTGTATATATAATTCTTTCTAATAAATGTAATTGAAAATTGGTTTTGTTCAAAAGATAAATAAAGAAAATTTCTTAATTAGACCTTTAAAACATCTTTTGTGTTGAAGTTGTGTGAGTTTGAAATTATACCACAAAATATTTTTTTAAAGACTGCCTATTTCACTTTAAAATAACTGAATACAGCCATCATTAATTAGGAATAATTCAATCCCAAGCATAGATCTTGGTAAAAAAACCTGTGGCAAATTTTACTGAGTTAAAAACTTCTGAATCAGCACCTCAGTGTAAATTCTATTTCAATCTAAAATGTAGAGAATCTGAAGTTATTTCTGTAGCTGTTTAAATCAAATAACTATTTAAGATGAAGGAATGAAAAACATCCAGCTCTAAAACCTTTTCACAAAGGAACAGTAAAGGTAGTGACTGAAATACAATGTCGCAGAAAGTCTCAGTAATGAATGTAAATCTCAGCTTCTCTCTGGGACACACACACACACACACACGCTCACCTATACAGTCCCCAGCATTAGTTACTGCACTTATATTCTGAAGAACTGTAAGCCTCTCTACAGCTATTGATCTGCAGACTTTCTGAAATTAAACTGCCTGGTATCACTGTGTTCTTGATATGCTATTGATTTTCTTCAGAATGTTTTGAGGAAAAAAATATGACAGAGCTGTAGGACAAAGAGAAGGTCTCAGTTTTATTTAGTAGACAACTTGATTATGCAGCAGCTGACCGCAACATTTTTGTTTCTTTCCCCAGCTTTCCTTTGAGAATTGCTGCTAAAATAATGGTATTTTTAGGGGTTAAAGTGTCCTCCTGAATCATCAAATCTTTATTGATCTGATATTCACAAAGGTTCTGAGCCCCTCAGGTGGCAAAACATTCACCTGCTGCTTTAAGGCAGCTTTGACTTTGCTTTATATCCTTCAGAGACTGGTGTTTGTGGAAAGAACATCCAACACATCATAGACCTGCCTCTTGTTTATAGGCATTGTTCAATTCACAGCCCTGATACTGCATTAAGTTGCACTCATCTCTAGCTTTCAGGGTCACCTTTATAAAAAGAAAAAGTTTGTTCACAATCAGTTAACTGCTGCAAGATTTTTTTGATTCAGAATATGGAACAGGGAAAGAGGAGATTTTTACAGTTGTAGATTAGACTGGGGTTTTTTTGCAGTTACACTAAAGAATTCACTTTTTGCCTTCTCATCAATAATTCCTGACCAAACAGCTCTTTGTTGCTTTCAATGTTCACAGCATTAACTCCTTATGCTCACCATCACAGCTGATACTTATGCTTCTGTACTGGCTCCAGCTGGGACAGGGTAAATTTTCTTCATAGTAGCTTGTATGAGGCAATATCTTGCTTTTGTGAAGAGAACAGAGTTGACAACACACTGAGGTTTTTTTTAGCTGAGCAGTGCTTGCACAGCCTAGGGCTTTTCTGCTTCACACACTGCTCTGTCAGTGAACAGGCTGGGGGTGCACAAGGAACTGGGAGGGGACGCAGCCAGAACAGCTGAGTCTAGCAGACCAAAGGGCTATCCCATATCGTATGGTGTCATGCCCAGTGATAGAAGTTGCAGAAAAGATAGAGGAAGGAGGGGATGTTGAGGATTGGGATGACCCTCTTCCCAAGTAAAGTAACAGCTGCATATGATGGAGCCTATTTTTCCTGGACATGGTTGAGCAACTGTCTGCCCATGGGAAATGATGAATGAATTCCTTATTTTGTTTTGGTGGTGTGCACAGCTTTTGCTTTACCTATTAAATCATCTTTATTTCAACCTATGGATTTTTCTTATTCTCTTCCCATTCCACTATGGGACAGTGAGCAAATAGCTTTGCGAGGGTGAATTTCCTGAATTTACCTCACCTAATGGTTGCCATCCAAATATTAGCAACACTCCTCAAATCTGTTCCAGCTCTCTGCAGTCCTCTCTACCATAAATCACTTATGACCCTCACCTTACTATATAGAAAATATAGGATGAAGTTAGGTGATTAAGGTGACCATTATATTAAAGGTTTCTTCCAACCCAGGCCATTCTATGATTCTGTTATCCATACTGTAGACAGAGCAGAGGTCAAGATATCTCCTTTTCCTTCTCCGAAGAACTGCAGTCCAAGCCATTTAATAGCACCTCCCTCTCATCATTTCCTTGAGTATAAAATTGCTGAATAGCTTCAAAGTCTTTGGATGGTGTTGCAGTACACAGTATACTAAATCATATATCAGTAAGAAAGGACCATTTCAACTCCTCTACCAGTGGTATAAAAAAATTGTGGCCTCATACTACATAAATGTATTCATACATACCTGCAGCCTGTATACATTTGTAAGAGTTCTCCATCAACATCAAAATCATTCACCTGTGCTATGTGTGCTTTTTTTTTCATTTTTTTAGTAAATATTTTGGCCCAAAACAATATGATTCTCTCTCAGATAAGAAAACATAAAAATCAATTATGATTCCATGTTGAGTGAGTGTCTAGGAGAATCCTCTCTTGTGAAACAGCCTATGCTGTTATTGTGATTACAGAGAAAGGCTGCCAACAACTGAGTTGTTAGTCAAAGTGTAAGACAATATGATTCAATATTTTAAAAATTAGTCAAAAGGAAAAGATAAAATTAAATACAATTTTTTTACTACAACTTTAAATTTCTAGCAGATATATGTTTAGTAATATGTGTTGAAAAGCAATGTAACTTTTGTTTTCTTCCTGAGATCATCTCTCTTTTATGGCATTTTATTGTCGTAACTGTTGCTTAGTGTTTCAAAACATTTTCACTGAATTATTGCCATGTAAACAATTCCATCACAATTTGGGCTAATATTTTTTGATTTTAAAAATTCTGACATAGTTGAAGAAATTACTGTACTTTGCTGGGAAAAAATCTTAAATCCACAAGGTCAATACTTAAAATTCTTTTTTAAAAAGGTTGCATTATTTTCAGACTAAGTATTAACAGCTGTATCTGCTTCATAAGCATTGTATGGCACCACTGGCCACATAAGTGTTTTTTAATTTCTAGACTGAACTTGAATTGTACCAAAAATGCAATTTCTCTTTGATTATTAGGCAAGATCATTGCTTGCTGACACAACCATGGTGTCCAGAGTTTTCAAACTGAAAGTTGCAATACTGGAATGCAGCGGAACCCTCAGACTCAGGTATCAGGACGGTAAGTCTACACCTACAGTAAAATGTTGAATATTTTAGTTTCTGGCAGAAATGAAAATTATGTTGTTTTCAGTATTGTCTGTCAGTATGTGGCAGAGTTTCATACCTTCTGAGGGTTTATATGGTGGCAGAAATCGCTAATGGAAAGTTTTCTAAATGGGGAGGAATTGCCTTAAGTCTCTCTAAACTGGCCTTGCATTTTCCACAGAAAAATCATTGCATCCAATCATTACATCTTGAACTTCTCCACCCACAGATCCTACGTAAAGACTTAGGAAATTTTCAAAGGATAGCACTACTTGTGGTCAAAGAGAGGTTTTAAGCTTCCTGAAGCAAAGCTTAAACTTTGGCTTTGTAACTACCATGGCACACATCTGAATATATATAAAAAATTTTAGTACACAGAAAGCATGGAAAAAAAGTAAATAAGCATGGTAGAATTCTGGAAAAGTGCTTGGAAATGTATTTGAAGTAGTACATGTGGTTATAATCTCTTTTTTTTCCCGTGCATGTTAAAAACTTTTGGTTTGAATATCTGTTCTTGTGTACAGAGAGAATGTTTTTTCTTATTTGTCTTCACGTCTTACTCTCATCATAGGGACTTGCTCGCTGTGCTGTTTCCTGAAGATTATTTTTTAATTAAAGTTAACAGACTGATCAATCTGTTTTACTAGAATAATATTTTTATCAATCCAAACAGTGATTTCTGAAGACAAGTTAAGAATACTAAGTAAATAGCTGGTAATATCACCTGGCAAATCAGACTCAAAAATAACTTAATCAAAATGCTATCTCTAAATAGGGCGTGTGAAGTTTCTGAACATACTTACAGATTTGAACTCTGAGTTGGATTTGTTTGGATTTAAAGAGCTAGTTGCTCACATATTTCTACATAAAATATTTCTACACAGAAGTAATGCATTTTTGCCTTTCTCGCAGAGGAAATGTGGTAGATTGTTTATCTTGGGCTACTTTTCCTTTTGCTTTCCACTCCACACAATACAGTTCTATGAATAAATGTCAGGTAAACTATTTTCACACATAAATTTAAATGTGTCTAAGCACCTTGTAGAACCAAAATCAGTTTTTAGAATTTTAGAGGTCAATTAAATGACTTCATAATATAAATCCATTCTAATCAATTAGTCATTGCATATTTTATTTTCTTTCTTTGGTGGATTTTGTTGATAATATTTTTAAAATTTTAGAAATATGAAACATTAAGAGTATGCAATGTCACTTTTTAAGCTATAGCTAATTCTTTAAATAGCTTCCTTACATGAAGACTACAGTTATTTATGTAATAATAACATGTCATGTGATCCAGCTGAGTTAGTGTTGAAATTGGTTAGCTAGAAGAGTTGCTCAACTGTGCAACACTTAGCCTTGGTATGTAAAGTTAATTTGTAGCAGCTAAAACACATGCTCTTCCAATCCCTTCAATTCAGCCATGTAATCTCTCCCAAACTCATATTCTCTTGCTAGCAGTTAATTAATCCTTATCATGCATTTTTAAAAGGCCAGTTTGTGAATTCAGATAAGGAAAAGGTCAGCGAAGTGTATGCGGGTTTTGTTTTTGGTTTTTTTTTTTTACCCTTTTTTTAGCATTAGCAAAAAGGACAATTACTGTCTTAGAATTGCAGATACATTTAGCTAATTTCTACATGGTTGCATCAAAGACATTCCATTCTCTAATTACTGAAGTCTTCAAAGAAAAATACCAGGGAGAAAAAAACTCTGTCTTTCAGCCATCATTAAACTTCTCATTCTAGTAGAAGTATAAGGCCAAAGACTACAAGTGCAAATATTGAAACACAGAAGCAGTATATAATCCCCTCACCCTTTAGTATTTAGAAGATAAAAATCTAAACCATCACCTAATATCCCACTTATTCTTTTTATTCTTTTGTTCTTCAGATGTGAAAGTCCTCTTCCAATCCAAATGATTTTATGATTCTATGCTTGAAATATTTTTAAAAGAGCAGAATAATTTCTTCTAACACTTGTTACATGTTACTAATTCAAGTGTTTCAGAGGGACTGAAATTATTCTTTCAAAACCAAGAAGATCAAAAAGGTGGAAAAATGCAATGAGGAAAGATGGGCCATGAAGGAAGATTGCACTGACTTTTAGTTTGGTGGCCAAGTTGTTAATAATTCTACTTCGAAAAAGGAATGTACCTACTGTTTATGACTCTTTAAAAGGGCCACAAAAAAAAAAAACCAAAAAACAAAAAACCAAAAACCCTAATATTTAAAATGAAAGTGTGACTTTAAACTAAACCTAGAACGATTTGCCTTTTTGCCTTGTAAATAGTCTCACTCCCTACTAATAATCAGACCATACCGCATTTGCAAAAAAAAAAAAAAAGCACCTCAGAATTGAAAACTGTAAGAAAGTATTTTTTTTGCCAGTAAAGAATTACTTGAAACTTTCAAATCAACAAAACTGTATTTATTGTAGGAGAACAATAACAATATGTCATATGAAAAAAATGGAGGATTGATGCAGTGTTTCTACTATAAATGTATAAAAGAGAGGATGATGACCAGGTGATTACAGGGCAAAACAGTTTATTGAACAAGCTTATTGACATTAAAGGTATATTTAGAGAGATATTTATACAGACATAGGAAAAGTTAGATGAAAAGCATTTTATCATATACAAAAGTGCCCAAGATTTTAAGTAATGACAGTCTGTCCTAAATAGTATTAAAGTCAATTTAGCTCAATACTCAGAGCTATTGAATTGATAAAAAGGGTCAACAGTGACTGTAGATAAGGTCAATCAAATAATACAGTGATTTGTTCAGTTGTTTGATACACGTGTGATTTCAATATTTCAGCATTTTAAAATATGTTGTAGAAATAGCAGCACAGTTTATTGACGCACAATTCAAAATATTACATTTCCCATTGCTGTAGTGGGAAAAAAATCAACCCAAAAACCCATAAAAAAAAACCCACACCAAAAAAAAAAAAAAAATCCAAACCCACCCCTACTTGTCTGCACAATAATTTGTTCCTCTGATATTTGCAAAGTGACTAAATTCTCTTTAATTACAAGAGTGAAAGCTTCCTTTAAGTGCATTTATTCTCATGGACCTTCCCCTCTATAGTGTAATTGTGAAAAAAAGTATTATAAAATGCATTTTTTTTTGTTTCAAAAATGAGAGTCAATATTTTGTTTTAATTAGTTGCAGATCTATTCCTATCCCTACCCACTTGAAACAGAAAATAATACTTTCTGTTGTGAAAGGCTTGCACAAATGTAGCTGACCTAAGTATAATTAATGAGCACTGAAGTGAAGAAGGCATTAAAGATGAAGCTTGTTGATGACAGAAAAAATTTGTTGCAGATTAACAATCTTCTGTTGATTGGGTTATGAAGCTATTCCCAAGATGTGACCATGGCAATTTACAGGAAAATGAATACTTCTTTGTTTCCACTCTTAAATAGCAGTACGTCATGTCATAACAAAAGAAGTGGTTGACATGCCACATAGGTAATTTAGTTGCAGCTCCATTCCTATGAATCATAGCCAAGTAATTAATCTTTTACCTAGGAGACAGTACTGGGGATATTAATAAAATGTGGGAACAATAATAATTTTTATATAAGAAAGTACATGGTTTAAGGGCGATTGATACTTTTGACAAATATGAAGAAATTGAATTTTGGTGTCAGTGTAAGAAAGGTCTAATTGGTGGATATTGCTACTATACAGAAGCTGTACAGAGGAAGGAACCTGGATAACTGCATATGAAATTTATAAGTTTTGCAACAGTAAAATTTGTAGGACATTTTCTACTTTGTATGCAGCATGTACTGTTTTCAGTCTAATTGGTTTTTCATGGATTTGAAGACACATTCTACAGATAGGAGTGCATCTGTTTTCCCCAAGACACACATTATTCTGATTAAATATTTGAAATTAAGATGGAGTGATTTCATGTGTTAGTTTTGATAATGGGGGTTGGTTCAATGAAAAAAAAAAAAAGTCACTCTCTTAGAAATGTTCCAAAAATCTGAAGTGGCATAATTTTGTGATTAAAATTGTTTAATTAGAATTTCCTGGAATACTAGGAATTAACCAAAGAACAGAACTGCTGTAAGAATCAGCTGAAAATTTTGTACTATGAAAGTGATTTTTTACACGCATGCTTGCTTCTTTTAAAATTGAATCTGTGTGAGATCAAAGGAGCTAATTCTATATCTGTAGGTAATTTTTTCTGTTAATTCTCAATGTTTATTGACTCCTAAAAAGAAAGGTAAAAAAGTAGCCTAGTATTCTCTACGACTTTTCTGCATGAGAGTTTTTATTTAAAAAAGAGTTGCTGCCTGTATCAGGACCTATTAACAATGCCAAAGCAGAAAATAATAAAATTCTTCTACTTTAAAAAATAGATTCATAGAATAATTTGGGTTAGAAGGGACCTTTAAAGGTCATCTAGTCCAGTCTTCCTGGAATGAGCAGGGGCATTTTCAATAAGATCAAGTTGCTCAGAGACCTATCCAATCTGATTTTTAATATTTCCAGATTTGGAGCATCCACAACTTCTCTGGGCAACTTGTTCCAGTGTTTCACCACCCTCATTGCAAAAAAATTTCTTTCTGATATCTAGTCTGATTCTACTTTTTAGTTTAAAACCACTACCTCTTGTTCTCTCACAAGAGATCCTGCTTAAAAATCTGTCTACATCTTTCTAATAAGCTAAATATTAAATATTGAAAGCCTGCAAAAATGTTTTCCTAGAGCTTTCTCCAGGATGGACAGCCCCAGCTCTCTCAGTCTGTCTTCAGAGGAGTGGTGCTCCAGCCCTCTGATCATCTTTATGGCCTTCCTCTGGACTTGCTTCAACATGTCCATGTCTTTCCTGTGCAGAGGACCCCAGAGCTGGATGCAGCACTTCAGGTGGGCTCCTATGAGAGCAGAGTAGAGGAGCAGAATCCCCTTTCTCAACCTGCTGGCCACATAAAGGAAAAAAAGTTATTATGCCTATTAGAAAAATCAATACCAAAAAGAGATTACTGACCTTTCCATTGAACAGTGCTAGAACCTCCCTATTTGAAAATAGGAAATTTGACATTTTCCAATAATTATTCTTACATTGGGTGCGTGTTTTAGTGATCTTATAAAAATGTACAAAATATTGGCCAGATGAAAAGGTGGTATAAAGTGAGTTTGCTGGAGGCTACTTAAATTTCTGCATTAAAAAATCTCCAAACACTGCAATGAGGTGAGCTGGCTTTTCTTTGACGGTTCTCCAAGGCTTCAAGGTATGTAGCCTACAAACATTGAAAACATAGGAAGCAAATTTTATTATTTGCACCCTCCTGTATCTGCAGAATCCAAGAAGCAAAAGCTGGTTTGAATAAAGACAAGAAAGGAGCCAGCATTGAAATAAATATATAGTGTAGAGGTTGAATGAGCATTTGGCATAGGTGATCAAGTACGGCAAGATGGGGGAGAATGCTTGGAGAATTAAACTAAGAAACAACAGAAATATTGAATAAGAAAATAACAACAGACATATGAGTGCTGCAAAAAGAAATATTTGGCAATGAACACCAGACTGGAGGTAGGAATGTGGACAGAATTATGATAAGCCAAAATGTTAGTCCTTTCCCACAAAGTTTTTCAGACAGTTCAGCCACACTAACCAAGGATCATATTAGGTGAAAACCTGTGTTTCTGTGTTCTGCCTGGTGCTTTCTAAAGTTTTGTCTGGAAATATGGTCCGCTGTGCCGTTGGCAGATAATCACATTTAAAATTAGATCCTTTTCCATCTTACCAGAATTATTTTGAATAATTTTCTTATTAGATACTTGGATATTTTTAGTGCAAATTTGCCGTACCACCTCACATCTGAAAAATAAAACTGGTGTAGTGAAATGTTTTAGAAAGAGCACATGCGTTCTGAGAATTCAGACCTTCTGCATTTTCAGAAGTGTTTTCTCCTTGCTTGTTATCTGTCTGATACTCTTTGTGTTTTGGATTGGGACATCTGGAAAAAAAAGCCTGATAAATGTAATCTACAGACTTGTTACATTACTCATTTAATATTTCAACTAGCATCAGAAGTACCCTGCTGTTGAAATTCCATAGTATATTTTTACTGGTTTAGATGGCTGGCTGGTACTGAACTTTACTAAAATATGAGCTTTTCTGAGACAGAAAAACTGGATAAAGATATGATTATGTTGTCAATCCTGATTTTAAACATTTTTATTAAAAAATATTATTATGATTTTATAAATTCATATTAGAGCTATATTTGCTAGTACCTTTGATGGTGATTCTTTAAGGGATCCTAAGCCACTCACTCACAAGGACAAGATTTATCTCATCTATATTTAGCCACTTAAAAATTAATGATCTTATCTGCTCTTTCTTGGTTAGTAGGATGAAATAAGCATTTTTCAAGAGTAAAATATTCCGTATAAAGTCAATCATTCACACTACTCTAAAATTGCATAAATCTTTGCTTGGATGTGATTTGAACATTTCCCTCTCCATTGCCACAAAAATCAGCATAGAGTATATTAATATAAGGCAAAATATTCATTAGGAAAGGCACATTTAACACTAGCTGTGCTCAGTGTTTCCAGAGGAATTTACATTTTGAGAGACTATTTTGCTGATTATAATAAAACAAAATCAAATGTCTTACAGTAATAGTAAAAGTATTAATATCAATTATATTGTGCATACTACACAAAGAACACTTGAAATGTGTTAACGATGAAGAGACAGAGATCACTTCTCTAACTGCTAATTCAGGATTATTCATTTTGGCAGAAGGTGGATGACATAATTCAACAGAAATTTCAAATGTTACATTAGGTTGAGCTAAGTGCTTCTGCCGTAGAGTTTGCTTTATAGTTCTAATATTTCTTCTAGAGGGAGAGAGAACCAAGTCAAATTCCTTTAATCTTTACTATATGTACATGAAAAACAAAAGAACTGCAGATGTTTGATTCCTAAAAGAAATATAGTTTGTTTGGTTTCATGCTCTTTTTTTAAATTATTATTTTTCTTATTATTAATGATACAGTTATTCAAGCCATTTTATTCATAACATATACGAGTTTCTTTATTGAAGGAGACAAAAGAATTTGAAGCATATTTAGAACTCTTCTTTTTCTCACCATACACATTAACTTTAAAATTTAGTTTTTCAGTTTCTTTTGCAAATAAAGGAATTATGACTGCTTACTATGCTTACTAGCTTCTAGCTGATCATTATCAAAAAACTTTGGGGAGCATGGGGGTACTCCAGGGAATGATCAAGATATTAAATATTTGCCTACCTAGAGGTCTGACAATAATGAAAAAGAAATTAATAAAATTCCTGATAATTTTATTCTTTGATATTCATGTCCTGCTATTTTACCATGAATAGGAAAAGTCAATCCTCTTTTGAAAACATTCACAGTATAAAAATTCCAACTCTAAGTTTCATTAAGGCATCCCATAAGTATCTTCTTGTTTGCTTCCTAATTCCTGTCTTGTCATAAATTCACAGAATTATTAAGGTTAGAAAAAGCCTCCAAGGCCTTTAGTCCAACCTTTGACTGAACACTACCTTGTTAACTAAACCATAGCACTGAATGCCACATACAGCTGTTTCTTGAGCACTTCCAGTGATGGTGACTCCATCACTTCCTTGGGAAGTCTGTTCCAGCACTTGACAACCCTTTCAGTGAAGAAATTCTTTTGTGTCCAGCATGAACCTCTCCTGGTGCAGCATCTTGTCTAATTTTGAGTGAACAACTGAAAGTCAATGTGTATGATGATAAGCAGGTGATTCATGTGTCAGGGTAGGTGGGAGGGGAAGGAAAGACAAGACATTGGAATATGCAAAGCACCGTGAGCAACTGGGCACTGGCAGCAGAAAATTTCAAAATTTTAACTTAAAAAAATAAAAAAGGTGTGAGCTTTGCAGTACAGATGGTAAACGTACATTTAGTTAATCTTTATACTATTATAGTAATTTTTAAAAAAATCACAAATTCTTTATTTCTCCTCTTTGCTATCTATAATTTCATAACACAATTTCTATCCTAAGTTATCTAAGACCTTTTAATTCATCCTGTGAACCAGAATATCTTCAGATAGGGAAATAGTAATTCAAAGCAGAAAACCCCAGAAAAACATTAATTTCTCAGAGCATGTCTGTGCATTTTCAGGCTTTATGCCACTAGACAGCAGCAAGGAACCCACATGTATTGGAAGTCCCAGTAAAAATGAGCTGTGAAGGTGTTCAGGGATCTGGCTCCACAGTCTGATGATGTGATAGCCTGTTGACCACAGCTGGATTGAATTGAGCATCCAGGTGGAATACAGCCAGATGGTGATGGGGAGGTCTGGGTCTCAGACAGACCTACCAAAAGGAAATCTCAAGTCCAAGTTACCACAAATCTGGGATTCTCAAATTTTGCTAGGTTGTTGGTAGAACCAGCTTGGTTTTATGATTCAGCATGTCTGTCCCTCAGTCCTTAGTGACAATCTTCCATTTGCCTTGTTAAATTATCAAAGTTTTTTTTTCTTTATTTATGTTTTGCTGCTGATTATCCAGTCAGATGGGCTCATTTTTAGGTATTTGTGGTAACTACTCAGTCAAACATTAAAATATCATCTTCACTTACATTTTAAAGAACATTTTATAGAACAACATAAAAAAAGGAGAAGAATTAATCTCTATGGGATTTCCCTGTCCTCTTACCCTTTCCCCCTTTCATATCCCTGAAAATAAGAGCAAGGAGCTAAAACCTCAGCTCTCTCCAAGTTACAGAGCATGCAGTCATAGCAATTTTCATGTAAATGGTTTCAAAGTATGTCTTTACACATTCCAACTCATAGCTATCCCACTGGAACACATGAAGGTCAGTTCTAATTTATGTCAAGCTGCTGTGGTCACAGAGAGCTGAAAATAAAGCCCAGCACTTATCATTAACAGAAAAGGTTTTTCTGTATTTTTATGGAAAAAAAAGTAAAAGGAAAAAAAAAAATGTATCTTTGTGGGAGGTCTATGCTCAGGGTATTTTTCCTTGATGTAGGAAGATCTTCCTTAGCAACCCAATGTCCACCTAAATATAAAATATGTTTCTCGATCTTCAAAATAAATTTATACCAAAACTGGCCCCTGAAGCCCTCTCTCAAACTCAGCAGACAATATACTTCTTTGAATATTGTGTTCTATACTGCTAGTCACAGAAGATGTCATACCCTGTGCCCTGCACATTAAATTGGGCGGTTAATTGTGTTAAGACAGAGAAAACATCATAAGAGTAGCACACAGAGAGACCAGCTGATATACAACTTAATGTAAGATCGTGGATTTTTGAAAAATTTTTCATTTTTACAAACCTTGATAATGGTTTGAATTACTTGAGCATCAGTTGACAAGTGAGTGTATTAAATGTGTAGAGGGGATGATGCCCACTCTGCCTTTAGTGTGTAGATTTTCTTCATTCTGCACCACATTTAGCATGCAAAAACTGTCTTACCCTCAACTTTATTATCAGCGTCTGTAGGGTAGTTTTATGTCTGTTTGTCATTGTTGTCATTGTTCAGTATAATTCCCCATTGATTAAAATCACTTTGGAAAATTAAAGCCTTTCCTCAAGCTTGGACAAAAATATCTTCAGTTCTTGAAAAGTCTTTTCACTATGGCAGGAGGTTTTAAGAAGTAATTCATATTTATGTTCCTTTCAGAAAAATATTCTTGAGAAATGACATGTACTATGGTACTGGAAACTTTATCTTCCCGTCAGAGTTGATGTGGTAAAGTCAACTGAACAAGATAATAACATATCTCTTGTAAAGGTGGAAGTTGAGTCAGTGCACAGAGGAAGAAAGATGAAAGAAGCTTTCAATCTCAAATTATTTTGGAACAAGCAGTGATGTGCTAGCCAGTCTTATCTGGCTAATATTATTAGTGCCAGGACTAAGAATATTGGGTATGTAAGTAAAGCTAAATAAGTTTGGAACTGAAACACAGAAAAATCCCCCCAAAGACATGGAAACTATGGTGCTTTGGTACTAGAAGGAATATTTTATTTTTAAGAATGGTACTTGATTATTGTTAAAATATATTATCAATGGAATAACTTGAAAATGATGAAAAAAAAAGAATTAGCAAGTGTGATTTTTCTTTTAATACTAAAAGGGAAACTCATTAAAGACATTGGGGAGATTTAAAAATATCTTAAAGAATTAAAACTCTCACTACAGGCATTCTAAATGTTGTATACTTTTGTAAGTAAAGGTTTGTCTTGGAAAGCTTATATGTAAGTTTGGTAAGCTTTCTGAACAAGTGATTTCCTTAATGTTTCCTGAATAATGTAGACAAAATGTATGAAAAATTGCTGTGGTTAAAGTAGAACACTATAGGAAATTAGATGCTCTTATTGCACTCTCTTGTGCTTTTTCTTGATCAAGAATATACTTCTCCAGTGACCTCATTACTCAAGGCTGTGAGTAGGCTAGTTTCGGAGATTTTACCCCAGAAGCCTAGAGCTGGTTTTTAATTTCTTCTTCCTTTGTGCTATTCTCCAGTAAACAGATTTTTTTTCAGAAGTTGAGGATATACCCTACTCTTTAAGAGTAAGATAAACCTGCTCTTATTTTTTCCTAGCGTGACTTTGAACTCATTCAAGAGAACAATTCATTTAGAAAGCACCTTCAAGTTTTAAATAATAAAAAGATAGCCCCATACAGGATCTCATAATCCATATGGATAATAAAAAGCACTGTAAATTCCCAGTTTCTCTTTGGGAAAACTAATAAGTAAAATGAAATATCAACTGCTACTATTAGATGTCTACAAAATGTTTTTGTTGTGGTTAAAGAAAAAACTATATGATACTTTATACTGAGTAAGCATGTAATACATGGTGCCACAATTAATTTCTTCTACTGTCATTTGAAAGAAAAAATTTCATAAGTGTGTGTGATATGTTTCTCTATCCTCAGAAAAGATGTTTTCTTCTACAAAATAGTTTTTATTTTTCTATGTGGTTTTGGTGGTTAGGGTTACGTTTCTTTTTCCCTGTTTCCTAATGCATGATATAGGAGAAAGCATTAGTTTTCTTGGGGAGGAGTTTCACTCTTTGCAAACCATTTTTTAAAAATGGTGTTCTTCAATCTGAAGCTGCATAGCTCTGCTTGCTGCTTTTAGAGAATAATGAAACCTGGCAGTCATGTTCAAAGCATCTCATCCAAACTATCCTGAGGAACCCAGCCCAGAGCTGACTCCCAGCAAAACAGCAGCCAGGATAGAGCTGGATAAAAAAGTATGGCAGAAACATAATCTTCCAAGTTATGATTTTTCATGGAAGAGCCAATCAGGAAAAAGTAAGAATTCATTTATGAAACAGAAGATAAAATAAAAATGTAATATTTTGAACACTTTCAATCTATTTTGTGTGCAGACATATTTTCAAAAGGAAAGTGAGGCACAACCTTTGGATTTTGTAAGTCTCTAAAATAAGCTGTACTGCCTTGACCTGTATAGAGAGAATTATATTTGTATCATTTTGGCGAAAGCTAATGTTTTATCTTCTCTGAATGGAAAATAGAAAGCATATTGCAAAATTGAGAGGCATGATTTTTTTCTTCTTTTATAAGTTTTTCCTGTCTTTTTCTGAGGCGTTTTAAAATAAGTAGAGTATTAGGCCTCTGTGGAAATCTGCAGGCAGTAAAGGTTTAAAGGGTTTTTTTCCTGATACATTATTTTTATTCTTATTCAAATGCTAGGAAATAAATATAAAAATTGTCAATTTATCACTGTCTTGATTTTCATGTCTAACATGAAGTAAAACCGAAGACTGCATGGCCTGTTAGAAGAAATTAAAAGAAGGAGAGTGGCTGTTCATGAATCTGATAATTTGGAATTATAACTACACAATGTTGTGATAAATGAGCACCATGGGGAGCATTTTATTTTCTAATTTGAAAGAAAAATTTTGGAAGCAGGTTTAACATCCTCTTCCTGATGCCTCTGTCTATCTGAACGTATGCATTTATATTTAATTCTTTGCATCTATACAGGGTCAAGACTTATTTTACGTTCAAGACTTTCATATAGTCTACTGTCTTTTCTAGATTATTTGACTGTTCTCACATTTAAACAAGTTCATCTAAAGAGACGAAAATTTTAGGAAAATCCACAATCGTAAAATTGCTATTCTTTCTTCCATATATAGATAATTTGGATTAACAATTTTAACTTCTAAGTACTTAGAATTAAAGCAAAAAATAAGTCAGACCCCATTTTCTATATTTCAAAATCACTATGTAACATATCATTCAGCCCACAATTCAGAAGTAAGTATCCCAATTATCTGAACTTTTATCATTAATCTAAATAGTAAAAAAAATCTAAGAGTAGAATGGCTTCCTGCTGTGACAGCAAAAGGTAGAAAGGAATCATTCTATTTCTTGGGAAAACATGAAAGTTTCTGTTATTAAAATATTAAGAAAAAAAAATCAAAGCTAAAGTTAATTAGTAAAGAAATTTGTATGGCACTAGAGAAGTCCGCAAAGTTTCAATGTTCAGAGGAGTCAGTGAGAAGTGAAAGACATGTTTCTCCTTGGTCTATCTGATGCTGAAGGAAATCTTGAATTTCTCTCTGCCACATCTCATCTGAGTCTCCCAACTACTAAAAAAATAATGCCTCTGTAGTCACAGGGGTTTATGTCTCAGTTTGACTAAAGAGCTTGGATATGAATAGAAAATTTTGGTGTCAGATTTTGACATTTTTAAGAAAATGGTCTGTTCAAAGCTCCTGAGAACTCTGACTTCTAGCACAGCACTTTGTTTATTTTGTTTTATTTTGAAATGTTGTACTGAAATAGTGAACCTATTTAATAATGGCAATCACACAATTCAGTGTTGAATTAGAAATATGTTCCTATTTCAATGTGACTGTTCTTTTCCATGTCCTAATTCCCCTCTGCAAGGGAGGGGAATTTATTCATTTATTCATTTAGATGATATGATTTTTGTCCTCTCTTGGATCAGTGACTTAGCCTTAGGATTTCATTTTAAAGAGGACTCACAGGTCTACTACTGCCAACAATAAGATGACCTGGTAATATTCAGAGTTCAAAGTTTAATTGCAATAGATCAATCATTACAAAGTTCAAAGAGCATTATTAAGCAAGCTGCATATTTTAGGTCTTGAGGCAATACAGAATTAATTGTCAGGAAAACAGTGGAAAAGGAAAGCACTTTAATCTTCTTGTCCTCACTATGACATATGTCAAGTTTCCAAATATGCAACATGATATCATAGCTGCAGCAAAAGTGTCCAATTTAGCCAAGGAGAAGGTGCAAAGTGACCCAGTCAAAATTTTTTTTAATTAGTGTTTTGAAGTTACTAAACAAAGTAATATTTAAAGGTGCAGTACCCAAGATTTCTTACAATTTTTTTTTCTCTGCAGACTCTGAAGGTATTTACTGTTAGTAATTATTTCATTTTTCCTCATGGTCAAGTAATTGAGTATTTTAGAATATAAGTTCTCTTTGAAGGCTCATAATAATAATTTATATTAAGGTAACAAGGTTGAATAAATCTCAGTGTTAGAAAAGAAGCAATGGTATTTCTTATAATGAATTACATATCACACACCTGGAAATATTCTGATGCATATTTAAGCAAGCATTTTAGCTGATCATGCTATATATACACATGAAACAAAGCTAGTTAGCAAAACAGATGAAAGCTTAAAGTCTGCAGTTTTGTGAAACAGAGACTCCTCTTGAAAGAGGAAAAATCTGAGAAATAAATGTGATGACATTTTAATCAAACTTTCACTTGTTTACTTTTACTTTGTTTTGTTTTCTTCATCTGGGATTATCCATTTTGTGTTAAACAAGTAGTATGGTTTTCTCAGGTAAAGTCATGTTAATGATAGGTGCACAAAATGAAAATGAGATGGAAATTTCAGATTCTTGGGTAAAAATAAAATAAATAAAATAAGAGTTATACAGAGTTTTTCCTATGTCTTATGCCATCTCACACAGAAATAGGAATAATTTTCCAGTCTACTAACAAAGTTTCAGCAGCTCTAATATGTTGACTTTCAAAGAATGATGGAAACAGTCCAAAAGAAAGGAATATGAATGATCAGTGATACAGAACACTTCATACCTAAAGTATACCTGAAAAAACAAAGGTTTTATTATTTTAAGTGAAATATAACTAAATCTATGACTTAATCATACTTGGAATTCAGTTGAGAACCTGCATTAATATTCCAACATATTTTGCAGAAATATATTGTTCACCCTAGCATGTCTGAAACCTGGTAGAGATGTAAGCTGGGGCCTGCAAAATGTAAATCAAAACTTTACTCTGAATACACTGACCATGCTAATTTTGTTCACATGCACAAAATTCAGTGGTCTTCTACTAGTTTTGGTTTCTTAATTGAAAACCTATGTAATCACTGTATTAACACTTTCAGCCATGGAGTAGAATGTCTCTAATATTTCCCAATAAAGTCAGAGCAGACTGGTGTAAAACATCTCTAGATTAGGTTTAATCTAGCGTATTTGCCTTCACGTTAAAATGGATTTTCTTCATGCTTCAAGAAAAAAAAAAAGTCAATTTGTTGATGACTTCCTTTCACATGAAATGGGGTATCTAGCTTCATATGTACTTTTAGTCCCCTGAGAGCAGTTTAAATTAAATAGTTCAAAGCAATTTGTTTGACTTCATCTGGAGGCTAACTAGAAGCACACAGAGGAGAATATGTCTTCTCTGATTCTTAGGAGGTTATAGCAAATCATTAGCTCCTTAAACAATTCTTAAGAGAAAAGTACATAGGTCCACTGGGTTATGAAGAGTGAACTCAAAGATTAGAAATTTACATACAGTGTGGAAAAAAGAAGAAACATTCCTAAGTGCTACAGTAAAAATGGACAAACCACAAAATGGGAGAATGACGATGGTATTTTGGTTGCAGTGATTGACTTCAGGATTGAGTTTATCAGGGCTGTTATATGGCTTGAAATCACATGCAACCACAGAAACATATAATAATTCAAATTGGAAGGGACCTTTAAGACCACCTAGCTCAAACCCTCTGCCATGGGTAAGGATACCTCTTACTAGACCAAGTTGCTTGAAGTATCATCCAACCCTTCCTTGAACACTTCTAGGGGCATCAACAGCTTATCTGGGCAACGTGTTCCTGTGCCTCACCATGCTCAAAGGGAATCATTTTTTTCCTATTGTCTTTCTAAACTTGCCCTTCTTCAGTTTAAAGCCATTTTCTCATAGGCCAATGAAATCCCCCCATATGTATAAGCTTCCTGCAATAAACAGGACAACAAATAACTGGCATTTGTTTCAGCAAGCAGAAAACATAATTCCCATTTTTTTCAACTGGAAGATCTCTGTGAGGATTCCTACTCCTGCTGTATGCTTGAAAACTGTACAATATGAGAATTAAGTAATCTTTCAAAGGCTCTTTCTCTACAAAATCTGTTCTATAGTGATATTTATCCTGATGCTGAGAAGATGTCTCAGGTCACATGTGGTGTTATAAATACTGGAGGAAATTCCAGTGACTTGCAAGGAAGACAAGGAAGACATACCCATTGTCAAGGCTGTCCTTGCTCAGCAGTGCATTGGAGGTACAACACATGCTATAGAAATGAAGCCAGTTTGCATCTAATCTAAGCTAGTTTATGAAAGCTGTTCTCAAGAACAGCTTGTTTTGCCTATGTAGATGTAGTTATTCTTCCCCAACATATTGTGTCAACCCTTAAGATGCAGCCACTTATTAGAGAAACTTTAAACAGTAACGGATCATGAATGAGCAACTAGAGACATAAAAGGCTGTAAAAGACATTTGCACAAGGTCTGTATTATCATTTAAACAGTACATATACATTTTTCACAGCACATTGCCCTTGAATTAGTAAAAATCTTGTATCAGCATAATTGTCTAAACAGAAGTCAATAGTCAATATTTCTCTGAAAATATGTCTTCAATTATTTATACAATACATTTCATCCATATAGCATGAAACTACAGTTTGATTTGACTTCTCACAACACCGTAAATCAAAAGAAGCAAACGCACAAATATACATCCTTGGAGTGAGAGAAATAGACTTGCTTTACTCATACTCTATAAGACCAAATGAATTTAAGTCTATAATAATTTTAATTGACTTTTAATATTATTTTAAGAGCCCAAACACACATTGGGAAAAATATTCTTTTGATGGAATTTTTTTAAACTTGAATTCTTCACTCATTTCTGAGAACATACTCAAGTAAGAAATCTTTTCCAGTTGAGAACTCTCTTTAAGCTTCTTTAGGCAGAACATGTTTGCAATAAAGTTAGTACCCCTCTTCTCCTAAAATTTAGATTTACAATGGTAAAGTTAATGTAAAGCTAACTCTAAACTAATGATGTGTCTGTAGAAAGTTCTTTGAATGTCTTTATACACTGTATTTGTTGTTTGAAAGTGGGTTTTTTTTTGAATTATTGCTCATTTCTGCAGTTTAGAAGCTTGTAAAAAAGCCCAAGAAGACTCAAACTCAAACCTGTTTTTGTTTTTGACTCTGATCTAATCATTAATTAGGGTAGTTTGAAGTTTCAGTAGGGCACACAGAGACCATTTTAGAGAGTGTTTTAAATGCTGTAATTAAATTGTAGGAGCAGTATTCTCAAAAATAAAAATCTTAATGGAAAAAAAAATCTTGCTATAACTATTTGGCCAAGTGCCTTCTTGTTTTACCTCCCATTTTCACAGCTCTGACATGTAGCAGTGCATATTTTAACATAAAATAGCAAGTCTGAAACTCTGACATGTTGTATATTTATTCTTGTGTGAAGTAAAACTTTTTTTAATAGTACAGATGATTATATCTATTTTTTTCAAATGAAGTGTTTCTTTTAAAGTGTAAGGTTTATTTTCACACTTCTGATTACCAAAGATGCAGGAAAAAGAGTGCTGTACATCAGACATTTAAATCCAGACATTATGCAATCATGATAACAAGGATTAATAAAGATTAATTTAGCTCCCACTTAAAAGCCCTGGTGTTTCAGAAGTACAACTGTCTAGCTTGTATGAGGGGAATAATTATAATTTCCTTTTCAAATGTGCCTCTTTGTTGCACAGTTGACAGTTGTCCGTGATTTGAAGATTATTTGTGTCAAACTATTCTTTAACAATTTTAAGATATGGCTATTTAAAACAAATGACTGTTAAAAAAAAACAAACAAAACAACCCAACAACAAATACTCTGAATGGCTCACTGCAATTTATTAGTTTCATGGAACAGGTTTTATTTAGTTGAAGTGCAAAAATCTTAATTTTATTCATTGATCAAAACTGTAAATGATAAAGATTTAATTTCCAAGGACTTTAAGAGTTCAATCTTTTTGAAGATGATAGCTATTGTTGAATATAATAATTGTGTTCTATTAAACTACTCTAAAAATAGGATTTCTGTACAACTGGATACTCTGTGAGAATGTAACAGGTGGCCACAAAAATAACTGCAAGACCTATGTATGCTTGCAAATTGTAACAAAATCTGTCAACTTAAATTCTTCTTCATTTTATATTTCATCATAATTTTTGGACTAAATGCTATTACCTATATTATCTATTTTTACCTATTTTCTATTTTAAAACTATTACTGCAGTATGTATCTTTTCCCCACAAGGGCAATACTAATGTTCATTTTTATTCAAAGCAATTTTGCAGAGATGGTCACGTTTCTTTTAAGAGCAAGAATGAAGAAGTGTTCACACCAACTGCTGGAATTTGAGATTGGTGGTGTTAAAAAAATAAAAAGAAGAAAGAAAATATCAGGAACAACAAATAACAAATGAATGTCTCAACAAACAAATTTAAAATAAAACACCAACCAAACAAAAAAAAGTTATACAAAAGAAAAATGTGTATCAATGGTAGCAAGAGAGGGCAAGGAGGAGCATGAACTACAGAAGACATGAAAACAGGATTATAATGCAAAAGAAGAGAAGACAAGGCCAGAAATTCACATCCACATCAAGAAGAGTCAAATCTGCATTAGTAAGACCTGCTTTTTAGTAAAAATTTGAAAACTGATCCTTGAGTTGATTCAGGAAATTGAAGTTTCTGCTGCCTGCCAGGAACACATTGATGAATCTTGCTAAGCTACATCTGAGGCTGAAATGGACATAACAGCAGGGAAAATGCTGCAGAGCTGAATTGTCAATGGAATAACCAGCACTATGAGGAAATATATGACTACACCCAGCTGCAGAAATGGATCCTCAGCAGACTTCCTAGGGGCACAGAAGAGATTTTAATGATTAGAAGCCAGACCCTATGAAAGTTATGAGAGCAGTTTAGAGATCCTTTATTATTGGAATGCATGAGCAAAAAAAGTAGTTCTTTTCTAAGAGTGGAGTCAATCAATGTTCCAGGGAAATAACTTCCTTGACTGAAGATTGAAATGAAGACCCTGACACTAAGGCATGGCAGAAATCAGGGGAGAAAGGTACTGAAGGATTTTGAGGATTCTTGTGTTGCTTTCCGTGGGGTAGATATAATATTATTTGCTGGTATAGGGTTGTGTTTTGGATTTGTACTGAACACAAGGGTGATAAGAGAGAGATGTTCCTGTTATTGCTGAGCAGGGCTTGCAGAGAGCCATGGTCTTTTCTGCTTTTCATATGGCCATGCTGGTGAGGGGACAGGGGGTGCATGGGAGGTTAGGAGGAGTGACAGCCAGGACAGGTGACCCCAACTGACAAAGAGATATTCCAGACCATGTGGCATAGTGCTCAGTATATAAAGTGGGGGCAAGAAGGAGGAAGGGGTGTCATGTTTGGACTCATGGTGTTCACCATTACATGTCATGAGGCTCAGCTCTGCTGGAGATGGCTGAACTCCTGCCTGCCCATGGAAGCATTGAATCAAATTGTCAGTTTGCTTTGCTTGCGTGTGTGGCTGTTGCTTTCCCTATTAAATTGTCTTTGTCTCAACCCATGAATTCTCCATCTTTTACCCTTCAGATTTTCTACCTGTTTCTACTGGTAGGTCAGTGATTGAGTGTGGGGCTTGGCTGCTGGCTGGGGTCAAACCATGACAGTAGTCCATAAGGCTTGTGTTGTTCTAACAATCTGGATTATTACAATTAGCAAAATGTGCTGAAATTTACCAGCTAATTTACCAGCTTGCATGGAAAGGACAACTAATAAGAATTTTTATTAAAAGCTTAGGAAAAAGAAATTGTATACTGTATTTATCACAGGATGACTATGACATAAAGCTGAAAATTAATGTGATTCTAAAATAAACTATCTGAGTGGGATCTTGTAACAATAAGAATTATTGGTGATATTAAGACCCTCTCTTCTGGATGAAATTAGTCCTAAACTGATAAGCATATAACGCAGCAAGCAGTATCATCTCTTTGCTTCCACAAAACCCATTGTATTAAATGGATCACATTCATCTGATCCTGTAGTCAGAAACTCTTATTCTTGGATGGTGCTGGGTAGCAAAGGGTGAGACTCTAAATTAGTGCTGATTCTGCCTCTACTGTATTTTGTCTCAAGGAGAGGTGGTCTGAACAGAAGTTTTACATGGAGAAGTCACACACCAGCTGAGGCCAGTTACCCAGAATCTGAGATGTGGCTAGATTCTAACAAGGAGTAAAGACCCTAGACTTAATTCTGTATGTAGGTCACATTAGAGGGTATTCACAGATATGATTAAGTTAATCAGCAGTCTTGTGACATCCTACAGAAAAACATCTGGAACTCATTTATTCTGTATTTTTTTGAAGTTGCTCTGCAGTTTTCTCTAAGCACCGTATTGTTCACTTGCTAAGCATTAGGTATTTCTATTCCAGCTCTAGAGATAAATGAATTGTTTTCATAGTAAAAGACAAGTACTGTGAATATGTGATGTTGAAGACAGAAAAACGATGAAAAAATAGTCTGAGTCTAATCTAGTATAAATAATTTTGAATTATTTCTTTTTCTGTTTTGTAAACAGGACTTGTCTATCTGTGTAGTCTGAAAACCTGACTCATTTAACTGAGTTCAAAAATGTGAATATTTAATTTTCCTTTTTAAATTATATTAAAATGAAATTACATAAACTTGTGTGTGTGTATAAGTTTAATATTTTATATAAGGGAAGCATGTTCTTTTCCTGACCATCAAATGTTGCTCCAAATGGCATAGTCTCTTGTAGTTCTTGTGTCCTATCTGACAGCCTCGTGAGAACTCCAGAGGGACATGTTAGAATGCCACTAGATGTAATGGCTAGTCACATCAAGTTCACTGTCATTGTCTTCAGTTAACCAAGCTTCTTTTTTTCCTTTGATGACATCTCTGGCCTGACTTTTATTTACCAGAAAGAAGCTTTCCAAAACTGAATGGATTTTTGTTCTTGTTGCTTTTTGTAGTTTTTATTATTTTCCTGGGTTAACATATCTTTAACTCCTGAGTAATAAGTATTTGTTACACTTAGTTTTGTATTTTGAGGCGGTGTACAACTCTCTTTCTGGGAGATAATGAAACTAATTCCAGTGTGAAAGTTTATCCATTTCTGTATGCCTGTGATAGTCTGGAAGCACAGACCCTGCCTTATAATGGTTTATATAATTTCAAACTCTCTGTGGCATAAGCAACTAAAAGCAACAAAAGTTCTTGTCTTTTTATGAGCCAGTAACAGCGAGATAAAACTCCTGGAGTGCTTTAATGCCAATGTTTCCACCACCAATACTTGCTCCCTTAGTTTTAAGTTTAATGTGAGGTTATAAATAGACCACTTTTAAAATCCCTTTTATAATGGAAGATGGATGCTTAACTGCTCTTGTTTTTCATTAAAACTGTTAGCTTTGTACAGGTCGCCAGGAATCTGGGTATTATGGTTACATATTCACAACATTTACTGCAACCAATGAAAAAAGCCCTACTGAACTCCTGGTGACCAAGATGGTGTGGTCTTTCCCTATATCTATTGTCTCATAAATTAGAGACATCTGCCTACAAAAATAAACTTATTCATCAAAGCTACCTGTTTACAATTTAGAACAGACTCTACAAAATATTTTAGACAGATGATTTGAAACTACATATTTTTAAAATGAAAAACAAACCGTTCTTCTCACTTCTAATAAATGTTTTGAGTAATGGGAATTCCACATTTTGGCAGTTCTTAACATTGTCTGCAAGGAAATCACCATTATCATGCGTCTCTGACTGGTTCCTGGACTTGGTGTAAGAGAGTAGAGAGCTATGGCCACACTGACACTTGGGGAAGCTTAGCACAGGCAGAATAGCCAGTTAGAAGGGCCTCAGCTCCTGTATGCAGCAAATATTTAGTTTGATTTATCTTATTTTCATCCAGTCTATCCTGAAATCCAGCATTTTGGGATATAACTATGAATAGGTTTTTAGGACCAGGAAGGAGGAAGTATTTTCATTTCTGCTCATCTGTTGGAAAGAAAAATTATTCTAAATGAAGAGCTTGACATTACACTTTTTAAGCCACACAATTTTTAACTTGACATTCATTGTAACTAAGAGTTAGTTATGATGATCATAATTAACTTTGCAATTACACAGAATGGAAAAAGCTCACATAAGTGGGCTGTTTAATAGTCATTGTGTTAACTGCGAAAAAAAATCATCATGTCACATATTTAACCATGGAGGTACTTCTGATTATGAAGGTACCTCAATAATCACTATTTAGGAAGTGACTGCTGGATGACATAATATTTTCAGAATAATCATCTTTGAAGCATTATGTTTCTCTTATTTTTATTTTTATAGCCCTTTAAAGGTGGTCAGTGGTTTCCAATAACTACGAAAATAAGCTCACTGTGAGAAAATCTGGAAATTAAGTAGATAAAATGAAGATAAAGGTAGGAGAATTACATGTGACTGAAAACAATTGAGCATATATATGTGATTAAGATAATATCTGCATAGCCACCTATTGCATCCTATCAAGATTACTTCCAGTATCTGACTCTGTATGCTGGGTGTCATTTCCTATAATCTGTTCTTCTTTCAAGCTCCGAATTTTTTTAGGAATTCAGTTTTCTAGGTCTTCAAAAAAAATTAGGAAAAATAACCTAAGGTTCCATTTTATTGAAGAGGAAGAGCAGAGAAATTTCATATTTTTATTATCAACTAGTAGAAAAATTGGATGTCTTGTAAATGTTAGCTTTGCCATTCATAAACATACCTGACATGTAGCAAGAACAAACCTCTAGATATTTTAGAAGGAAAAATAATAGGAAAAAAAATTATCAACCTTTATATGTATTTCCTACTGAGTGAGAAAAATGTGTTTTTATCTTTAGAATATTAATAACAAAAGCTTTTCAGTGCAAATGTTTTGGTTATCAAAGGGTAGAGTAATTTTTTTTTTCTTCAGTAAGCTTATACTTTCAAGTGTAAAAGGGTGTGAATCAAAACAGTAGATTTAATATCCTAAACTCTGAGGTATACAAAATCTGACTTTTGAAGCTTGAATGCACCTCTATAACTAATGTAACAAAGTTACACGCAGAGTTTCTTAGGTTTTGGAATGCATTTTACTTTCCTTTTTTTCCTTTCCATCTGATTTTCTGTAGGTCATTTCTCTCTCTTTTGATCTGTGATGTATTTGCTCAGGTGTTTCCCATTTTTATGGCAGTGTCAATTAACTCCCTTAAATTTGCCCCTGTTGCTCTCAAAATGTCTTGATGTTCCCTTTGAAGCTTTCCTCTCCATTAGCCACCATTTTCAGCATCAGAGACTGACCTCTGTGAGAGGAAAGTTTGCTGCCAATAAGCCCTGCCCTGCTAATAAATGTGTGTTTAGATGAAAGAAATGAACAATGATTTAGAATTATGAAATGAACCTAGAAAGCAGCACTAGTGCAGTCTAAATACTCTAGACAAGAGTCAGAAATTACTCAGATCCACACTTGCCCTTCCAGTATTCAGGGTTGTTTGCCTGTGGGGTTCATATTCCAATGTAGTAATTAAATTTACCATTATGAACATTTGATATCACTTCCCTTGTACATTTTTGAATGAAGAAAAAGGGGTGGGGAAGCAAAAAAAGAATGAACACTTTAGTTTTTAAAGACTTTTATAAATCCCCAATTCAGTCTTGTAAAAGAAAACAGTAGGGAGAAAAATGTGAAAACCAATCATCTTTAACAATATTTTTCTGTAAACAAGATAAGAGTGACTCATTTAGGATTGGCTTGATTATTTTTTTTGAACCAATTCATAGAAGTTTGGAGTTGGAGAGAATTGGCATAAAGTTGAGTGCAGTTGTGTCTAATCTGACTTTTTCCTCCTGAAATGACCAATATCTTACTATCTAATAAATTTTACAGATGTGTCTTCTGCCTCAATTTCTCTATGATGACTTTTTTGTATCTGAGGTACCCTGATTGTGAACTATTTAAAAACACTAGGTTATACCTGATTGATTGTGGAATATTTCTTATATAAAACATGTCATTTAAATGACATCACCACATTTGTTACCAAAATAAATATTCTTTTCCTGACCTACTTTATACTATGAAGCCAAAACAGATACATAGATTGCATTGTCTACTGCTATACTTCTTAAGACATAAAAGGTATGATGTCACATTAAAACCCTCTATGGCACACAGCTGTACAGTAAAACATGGCACATATAAAGTGGCACACTTCAGATTTTATTACTGAGGAGAACAGAAGTCATGTTGTTAAACAGGGAGTATCAGAACAAAGCTCTTCTGTTTTAGTTTTTATTGCTCTCTAACATACTTGTTACATGATCCTAACTGTATCATTCATGGCAAAAATGAAGCAGCTTCTCACTACTAAAAGTTTTGATTCCTACCACCCTCCTCCTCCTTGCTCTTGACTACAAGATATTGCCATATACCACGGACCAGCTTTTAGAGCCTTCCAAGAGCTGATTTAACCTCTTGGCCTTGGAGAACACTTGTTGCAAATTCAGCCTGAGAGATGGTACTGCAGGCTTGCAGGAAGCACCAGTCAAAGCACATGGGAATGTGCACAGCCATGGCACTGACAACTGATAGAAAATGTGTCTCAAGCTGGGTCTGTTGGGTCCTTCCAGATTTTTTTCCTTACTAATTATCTTTTCAGAAGACATCCACTGGTTGCTGAAAGTTTGTAGAGGAATATGACTTCTGAGAAAGAATCAGTGATTAATAAATATCTGATATTACTTTCTGTACCCTGGAATAATTTTACTTAAAATTCAATACTTAAAGTACTGAATCTCGAAATTTTTTTAACACCATTTATCTTAATGGATGGAAGAACCTTTTATTGAGGAAAATAAGTTTATACTCTTAAAAGCTGCATCCATCTCCTTATGAATACTTAGTTTATCTTGCAGTGTAATTTAGGCATCACAGAGTCTGTGCTGTATGTTTAGAAGATTATGGATTAGAAAGCACAGACAAACCCAAAGCCTTTGGAACAGGTATGCATACTTGTCTGAAAACCAGGGGAAAAAGTTTTGCATGCCTACCTGACTTTTATTGTAATTCCATTGTAAATTTAACGTTTGCCTTTGGAATTTTTCCACAGACCGGGACAACTGGGATGCATTGTTGGCTTGATGTTTATCATCCTCCTGTCAGTCTTGTCTGACTTTACTTTGCTGTCAAAATGGAGAGAGGTAAGGTCCCTTCTTCCCCTCGTACTTTATTTAAAGTCCAATGTCTGACTTTCTGACTTTACCTAAATTTTGACATGTAATTGGAATGAAGGTTTCTTTTCTGGGACTTCCACAGACTTTTATGTTTTGGAGTAAAACGCTCAAAGTAAATTGGTCACTTGGCAAAAACATTACTTGTTTGACATTTAAGAGGAAGTAGTTTTAGATGTAACTCAAATACTCAGGTACATATTTGTTCTATCTCCTGGAATATATTGATAATTTACTGAAACAACAATTAATATTTACAGAAAATCATAGACTAAAAAACTATATTGACACTGTTTATCAATTTTACCTTAAAATAGGTAATGCTAGTATGTCATAATTTTTAATTGTATTTTTCTCTATTTGAACTTCAGTCTTCAAAACTAAATTATATTCATTAAATGGAGATATGCCATTCTACCCTAGTAACAGTGACAGAATTATAAAGAATGTATTTCATTTTGATGAACAGCTCTAACATATATCTCTTTCAGACAAAGATAAGGTCACCTGTCATAAAGGTGTATTTCCTGTCCAAAACTTGATATGTAAATATTGAAAACTGTGCATTACTTTAAAAGTTAAGATATGCAGTAGGGTGTTTGACCTTTACTTTGGTAGATGTAATACAGATACTATCATCAATGTATTTCTTATTTTCTTAGAATGTATGCAACATTTCTATTGGCAAATCAAAAATAGAAACTTTTGTCAAGTAAATCTCTTTTTTTTTTTTAATCTAGCCTTTATATTTAGTGTACATTTAGAATAAGCATATTCCACCATGGTGCTATTTTTCTGTTTTTTTTTTCACAAGTCAGTTGGGGAAAAAAAAAGGATTAATTTACTCAAGAGACAGGGCCTAAGACCTCAGGTCAATATTGAAATTCAGGAAGACTTCAGGTTTGTTTTTTTTTTTAATTGTGCTGTGGTTTTTGAAGTTGAACAGAGCAAATCTGATCCATACAATACAATGAACGTGTAGGTTGGAAAATATAAATAACATTTAATTCTTTTTCCTAAAATAAGAAGACTGAGTAAAAGTATTAAAAGACAAATTTAAATTTGATAAAAGGAGATGGCTGTTTTAGCCTTTATTATTTTCTAACTGAAGTTAGCATTTAGCTTGGGATAAGATTGGTGGAAAATAGTAGAAACTCTAATAGAAAATAAGATCATCCATACTCTACTTTAGACTTAAAACTCTGGGAGGAATATGAACCCCTGTTTCAGGAACTGAGGTAACTCAGTTTTGTGGCTAGGAAGAAATTTCCTGTAAATATCATGTTCCCTATATTTGTTACCTATGGGTTTTCTTTTATTTTTGCTATTAATACACACTAGGAAATGAATGTCAGATTAAAAGGACCTCTGTTATAATCCTCTTTATGGTGAACAATCATAATGCCTATGGTTCTATTTTTTTTTTTTGTACAGCTGAAATAAGAAAAATTTACTATTGGTTTTATTGAAAGTAGGACAGAATTTCAAAAACAAAAATATAGAAAATTTAAAAATACCTCCCAGATGCAGAGACTTCCTATATTTAGGTATCCCCATGGTATCATCACATTGTTCTATTTTTTAATACTGAAAATTTCAAATCAAATTTGATTCATTATGTACAACACAAAAAACTCCCAGAGTTATTTCTCAAGAGTGTAAAGGGAAAAAACTTCAATCATCAATACAAAAAAAAAATGAAAAATCTTTTTTTTCCATACATGAAGTGACTGTGGGAAAAAGTGCTCAAGATTCTAGTACATGCTCATGAGGTTGATCATCTCACTAACATGCAGATGCAGGCAATATCATTCCTCTTTACTATCTCCTTTGAATCCATCTTGGAGATGGAGAATTATTGAAGGAACAGGTGGAGCAGTTCACCTTTGTAAGACGCTCATCACTGTTCAGAGACTATGCAGAAAATTACTACGAACAGGGTAAGAAAAAGGGAGCATGTCTGAGGAGGAATTTATTAAGTATTTAAAATTACGATCATGTTTGAATAAAGAATAAGGATAACATTGGGAAGAGGGACCAAAGCCCTATATCTCTATGTACTGCATTGATGCATTAAATAAACCCCAGTATGGAATTAATCATTGCCCCAGAGGCTCACATTTTTTAAAGTTGCCTAGACATAAAATAAAGAAATAAATAAATATATATTAATAATAAAATAATAATAATAGTAATAATTTTGAGATGGTAAGTACATGAATATCCATCAGATAGCATACCTGGCTGTCTACATTTAAATACATGCTTAAATTTAGATTCTTAAGAAAACATTTCAGGATATCTGAAGAAGCGAAGGATATTGATTCATATGTATTTTTCAGGCTTTGCTGCATGAGTAGACTTAGTGCTGAAAACGGTGATGGCATTAGAGAATCCTTGTAGAGAAAAGAAGCCTGTGCAAGTGGGAGTGACTGACACTGGCAGCAGTTAGTATAGGGAAACCTTGAAAAACTTAGAAACACAGGTCTGAAGGCAGTCTGGCATCCCAAACACTTTAAAAGATATATTTTTGAAGCGATATCCTTTAATCCTGATAGATTTCTTCAGAAATATGCATGCTTTCAAATGCCTTTATATGGGTAGTTTTTAGTTACTCTGGTGTTTCTATGTTGTTCTGGTTTCTGTCAGCTTATTAGGAGTCATTGTCACCATGGAAAGAAGAAGCCAGTCAAGTATACAAATAATGCAGGCAATTTTAAGATTGGTTCATATAAATTCTGAATATTCCTACATAGGATAGCAGCCTACACATAATGATGCACATATTATCTTCATACAACTTGTGCCTCTAAAGACCCATCATTGGATCTGATTGCTTCTAATTCTCTGCCTTTCATTTCTTCATAGCAGCAAATCTAAGAAGCAGTCATTCCTTGGATATCTTTGCTATCCTTCATGCGTTAGAAGGGTTAAAGAGATCCTTTAGCAGGTGTGATCCTTCAGCAGGAAATTTGGTATTTATTTTGTTTAACTCTGTGCAACCACAAATATGTTTTCAGTCTCCATTGCTACTTGTCTATAATTAGGCTAGAGATATGGACCAAAAAGTAGAGCTAAAAGCAGTAGCAATGCAAAGAGCAATTGAAAATGTCTGATTAATGTCACACAGAATGTCACATAACAACTGAAGGAAAATAACTCAACTAAAAGCCAGTAAAAGTGCCACTATTTCTAGACATTTGTAGGTATCCAATATACTTGTACATAAAAGTTTACAGTTGTATTAAACTCCAGCAGTGAATGAATTTAGCTACTTTATGTCACAGCAGCAGCATTTATCTGAAACCAATGAATGTATTCTAGAAGAGAAGCTTGCATGGCCGAAGTTTTTATTTTAGTTTTATTGGTTATGTTAATCTTGTGTTTCATTTTTATTTATGGCCATAAGGTTTTGATTGTGGGTTTTTCTTTTTTTTTTTTTTTGTTTCTTCTTCAACCCAAAAATATTTATGTATCAAAAGAAAAATAATTGATTATTGAAAAACTGCTCTACTTAATTTAAATTGTCATCAAGATGCATTTATAACTGATTATTGGTTACCAGAAATAGCTAATTATCTGTTATAGTTAAATATTCAGTTTTGTTAAACATTCCCTATTAGCCTATAACATAAAAGTAGGGGCAAAAGAGCATTTTTTATTGACAAGACTTTGAAGATAAAAATATTTACAAACCATTCAATCCACAAAAGAAAGGGATCTAAGTGAAATATAAACCACACACCAGTCTCCACTAATGAACATTAACAAATCCAGACGTCTTCATCTTTTTATGGAAACAGACTCTTTACTTCCAGCTGACCCAACACATCAGCCAAAATTGTTCCAGTGATGTTTATTACTTCTCTTGCAGCATTTAGTGGGTTAATTTAAAAAAAAACCAAAACAACAGAAGCCAAAGAACTCGTTTCAATGAAAAACTTTAGGTCATGATTCCATCTGGTTTAAATGCATGTTGTTAGTTACATGAAGAATCAAAAGGCTGCCAAAATTCCAGCCATGACCCCTATTACAATATCTGGAAAATAAATTATCCTGGCTTATTTGAACAAAGAATATGCTTGTGCTTTCTCCTTTATAAATTCAGAAGCTGCCACAATATGCACCATGATGACAGATTTTCCGATTCTAACCTCCAATAACAATCTTTTCATTGATTATGATGGCAGCAAATCTCATTTTACCAGCTAAGAATACCATTCTATTAATTGTGAACTATATAGATACTAATCCAAATATACCAGAATAAATTCTTGAAAGAATCACTGCAGTAACACAATGGTAACTATAAAACACTTCAAGATTTTCTGAAATATGCAGATAGGGATTCAATTCTTAATTAAATTAAAAATTAAGACAAGATACAAGAATCTTGATAAAAACAGGCTTAAATGAATGATACTCAAGAAGCTGGTGGAAGTGTTCACCCACCACTTTCCATCATTTACCAACAGTCCTGGCTCACTGGGGATGTCCTAGATGATTGGAGCTTAGCAAATGTGAGACCCATGTACAGGAAGGGTCAGAAGGAGGATCTGGTGAACTACAGGCCTGTCAATCTGATCTTGGTGCCTGAAAGGTCATGGAGCAGCTCAAGTGCCATCACAGGCAGGTGCATGACAACTAAGGGATCAGGCCCAGCCAATGGGGGTTTAGAGGAGACAGGTCCTGTTCGACCAACCTGATCTCATAGTATGACCGGGTGACCAGCTTAGTGAATGAGACAAAAGTTTTGGATGTTGTTTGCCTGGAATTTATCAAAGATTTTGACATTGTCTCCCGTAGCATTCTCCTGGAGAAACTGGCTGCTTGTGGCTTGGATGGGTGCACTATTCATTGGGTTGAAACTGGCTGGATGGCTGAGCATGGAGAATTGTGGTGGCTAGAGTTACTTCCAGCTGGCAGCTGGTCACCAGTGGTGCTCCCTGGGGCTCAGTACTAGGGCCAGCCCTGTTTCATATTTGTATTGATGATCTGGATGGGAGGATCGAGTACACCCTCTGTCAGTTTGGAAACAGCACCAAATTGGACTGGAGTGTGCATCTGCTGGAAAGCAAAAGGCTCTGCAGAGGGGATATGGACAGGCTGGATCAATATGTCAAGGACAGTGGTATGAGTATCAGATTCTGCACTTGGGTCACAACAACCTGATACAGTTCAACAGGCTGGGGGAAGGGTGGCTGGGAAGCTGCCCAGTGGAAAAGGACCTGAGTGTGCTGGTGAACAGTCACTGAACGTGAGCCAGCGTGTGCCCAGGTGGCCAAAAAGGCCAATGGTATTCTGATCTGAACCAGAAATAGTGTGGCAAACAGGACTAGAGTCATGATCATCCCTTCATACTCAGCATTGGTGAGGCCACACATTGAATCCTGTGCTCAGTTTCGGGCCTCTCAGTACAAAAAAGACACCCTATTGCTCTCTACAATCACCTGAAAGGAAGTTTCAAGGAGGTGAGGTATCATGCCTCAAGTATACAAGTGATAGGACAAGAGTAAATTGCCTCAAGTTGTGTCATGGAAAATTTAGATTGGATATTATGAAAAATTTCTTCCCTGAGAAAGTTTTCAAGTGTTGAAACAGATTGCCCAGGTGGAGTCAGCATCCTTGGAGGTACTTAAATTACATTTAGATGTGGCACCTGGGGACATAGTTTATTGGTAAACACTGCAGTGCTAGGTTAATGCTTGGACTCGATGGTCTGAAAGGTCTTTTCCAACCCTAACAATGTTATGATTCTGTGAACTGCAGGATCTGCAGTTTGCCTCAATAGTATAAAAAGATCCAAAATCCTGAAGGCAATCATGGCAGGAAAATTATCCTGAAATATTGACAGTTGACTTTAACGAATACAAATGTTGGCCCCTAAATGTTGTTTTGTGTTGAAGCTAAAATGTATATTTCATAATGAGGAGATTGGCATCCAACAATTATTTAAGCTGTTAATTCTAAAGATTCTTATGAAAAGTAGAAGAAAAAATCAGATCAGTTCTGCTGACAAACCTAACCCACTTTTTTTTTTTTTTTCTAGGAGAAAAGTCTGAGGTATTTTATAACTGCTAACTCTAACCTCAAAGTATCTAATATTATAACACTTATATAAATCTGTCTCATGTCCAGTTAACAGAATAGCTGAGATTTTACTGTGACTGCCTAAAAGTAACTTAAACATGCATGGGCTGAAAAGGCTGCATCTAAACAAAAAAGAATTTTGTACAAATATCTTCCATTTGGTAGTGTTTAGTTATTAATTAGTACAGTGTTTTTTCAAGGCTTCCCCCCTCCTTTTCTATGTCTCTTGGGAGCAGCATGTCTAATTAAATTATCCATTTTTGTATGTGTGTTTCAAAGCATTCCTTAGTATATCAATAGAAGGGGTGGATTTCCTGTTCACCACAAGAAAAATCCCAAACCTGTTTTAATATTTTCTGGAAGCTCCACATCTTTCCATATGCCGTATTTTTAACACATGTAATTTAATTATCTCTGCTCTCTTGTCTAAGTACATATCAAGAAATTTATTTTGAATTTTTGACTGCAGCTTTAGTAGACACTACATTGTGGCAGTGCTTGAGACCACAAAAATACCTACTGCGTTTTGTTGGTAGAATAAAGTCTCTACCATCTTTCTGCCTAATGCAAAGCCTCCACTCAGAGCTCTGTATGACATCCAGGATCCATATAAAATGTCTGTTAATAACACTGAATGTCCCCTGGATGACCCACTCCTTCCCTTGAACTTAAGATTCTTCCACAGACACTGTGCATGAACATTTTTTAATCAACAGAAAAACATTTGGAAGAAGGGAAAAAGAAAGGGTTTTCACACGAAGGTACAAAGAGAAATGCTCTCTACCACGTGTACTTTGCTAAGAAAAAATGGTGTTTCAATTACACAAGCAACTGAACCAATTGAAAATTTTCACCTTAAATTTCAGTAGAGAATTGAAGTTTTGCACAGTAAGGTTCCTCTAAAATTAAAAATACGTAATTTCCACAGAGCTTGTAAAAAAAATACTTTAAACCCCCTCAAACTCAAATCTACAGAAACCTGCTGTGCCTATTTTAGATTTTAATTAAAAAATTACATTCTTGATAACAAATGAAAAATCCAGAGCAATGCAAAAAAGAAAATTTTACTAACTGTATTAAATATGTGTATGTATCCATAACAATTTCAAAACCAATAAGCTCTTGCACAACCTTTCATTAAATGGAATATGGCATAAGGAAATTTGTACATTTGTACATGTACAAATAACTGATTTTATACTTTCCAATCAGGCACATGAGGTGCAAATACGACATGATATGAACACACTACCAGGAAGAAAAACAGTCACAAGACCTGATATTTGCAGGTCACAGGCAGTATAATTCTTGATATAACAGTTGTTACATGTCGTGAATGGCCTGATGAACAAAGAGCAAATTTAGGAATGGCTGGATGGGAGAAGTTTTCTAATCAAATCTCTAATTTACAGTTTTATAACAAGAAAATTTGGGTATCAAATATTACTGGAATGAAATTCAAACCTAGAGATAAGCCTATCTGAGGTGGGGGAGTTAGTTCATCACACTTCATCATTTCCATTTTTCATTTTATCTTGAGGTAGGGAAGAAATCAGTGTAGGAACTTATGAAGGCTAGTTTTATGTAACAATAATTATCACCATGACCATTCTCTTCACTGTTATCATCATGCATTTCAGAGTAAAAAATCTGTTTTGATTATTTTTTTAATATCTTTTTTCTCAAAAAACCCTTTGACTTACTGGTGACACCTAAGTGCTGCCACAGAAATGAGCAAAAGTTCTTTGAAACATTGACATTTGTGTTTAATATGAACATACTGTTACAGCATTTTCTGACCACTGAATTTAGTTCCTGTAGAGAATACATGTGGCAACACTTGAGTTGGAAGACATTATTCAACATTATTTGTGTGTGACTGATTTTTAATTGCAGAATTAGCTAGAGTATGAAGATGACTGCTGTGCAATAAAAGCATTTGCTAGTCAATGTATATTGTGTAGGACGACTGTTTCTCAAAGTTTTATATGAGTTTGCTTCAAAGTGAAATTAGCATGCAAAAAAAGATTTACATTTCCATTAGCACTATTTGTGTCACACACTTATCCTTAAGAAGTACATAAACCATCTAAATGTGTCAGTTTAAATACTTTCATAGCTTTCACTAAATTTTCCTGACCTGCTGTTTTCATTACATTTGCCAGAGGCTTATTATGTGATACTATATAACAGATTGCTGAATTCAAATGATCCTCACCCTATTGAAATGTTTACACTATTTTCTTTACGTAAAGAGACACATGCTACTCAAGATCATGAAGATTCTTCATTTTTACCATTTTGGTACCACAGATCTAAGAGTTCTTGCACTACTCTTCTTTATCAAAGAAATAAGAAGTGCAGTATCCAATTCTTCTACTTGGCTACTTGTGACACCCAGAAATCATGACTGGAGACACACTGAGCTTATAAAAGTTCACCATAACCACGCATTTCAAACTGGAATTCTTCTTTACTAATCTAGATTTTTCACATCAACATCACTATCTATTCCCAAATAGAGACTATGATAACTAATTGGACAAAGATAAAAACTCATTAGGAATTTGCCAGAAACAGTTTAAGTGACAAGATAGAATTTTTGCACATATTATAGCTGGGTTTTTTTGCATGAGAGAAACCACAGGACCAAAGGAAGGAAGAATTAAATAAGGGTAATTTTTATTTAATGGCATTTGAGCAATCAGTGGAAATTACAGGAGTATAGTGAATTTTCTGGTGCCTCTAATAATGTAAAGTTGCTTCATGAGTAGGTGGTATTCATTTTATAAAAAGAGACAGTTCAGTTTGTGGCAGAACTGTCAAAAAATAGAGCATTGGAGGAAAGTATTGGTGCTGACCTACAGTCACCAACAAGTACTTGATTGATTTAGCCTTCTTCATTGTTCCTGTTAGACAGCTCTCTTCAGCTGTCTGGCCTGTGAAATAGGAATGCTTGAAGACTAAGACTTAAAGGTATACAGCCTGAAGGAAACAGCTTGCTTTTTGTTTTTTTTTTCCATTTAGGAGAGTGAGAAGACAATATAGGTTCTTATACAAGACTGCAGGGAGATGTTTTTATTCCACACTACTCCTATCTGAGAAACTTTTTCCTGATGGTAGAAATTGATCTGAGTTTATAGTTTCATTGCTGAGAAGGATGTGAAGAGTTAAGGAGCCTTCATCTGGACAAAGCACACCTTGAACTGAATTGCCTTATAAGGTTCTCCTATAAATGGGTTGTTATTCTGTCACAGGTGCAAGGTTTTTCCTTCTCTGACATATACTGCAATGTTTTCGAAGCATCATGTTTATTTGTCTGTGAAGTATCCTTCTAATAAAGACCTCCAAGATCCAACCTTTGACAAACTGCCACCTTTCCAGGTAAACTAAACCTTGGCACCAAAGTGTCATATCCAATAATTTCTTGAATGCTATTGGGCAGGGATGGTGATTCCACTCCTTTCCCATTAGTCCATTGCAGTGATTCACAACCCTTTTAGTGAAGAAGTTCTTCCTGATATTTAACCTGAACCTCCCCTAGCACAGTTTGAGGAAATTTCTTCTTATCCTATCACTGGTTGCCTGGGAAAAGAGACTGAGTCCCACTTTGCTATGACCTCTTTTCAGGTGGTTGTAAAGAGTGATAAGGTCACCCCTGAGCCTCCTTTCCCCCAGATTAAACACCTCAGCTCCCTCAGCTGTTCCTCAAAGGGCCTGTGCTCCAGACCCTTCGCCAGCTTTGCTGCCCTTCTCTGGATTCACTCCAGCATTTTAATGTCTTTCCTGTAATGAGGAGCCCAGAACTACACTTAGGATTTGAGGTGTGCCCTCACCAGGGCTGACTACCAGGGGACAATCACTGCTCTGGTGCTGCTTGCCACATTATTGCTGATACAGGTCAGGATGCCATTTGCCTTCTTGTCCCTTTGGACCCACGATGGCTCACGTCTAGCCACTGTTGCCAAGCATCCCCAGGTCCTTTTTTGCTGGGTTGCTTTCCAGCTGCTCTGCTCCCAGCCTGTAGCACTCCAGGGGGTTGTTTTGACCCCAGTGCAGGACCTATTTTTTCCCCTAATTCTGCCTTTATCATTCAACACTGTTTTGATAATTGTCATTTCATATTGGTTACAATTTTTATATGGGTTGTACAAAAGACATTTTCATTGATAACCATGTTTTTGTGTTTCACCAGAGCACAGTATAGTTTATTATTTCTGGATAAAAGCCTATATGATCCTCAAGATTTCTATGCTGCCTTTTGCAATTCCCATAGAGTGTATTATCTGATATTAGTCTAATTTCATATAATCCTTATTATGGGACATTCTTTCATCATGAAGATTATTTTATTCACTCATAACAGAATTGGCTCACATTTAGCAGAACAAAATTAAAGACTTCAGTGAAAAAAAATGGGTCTAATTAGGTAAGCCTAGAAGTCAGAGTTCTTTGAAAATCAAGCACTGTTCAACCAGACAATTCTATCCCCCCTTCTCAGAGAAAACTATAACAGTACTATCTTTTGGTTATCAAGCTTGCTGAGAACAAAACTTTTATCTGGAGACACAGAATCAAGAAAAGATATACCTTCAAGCATTTAATTATACAAAGTTCTGTGGAGGAAAAGAGTGGAATGTTAGAAATAACTACAATTTGGAAGGATAACATCCAAAAGGGGACAAGACTGAAAGTTTTCTACCTAAACCATTCTAATAGAAAGATATTTTCCAACCAGATAAATAAATAGAATACTGGAAAATGCATGCCTTTCTTTATTTTTTTTTACCAGAAAATAGATACTCTTGAGAATGGAAAGGTTTGTATATGAAAAATACTGTTATGATGTTTCCTGGGAGTTACATTTTTTTGAAATAAGCTTAGTCCACTTTCCATTTAATTTATGCATGTTAGTTTCTGAACTATAAATCATATTGCATATTTGATTTATATATATTTTTATAAAGCTTTACATTTCCTTCTGATGAACAGAAATAGGGGAGAGAACAATAGTGAAAACTCTTGTTGCATGAATTAAGAGGGAATATGGCCATTTGTAACTACAACTTAGGAATAAGGTGATCTTTATACTTCCAATTAGTATAATCAGAGGTGAATAAAAGTCACATCCCTTTTGTAAAAATATAAATAGAATTTTCAATGTACAAAAATGATTTTGGTAACTGTCTGGTGCAAGATTTCTACATATCTATAATTCATAACTGTGAATTATGTAACTCATGCTAGAGATGTAGCGACAGGATTTTCAATGAACATGCAAATTCTTCAGCAACATTTTTTACCCAGAGCTTAATTGATTATTACAGAATGCCTCCAGGGAGACATATTCGTAATCCACAAAGGACAGGAGGTAATTAGTTTCTTCTGAATCAACTCTTTTCTGTCCCCATACTGTTTCAACTGTGCAGCTTATTTCCAATTTTTGGGAGAAGAAAGAAAGAGGCAGAAAGTCCTTTGGAAAAAACAGTGGTAGCAAGAGGGACCACCTTTTCCACTGCAGAACTTTGATGCAAGTGGAGTGATGCCAGCTTGAAGATAAACTAGACAGCTCAAAAAAGTCTCCTCTTACATAATGTCTGAAGCCTACATTTAATTCCACTATGTAATGGTTTTTGGACACTTTTGTTAACTTGCAGGACATTTGTTTTCTCCTTGAAATTGCCCTAAGATGAACCACTTCACCAAACAATTTTCATGGTAAACTCTTTCTTCAGCTTCCTTTTAATTTTTTTAAATAAATGTAAAGCAAATTAAGGTTCTGAAGTTATTTCAAAATTGTTTTGTCAATTTTTATACTTTTAGGAAAGATTTAGCATTTGTGCCTGTCTCAATGGCAATTTCTAAATAGGGACAGGTCATCAGTAAGAGATATCATGAGCTCTTGCTTTTGGATGGATGGCTAAAATGAGCACCTGAAAATATTTACACTGTTGGCAAGTGAACCCTCTAAAGTGTTTAAAAAGTAGATCAAATTCATATATCCAGAGCAGTGAGACATAGAAACAAAGCTGAAACAAATAAGCAAAAAATAAGAAAACCATGCAAAAAATAACAGTGTGCATATAAACAAAATATTATAACCATAATATCTTTAGCATTTTTTAAGACAAGAAGGCCTTTAACCACCTTGCCTGACTGCTTCCATAAGTAGGAGTCCAGCAAAACATTCCTATTATCACCTGCATGAGTTTGCAGAAGCATCAGTCAGCCTTAGTGGAGGTGCTCAGTCTTTAGTTTAAAACTTCTAATGAGGGAGACTGAACTGTTTTCAATTTGCTCTGGTAGCTAATTATTAGGCCTGGCTGAATTTTTGTGATTAAAACATATTTGATAGGCTCTTGGAATTTCCAGTCAATTAAATACTTTTAGAAACATTTACTTCAGCCAAATCTCTCCCCATCTCATTTCCCCAATGTGGATTTAAAGTTTTTTCCTACAGAACTGTCTAGAAAAAGTTACGCAACCTTTTTTATTTTGTTTCTAATCTAACATTTTTATGGTCAGATTTCAACCTCCAGCTTCCTTGGTATGTTTTTCTATCATAAGCCCTCTCTCACTTAAATGTATTTAAATTTTGTCTGCTCCTTTGATCTTTCAGTAAAACATCAGCATCCTTAGAACTCAAAGCAGACAGGTCAATCTTAAAAGTGAGACAAGAATGCAGAGTCCAGATTTTAAACCAAAAATTATTCATAAAAAAAAAAAAATTATGAATAACTACTAGATGTTAAAGAGGGAAACAGAGGCAGCTTTTACCTGAAATCAGAGAACACCTGGGGAGGTCCAAATGAAAACGCAGTTGGAGCAAGAAAGATTAAGGACGGCAGCAGGAGTTTTAGGAATTAAAAGTGACAGAAGAGATTAAGAGGATGTGGACAGGGTTTTGGGAGGTAATAGTCAATGTGTGCAATGTCAACAAATCTGTGAAAAGTCATAAGGAGGAGGACACAATGATAATGTGGCAAACAATAACAAATCAGGTAAAAACCCCCTCTAAGAGTTAATACAATGGTATTAAAATACTGTTTTCCCACATGCCAAGGCAATGATTACTGTTCCTGAGGCCTTTAGCAAAGGATATTACGGGCGGATATATATTGGGGTAAAATGGAAGGTAGTGTGGTGATCACATGGTTAATCAGCTGGCCACTCACAGGAGTCACTATCCTGTTATACTTACAGTCCCTTGGACAGAGAGAAAAATAAGAATTTGAACAATTACTGATGCTTTAGTATGGACAATAAAGATATTTTAAGACTGAAAGGAAAAAAGAAGCCCTGGGAAGTATATTCTGAAACCTATTTTATACCTTAAACTATTAATAATCAAAGGTTTAGAAGGTTTAGCAAGATAGTGCTGGTTGGGAGCCTGTGAATAGTTTTAGAATATGAATTTGCCTCCTCAAAAAGCTGTTCCCATTACAACTATCACACCAGGAGAAACAGAGTCAGAGTTCATAAGCTGAGAAAAGTGGCCATGTAAAGACCCTTGACTTCTTGCTGCAAATAATCATGAGGCGTATTTTCATGGACAGGTGCAGATTGACCCAAGGTGCCTGGAAGCACTTCTGGTTTGGTAGCAAAGTACCTGTTTTACTCCATTTCTATGCCTAGATTATTTTGTCCAGATCTTAGTAAGACATATTTCCTTGTGTTCCAGTGAACTGAACTACTGACTAAAATGATAAAGTACTAGCGGTTTTTCTAGCCCATCTAAAAGAGAAACAGCAAACAAACTTATTGAATGGTAATATGGATCCATAACAAAATCAATATATAAGTGAAACAAATCTTCAAAAAACTTCAAAATATTAAAAAAAGTCTATGGATAATATATATAAATATGCATCTAACTTATTTATGTTATTTAATATAAGTAATCATGTAAGAGGCATTCATGCATTAAAATCTTTTTGCCATTTTAAATTCTAAGTGACCGCACTTAGAAGGTTACACATTTCTGTTTACTATTAATTTTAAGTTGTTGTTTAAAGGAACTTGCATAATATGATTGGATAGCAGAAATATTTTTTCATAAAGATTAACAATGACACCTTATAATGGACATATTTGTTTTCTGGGTGGATGTTTTTGGATGTTTTCACTTAATTCAAACACTGAATCATCTCTAAAGGACACTGTAATCATAACTGTTAATCACAGTGAACTCGTACCAATGTTTCTTTACTTTGAACATTATATTCCTTTTCTAGAGATGCAATAACTAGAACACAATTAATTAGCTTAAGTATGTGATTTTGTAAATATAACAGTTCAAGCATGTTGTTGAAGAATGAAGTTTTGATGCTTTTTCCTTCAACATATTTTGAAGTAGGATTGATATAGTGGAATTTATCTTACTAAATGATTACATCTTCACAGTCAATGATGCATATTTTGTAGTCACCTGATGGTGCTAGAGAGAATGTCAAAAATTATAAACACTTGTAGAAAACACAATTCACTCCAACTAAATTCTTAGTATGTGTCAGATGAAGTAGTATATCTAATATAAAATACATAGTAAAGTTGTAAACTATATGTACTCTGTGGGGATTCTGGGGTGTCAGATGTTGAAAACCAGATTTAACCTCATGAGTTCATTGAACAGATGTGCAAGTGATATGTTAATTTGACCATCAAATCTGATCACCCTCCCTGGCACTTAAGAAATGTTATTTTAGAAGCAAATTAAAACAAACAAACAAACGAAATAACAGCATTGCCAAATAACCAGGGAATAAGCTCTCAGTTCTGTTTTCACCTCTCTTGAAGAAATAACCAAGAGAAAATGCAGAATTAATGCCAGAGATTATTAATAAAGAATTCTAGAAAACCTAGCTTAATTGAGCAAAATCAATGAAGTTGTGAGTAGCTAGAAAACCATAATGGACGTTCACGATTGCTCCTTACTTGACCACATTTACCTTCAGCAAGCATGTCCAAATATTGTGGTCCAAATTTAGTAAAATGAACCCAGAATCCATAATAACAATATGTCCAACAATAATAAAGTTTCCTTTGTCCTTTCACTTAAGTTATCCCAGTTCAAAAGATCAGCAGATAACAAAACCCACTCACCACTAATTTAAATAAAGCCTTGCATCTTAAAGAAAGGCCAGTCCTTAGAAATTTCCGCATAGTGATAATGTAGAAATTAAGTAAGTAACAAGTCCACGTCATTTTACAGAGAAATAAATATTGGAAACTAGGAGCTGATAGCTATAAAAATGACTAAAAGCTTACACTAGGCTACTGCCCATCAAAGAAACTAAGAGCTTGATGTGAAAACTGAAAATTCTCTGAACTTCACTTCTTTCAAATGGATCTCCAAAGTAAAATTAGCTGTTTAGCCTCCTTTTTAAATGTGATTTATTAATATAGGGGAAGTCAGGCCAAAATGACAGATATGGTCAAACCCAGACATATTAGAAATTGTCTTCCAGTAAAACCAGCTGTTTTAGCAGCTAAGCTTTCATCATTTTGGAGCAGAGTGGTATAGAAGATCCCAGAGTATGACATATTTGGGTAAAATGAACAAAAGATTGTTTAGACCGGTGAACTTGGTAGAGAGACACCTGTATTTGTTCTGTACTCTGTCATTATCTTTGCACGTGGCCTTGTTAAACCAGTGCCTCTCTCCCTCCTCCAGTTTTTATGTGCAAATAGGAAGAGTAATACTCTCTTGATATCACATTCTGTCATCTCCTAAAATCCTGCTTTTTAGTTACCCTGACAGAGTTAAAATAGCAAAATCTCTCCTATATGGATGGAGTTTACTGTTAAATTATTGTTTTATGCAGTTATAATCTGCATCCATTCAAGGAGGGTAGCACAGTATACAGATGTAAAATACCTTCTTGCAATGATAACTGCATACATTCCTCAGTATGCATCAGGTGTTTATCAGTGTTATTCCACATCCTTTTGTCAAGTATGGCCCCAAGGGTGCTTAAAATCCCAACAAGCTGCCAGTGTTGCATGCCAACAAGTCATCCTCAGGACTGGCTCTGGCTAATGATATGATGCCCAGAGAGGAATGGTGGGACAATAACCCAACAGTGCTCATCACTCCCCAGCACTGGTGTCTTTTGAAATTTGTGAGCCTGATGTTTTTAGCTCTTATCACCTTTCTGAGTCACATGACTTCAGCACAAAATAATACTTACATTTTTTCCTTCCTCAGATTTCTAGAATTTTCCTATCTAAGCTTTGATATTTTCTACCTCAGAGGAGGAAGGAATTTGTATACAGCTTAAATCTAATATGGCAGTGACAGATACCACATCTCTGGAGACTGCAGTTCATCACACTTCCATAAAACCTCTAATAATCCAGCCTACTACACAGATATGACCATTTTTATAAAAAAGTTCTCCACATCTACCATATGAAAACAGTACATATATTAAACATCTATTTAAATGGCTTGGCTTTGGGATGTCAGTATTTCAGACTTTTAGAGATAAGGAAAAGTATAGCTCCTAGTGGTTCTCATAAACCAAATTTGAATTTTATCATTAGCTCTCCCCTCTGCATTTTTTTTTTTTCCCAAGAACCTTTGTTTTGTTTTAGGCATAAATAATGGAATAATTTTCCTTTTTTATAGGAATTAGCCTGCATATAATAAAAGAAGGCAAGTAACATTACAAATTGCTTACTTTGATAAAAGCGGATGAAGAAATGATAGGACTTAGTATACTGTATGTTCACAGAAATGAAACATAATTTCCAGATCAAACCTTTAGACTAAATGCAATTGTTAAAATGAACAATACCTTTATATCCATAGCAATAGGCTATATTTGACACTAAGATAATAAAAACAGAGAAAAGGGGAGCAGCTAAATGGGTAGAATATACTAAGACTTTGTCTAAGAATAATTATTCTAATAATTATCTTAATGTTTTTCCTACAACATTGGCTTAGTCAGCCAGACATGATCTAAATTCTTTGTTTGTTTGTTTTTTTTTATTTTCCCTGCAAGTGTATATAAAAATGTATAAATGCAGGAATATAAGAAGGGAGACACTGACACAACCATTTTACTGTTCAACATGATCATTACTAATGAGTAAATTCATAGTCTCTGTGGAAACCTGATGAGGGTTTTTTCAGCATTTACCTTTTTTCTTTCTTTCTCCTTTTCATGCACATCCTTCAAAGATCATTTATTTGTTTTTAAATACCTTTGGGATTTTTTCCAATACATTTTTAATGATTCTTACATAGGGTTCAGGCTAAGATTCTATCATCAATATTTCCTGCTAGCACCCTTTCAGTAAGTCATGTCTGCTTTGACATAATATACTACACCATTTCAGGGTGCACTTAACAATGGCATTTTAGGTTGGAACGGCAAGGAGCATTTGAAATTCGGCCAAAATGGAGTTACTATGAAGCAGACAGCACTGAACTGCCTTTCAGTTTAGTCATGAGGCCTTCAGCACTGTTTTTCTCTACAAAACCATTTTTGTTTTGCCATGCTACTTGCCAACAGTTAAAATCTCTGTAACGCAAGTCCCATATATACACAATCCCTCTTCCAGGTATAAGAATGATTGTAACATTCTTTGGGGTTTTTCTCTCTGCAGACGGCAGTCAGGTTTTGGCTGTGTCCTGAATGTCTTCCCTTCAAGAGGCCCCAACTCTTTTACCTAGATTTGTCTGCTCAAAGGCAAGAGTCAGCCCTACAGAAATGTTTGTCTTCTCTTTGGGCTTTGTATTTCATCGGCCCTGTTTCCTTTCTCTTTGTTTCTTCTCCCTAGAAATGCCTAAACACCTTTATTCCTTATGGTCTATCAGTCTGGATCTGGTGGCAGTGCACCTCCTTCTCAGCTCTCAGCACCTCTTTCCACCCAGCTCATGCCGTGGGTCCCTTCATGAATGTGCAGCTTAGTGCTCTGCAGAAAGGCCTCTGCTGGCATTTATTAGGGTGTTACAAAAGAAAAGCAAATTGCAATCAAAACCAGAATGCAAATTGAACTCAGAATGAAGTTTATTTTAAAAAGGTAGGAATACTTGACAGGGACATGAAGCCCTGATTTTTTTTTTTTACATATCCTTTTTCTACAATTCTCCAAGTATAATGTATTAACATTCTAAAGAAAAAAGTGATTACAGCATTATATACAACTTTTTCTTCTCATATTCATTTTCCCACATTGGGTACGTACAGAATTAACATGACTGTTTTACAGGTACTCTTAAGAAGAGAAGTGTTTTTATACTTGAGTTTCATGTAAAAACCTGTAAGTATTTTCACCAGGTTACTTTCTGCACTGCCTTTGCAAAAATTTATAATTTCAACAGATGCTATATGTTCAAAAGTTAGTTATTTATTTATCATTGCATTCAAATTTTCGATAAAGCATTAAAAGGTAAATTTAGATATTCAGGCTCTTTCCCAAGAAGGAGGTAGCAATAAATGTAATCACATCTCTAATACTAACCCATGCTGTTACAAGATTTACACAGAATATCCCAAATATGACCTACTTTCCATGAGAATTTTCACTTAAATACCCTGGGCAGGATGATGGCTTCAGATATAATAGAATGGCTTGTGTTTTAAGGGACCTTAAAGATCATCTGTTTCAAACTCCCCTACCATCAGCAGGGACAACTTTCACCAGACCAAGTTACTCAAAGTCCTATCTAACCTAGCCATGAACACTTCCAGAGACATGATATTCACAAATTTTAGTCCTATCTAACCTAGCCATGAACACTTCCAGAGACATGATATTCACAAATTTTAGTCCTATCTAACCTAGCCATGAACACTTCCAGAGACATGATATTCACAAATTTTTAACTTGTCCCAGTGCCTCACCATCCTCACAGTAAAGAATTTCTTCCTAATATCTGATCCAAACCTATTCTCTTCCAATTTGAAGCCATTCTCTCTTTTCTTATCACTCATGCCCTTGTAAAATGCCTTTCTACATCTTTGTTGTAGATTCTTTTTAGATCCTGGAATGCTGCAATTAGGTTACCCTGCAGCCTTCTCTTTTCCAGGCTGAAAGACTCCCCTCCTCTCTGACTTTCATCATACAAGAAGTATTCCATCCTTCTAATCATCTTGGTGCCTTTTCTCTGGACTTTCTCCAACAGGTCCATGTCATTCCTGTGCCGAAGACCACAGAGCTGATGCAGCACTGTAGGTGGGGTCTCACCAGAGCACAGGGGCAGAATCCCCTCACGGGCCCTGCTGCCCATGCTGCTTTGGATGCAGCCCAGGACACATTTTGCTTTTTAGGCTGTGAGTGCCCATGGCTGGGTCATGTCCAGCCTCTCATCCACCAGCATCCCCAAGTCCTTCTGGGCAGGGCTGCTCTTGATCTGTCCATCCCCAGCCTATGCTGCTACCAGGGGTTGCCCCAGCCCAGGTGCAGCACTTTGCTCTTGGTCTTGTTAATCCACATGAGATTCCCGTGGACCCACTTCTCAGGCCAGTTCCAGTCCCTCTGGACAGCATCACGACCTTCAGGTGTGCCATCCATGCCACTTATCTGAAAATTGTCTGAGAGTGCACGCGATCCCTTTATCTATGCTGTTAATGAAGATATCGACTAACACTGGTTCATAACACTGATGTCCATGGGGACTTTTATCTATCTGCTATGGTGCTATTATAAATCTAAGGCTGATGATGTTTTTCAGGTGTACCATCGAGAGATTGGAAGTATTCCATTAAAAACAACTTGGGTTCAGTTTGATTTTGTTAAAAACAGGACACAAATTTACAGAGACTTTTCCTGGTTTCCTCTTATGTTTGTCCTCTTACAACATCAGGAAGCAGAGGAGGTGGCCAAGTAGGCTCAGTCATCCACTGGATAACTGTGCAGCTCTGCAGGGTGTAGAGTCCTCATATAAGAGCTTCTTCTAGTCTCAGCATTGACACCTCAGCTCCAAGGCCACCTCTCTGTGACCGGTTTTAGACTCAACTCTCCTAAATTCCTCAATGCCACTTTAATCATGAAAAATCTTCATCCCCATCCAATCACTGTGACTTTTCCATAGAAAGAAATCAGGTGTGCACACTGGGTAGCATAGCAGAAAGTTCTGTAACTGGAGTATTTGGATTCATGACCCAGTCACTCTTGTGACTCTAGATAGACAAAATGTTTTCAAGGTGTTTTATGGCAACCTGGTAAGATTGACAGACACCTGGAAAAATTGAATAGCATATTCTTATGTAGTAGAATGGAACAAACCTTTCTAAGTCCTGCCCATGCATGGTGCACAGGAAAACAGAGTGACCCATTGTCATGGTTTATCTCCAGATGACAATAAGCACCACTCAGCCTCTTGAACACTCTGCCCTCTGTGAAATGTGAAAGAGAATCAGAAGGGTAAAAGTGAGAAAACTCATGATTTCAGATTTGAATTGTTAAAGCAAAAGCCATGTATACAAGCAAAGCAAAACAAGGAATTCATTCAACACTTCCCATCAGGTGCTCAGCTATCTCCATGAAAACAGGGCACCATCATGCAGTAGTGATTACTTCAGAAGACAAATGCCATCACTCCAAATGTCTCCTTTCCTTCTTTCCCTAGCTTTCTATGCTGAGCATGATGATACATGATAAGGGATCATCAGTTTAGGTCAGCTGTCCCTGCCTGTCCTCCCCATTCCTTGTGCACAAAGGTGCGGTGAGAGGCAGAAAAGACCTTGACTTTGGGCAAGTGCTAGTCAGTAATAATGAAAACATTACTGTCTTATCAACACTGTTTTCAGCAGAAATCCAAAACACTTACTGATCCAAAACATAGACTATGAAGCTATCCAGCTACTGTGAAAAATGTTAACTCTACCTTAGATAAGAACACTTGAATATGCTTGAATATTTGCCCTGATTATTACTCAATAATTTGGGTACAGAGCTTCAATAACAAAAAAGTGACCCAAGCTTAGGTCACTTGTTCATTTCTCCCTCTGATGATGTAGAAAAGGAATATAATTATGTCAATCTAGTGTTAGTTACCAATAGTGTAATAACTGCACTAAATATTTACAGCTGAGAGAATCAGAAGAATGAAAAGCCTACCAGCAAGAGTACTGCAAGCTGAATTAATGAAAGATCAGCAAATATTTAAAATCAAGTCTTAACTGCAAACTGAAAGTGTTGTAAATATCCAAATATCTCATGTATTCAGTAGCCAGTTATTAATGTCATCAGTCTACTCTGTTGTGCAGTGGTGCACTTCTAGAAAGACCAACATTTGGAAACTATGGCATGAAACAGAGCTTTCATGTCTACAGACAATTTTGCAAAAATTATTTCGAAAACTACACATAATTTATTTTTACTAATTAATAGAATAGCCTCCCAGTTATCAGGCATCATTTAGAGACACTACAACATTTTTTAAAAAAGTTTGCACACTTAGGCATCTTAAATTCTGTGATAAAGGCAAATTAAAAGAAAGACTAGAAAAATTACTGACTTCATAGTTATTAGTTTAGCAATTCCATTCTTTGAGCAATTTTTGAATGAAAACTGTTTTTGTTGTAATCCTGAATATTAGGTAAAAACTCCAAAGAAAATACTTAACATTAAGAACTGGTGTAGATCATACCAAAACTGCCTTAAGAGAGCTTTTGCCACATGAGTAAGATGATCTTTCCCAGTATACAGGGCCATTTTCCCTACCTTATTCAAGTCACATGCACAGGGAGAAATAAATTCATAACTTTGCATAATATTGTGGCAAAAATGTCCTGTAAATGCACCCACAAGTACAACTCTGATTATGATTAAAGTTTATCTTATTATAGTCTAACTAAGAGGATCATTATATTATATACTGTGCCATGATTAAACTGCTTTTTCTTAAAGTAGCTTGAATTTATGTTCAGACTGCTTTTATATTCATCAGCTCACAATACTACTCCACACATCCCCAGAGAGCAACCAAGGAAAGACTATTCAAAGTACTAGCACTTATTCTACTGAAATGAGCATTACTCTCGGTACTGTAGTAACTCTATGTCAAATACACATAAACCCCTTTATATAACATGCTCGGTTTCAGATGTGATCTGGATTAACCTTTAAATAGAAAGAAAAAGCCTGCTGCAGATCTGTGTAAGTCTTTTGGCAATTTGAGTCATAAACTGGTCTCAGTCCTGTCATCTGAAAGCAACAGAGATTTTGGCTGATCTGTGACTGCAATGCTGCCCATAAGTGGTGACCAAAAGGAAAAAAAAAAAGAATAGCTTTAGCCTCTGCTTTTCTCATTCTTTAATCAGAGGGGTTGTGCTTTTTTTGTGCAAAGAACAGAATTATGTCTGTAGTCAGTGTCCTCGTTTCAGATATAATAATATTCTGTTGGGTGTTACAAATAGCAGGAATAGACCTGTACTATTTGTGGACTAGCATATATTCAAACATTCAATATTTTTGACTAGCTGGAACTAATGGAACAGATTTTCAGAGCAAACCTTTCATCCCCGCAATTTAAATAAATTGCTAACAGTAAAGGTTTTTTTATGACATCAGGTAAAACCTTGAAAGGTTCAGTAGTGACTTGAGGCATGTTTAAACCCTGTTATGGAGAGCTGACCTGAGCTGGTACTTCCACTTGATGCAGAACTAATTGGCCTAAAAAGTAGTTGTTTGGTCCCAAAAGGAATATAGTTGCATAAGAATAGTTCCACCTCTGCACTAATAAACTTTGCCTCACAGATGTTTTCTTAACAGAGCTTTTACAGATGTAGATATTATGCCACATATAATAACACATCATAGAAAGTACAAAGAATTTTTTTCTAGTACTAAAATGAAGGTCTTGTACATTTAGTAGAAGTTTGAAACACCCTAACAAAAGCAATCGTTATTTTCAGCCTTGATTATTTCCTTTTTCTCCTTCAGCCACTTTCTGTATTTCTAATGAGGCTTAATCTTTGAGGTAGAAATTCCAATGCTCAGCACATTATGTAGGTAAACAAGACCTTTGATATTTGGCTATTTCTGTCCTTTGAACATAAACAGAAAAAAAAATTAACATTCCAGATTGTCACTTCTGATACATTCACACTTCTTAGTTGGGAAGTTTGTCCTATATGTTAACACACATTTATTGTTGATATAAAAAGGCTTGCCAGCATACTGTGAGAGTAAAACATACTGTGGCTAGAAATGGGCCCAGGAGAGGTATGTATTTCCCTCTTTCTTGGGACCTAATAGGGCTTTTGATATGTTAAATTTGACAGGTCCATTTTTTTTTCCCTTTGCATTATTTATCAAACAGCCCAAGTCTCTGAACCTTAAGCAATCTCACCATGTTCTACTAAACACAAAAACTTTTAGGAAAGTGTTGAACTGTATATTTCTCTTCCTATAGATTTACATGTGACATCCGACGGAGGTAATTTTTCCATTCATCTTATTTCCTGTAATATAGGGTAATCAGATACCTTGATGCTATATCCTAATATTATTCATCAGCTGCTTATAATTTTTCTCTGTTCTATTTGTTAAAGTCAGATTTTTCTTTCTTAACTTTCACTGTCTGTCAGTCTAGGGTAGTAATTTAACCAGAAAAATCAAATCTAGCATTAGTACTCCCATAAATTGTCAAGCAGTTTTCAGGATTTTGATAAATCCAAAATCTGTTTTCTAGGTTCAAATAATAACAGAGACATCTTTCATTAAATCAAGGTACTCAAAGCCCTATTCAGCCTGGCCCTGACCTTTTTCAGTGATGGGGCATCCACAACTTCTCTGGCTCACCTCCTCCTGTGTCTTGCCGCTCTTGTTGTAAAAGATGTCCAGTCTACATGTCCAACATAAATAGACCCTCTTTCAGCTTAAAACCATAGCCCCATGTTCTGCCACTACCCACTTGGTAAAAAGTCTCTCTCCAGTTCTCTTCAAGCCCCTCTTCAAGTATTGAAGAGCTAAATGTTAGTGGATGCAAAGCTTAACATGACTCAGAAATGCATGCTAACAGCCCAGAAATCAAATCATATATCAAGCTGCATCCAAGACAGCATGGCCACAGGGCAAGCAAAGTGATTCTGCCCCTATACTGTGCTCTCCTAAGACCCCACCTGGAGTGCTGCATCCACCTCTGGGGTCCCCATCACAGCTAGGACATGGGCCTGCTGGAGTCAGTCTAGAGAAGGGCCACCAAGATCATTAGAGGGATAGAGCATGTCTACTATGGAGACATGCTGAGACAGTTGGTTGTTCAGCCTGAAGAAGGAAAGGCTCCAGGGAAACTTTAGAGTAACCTGCAAGTACCTTAAGAGGGGGCTACAAGAGAGCTGGAGAGACTTTTAAAAAGGCCTGTAGTGAAAGGACAAGGAGGGAAGGTTTTCAACTAAAAGAGGACAGATTAGACATTAGGAAGAAATTCTTTACTGTGAGGGTTGTGAGTCACTAGAACAGGTTGTCCTGAAAAATTTTCGATGCCTTGTCACTGGAAAATTTCAAAGCCAGGCTGGATGGGACTTGGAGCAATTTGGTCTGGTGAAAGGTGCTCCTGACCATGACAGTGGGTTTGAACTACATGATCTTCAAAGTCCTTTCCAACTCAGGCCATCACGTGATTCTGTGATTCTATAATTCTACTATTCCATGATAAAATGAGATCTCCCCTGAGCCTTCTCTTCTCCAGGCCAAACAATCTCAATTGTCTCATACCATGTTCATAGGAGAGGTCCTGCAGCTCTCTGATCATTTCCATGGCCCTACCCTGGATCTGCTTTAACGTGTTTGTGCCTCTCATTCTGTAGGCCCCCGAGCCTTAACGTGTTTGTGCCTCTCATTCTGTAGACACCTGAGCTGTTCTCAGTATTCCAGGTGGGTCTTAGAAGACAGAGTTGAGGGCCAAGTTACTTTCCTCAACTTGCTGGCCATTCCACCTTTTATGTAGCCCAGGATCTAGTTGGCTTTCTAGAATGCAGCTGGCATTGCTGGCTTATGTCCAAATTTTCATCCACCACTATCTCAATCCCTTCTCCACCAAACTGCTTTCAATCTGTTAAAAGCCCAGGGTTTCCTTTGCTCTGGGTCCCTCCTTGGAGGCACCAGCTCAAGCTGTTATTTTGTTAATTATTTCTTGTATCAAAACAAAATAATTTTAAGAATTGAGACATTTGAGACTCTACTATGGGAAACCTGGGGTTGAGCCAGTAAGCAAACTTTCTCTGACAATGTGGGTGTGGTGTGTGTAAGGAGGCAAGTCTAGCACTGGGCAGCTCCCAAAAGCCTGCTACGAAGCAGCTTCTGTTCCAGCTCAGGTGGTGTGTTTGTGACTGCCAGAATGGCTTTATGGTTGGACAGGAAAGTTTCCTTAGCATACAGGACCTTGTTGGTCTGGTACTGTCCTTCCTGAAGAAAGTTCCGAAGTGTGCATAAATACGTGATGGTAGAGAATGTAGAGCCAGGCTCCTGTGAGTAGTGCCCACACAAAGAAAAAGAAGCAATCAATGGGCACAAACTGAAATACAGGAAATTAAATTTATAAAGAAACTAGAAAGTAGGATTTTAATTTTTAAATAGCTGTGAAACACTACAAGAGGATTGCTAAAAAGGGTGCAAAATCTTCATCATTGATAATATTTTGGGGATGACCTAAAATGATCCTGGGTAACCTGCTCTAGGTGTCCATGCTTGAACAAGGAGGTTGGATGAGGTATTCTCCAGAGATTCCTTATGACATAAACTGTTTTTTGATTATGTGATTACTCTTCCTCCCCTTTGCCATGACACATCTGCTCAATACACCCACAGTCACGTATGTGCCCACATACACACTCCATATATATTTGTTTGCTTTTAACAGCTTTTACTAGTATAAATAAGATTATTTCACTGATGGCTTAGATTATTTAAGTAAGTAAACAGTGATAGAACTGTGAGCAAGTCGGTGGCAACATCTGATATGGAAATTTAATTTTAAAAAAAATTAAAATATTTACTTTTTTGTTTTTAGAAAAACAACAGTTAGTTTTACTCAGTCTTTTGACTAAGTTTTACTCAGTCTTTTGACTAAGTAGATTTCATTCCTGTTCTTGGCATATGTGTTTGCATATATAGATGTTTAATGTGTTTTTGTTTATTTGAAGAAATAATGCTTGTATAACCAAAGTTTTGAAAGAGAAATTAGGAGGTCTTCCAGCTTATCTTGACCCAAAAAATATGTCATGAAGAATTCTTACACAAGATGATTGCTTTTGATAGTTCACCTCAGAAATAATATGATTTTTTTCATTTCAGAAAACACACATGTAATGAAAATTTTTGTGACTTACATGAAAAATGGATGCCTTTGGGAAGGAAGCAAATGCTAAAAAATGCTGTATCTGTTTGCTTACACATCCGCCATGAGGAGTATGTTGTCTACAAACACAATTGCAACTGATATCAGAGGAAGTTCATTTACTTGGTATGAGGATTTACTAATAGATAATTCCTGTAGTCAGAGTACCACTGAGATGGTCTGAGTATATGGCTAGTATAGTTTAAAATACTAATTAAATTGCACATTCCATTACTTATTGCTATGTGGAAGAAACAGTGCAGTGAAACTATAAATATTACAGACTGAAAATACAAAAGAAGTTGAAATTGTCTTTCTTGCCTGGCTTTTCTAAAATGCACTAGTTTTGTCTTTTTCTAAAATGAAAAAGATGTGAACAGCTGTCGTAAAGCACAGTTACATTACCGTGTTTTTTGTCAAAAGGTTTAATTTCAGTAATGTTAACAGACACTCGTAATGAGTATGTCCAGAATTCTAGTATTTATAGAACTTCAGCATCAAAATTATGCCATATAATTTTTGAACCTGAAAGTGCCAAAGACCCTTCCATGATGAGTCTTCCATTTATCAGAGTATGGACAGTCTATGTGCCTATGACAGGTGTGATCAGAAGCAAATTGATTTACCTATTACACCACAAAGACAGTTATGCATTTGAACATAAAATAACAGAGCAGTTAACCTTCAGGTGTTGAATATTTTGAAGAGCTGAAGACAATCTTGGCAGAAATTGTAAAGAAATGGTAGAAAGTGTCTTTTCAAGATATACGTGAACCAGCTGATTTTTGCCACAATGAATGATTTAATATTGCTGAAGAGCTACTTGTCCCTTATTAATCAATTTCCAAAATGAGTTCTGGTAGGGAAGTTTCATATTGCACCCCAATCTAAATAATTTTTTTGTGGAATATGCTAATTACACAGAGTCTATAAGCAGTTGGAAGAAGTCTCATAATCACTGGCCCTTTTTCTTACAGGAGACTTCAACTGACCAGATGTCTGCTGGAAATACAACACAGCAGAGAAAAAACAGTCTAGAAGGCTCCTGAAATGTGTGGAACAAATACAACTGGTGAGCCAGCTAGGAAATGGGTTTCACTAGACCTGTTTGTGAGCAGAGAAGCACTGATAGATGATGTGGTGCTTGGATGCTGTCTTGACAATGGCAATCATTGAATAATAGAGTGTTCCATCTACAGAGGAGTAAGGAGGTGGGGTCAACAAAATTGACACCTTGGACTTTGGAAGGGCAGACTTTGCCTGTTCAGGAGGCTGATTGATAGTATCCCTTGAGTGGCAGTTCTGATGGGCAAAGGAGTCCAGGAAGGCTTGGCATTCTTCAAGGAAATGTTAAATGCATGGGAACAGCTCATCCTCATGTGCCAATAGATCCACTGGCAGAGAAGAAGACCAGACTGTCTGAACAGAGAGCTTTGACTGGAACTCAGGCTGGAAAAAGAGAGTTTATGACCTTTGTAAGAAGTGGAAGGATACTCCAGAGGGCTACAAGGAGGTGTGACATTATGCAAGAAGTAAATTTGAAGGGTCAAAGTCCACATGGATCTTGGGCTGACTACTGGCAATCTGACTATTGCCACAGAAAACAATAAAACAGGTTTCCATAAATACATCATCAAAAAAAAGAGGGCCAAGAAAAAACTCCATCCTTAATTGCATTCTTTGGATACATAGCAACAAATCATTTGGGCCAGGTTTGTTTAATGTTTTTGTTAACATATGGGCCAGGGACATTGTATAAGGTCCAGGAAGGTGATGTGCCCAGTTCCTGCACTTCAGTCACAACTCCATGCAATGCTATGGGCTTGGGGAAGACTGACAGGAAATCTGCCCAGAAAGAGTGCGGACGGCAGGACTAGGGCAGTTATTGCCCCCCTGTACTTGGCACAGTGAGGCTGCATCTTGAATACTGTGTTCAGTTTTGGGTCACTCACTGCAAGAAAGATATCGAGGTGCTGGAGCAAGTCCAGAGAAGGACAACAAAGTTGGCACAGGGCCTGGAGCACAAGTCTTATGACAATGGATGTCATAAGATGATGGAACTGGAGTTGTTTAGCCTGGAAAAAATGAGGCTCAGGGGAGACTTTTTCAGTGTATACAACAACCTGGAAGGAGGTTTTATTCAGGTGAGTAGCTGTCTCTTCTCCCAAGTAACAAAATGAAATGCCCTCAGGTCGCACCAGGGGAGGTTTAGACTGGATATAAGAACGACTTCTTATGTAGTGGGAAGGTTTGTCTGACACTGTGATTGGGTGCCCAGGGAAGTGGTTGGGTTACCACCCCTTCAGGTATTTTAAATGTATGAATGTAGGACTTGGGGACGTGGTTTTGGGGTGACTTGACTGCGAGAGTTTAATGGTTAACAAAGTATTCTTAGAGGTCTTTTTCAACCTAAAAGATTCTATGATTATGCTATTATCATCTCAAAATATCTATTTGTCTCTTCTTCATCAATGTTTCAATATTTTAAATATGTGCTAGACATATATTAAACATGTAACTGAATTCATTTGAATCTGAGTTTCTTACCCAGGGATGCACAGGGGAGGAAAATTTCCTAGATAATAATTTACAACACATGCTTTCTTCAGTATAATGAGAGTAAAATATCACTGTATGTACATATTTCACTTACCATCACAAGGTAGATGTAATATTAGGTAAATTTACAGTAAATGCAATACATATTACCAGCCTTGTGACAACTGCACATATCTTCCTAGATTCAAAAACCTGCTTTTTCATAGGTCTCGTGTCTGAAGTATTTGATTTAGGTTATCATTAGACTGTGTTTGGACAATTAGTCATGTGTCAACAGCATTGCAAATATAGCTACAACATCTGATTAATTTTGAAGTTGGATTGAAAGTACCACATACTATGTTCTCAGTTCTTTTGAAATTGAAAAATGACTATCTTTTATAATAGTGTCTGTTCTTTTAATGGCAGCATTCACATACCAAACTAAAAATATTGCAGTAGAACATCAAAATTGCCACCACCTTGCTAATGTATATGACAAGAAAAGAGAAACAGCAGATATCAACAAATTAAAGTCATCAGTAATCCTAGTATCTTGGATTTATTAAGAGTTCTGTTTCTTGTTAGATAAACGGAGGCCGTCCAATTATTAGCAGAGTTCTAGGATTCCAGGCTGAAGACTTCCTTAAAACAATGTAAGTTAGTATTACTAGTTGGGCTTCAGCATGGCTATTACTATAGAGTCAATATTAATAAAAACAGTTTAGGAGATGAAACATAAAAAATTATATATTTAATAGGATTTATTTATTCATAAAGACAAGGAAAATAAATCTAAAATTTCTGCAAACCTGAACAAGATATTGCATTTAATTACTTCATGATTTCATATATGTCAATTAAAAAATCTATTAATGGTAGAGTATCAATTTTCAAAATAAAGCATAGGGATTTAACTGTGTGAATTCCAGTAATGTCAAACTGTGTCATAAACCTGCAAATCTGCATTTGGAAATGTAATGTTTTGAGTTACAAGAAAAAATTCAATGTGAAATGCAAAATGATCTAGAAGCTAAAGTAAACATATTTAAAAGTAAAATTTTAACAGAATATTTTCACTGACACGTATAATTTCATGAAAGTGGCCTGGAACATTTCCTTAGAGTATATGGTATAAAAATGAGTTTTGGACAGTTTTAAGTGTTATTTTAAATTATTTGCAAATATGAAATGCATTATGCATTCTGTTCTTCATTTCTTGTATATTATTTTTATCTTTCTTTTCCAAAGTAATAAGAAGGAAAGAGCAGTTATACTGTACACAGTTTTTATTTTTGCAGATAGTATGTCATCTTTATTAAATAAAAGTAGTAAACATTTAAATGTTCTGGACTAAAAATGTAAAGTATTAAGGAGGAAGTAATAGAATTTCATTCTGTGTGTCTGCTTATTAGAGATCAATATAGCCTCTATTGGTATCAATGACTATTAAAATTTTAAACTCAGTAAAACATGCATCAATCAACTCTCCTTTTAACAATACATCACTTCTTAATCTAAGATAGGCTAAGGGGCCATTATTTATATCTGGATATATAAATGAAAAATGTAAGCTGTTTATAAAGTATGAATACCATTTAAATAAGATTCTTCTTTCCTATCATTTATATGACAAGCTGATTCAGAATAAAGTATAAAAGTTTGGCTGTCATATGGTAAAAAAATCAGTCTCATGTTTTTGATTGCAGCAAATAAGTTTGTTAGACTAGAATTAAGTTTTTTGAAATCATGTTCATGTTTTTGAAATCATGTTGTGTTGTATTCCAAATCCCTGATCTTGAGGATGAAAGTAGTAATAAAGTGGATAAGTAAAATTTGTTCTGTGTTTAAGTGATTCTGCACTGCTAAGACAAAGGAATTTGAAAGGCTTTCATAAGTCGTAAAAAAAGCCATATAGGTTGTGTTCCTGTAGAAAATAAAAAAGTTACACAGCTTGCATGGCATCCCAAAACAAAACATTCTTATAACTGGTTATGAAAGCTAAAGGTCCTATCCATAAATCCATATCCAGATGAAGTTATCCTCTGATGACAAACAACTAAATACCAAGTAACTTTATATTTGCATTATGAAAGAGAAGATATCAATTTCATGTCTATCTCTAATTATCTAATTATTAATTATGTCTAATGAAATTATTATCAACCTTTCTTCTGGGATCCAGGTATTGAGAAAGAAATAGGAAGCATAGGTGGGACACCAGCTAAGTTTCCAGAGTCATGTGAAGAACATTTCCAGTAGCAGGATTTGACTTAAATAACATTGAGGCTATCCTGCTCTCTGTTGACAGACCTCAGTGATTGTGACTTCACATGGTGAAAACTCAGCTGAAGCTGTAATGAGTCCAATACAAAAGTCAGTAGAAGGAATCTGCACATTGCAACTAGCCTTATGTCTGTCGTACATCTAATCCATGTTTTTGTGTAGACCAATTCAGAGATGCCCAGCACAGACCATCTCCAATGGGGTTTTTAAGTCTGCATACATCAAGGCATTTATAGACTGGTCTGCCTTATTTTCTGCCTTCAGACATGTTTATAACTAAAAATGCAACTTATGTGTGTACTGAATCTTTACTCTAAATTTTCAGTTCCCAGTGATATTAACAGAAACTACATATGCACATACTGAAGTATGATTTGAACTTCAGGAATTAAATGCATGAAAGCCTGGGCTATGCCAAAAAAAAATTACTATTCTTGTGGTTGCTCTGCAAAAAGTCTTATTTCCATTTTTTTTTTTGTAGAACTTGGGAAGCCATTCTTCACATGAATGAGCATGAGGTCCTCCCCCTTCCATTTACTGAAAAATGCACCAGGTTTCTTCTGTAGCAGAAACCCAATAATTTTTTTCCTGATGTGTTTAACCATGCCACAGGAAATGCATATAACTACAGACAAAACAAATATCACCACTGTTATGATCCGATTATAAGAGGTGCCTCTGCCTGAATTAAGGTTCAAATGAGACTATATGCAGAAGTCAATACCACGTATTTTACTCAGCAGTAAAAGTGATGTAGAGAGAAAGAAACAGGAGGAGGGGCAGGGCAGGGCAGGGCAGGGCAGGGCAGGGCAGGGCAGGGCAGGGAAGGGAAGGGAAGGGAAGGGAAGGGAAGGGAAGGGAAGGGAAGGGAAGGGAAGGGAAGGGAAGGGAAGGGAAGGGAAGGGAAGGGAAGGGAAGGGAAGGGAAGGGAAGGGAAGGGAAGGGAAGGGAAGGGAAGGGAAGGGAAGGGAAGGGAAGGGAAGGGAAGGGAAGGGAAGGGAAGGGAAGGGAAGGGAAGGGAAGGGAAGGGAAGGGAAGGGAAGGGAAAGCTAGTGAGTGGAAAAGAGAGATTAGGCAAAGGTACCGTACCACATGGATGCCTGCGTCATCCCATTGTTCCTTTTTCACCCTGATTTTCTCAGTAGTGGGAGTTCCAGAGTCTTCTGGAGGTGTCACTTTGATACAGTGCAAGTCACAGGTATCCACAGGGTGCAGATGCAGTTCCTGCAACTTGAGGTTGCATGAGTATAAGACTACTGCTGAGAAAACAGACATAAAATGATGCATGTGATGTATAATTTCCCATTCACAGAGACATGTCCTGTTGGAGGTGTTCAACTTGAGGACCCAGAGAAGAGGCAAGAAAAGAATGAGGTAGAGAGAACAGTTCTGTTGAGACATGCAGTGCAGTCATCTTCAGTGGGCAAACTTTCACTTAGAAAGTTAAGAAGATCAAAGCTAGCTGCTTATATATTTTAAAGTAATTGAATGCAAATGAACGATCACGAATTTTCAAAATTAAGTTCTCCATCAAAAAGCATGGAATTTGCCATGTGCCACCATGAGTCAGCAATACATCCTTGTGGCAAAGAAGACCAGTGGTGTCCAAGGCTGCATTAGGAGGATTAATGCCAACAGGGACTGAGGCATCTCTTTTATGAGGAAAGACTGAGAGCTGTGAATTTTCAGTCTGGATAAGACAAGGCTGAGGGGAAATCTTATAAACAGACATAAATTCCTGCAGGGAGGGTGCATGGATGTTGGATTCAGGTTCTTTTCAGTGATGCCAAGTGACAGAGACAATAGGCACAAAGTGAAACACAAAAGGTTCCATCTGAGCCTATTTTCCACTATGCACTGAAAGATTTACTGGTACCACGAGGATATTTTAAGGAACAAAATTGCTAAACACTGAAAGGAGAAAAAATATCTGAACTGGAAAATAACCAGTCTGATAAACTCTCAGTCTTTTATCATAACAAGAAAAATAATCTGAAATGTTCTTTCTGTGATAGACAAGGTTATGAAATATACAGAAAAATGATGAACAAAATACACAGTATATGATAAACAGATTGCAAAATACATTGAAATCATATAATACATTGAAATAGATAGAATCTCTGGAAAGACACCCAAGCACCATGTTTTATTCAGACAGAATGAAAAAAGGTGCTGGGAACTCTCAATTTTTTTACTCACTTTAATAGAAACTATGCCTCCATAATGGTCCTTAAAAAGCTATTCAATATCATACAAAGATTGGACCTAATTCATAATTTGGGTGCATTTTAATTTGCTAGATAAAGGAATTAGAGTGACCCTGAATTCGGCTTCCTTAAGAGGTTCAAGTAACTTTATCTTACATAGTCTATGTTTTGGGCTTGTTTTTTAACACTTCCAATTAAGACTTTCTCTATTTATTAAGAGTGAAATTTTGGTATTCGTTGTTAGCAATGTTTAGTTGGGAATTTGGCCATTAATTTCAGTGGAGCTGGATTTTTTACTGCTCATTGACAGATGTTTTATATAAAAAGTGCTACCTTTACATTGATATTTTGTACTGTGATGTTTGCACTTTTCTTTTGTAATTCTTTGTAGAAAAAAAAAAAACACTCAAACAAACAAACAAAACCCAACAAAACAAAACAACAAACAAACAAACCAACAAAAAAAAAACCCCTCCCTGCTTCTAGTAATGTATTCTGTTCATTTTTCTTTAAGGATAATACTGCCTAGGTCTTCTTGAAATTAGAATCCTGAATAAAGTTTTGAATTTTACTCAAGGTCAAACATTGTTTCTTGATATTCATCTGACTTTCATGTCAAAGAATTCCAGAAAACTTGGGATTCTTTTATGTTAAAAAAATAATTTTAAAAATAGATTTACTTTTATCTGAAATCTTAAAGGAACAGAGGGAGTTGTGTACAGTTCCCTAAACTTTATTTCTTATATCTTATTGTATTTCCTCATATTCAACATATGCATAAATATATGAGAGCATTTTTTTCTTTCTATTTTGAAGAAAATAGGCAAAGTTGCATTGAACCATTTATGAAATCTAAATCATTTATGAGAGAAAATTGTTACAGTCTATCCAAATGTAGAAAAAGAGTTTCTGAAGAGTACAGACCACTTATAAGATTTTTTTCCTGTTTACATTCAGGAGGAGAAGCTGTTATTGTCTAGAGTGTTTCATCTGCTCAGTGTAGCATTAAGTAAATATCTCTCTGCAGGTTATCACTATGCCAGCAGGGAGCTTAGATGCATGTGTGCACAATTGCTCTCAGCATTTTAAAAAAACAAGAAAACTGTATGTTTGAATGTAGAGTTAAACAGGTAATGCAAAAAAGTATTGGAGAAACTTATTTCTGCTGTATGTAATACACTTCTGTATGCCATAAACTTTACACCCCAAACTATGTGGTAGACTGAGATTTATGAGATTTATGTCTTTAACCATACAAAGTCTGGTTAAAGACATAGAGAAAGCATTCATTCTGGGGTGTCTTAGCATGTCAAGTTTCCATCAAAACCACATGCATCTGCTGTGTCTGAAGAATCTGTTTTAATTCAGAATTCTATTTTTTTTCAGTCACAACTTCTTTTAATTTAAGAACATTTCTTTCTAGGAACTTCATAAGAATAATTGATTTTTTAGTACCACATAACTAAATAAAATGAGAAACTTTGTATGGAACAGTATCTTGTAACTCCTTCCTGTGTGAACTAGGAATTTATGACTCTTGTGCTTCCTCACTGAACTCTTCTAGTGTCCAGATTTGGGGTGAGGAAGCAAGACAATGTTTAAATAATTGAAGACATGCAGAAGGTTAGAGGTTAAGCAAAGGACAGAGATACATATGCATAACTTGAAATGTTTATAAGAAAAATTCCAAAAAAGTAGGTTAGGAAAATTTTCTTATTAACAGTGTAATCCAGGGTTTTGCCTCTAAACCTACCATTTCATCCTGTTTACAATAGAAGCAGAGTTTGATGCACCTAAAATAATACAAGGCTACATCCAAATCAAGAACTTACAGTAAATGTGTGTTGACCTAGGCGGCTTGAAAACCTCACTGCTTATGGTTTAGTTCCTTAAAGATCCTGAGTTTTCCCAATCAAGTTTCTTTCAAAGCCTTCAGCCCTGTATGCATAAATGGTAACATCTCAGAGAGGATAGTGTTTCCATTTCTGTGTCATACCAACAATTGACTTTGAGTCTGGTGGCACTGGAAAAAAAAAGTCCTAATCTGAAGTCATAGGAGGAAACTGATCCCTTGTGCAGCTACTGAGAGCACTTAGCTTAGAAAAAATCATAAAAGACACTACTTCCAATTAAAATGTGATGAAGAAGGAAACACTGCCACTTATAAATTAATAGCTTTGTGAGATGAAGTGGTAATTTATATTTCTATGCTTCAAAAGAAATTTCAGGCTCGGGCATACCATAAGGATATTTTGCAACAAGTTGTGTCTCCTTTTTCAGCTTTTTAGAATGTAAGACAACTGAGGCTCTTAATATTATAATGGATAAATTCCATATTTGGATCCATGCACATTTTCACCATACATTACTCTTTTAGATTAATTCTTTCCATAAAAGAAAACTTAATATGCTGCAATTTGTAATATTTACTTCTACAATGTAAAGATAAGGTCTAGAACCTCTTTCAGAGGATAAATATTTAGTAAATAACATCACATGTGTACAGACTTTAATAAATCCTTTTAATTAAAAAGGGGAAAAAAGAACAGATCTAAAGTTGGAAGAAAATACCAAATAATAAACACACAGCAGTACAAAATACATTTCAAATAATAACATCTACAATGAGGACTGAAAAAAGCTAGATTCTGAAACAAGAAGACAAGACAAAAAATAGAGAAGCTGAGTAGTTCTGTGGATTATTTTTTTCTTTCAAGAAAATTTCATTAAAATAATGGACTTAATAATGACAGAGACAAAGTTATTACTGTGGTCCCATAATTAATCTTTTATAAAGCACATTTTATCAACCTGCAGTAAAAGCTATTCAATGCAAATAACTAGTAAGGCAGTTATACAGCATATTATATTTTTAGTTTTTGCATCAAATTTACAGCAAATACTTTGAGTTTAGCTCAGTAGGATTAGGGCTCTTAAGAACACATACTTTCAAGTTGGAGGTGACCAGTGGGCATTGGTATAGCCCTGCAAGTGTTTGGTAGCATGTATTCAGCTATAATAGGCCTTTGAAGCTATTCAGTCCTGAACAGAGAATGCCAGGAGCTGAAGAATCCCTCTTAGCTGCTGAAGCATTGTTGCACAACTTGAAAAAGCAGTTATCCTTAAAATTTCTATCATCTATATTTTCTTCTGATATATGTAAATTAAATGAGTTAGGCTTATTAATTTTTGTACTGAAATGCATTTTTTTCCTCTTTGGAATAATTCATGTTAAATTTTGTGGGTTTTTTTTCCTTTTTATTCATGTAATCCTTTTCAACATCCCTTTTAAAATATGCTTACAAGAATGACTTCCATATCCTGATATCTACTTCAGCAGTATTTCCTTATTCTTCTTACTTACACAGCAAAAAGTCAAAATAAGCCTTTTTGTCACAAGTTTATCATAGGAACTCAGGTTTTTTTATTCTGCTCTGGATAGCTCCCAGAATTATTTTTTTTTCAGAAGCTGTTGCTCATTTCTTAAAAACATAACTTATTCATTTAGCTGCGCTAAAGCCATGTCCTTGAATGGGTCAGAGTTATTAAGTACTTTCAATAACCTTGTGTGATTGCCATGTCTTGTTCATCAATTTACCATGTTGCCAATATTTATGTCATCATAAAATTTTATCAAGATTGGTTTTTTTCAAATTTACTTCCAGAGAACTGAAGGGAAATGTGATCATTGTTGGTTGATACCAGCCCTTAGGGAATCCTACTAGAAATGACAGTGGTGCTGCTTGGGATGCTTTATTTTTTTCATTCATAATAGATTGCAAAGGATGTTATCATTCTTTTGAGATAAAAATATATCAGCTTGCTTTTTTTGAAACACAATTTTATTGAACATTGCAACCATTTTTCTGCAGATGTGACTTAAGTATAATGCTTAGCTTTCTTCCTTAAATATTGTCATGCTTTCCACTTTCCTGTTGCAGTATCATCAGTGTCAGTGTTGTAGTTTCTTCCTGATTCCTTGAGTTTACATACTCAAGGTAAGATGCTGGAGACTCAGTACTCTGCAGCAGGTAAGAAATATGTGTCCCCTCCAGAGAAAATGTCCATACTCCTTGGGGAAAAGGATGAAATTATTTCTTTCATCATGACATTCATTACCTTTCCTTCATGTAGCTGAATTTAGGTATGCATATGTAGTCCCTCTCCAACTCCCTTGTCTCTGACACAGGGGTACTTGTCTCAGTACCCTTTAGGTACTGGAAAGTTGCTGGAAGGTCTCTTCCAAGCCTTTCATTTTCCAGGCTGAACAATCTCAACTCTTTCATCCTTTCCACAGCAGAGGTACTCCAGCCCTGTGATCATCTTCATGGCCCTCCTCTGGACTCACTTATAGGCTCATACTCTTTTTGTGTTGGGGACCCTGAAGCTGAATGGAGACTGAGACTGAGAATGAGACTTCTAGTGGAGTCTCACCAGAGCAGAGCTCAAGTTAGCAGAATCACTTCCCTTAACCTGCTGGACCCACTTCTGCAGCCTGGGATATGTTTGGCTTTCTGGGCTGCAAGCACACAGTGCTGGGTCATGTTGAATTTCTTGTCTACCAGCACCCCAAGTCCTTCTTCCCAACACGGTTCTCAATCCATTCTCCACTCAGCCTGTATCTGTGGCTGGGATTGCCCAGACACACAGGCAAGACCTTGCACCTGGCCTTGTTAAAACTCATGAGGTTCACACAGGCCCACCTCTCAAGACTCTCAAGGTCTCTCCAGATGGTGTCTTGTCCCTCCAGTGTGTCCCTTCAAAAAGCACCACACAGCTTGGATTCACCAGCAAACTTGCTGGGGGGCACTTCTTCCCACCATCCATGCCACCAACAAAGATGTTACACGGTGGCAGGAATAGTATTTTCCACTACAATGAGTGCAAATACTCTCGTGCTCTTAAAGACTGAATTATGAAAATCAGATCAGATCTTCAGATTATAAATCATCATAGGTATATAAACTTTAAAGAGATGTGCATTTAAATTAACTAATGATTTAACACAAATGAGATGTGAGCACATTAATGTGTGTATTCATAATTCTGTATCTGTTAGTCAAACAGTGAAACATGAAAATGTACTAGTGGAGAATATGAAGTGATATTCAACTGCATTCAAGAAGCTGTGCTTGATCAGGTTTTACCCTCAAACCTGGGATTTTTCTTTGTATCTTTAAGGAGCAGTTTTTCAAAGTGTTATCACCTGCAGTGTGAAGATTTTCCTTCTGTTTTCCTTATTGTCCTATGAATCAAACCTTGCTCTTTCCTCCAGAAGCCCACACACCCGAAAAAAGAGGATTCAATTTCCTCTATACATTCTTCACATCCCAATTGTCTTCAAGCTTTTTTTTATAAGATACCATGAGATTATCTCTGTAGCTATTGGTTAGTAAGCTGTTCTCATGACAGGTTGCTAGTATATTTTCTATATTATGCTACATCAATGTGTTGGTAAGTGATTAAGAAAATGAAAGGTTTGGTTTCTCCCCAAGGATTTTCTAAATAAATTACTTCCTGAATAACCATTTTAATTCAGTATCAACAAATCAGTCACTATATCAGTCAATATATGTATTTAACCAATGCCAATATCCGTGTGTCAAACTGAAATAATTTTATTAATTATTAAAATTTAAATTATTTTTTTTAGGATAAAGATTTAAAAATTAGACTAAGTAAGGAAAGATCTGCACACATTTCTAGAGGAAGGAACTGGGCAGAGGTAGAGATCAGTAGAATGGGAAAATTATAGGTAGACAACTGTGACTCTATATTTTTCACTTCTGGTGAGATTCTGCTTACAGAAAGACATTTCTATTTTAATAAGGATAATAGATGACAACTGAATCTTTAAAAAATATAGGCAACTGGAAGAGTGAAAATTTAAATATAGTACCCATGAAAAATGAAAGTATAGTACAATGAAACAGAAAAAAATAAGAAAAAAAAGACATCAAGACAGCCATGATGATTTTGAAGAAGAAAAGTGCTTGCACTGGCCTAAAGCTGACAGTTTCTCTATAGTTTACTATAGCCTAAAGTGTGTTGAAGTTGAAGTGATTGTGCCCGTACACAAAAAAGTTTTTTTCATAACTAAAAGGGAAATTTTTTTCTTAGAAAATATGCCTTGTTCTAGCTATTATTTTTGCACTAATTAACATTTATCATAGTATATTCTTGTTTTTTCAGATATTCTCCATTTGAATAATAAGGGCTAGAATTATTTGAAGTAGTACTGAATATACTAAGACAAATAAAAAATCATTGTATAGATTTGTTTTCATTTAATAACAGTATAAAGATAGAACATTGTGCCATTTCTTCTGTGCTAATTTTGTTTCAACTCTCTGTTGGCGGTAAAACTAAAAGAGAGATACATAAAATACAAATAAGATATCTTGAATTTTAGAAATAGAAGCCTTGAAGTTCACAGAGATATCATAAAGAAGCACACTGGAAGCAAAGTAGAAAAGAAGTAGAGGAAGGGTTTGCTTCCAAAGCTGATGATGTGAAATAAGGCAGTTAAGAAAATGCTAAGACTGTTCTTCATAAGGAAGAAAAAAGACCTGGAAGAGTGACTGGATATCGGTTGGCATAGACTAAGAAAGACTACTCTTTTATATTGTTGGCTTTTTAAATAATGAGAAATCAAAAAAAAGTAAGCTGACCCACTGAAAGTTGTGAAAAGCAGGAAACAGAAGTCTCAAATTTCTTGTTACAATAAAAAATATTTTTTGCCTTTTCTTTTAATAATAAATTTTGAATTATCATTGAAATAATTTCAATAAGTGTCTGCAAGGAAAATTTAAAAAAAGGAAAAACGCATTCAAAAAGTGGAGAAAAAGGTATTAGATTCACAAATTAGACTCCAGCAGTGGTTGCCTCATCCAATAGTGTAGTCACTTAAGTACACATCAAACCCAGTGATATCCTAGTAAACATCCTTTAATGTCTAGTATCACCCCCAACATATTTGTATGGACAAAGTTAGACCGTATTCTATACCAGACTTTATTCTGATCTAAATTTACATGGATAAATTTCACAAGTAAAAAAGAGTTATTTTTCTGTGTTGGTTGTTGATTGTTGGTAGTCTCTGTCTCTATATTAGTAATTAAGTAAATTAATGCTGCAACACAAATGTCACATAACCTCTCTTCAGCCAGAGATTACAAATTCTTTTGTTTTCTCTGCTTTAGTTAATAGCTGAATGGCTATACTGTGATGCTGCAGAACAACTAATAGTCCTCAGGCAGTGCAAAGGAGATCCTCTTAATTGCAAAAACCAGGCCTTTTTAAGCAGTTAGACAGTTATCAGTTTACATAGTTTTAAGGCACAACAAGCCCAAGTCAACCAACCCCCACACACCACGATGTGGACACGCGGCAGTCATGCAGCAAGTTTCTCACGTCTCTCATGTTTCTCTCGTCTCTTTACCCCTCCCTGTCCCCGCTGAGTAGTCACTCTCCCATAGTTCCCTTCTACTTAGCCTAAGCAGCAGGCCTGAGCCGTGATTTTACAAGGGTAACAAGGCTGTTATTTCATAAGGCTTTACCTATATGCAACAATATACTCTTAAAAAGTAATTCCAAGAGGAAAAAAAATAATTTCAGCCAGAACACATTAGAAATTGGTAGCCAAAGTGTTATCTAAGAAAATGACAAATATGAATTAGAAGTGACTTCTTTGTAACAAGGGGAAAAACACAACAATATTTCTAAATAAATGTATTACAGAATCTAAAGTAAATCCATACTCTTTCTAAAGTGTTTCATATACTTTGGTTTAGTTTCTCTCTAAGAATAACAGATTTTTTTTTTGTTTTTAATTAAGGAAAATATTTATCTTTTTAAATGAAAACAATAAATATAAACAACTCTGCACAGTTCAAGAAGAAGTATTTACAAATATGCTTTGTTCATTAGACAGACTAGTGAGTCACCCAGTATAGTCTTAACAAGAAGCAACAAGAGAAAACAGTTCAACAGAGATGTATTTTATTGAACATCACTAAAGTAAAACTGAGAAACTGTCATGTATTCAATTAGAAAATTTTTAAAAATCTCAGAAATCTCAATGAAGTTTAGATCGTGGTAAAATTCTGTCATCTGTATGTAATTGATATATCTGTGAATCACCAAACCAGATTCAGGACTTGACTTGGAACAAATCCTTTGCTCTTGCTCAAATGTTAAGATGTGCCTGATTAGCTCATCTGTGTTCATTGATGCTTTTCTGACCAGAGACAACCAACTGTCTTAGTTCTGCAGTGAGCTCTGTTGCTGAAGGTCTGCTGTGGTAATAAGCACAACTGTGAAAAGGACATGGGGAGTAATGGTTTCTCTAACTGTTTTCAAAGCCAATGAAAGTCCAAGTTCTTCATGTTGCTTGACTTTTCCTCACAATTCATTCCAACTGAGTTGGCTTTTAAATTTTCCTTCTGTTGCAGGACCTGGGTTTGACCCAGGGAAAGTAGAACTACATCTGAAGCTCTCTTTCTTTGATGTATACCCTTTTTTCAAATCAAGCTTTATGTTTTACACCCTCCAGTGTAAAGCTGAAGTCCTCTTTATTTGTATGTTTTTCATAGTAAGACTGTGTTTTTCTTATCTTGCTTGGTTCCACTTCTATCCCCCCAAGCCCTCCTTATAATCCACATATTTTCAGCTGATTTTTACTTCTATAATATTACAAAAGCAAAAAAACAAAACAAACAAACAAACAAAAACCAAAAAACACCCCTACCTTTATGTGTTTACAATTATTTGTATCATTAAATTGTCCTTCTATTCCCAGAGCAAACTAGAAAATTAAACTCACTTTTCAGATGTTGGTGTAAAAACAATTAAACAGTGGAATACTGGTGTAAAATCACCATTGTAAATCACAATTAAACAGTGATACATCTATATTTTAATATTTCTTTTCCCTTACTTTTATTCCTATTCTAATTCCTATACTTAATCACATTTCTGTAACAGTTGATAATGTCTGAATCTTATAGAGACTCTAAATACTTACAAAACTAAATACAATTAATTGAGACCTTAAAGAAGAAACAAATATGAAGTAATTCTGAAACCAAGAAGAGGAGACTGAAAGAAAGAAAATATCTGCTTTAGCTCTAAAAATTTATGAGAATTATATTTTTGGATATGAAAGAAAGAAAATATGAACTTTATTTCCAATAGTTTAGAGAATTTATAGAAAAGGAACTACATAAATAGGAATTATCGAGTAATTGTTTTTGAACACTGAAACTTTCAACCCCAGTAGTTTTCATAAAATTATAGAGTTTTAGGGGTTCTAAGGGATTTTTTAAAAATCATCTAGTCCAACTCTTTGTCATGGGCAAGAACATCTTCCACTTGGAAACTCCATCCAACCTGGCCTAGAACACTTCCAGGGATGGGGCATCCACAAATTCTCCGGGCAACCACTTCTACTTTATTTCCACCCTTATTGTAAAAAATGTCTTTTTTTATGTCAAATCTGTTCTCCTTTTTAAAAATCCATTTAAATCCATTGCCCATTGTCCCCAAATTGCATGGTAAAAAGTCTCCAGCTCTCTTACAAGTCCCCTTATACACAGAAGGCCTCCATGAAGCCTTCTTTTTTTCCAGTCAGAACAACCTCTGACTCTCTCAGTCTTTCTGCATAAGAAAGCCCTCATGATTTTCAAGACCCTTCTTTGTGTCCACTCAATCAGATCCATGAAAAAAAGAAAAAATTATCTGTCTTCCATTATCTTGTACTGATGACCTCAGAACTGCACGCAGTACTCCAGAGGGGTTCTCATCAAACCAGAATAAACCATCTCACCTAGCCTACTGTCCACTCTTCTTTTTATGTGGGCCCAGAATATGTTTGGCTTTCTGGGTTACAAGTACAACTTGATGGCTCATGTCCAATTTTTCTTCCACCATTATCCCCAGGTTTTGCTCCACAGGGCAAAACCCGTCTCAAATCCCCCTGACTGTATTGATATTGCCCTGACCCAGGTGTAGCACCTTACACTTGGTCTTGTCAAACTTCATGAGGTTTCCATCAACTCAGTTCCCAAGCCTGTCAAGATCCCTCTGGGTGACATTCCTTCCCTCTAGCAAATTGGCTGCCCCACACAGCTTGGTGTCATGCACAAATTAGCAAGGGGTGAATTCAGTCTCACTGTCTATGTCACCAGTGAAAATGTTAATAATTTCTGGTCCCAGTCTATACTTGATCCATGAATATATCCTTGAGAGACATAACTCATCACTGGTTTCCATTTTGTCCTAGAGTCATTAACTGCATCTTTTTGGACACAACCATCCAGCAAATACCTTATTAATTTTAACAGTCCATACCTCAAATTTGTGCCTCTCCTATTTAGACGTAAGAATGTTATGTGGGACCGTATCAGAGGCTTTTCAGCTCTCCAGGGAGATGAAGTTAATAGCTCTTCCTTTGTCCACTGATACGGTCATTCTTTCAGAGAAGGCCACAAGCTTAGTCGAGCAAGATTTGCCCTTGATGAAGCCATGTTTGTTGTCTCTCTCTCATGACCTCCCTGTCTTCCACATGTTTCAGCATAAATTCCTGGAAGATCTTTTCAGATACTGAGGTGAACCTGAATGGTAGTTAGTTACCAGGGCCCCCCTTTTTAAAAATGAATGTGATATTGCCCCTTCTCTGGTAACTGAGATCACCTGGCTTCCATGACTCTTCAAATATGATGGAGAGCACTTTGGCAACTAAAACTGTCAATTTCCTCAGAGTTCTGGGATGCATCACATCAGGTCTAAGGTAGAAACCTGCAAATTTTAGGAAATTTGGGAATTTAAAAAAAAATTAACAATCTTTCCTTTTTTTTTTTTTTTTTGCATTTTTGCCTATTTTTCCTTTTTTTTTTTAGCACCCTGACAGAAATGGGATCATAGGTTTGCTTTATTTGCAATTCTTGTAAAAGCATCTGTCTTCCATTATCTGATACAATTTCTAGTTGTTTCTTCTTTTACTGTATATGCTCCTGTGAAGACTGCTTTGATTGCTTCTTTTCCGTGTTAGATAGTTGATATATTTTGGTGACTCAGAGAGACGTCTCTGTGACCATCTCAGCTTTGATGGATATTGCCTTCCTTTGAATTGGTCTAGTACTGCCTTTCTATTTTGCTGTCTTTCCTTTTCATCTGCCTGAATTGTCTTTATGGATTGAGGCAACTCATTCTTTGTGACCAGAAGGTGAATGTCAAGGGCAAGATTTCTCTTATCAAACCCAGAAGTTAGAATGCAGATATCTGTGCCTTAGCAAGTCATCTGCACTCCTGACAGTTACGTGTCAAAAAACACAAGACTTATACAGTAAGATTACTCATGTCCTAAAGAAAATATCGAAAGTGGCCCAAAAGAATCGTACTCTTCATTAGTCATTTTATCTTCATTTAATACAGAGGGAGGTGGTCATTAAAGGCTCAGATGCAGACAGCTACATTTGAAAAATCTGAAGTGAGCTGAACATGCAAACATCTCCAAATTGTTGGCTGATTTTATCCACGTAAATGAAAAAGAAAGTGAAGAAAAAGTGTATGGAATTAATACTGATATAACTATGTACCCTTAATACTAACCAAGTGATTGGCCTTTTTTTAGACAAAAAGCTTTTTTCTCTTCTGCTTTTATTTTTTCCTGTAAATATTCCAAACCTTCTTGCTCTCTTTTATGTTTTAATACTACAGTTTACAGGAAAAAAAAGCCTGTCTAAAATTCCCAGTAGAAAAGGCCGCCTCATTCTAGCATCTTCAACATCTGTGGGAAACAAAAATAAAACACAAAAATTAGACCCTGCTAAACCTGGCTCGGCAGGGAGGATTTTACTAGTGTGTGAATAAGTAAAACCATTTGTCCTCATGGACTCATGCTGACTGTGCACAGAGGAGGTTGGGGTTGCTTCCCACCCCCACTCAAGATGTTGCTGTTAGAATATGGTTATCTGTTTACCAGCTTGTTTATATTTCTTTAAAAAAGAATAAATACACACAACCTTAAAAAAATAAATCAGTGAAAGTGAATAAGAAAGCAGTATATAAAAAGAACATATATTTATAATGTTCTCATAAATAAACCATTAGCTGTTCTTACCACATTTTATCTCTGGAAATATCTTAATTCTCATGGAAAAGCCATTAGTGCCCCTTTTTCATATCTATAACACATTTTTCATCCTACACATTATTTTTGGCATTATTTTTTACTAAACTTGTCTAAAACTTTATTTTAAAAACATTTTTATAAGTTACATGTAACTTCATATGAATATAACTGTGAATGCTCAGTTTACTTGTGGTTTTTTTTTTTTGTTTTTTTTGTTTTTTTAATTTGAGGAATGTTGAGAGTCTATTTTTAATTAAACAAATGCATTTACTCGCTACTCCTAAACCCATTTTGATCAGTCTCATCTCACTTTCTTAGTGATGTGGTTTCAGAGGAAAGCCTTGCCTAAATATCTTATGTGAGATTTTCAGGCTACCTTTGATCTAACATTTTTGCCTTGTATAGGAAAACAAGAAGAACACTAAAATGAAACAAAATCATCTGAGAAAATTTTGTTTAAACATTTAAAAAAATTACTTGAAGAGTTTCTCCTGTATTTCACTCTTTTGGAATACAAGGCATAGATTTGTGGAAAGCTGCCCAATTTGGATAAGACGTTGGAAAAGCTACTGATTGTACATACATTGAACATTGAATCTCATTTTTAAGAGCTAAATATTCTTGGAGCCTATCTCCACTGAGATCTATTTCTTGCATCTTTTAGCACTGATTTAATAATGTAAACAAAATCTCTACTAATATTCAGAATTTGTAAATGGCTATTATACAAGATTTCTGGAAAAGTTTCTAAGAGCTGGCCAAAACATAGAGTAGGATCAAACAGTAAGAAAAAGTTCATTGACAAGAAGCACAAAAATCCCCAAACTATCCTGAATCTAACTTTTCCCCCTCATTTTCTGCCCTTGAAATGAAACCACAAAATAAAGTAGGAAATGCAATAAAACAAAACTAAAGCAATTTCTCTGACAGCAAGCCATGATAGTTTCTCCTTTGGCATCTATTATGTTTGACCCTCGCAGAGTTTGATCCTCAGGACATTCAGGGTTTTAGGGTTTTTTCCCTTCCATTTTAGTCTCTTTAAGCTCTTATACTGTTCTCATCAATGCAGCAAGTTTTTCATTTACTGATTGAACTGAATTTATCTGTACCTGATCTTTCAAAATTGTCTGTGTTCTGCCATTCATCAGTTTCAGCATTCATTCTATATAGCTGTATCTGTCAGTTGTTTTTTTTTTTCTTCTTCTTTACTTCCTGTTAGAGATATAATTTCTTTGTTGTTGCCACATTTCTCCATACAGGCTACAGGCTTTTGTGAAAGCAAGGGTAGTTGTTTGCTTTTCCTAAAGTGCTTCCAGGAAGCTAAGGTGTTTCAAAATCTGGTTCTTTCTATAGGAAACTTTCTTACTCTTTCTCATGTGTAGAGAGAAAACATAATTATTTACATAATTTAGAAAGAAAATGCTTGCTATGTAAAGGACAGTTCTTTCATATGTTAAGCAAGATGAGTCCATTTTTTATAATATTTTTCATTCCATAAAATCACAACACTGTCTTTGAGGAATTCTTTGCAAGTGGAGATACAGGAATAACATGAGCCCCCTCCACAGCTGCTGCTTGTCAATAGCATTGCTGCATCAGCAACATGCTTAAACAATCTGGGATGACAGGAATGCTATTTCCTTTCTCTCTCCAGGTGGGAGCCACTCCCCACTCTTTCCGTGATTAAAGAGAGTGACCCCAATGTCAGCTGCCTGGGCTTCAGGAAATATACCACCTTTTTGTAATGACAGTTTTAGGATTCCAGGTTTTGGTACATGAAAGTGGATTGTTTGTTTTGGTTTTGGTTGGGTTTCTTTTTTATGAGGGGTGCGAGGGAGAGTGGAGACAGAGGAAGGGGGAGCTGGTTTGTGTAATCACTGTGTTCACTGGGATAACACTTACCTTGTTTTTATCCAAGAAGAAGTACACAGAAATGTGCTAGCTCAGTTATGAACTGCACTGGCAAAGGACATTTCAAGTGCTTTTCACGAGTAATGCCTTTGTGCATATCCCACATAACGCACATGGGTCTGCTCAGTAGCATTGTTTCAAACGCAGTTTTTTATCTCTGAAATTTTAGGAGTTACAACAGGTAAAGGATAATCTTAAAAAAAACAAAGCAAGCAAAAAGACCCACAATTAAGTGAAATCATGCTAATTTCATTCTTCTGACTTACTGGTGACAAGGAAGTCCCATGGGGGGTTGCACAATTCACAGACTGATGCACATTTTACCGCAAGTATATTGTCTCTGTTCATTGAAAACTTTCTTCTCAGACCTTGATACATTGTGAATTAGACACAATAAGTTTCATCTCCATACTTTGCATCATTTGTATTAAGGTTTCCCAGAGAAACTTGTATTTTACAAAGTACAACTTGAATTTTTTAGATACTCTTGAAATAAGTGGGGGAGAGAGCTGCATTATGCTTATAGTAGAAGATAATGCAACTTTCTAGTAATAAATAAGCAAAGCAAAGCAGCCTTTCTGAGGACCAATTGCCCATCCTACACATAATTCTGGAGGGATTACTTCAGAATCATCTAGTTTAGTTGTGTAGCTTAAAGGTTCATTAACTACTAAGGACCACAGAGACATGGCAGGCATCTGACTTAGATGCCTGAAATAGACACCTTATGGACGCATAAGGTCCCTCTGAAAACCTTCAAAGCATCCATCCCTTGCTAATTCTAGGATCAAATGCAAGAGTATTTGATTATACAAAATGCAGAAGCTTTATTCAGAAGAACTTGTTCACTAGTCTTTTCAAAATAGTTGGAATTCACATGCAAAAATTGTATTGGCTAGATCTTGTGGCAAAAGTGGTGTGAAAATACTTTGCAAATGAAGTCAGAAATGTAGCCTAAAAGCCTTAGTCTAATTTTTGATTTATAAATTTCATTTCCCAGTAGTCATTTGGAAAAAACACTGAAAATTGATGTTGCAAAATACAGAGCACTAAACTGTAGATAGATGCAAAATATATGTTAAATACTTGGAAAAGCCATGTAGAATTTAGCAAGTGAATAGAAAGCAACTCAAGGGATCAGCAAAATAAAATGTTTCCTTGCTGAAGAGAAGAGATTTTCTCTTGAGAAATAGACATGAATACTTGATGTTATCCCTGCCCACTTGTCAAGCTAATTACCTTTATACTCATAGAAAGAAGGAAAAAATCCAAAATTGTTTAGATTTCTAATCTTGTGAACACCTACCTACTAAGATCTCAGAATTTTTTTCTTCTGTTTGAGAATAAATGTTTTGAAGATTAGACAGAATAAAGCAGGCCACTGGACTTGATAAATGTTTCCAAATTAATGTCCTGTACTAGACCATTATTCTGATATTGAGCGTTTTCCCACAACTGTAGTGTTATGAAACAGACAGTGTATTTACAGCACAATCTCGAAGGACCAAAATGGGATACACCTATTTTTTTGCAGATTATCTTTGTAAACTAATTGTGAATGTGGTACCTCCAAGATCAAACAAAAAAAAAAGTAATCTCAGTTTCTCAACTGTTGCTCTTTCATTTCAGTATCACTGGACTAGATTCAGGCTATACTAATTGGTACATGCCTGTTACAGAAGTTGGACTAGCAGCCTCACTCTTGCAGCAGCAGGAGAAAGGGTTGCTATGTAACTAATTACAGCTATCAGCAGTGGTTCTGTTTTAAATGGTGTATGAATTAGGCAGTCTCCTAGAAGCACACACAAGTGAATTTGCCATTAACAATGAACAGCTCTGTGAAAAGAGCGCAATATAAATTTACTTAGTCCATCCTGGGATTAGGCAGACAGCTCTACACTTATTTGGCCTCTGAACTAAATTTCAGTGGAAAACTTAAGAGGCTTTTCTCTGGCAAAATGAATTTTGCCACATACTTGGTGCCTTATTGCAATATAGACCGTATTCCAATTCCAATTACACTAATGCTAGCTGTGAGTAAGTTCATTGTGCTCACTGGAATTACTCTAGATTTACAACAGTGTTATCTGAGATTTACACCTCTATAAATTAATCTGAAATGTGGCCACATGGTCTAGGTGGTTGTTAGCTTAATAGGAAAAATATAGTTGCATAAATAGTTGATATCCTTCATACTAGTTTGGGACCTCCTCATAGCTGCTTACTTACCCATTTGTAATTATTTACTACACCAGAAACATGTCCAATTAATAAGAAAGGTAATTCACTCACTGTTCATGATTAGCAAAACTTTCTCTTTTTTTTGCCATTACACCTATCCCTACATAATATTTATCTCCCTGAAATGTTTGGTACTGTTCTTAAAATCTTAAGGAGGGTGGAGGTTTGTTGTGTCATGGCATCTTGTTTCTAAGGCTGTTGAAGTAGCCAGCTTTTTTCATAGTGATAAGCAAACAAATCTGAGCTATGGATTAGAACTGATCTGGCAGGAAAATCAAAAATTGTACATTTTCAAGAAACATGACTCATAGAAAAAGATTATAATATTAATTAAAACTGTCACATAGGTCTCTCAGTCATTCCAGATGTAAAATCTTATTTCTGAATGGGTTCTAGAATTTTTGCAGCTATAGGAACAACTAATACAAACCACATTTTCTTTTACATAAAATTGATTGCTTCTAAAACTTCAAGAAAATTAGATATACCCTCTATCTATCTTTTTGCACTGTCCGGTGGGGTTTTTGCTAGCTCTTTCACAGGAGAATTTTACACAATAGAAGTTGCAGAAGAAAAATAATGCAAATTACTATTGCACTAAATTAAGCTGTTCTCAGCTCTGTTAGTGAGCTAAGGCCAGGCTGAGTTGGTTCCCAGAGGCCTCATTGTTCACTCTTCTAGGCAATAAAATAGTTGCTCCAGAGTCATTACTGTATATGAGACAAGTTGCTGCAGCTCCCCTCGATGAGGAACCTGACCCAAGGACTTCACAGCAACAAATCATCCAGTTTCTACACAGATAATTTAACTCTTGCTCTTCTCAGTCCAACAGAGTAAAACAACAGTCATGTTACAGTAAACAAGTGCTTTCCTAATCTTTCTGTGCTGAAGTGTCCCTTCTGAGAGATGACATTCATGCCACCATATGGCAGCATTAGTGTGTCAGAGTATACATTCTGGTTTATGATACTTTAAGCTATATAATCCAAAATAAAGAAGCAATGTGCAGCAAACTCCAAACCTACCTTGGGGAAAAAAAAAAAAGAATGAATAAAGAAAAAATAATAGAAAAAAGAAAGAAAAAAGTCAGTTCCAAAGGAAATGTTTAACAGGAAATGCAGAGTACTTGTCATCACCTTGAACACTGGATAACTACTTGCACTTGTACAAAGTTGAGGTTTAATGTTACAACATAGATTTCTAGGAATATAGCACTTTTTGTTGTCATAGAATAATTATATTGCAAAGTAGAGAAATAAAATATTCAGTAGCTATGAATTCCTGAAATTTTGAATTTTGAACTTCTTTATTATTTCTTTCTAAAATGGAATGAATTATAGAAATACAATGGAGTAAAGAAAGATCTTTTGATTTGGTGCTTTGAATGGTACTGTGAAACATATTTAATTTTCTGATCCCTAGAGACAGCAAAGTATGATAAGATACCAGTGAACTTCTATTTTGCTTTTCTGTCTGTGGAAACAAAAAGATACTTTTTTTTGGTCTCAAATATACATGTAAAAATCCAGAAATATATTCTATTCAAGTAAGTTAAATTCTTAATCATTCCTTTTTTACCGTGAGGTAAGATGTCTAGGAGCTAGAATGGAGGAGTGTTGGTTCTTTTCCCTTTTATACTTGCTGAAGAAAAAGATTTAGAGAGCGTTATAGTTGAGTTATTTTTGAGTTATACTGTGTTTCTACACATTAATCTGGATACCATTAGACTGTACTCATTACTACTTTTTTCATCATTATTTTTGTAACTGTTATTATTAATAATATTTTAATTATTATTTTTATCCTGTTACTTAGTTTCCAAGGTCAGCTCTACGTATCTATACACATACAGATATATAGTGTTGGGGTTTTTTTCCTGCTTTTCACACTGTTCACAAAAATGCTAAGATGGCTACATTCAAACTGCTCCAGAAAACAAGAATTAGCAAGCACCTAGCCAATGTACTGTAACCAAATACTTAGTCTGCTTGCATATTGTAATGCTCCCACCAATTTCTAAAACACAGACGAAGTAAAACCTTAGTCCTGGCTATTCATTGGAAAAGTGACAACTCCTGGAGGAAAAATTGCAATTGAAGTTAAACAAATGGGGCAAACAAAAGCAATTGCGAAAATTACCAAGGGCCACATAGACACTCTCAAGATAGCTCTGGGATATTGCAATTGAACAAATCACTAGTATGCCACCTCATGAAAATAAACAAAACACACTGTGACTCTTGTACCTTAATCAGGTGGGAAAGAGTTTGTACTAGACAATTAAAAAACCCACATTTGCTAGTTAAATTATAATGGTACTTACACCAGCTTAGATGTCATCCCTCAGGTAGCAAGGATTTAATTTGACTGCATAGCTTATGCTGGTTAACCTGATAGAATAAACTGTGCCAAGAAAAAAAAAAAAAAAGCATTCTCTTTATTTATTGAGTGTTAATATGCATATTTTTTGAAAAAAAAAGTATATATTATCAGAAAGGGTTTGTGATATAGATGTGATGCAAGCACTTGTAAAGAACTTGAAAATTTTTAGAAAAAATAAAGTTTAAACACAATTTTTATATTGTATATAAATTGCAATGTCCAACATCCTTTATGTCTCTGGCTTTCTACTAAAGTTATTAATTTACTTGTACAATTGCTTTTTCCCCATCTCCACAAGAGTGTTAACTGAATTCTAAACAGGTCCATAGACAATACAAAGCTGGAAGGAGCTGATGACTCCCTTAAAGGCAGGGGGGCCCTGCAGAGAGACCTTGATAAACTAGAGGGTCAGGCAATCACTAACCACATGAAATTCAGGAAGGGAAAGTGCTGGATTCTGCGCCTGGGCTGGGGCAACCCTGGGTGTACGGTACAGACTGGGGAATGAGAGGCTGGAAAGCAGTGCCATGGAAAGGGATCTGAGCGTCCTGGTTGATGGGAAGTTGAACATGAGCCAGCAGTGCCCTGGCAGCCAGGAGGGCCAAGCGTGTGCTGGGGGGCATCAGGCACAGCAGCACCAGTGGGATTGTCCTGCTCTGCTCTGCACTGGGACGGACTCAACTTGAATATTGTGTGCACTTTTGGGTGCCACAGTGTAAGATATTAAGCTATTAGAGTGTCTAAAAGATGACAACAAAGGTGGTGAAGAGAAGCCATATGGGCAGAAACCATATGAGGAGTGGCTGAGGGCATTTGGTCTGTTTAGCCTGGAGAAGACTGAGGGGACACATCATTGTAGTCTGCAACTTCCTCATGAGGGGAAGAGAAGGGGCAGGCACTGATCACTTCTTTCTCATGACCAGTGACAGGACCCGTGGAAATGGCCTGAAGCTGTGTCAAGGGCAGATTAGGCTGGATATTAGGAAAGGGTTTTTCACCCAGAGGGTGGCTGAGCACTGGAACAGCTCCCCAGGGCAGTGGTCACAGCACCAGCCTGACAGAGCTCAAGATGCATTCAGACAATGCTCTCAGGCACATGGTGTGATCCTCTAGAATGGTGCTGTGCAGGGCCAGGAATTGTGGTCCATGATCCTCGTGGGTCCCTTCCAACTGAGCTTTTCTGTGATTCTGTGAATTCTTGAAAAAATTAATATTTATTTCTCTATTTGAGTAACATTCCTCAGAAAAGAAAAAAAAACATTAACAAACAATGCTGAATTTTCAAATGCATTTTTTTAAAGCAGTGACATTTTATTGTTTGCTTTTTTTTTTTTTTTAATCTGTGTTGTATTTTAAATATTGAAAACATAAATAGCATAGCTAGAGCTTTATTCCTGCAGGTCAATAAGATTCAAGCTATGCCTTCAAAGACAGGTGAAAAACCACTCCTAGAAACACTGGAACAGATTACCCAGGGAAGTGGTCACAACATCAGCCTGACAGTTCAAGAAGTGTTTGGATAATGTTCTCAGCCACATGGTGTGATTCTTGGGGTGTCCTGTGCAGGACCAGGAATTAGACTTGATGATTCTTTTGGGTCCCTTTCAACTCAGTGCATTCTCCAACTCTGTGATTCTATGAATATTCCATGGATAATGTGTTGTTATTATACCTACCTTATGGGCAAGGAGCTGATACTCAGAGGATGGGAGAGGTGGATTGCTCATACATCACAGCTATCTAGTTATGAAACACAGCGCAAACTTCAGATGTAATATGTACTTGATTGCTATTTATTGCATACATAAGGGCCTTAAGTCCTTGGTATTAAAATTTTCCAAGCACCCAAAAAGTATATTTCTTGGCATGTCCAGAAGTCTTGCCAGTGCTTTAAAAAATTGATGGATTACCTTATGCTCAAGGAACTACAAACTAAATGTTTATCTTCCTATCTTGTCCATGTACTTGCTATAGTAGATGTTCCCAGAACAAGCTTGCTAAATCACTCTGTGTGCAAGAAACGGATGCCAGCTGTGGTGCTATCACTATCTCCTAAGATGGCAATAAGAGCAAAACTGTCATTCATACACGAGAAATTAGATTTAATTTCCTCCTCTCACTAGGGGAATTTGAATGACTGCCTCCGAAACACTGGACTATGCAGTAGCATGTAGCTTAAAATAGACAGTAGATTCAGATGGGATATTTCATCCTTTCAAATTTCATTCAATTTATACAAAATAATTAGAAAGAATAAAAGTAGGAAATTAAAGCATGAATGCATGAGTAGGTGCAGACAGGCTTAAATGCAGCGTGTCTTGACATGGGCATGCTGTTGTTGTGCTTTGTCCCCATAATCCCTATACTCACACTTGCTCAATACAGCTGCCTCAGGCCACTAATAGAGCTACCTTGACAGCAATTGGTTTTGTTCTTATAAATTGGTGGTTATTATACTTGCTAGAGTGGCTACATAACTGTCTAGGATTTCCTTAGATCAGAATATATTTTTGAGAATTAAGGAATAAATCTGAGTCTCATGGTTACAGACCATTACATTATTGTCTATAACTGCCCAAAAGTAAGTTATTTGCTTTTTTATTTGTATTTGGGGCAGAAAAAGACAGAAGATTGTGAGTAGATGAGCTATGTTTTCTTTGGAATTATGAAGATGTCACACCCGAGATGTTTAGCCACCAACTAAACAAGAGCAAGTGTCAAAAGGAGAAAATATACATCACTAGTTCAGGAGTCACTGTAAAAATCAAGTTCACAGGGAGGGTTGCTTTCATTAAGGTAGACATTGACAAGTAATTTCCAGAATAAGGATTCACTGCAGACTATGTGAACTATCTGAGATTTCTCAGGTCCCAGCATGTGCCAAGTGTTTTCCTAACACCCACTAAGACTCAGGTTCTAGTGCACTTCCATCAGGAGTGGGAAAAAATGGCCTACTTTTGGAAACATGGAAAAATAGTCACTTAGAACTTGAATAAACTGATCCAGCTTACCATCTCTACACATAATTGTCCTTCAGCACTGATAACTAAAGCTCTAATTCCAGTGAGGAAAGAACTCACTTGAAAATCTAGACATGGGCTTTTAAAATGTCAAAATGTAAAGCTAAAAAAAACCAAAGCCAAACAAAAAGAAGTGAGCTTGCAAATGCTATTTTTGCTGACAGCTTTAAAGAAGAATAACAGTCCTTTTGACCTTGACAATTATCAGTTCCCTATCTGACTTTTCTTTTTTTTATGTGTGTTTTGCCAGGTTTTACAAAGTTTCAACGCTAAGGAAGATAAATGCCAGTGAATGGTATCAGGTGTCCTGCAGTGCCCAGGGGTTCCACTTGGTTTTAGTATACTCAGCACAGAGATGGGCTGCACTAAGCATTTTTTTGAATTTGTAGACAAGGTGCTGGTGTAATTATCATCTGGTGTAATTTGCCTTCTGGGACAAAATTTGTTTGCCAAATATCCCCTCTTAATTATTTTTAGTAAAGCTGAATATCTTTCACAGAAAGCTCCTCATTTCAATGAAAAAATATTTCAAAGTAGTTATCAAGAAAAATAATTAATGAGAATCTTTTTCACTATTCCTGTCTGAGAGAAAAAAAAAATCAAAACCAAATCAACAAAACAAAAAACTCCAAAAATATTAAATCTGTAAAAATAAGAAACTGGAAGAATATATCAGACTCAATGAGAGACTGAAATGTATACATCAGCCAATAATTTACTCAAGAAGTTTTGCTGATATCTTAAACTGTGAAAATGAAATTGAAAAAATAAAGCAAATAAATAAAGCAAATCTACTGAATATCTAAAAGGTCTTTAATGTTATAGGCACAAAGCATTCCATGGCAGATGGGTCTCCATATTTCATAGTATATGTGCTTTTATAGGTAATTTCAAGTGCTGTGTTTTCTCAAGTAACTTCTACCTATATCCCAAAAATCTTTGACCTCCTATTTAACCCAGAGATTCATCTCTTGCCATAGTTCAGTATATGCAATACAAAGGCAGAGTTTTATGGTATACAAATATCACTGTCTAGTTGCATTACGGGTTTGGAATTGTTGCAAACAACTTGAACTGAAAAAAATGAACACAAAAAGATTACTTATGATTATGAAATTATTTGACTGACCCACATATAAACAAGAAAAGAGGCAAATCCAAGGGCCATATTGTATGGACATAGCTGATAATTCTTAGATCAATCTAGCACAGTGGATGTCAACCAGTTTAAATACCACTGGTTTCATGATCCCTATCCCAAACCAATAAATTTGGTAGTGTTGATGCAAATGCTTTTCTCTTAAACTGATTTCTCTAGCATACAGGCATTTCATCTGGTGTTTACCTCAGTTTATCTGAGGTGAAAAACTCAGAGTCCTTTCCTGCAAGCAAGAATTGTATCCTTTATTAAAAAAAAAAAAAAAAAACAACAAAAAAAGCTCGATACTTTTCTGTAAAAAAAGATAAACTGTGCTTATGTTTTATAAAAGTATTTTTAATTCAGAAGTGAGTGGTCAGGATTAACTACTGTCCTTAAACTGCTGGAAATCTCCCACAGAACTGCTTTATCAAACCAATTGCTTGTCAGGTGTGGATGTAGAACTTCCATTCTTTCCTATATTGTGGACCAAAAAAATTGTAGAACAGAACGAGAATAGGAAAAGACTTTTTTTTCAGCCAAAGAGCGGATATAAATAGAAAAATATGTACTGACCTCTTGCAGGGAGGAGAAATACATTGCTCCACTCACCATGCTCCAAGAAGGTTGCCATGCACACTCCTTGTGAGACAGCAAAACTTGACAATATGAGTCCCAGGCCAGACAAGGCTTTGGAAGAAAGCTGGGTTTATTGTCTACTTTTTATTAACCTATTTTAGGTAGGAACTAATGACTAAGTTTCTCAAATAAGAGAAACTCTAACAGATATAAAAAGAGAAGGTCGCTGGGAAATTCTGAAGGTAGCATGGGAATGGTTGCAGTTGTGAGTGTCTTAATTCTGTATTATTAGTTTCTGTATTATTTAGTTTCACTAAATCTTTTACTGTTTTCGGGAACAGTGATGCTTTATGTGTGAATATGTGGTATTTATGTGTGAATATGTGATATTTATGTGTGAATATGTGATATTTATTTGATTGCGAGAAGCTAAAACCAGTTTCAGCATCTGTAGTAGAAAATTTTCATTCTGTCTTTCACTTGAAGTGAAAGACACATGCCTCACTTGAAGTCATGACTATGTGAGCTCTGAGTCACATTATGTGGCAAAACTACTATTCAAGTCAGTAGAGCTGGGATTCATCTCACCTAAGTTCTGGAATGTGGTTAATCTGCCCTGGTTTGGATGCCAGCTTCAGCATGAGATGAATCACCTCATAGTTATGCCTGTTTTTCTCCACTGACTGCAAAAGAACTCTTGATAACTTTTGCAGGTGCAGATTTCTACTCTATGGATGATGAAAGTTAGGTGAGATAAACCGATAAACCTCAGCTGAGTTTCAGTAAAAGCTATGGTCAAATGAAGTACAGGTAGTAGAGGGCAAAAAGGCTGTCTTTTTGCTGCTTAATCCTTGACAAAATTAGAAGTTTTATCAGTATATCCTCTACCTAGATTTTTGAAAGAGGTACTGGAAAATTTCTTTAAAAAAGAAAAAAAAATAGGATATAATAATCATAATACAATCCCCATGTGCAATAATGGCTGGTTTTTTTTCCAGAATGTTGTCAGCCTTAAGTAACTGTCAGCAAGGGCTTAGAGTTCTGAAGGAGGATCAGAGTTGGCATATTGCTATTGCTTAAATGTGTGTGTTTCTAATACATCACAAGTATTCAAATTGCAGGGACTACAACATATTTAGTGCTTTACCAAGACATGTAATAGGTGTTAAGTTATACCATTTGGTTTCATTTTGGGGTTTTGATTTGGAACAGTCCAGTTAGGGCATTGCCACACTGAACATTGGTTTCTAATTGAGTTGAATTTCTTTATTCATCACACTGTAATTCTGTTTTTCCTACTGTACTTTGACCTACAGTGAGACCTTACTGAAAGCATAGAAGTTGAAGGGATTGAAGGATTCTCAATCAATTGACAGATTGCCATCACCTTCCCAGTAATTTTCAATTCTTATGCATGAATCTCATGTCAGAGCATAAATATATTTATCACAAAAAAATGTAATATAAATTCATTGCTAGCAGAACGCATGCATAATGGTTTTGAAATTTTGTAATATATAGAATGTGTTGCCTAGAGAAAAATGCTTTGTATATAGTGCATGTAGCTATGCATATGTACACATATATACACATGCATACATATGTTTATATGACTGAAGGATGGAGGGAAACAGAGACATTTGTTATGAATTACAAATGAATGTTTAATCTTGACAAGGCTTTACTTGTTTGAGAATCAAATCCTGGTTCCTCAAAAAGCAAATTATCGGAAAGATTCTCTTTCTCTCCTGTCATTAAGAGATACACACTGACGACAGTTTAGCTTGGTTTCAGCATCACTCTTGGGCCACAGCTGCTTACCAGGCAATCTAAGTGCCACTTGAACGCTCAGTTGCAGATTGACCTTGTGGTAATTGAGGTTATGAAAAGGCTCTTGTTCTCTAAAATCTCAAATGAACACCTCTCCCTCTGGGAGACAGCAGGATATTCAGCAATAGCAGCGCTGCTGAACCTGTGAGATTCTTTCTGCCTCTCTGGTCAGTGCTGAGGTCAGGATGAGAAACAAATGCCTGTGACAGGGTATAAGGAATGTAATGGAGTAGCAAGTCAAAATGAAATTATCTGGGCTGCAATTATTTTCCTTTAATTGTGCCCTATTCTGCCACCCCAAAAATGCCTGCCAAGTATTTGAAAACATATTTTTAACACTTTTCTCACTGCTATCAGGAATGTTTTGTGTTTTTATTCTTTATTTTGTCCATATTTGAAAAAAAGGAAAATAATGACATGTTAAGATCTCATTTCTTTAAAGCCAAGAACTGTCTGCTGAAGTTATCAATTACTTCACTTTGCAGCATGAGCCAGCATCTGAACATCTCTGCCCCTGCCAGTAATTAACATTACAGTCAATGGGAATTAATGTTGAGGCTTTCAGAGGAAATGGGGATAATTAAACTAATCACAAGAAGCACACAACAATTATTGTTATAATTTTAAATCTCAAGCCAATTAGCTATGCTAGCCACTCTCTTTGGCAATAGCTTACTGTTTATGGTAGCTAAATATAAGATTAAAATTAGTGATGGCAGAACATCTTTTAGCTACACAACTTAGGTCAGGACTTTTTGTTTTGATTTAAATGCTGTATACAAAATTAAGGAAAGACTCTCCAGTGGCAAAACCCTTTTAAACATCTTATTAATACTTATTGGGCCTGAATATCCTGCTGGAAATACAGAATAAGTTTAGCTGAAAAGGAATCAAAGACAGGCACAGATCCTCAATATCAAAAACTGAAGAATAAACACCATGATTTTAACAAAATGTCTTGTCTGAAGATTTTGATGCATGTAACAAGTGTGTTAATATGCATTAATCAGTCTTAGACAGGTGAAATTGTCACTGTGGTGGACAGAGCGAAGCATATTTTGTCTCAAGTATTCTGAGTATTGCTTCAGGAAGGGTGTGATCAGAGGAGAGGGTCCTGTGCAGCTGGGGCAGTGCTGTACTGACCAACTTCCTGCTCCACCTTGAGACTTGTGCTCAGTCCCACCCCCCCCCCCCCCCAGATAATTTCCTGGAGGAGGGCTGGCTGTTCTTGCAGGAGCAAAAGAGTGTGAAAATCTAGTTCACATAAGAGACATGCGCCAGGTTAACTACAAAAGGGAGCAGATCAGGCTCCCTTGTATTCTTTTTCCTCTTTTTTTAGTCTCATTGTTTGTCCCAGCTTCACACAAACAGGACCAAGGTGGGATTTAATGACTGGTGATGCTCTTTGGCTTCTTACTCCCTTTTCTTGTTTTCTTTGCTTGCTTTGTATGGGCAAAGCACAGCTATCATATTAGCTTGTTAGCCAAAACCTTCCCAGTCTGAATAGTGAGCTGGTGGCTGGAATTAAGGCAACTAATACAATTAAAGCATAAGAGCTCCCTGACGTGTTGTGGTGCTCTCATTCAGCTTTACAGGAATGTGAACATCATGTCCCCTATGAATGGGTCATGACAATCACTATCCCGGTTTAACTAATGCTTTTATTTAACATCATTTATCTTAAATGAAGGTGTGACCAAATTTCGTTGTGAATGGTAATTTCATTAATCTGCTTTACCCTCTAGATTATATTTTCAGGCAGTCTTATGTCATAACTTTAACGAATATTTGCTTGGAAGTATGTATTACTATTCAATTTCAAGCAAAATAAAATTCAATCATCAGCAAAACAAGAATGTAAGGATCAGAGCAGTTGGATTTCATGTGCCTGGGATACAGAGAAAGTAATTCTCTTTCCATTAATACAGCTGCCTCCATGAAGACAAAATATTTAGAATTACTTTTCTGCAAAATATTGCCCCAGTAACTAGACCACCATAAGAAATAACTACCTGCGTCAGACCTTGGAGTATGCAACTTCCTCTGCATTCAGATTTTAAAAAGAAAGCAGATGCTAGAAACATCATCTTCTCTCTTTCCTCTGCCCACCCTCTCTCATATTTTTCAGTTAATCTTTCGTGAAAAGTTGTTCTGGGCAGAAGTTTCTCTAAATGCAGAGCACTTCCTTGGTACACCGGTGTGCATGCATTCATGTATGAAATAACACTGAAATATTTCAAGAGAACAACCTATTTTTTCAGTTTTCTTGCAACAACAAAATAATTTTTGTTATTACATCATACTCCATATGCTGATCTTGACAGAACTAATATTAAATCTACCCAAAGTCCACTGACAGAAGATAGATGTCCCTTGTTTTGCTGGATGTGGACTGAGATTAGGGTTTGAATTCTTTACAGAAGTATAAATGGCTCATTTTAATGTCTTACCTTAATGTCAGATATAAAGATAATGAAGACAGTTTTATCCAGAAATATCAATTGTTCTTTTTTTTCTTCCTAAGTGAAAAGGCATGTTACAAAAGAAGATATTTTTAGACAAAATATTAATTTGGTTGGGTTTTTTGCAATATTTCTTTTTAAAAGTTAATTTTTTCTTTTTTTTTTTTTTACTGGATCATGTTTTCAAAAAGACTTTTATTCATTTCCTGTTAAAAAATTGACATATTATGACACATTTCATGTGTTAGCTTTTACTTTCCTTCCTGCACTGCTGCTTCCCTAAACCTTAGAGAAGCTCCAACATTGCTTTTCTAAAAAAAAAAAATAAAAAATTAAATGCTAATTTTTCCAAGATAGTATCTATTTTCCATGTAAAATTTTGTTAACTTTCTGTCAAATTTTGCTGAAATACAGCAAGCAGAATACATATTCTAGTTCTGTTCCAAAGTATAGCCAGGTAACTATTATCTACAAAGTGCAAAAATTACACTTTATTGTGTTGATCAGAATCCAGCTTTTAATTCTTACATTTAAAATCCCTCTCTCCTGCCTCCAAGGAATGTGTTCAAACCCAGATCATAGAATAAACACCTTTCAAAATAAACATTCTTTTGCCTTTTTTTGTTTGCTTCTACCATGTTCTACATCAGCATATGAAAGGGTCAACAACATTTAGTTCTGAAGTGAAGAAGAAAAATGGCCTTGTTCATTATTATAAAAAATAGTAAAAGGCTCCTCGACCACATGGTCGTGTTATCAGTTTACACACTGAAGCATGTTGCAGGAAATTATGAATGAAAAGATAATAAAATGGTTTTTGACTGTCTCAGTAAAACATGCATGCTGCCAACATTTTTGTCATCAATAATTCTCTCATAAACATGGGGCTCTTCTTTCATTATGCAGGCTGTCATGCTTTATTGAACCACATAATTTCACCTAATTAAAATAAGCAGTGTGTAGTTTCCTCCCCCTTCTGTTTTTCTTAGCTGGACGAGTGCCAGTAACGATGTTTAGAGTATCCTAAGTGGACATCCTATTAAATATTCATTTTTATTCACCTCTTTGCAGTCAAAACTAAAGTAACTCCGGCTGATTTCCTTTGTGAATACCAAGATGCACTCTATTTATCTTTCTTTAATTTAATATATGGTAAATAATCTAGGACTTGCAGTTAAAGAGGCTGGAAAAGGTATAAGTTTGTTAAAATGGGCAAAAGGATAGGAGACTATGCAAAACAGTTTACTGATATCAAGCCAGCAACATAAACCGTTCAGTCTCTCATAAGTAATTATGCTGCAAATCACTACATAATCACTCATCTGCTATTGCAGCACATTTCAGTGTGGGCAACTCATCACAGACAAAGTTTGTTTTTTCCTTCCAAAAAAAAAAAAAAAAAAGATGGCTCCACAACTTCATGCGCACAGAGAATTCAAACTAGAATTATATTCTATCTGCCATATACCATTCAGAGGAGAAATAAAACTGATCCAGCCATGGTGGCAGTCACCAGTCTACATTTGGCAATACAGACATCAGTGGGTGCTTGCAACAACACATGCTTTTCATTTTAAGTTGTGATATTTTTTGTTCATTTTATTTCATCAAATTGTCTTTAGGCAAAAAAAAAAAAAAAAAAAACGGGACAGAGATGTTTTCATGAAAAAAAAAATCAGAATTGGAGAAATAATTAATGAAAGAATGAAAGGATTGTTGAACTAGTGAACAAAAGAAAAGACAAGTATAGTATTAGTTTTCAAAAGGGCTTACAGTCATGACTAACATTTTCATCTTAAAACTGCTTTGCTTTACACACACAACCATGAAAAAAAATGGCAATAATGTATGCTAATACTTTGTCAGAGCCTGCTATGATTCACTTTTCTGAAGTTGTCTTTATAAATAATGTCAAAAATGTGCCATATGACAGTCATAAGCATTTATTCATGCTTAGGTAGGATACTATTGTTCAGGAATGAAAGGGAGCTCAGATTTACCATATTGTCACATTTCCCCCCATTTGTTCACATCCATTAACAGCTTTTAGCTTGTAACTGAATTTCATTTTCAGAAAGATTAAAACACAGATGGATAATCAGAAAGGGAAAGCTCAGGAATATCAGAAGAATCTCTCTTTAGAATGTCGGTTATGACATGATTATCACAAGTCCTGAAGTATAGGAATTTAGGGGATTTTGAATCCAAAAGAATATTGCTTTCATTCAGTTTCATTAAAAATAAATTACTTACATTTTCTGTTTATACCAGGAACTTCTGTTAAAGTTCAGTCCTGTAGGAATTAAAATTACTGAGAACATTCACTTGTCTTCCATAGCAGTGATGGACTTATGTAGATGCTTAGAGTTCAGCATCTGCTCAGAGAATTTGAAAGACTTTTTCTAAAATGGAACAGCAATACTTCCTTTGCATGATTCCTATTATCATACTGAACACCTTAAGATGATTAAAACCTATCTTAAGAAAATTCTCTGATAGATGCTAGTTCTTTCACTACCATTTTACTGTACAAATGAAAAGCAGAATTATATTGCCCAAAACAACATAAAAACTCTCCAAAAGGTACTTATTCCTCAGTTTACTGTGTCATGATACACATTTACAAGAAGTTTGGGTGAATTATGTTTGACTTCCTTACCTACTTATGATACATTAAATAGGAACAACTATATACATGGTTTGCTCTGATAGTACCTACGAACCCTATTAAACCAAAATACAACTAATTCTGGCTCTTCCTACATTTAAAAAAATGCAGAAAGATTATGAAAATTTACCAGTGAGAAAATCTGTGAAAATTAATGACTGCCTACTGAAACATGGATGCCATATTGTGTATCTGCAAATTACCTTTCATTATGGAATATCACCATAATAATTTTTCCTGTATCAAAGAAGAAATAACGTACAAATTAATTTTGAAGCATGTTCCAATATTATCTATTGATGGATTTGTCCTGTTTGAGATTAAAGCTCTTTCACAAGCTAAAGCTAATAGAAGAGATAAGTAAATTGCTGTCTGTAAGTTTATGCATGTAGTCACTATACGGGTAAATAATAGAGCAGTATATGTCTATAATTTCATTAAAAATAGTCACTCTGTTTTCATAACTCAGTAAAAATACTATACAATTGTTACCTTATTTTTCTAACTTGTTTCAATAATAATATTTAGTAACTTCTTTATAGATTTTAGACTTAGATATATAATAGAAAAGTCATTGCAGTACTATATTTGAAACACTGTAATTTATATTATGATTTTTTGATACTAATTTTATTTACCAAACAGGAAATTTAAGTTTAATCTCTCCATAGTACAATGCAGAGGTATTCTTTTATACGATGAAGTAATTTAAACACCTCATATTGTTTTAAAAGCAGTATAAGGATATCATTAAGCATATGAATCAAAGCCCAGAAATGAAAAGAACCTTTGGATCATGCCTTGCATTGGGAAAGTTCCTTTACCAGAGCTCACACGGTAAAAGAACTTGGACTTCTACAGCTTGCCTGTTTATTTATTTAATTACTTACTCACTTATTTTGACTATTGTGTTTTGGTTTTTTATTATCATAATCATAAAGAACTCATTTAAATTATGAAAATACTTCCAGAAAAATGCGTCTATTTATATCATTTTTGTTACCCCCTATAAGTACATATATAAATTTTCTAGTTAACACCTCAAAGTAAAAAGCCCTTGGAAAAAAAAAGACAGACTAAAAATCAATGGGGCTTTCTATATTAAAGGAAATATTCAGAAATGAATGCAAAATAAAGAATAGTGATGCCAACAGAGAAAATTGAATAATATTCTTTCTTTTGACCAAGAATGATACCATCACAAAAGCTGTGAGAGAAAATGGACAGAGAAAAATTGAGTCCTTAACCAACTTCTCTCTGCTTTTGAGCTCAACAAATTAATCCTGGTCAAGCAATACCTATGATTCAATTACTATTTTCTTGATCCTCTGCACCCTACTGAAAGGGGAGTTTTATGTCATTCAGCTTCCTCTTAAGCCTCCTCCATTTTCTATCAGCACTTGATTTAACAATCATTCTTCAAAAACATTTTTGCAAAGCCCTCTCTAGGGGTTTTAACCTTGCCTCTTGGGTGAAATGTTGGAATAAGAGTAATGATGTCTTATTAAAGCTAGTCCTAATAAGAACAGCTCATCCTCGCCCTGTGGTGCCCTTCAAAAATACAATGCTAATGTAAGAGAGAGGCTCTTCCTAGCATGTGATTCTAACTTGAGTGTTCCCAGACAGTCTCCTGTTTATTTTCCCATTAAGAACTATCCCGGTATCTTCAAACTGTTTTTTTCATTCTTCTTAAATATTTGCTTCTCTATTTCTTTTCCCTTGGGGGAAAGGACAGAAGTGACTCAGATGTTGTCACAGATGCAAAATAAAGATGACAGTATGTTGTACAAGGATGTATTTGGATCATAAAAAAATAGCAACAAATGTGTAAGGAAGGAGATCCCTTTCTTGTACTGTGTGGCAAAGTGGCAATGTGATTGTTTCCTCACATTATATTGCAAGCAATTTTTTTATTATTCAGAATGATCAAAACCACAACACAAGATATTTTTTATACCTTTTTTGGTGCTGCATAAGCATATCTGTGAAAAAAGCTTACCTAACTACTAGATGTGTTGATAACATTGATTAACACTCATAAATGCAGTTCTTTTATTGCAGAAGGCTTTGAGGTTGGCCAGGTGTAATTACCCCTTCATAAATCCACCGTTACCACCCCGAGTAACTTCCTTGTCCTTAAGAATTTTGGAAATGATTTCCAATATTATTTATTCCATCACTTTTACAGGGATTGAGGGGGTAATGACAGGTGGAACTGAAGATAAAAATCACTGGAGCTTCCATAAGCTTGACCCTCACTCTCAGGACCATGTTGTTGCACGTAATCCATCCCTGGTCTCCTGTAGCTGCATTGTTGATGGCCATACAGAAGAGCAGCAGGGGGTAGTAGAATCATAGAATGATTTGAATTGGAAGAGACTTTCAAAGACCATCTTGTTCCAGCTTCCAGGGATGGGTCACAAATTCTGTGGGAAACCCGTTCCAATGTCTCACCAGGCTCATCATAAAAAGTTTCTTCCTTAAGTCCACTCCGAGCCTAATCTCTTTCAATTTATAACTAATTTCCCTTCTCCTTTCACTATGGGATATGAAAGTCTCTATCGTTCTTATAGCCCACCTTACACACTGAAAGACTGCAACAAGATCTCTGCTGCTTTCCCTTCTCCAGACTGAGCAAACCCAACTCTCTAAGCCTTTCTGTATAGAAGAGGTGCTCCATCCATCTGATTATTTTTGTGGCCTTCTCTGCACCTGCTCTAACAGATCCATTATTTTCTTTTACTGGGAACCCAGAGCTGGGTACCAGACTCATGGCAGACTGGGACCTCCATGTCTCCACCCTCCACAGCAGACTTAGCCACTGCAGTCCCTTGTATCTTTCACCTGGAGCTGCTGTGTTGCTCAGACTCTACCTGCTCTAGTTCTGTATTGGATGCAGGTCCCATCCCATTGTCTGCTACCAGGGTACTGACCAGGCATTTCTTTGCTGTGCTCTAGGTCTCTTCCCACCATCTACAAAACAAATGCTTGATCCTGCCTAATCAAGTGTCAAGTTGGAAAAAAATATCAAAGCACTTTTTGATCAAGAGAAGTTGTCAGTTCTTTAAGAGCAATTAGATTTTTTTTCTAAAAGTCTCAGCCTTCTGTTGACTATATCCTTTTCTGAGATTCCTCCAGGAGTCTGATGATCCCAAAAGATATTCTCAAAAAATCCCTAAGATATGCCCAGAAACTGCTATGTAAACTGCTGCACCTGATGGTTGCCCTTGATAGCTGCCATCTCTGTCATGGGAGTGAAATAATACAAGACACGGAGTTCATAAGAACTAGTGGATACTGAGAAAGTCTGAAGGAAATATGGCTTAAAGAAATTAGATCCCTGCTGGTTTCCACCTCTGTTTATAGAGTAATAAGTGCTATTAAAATTTCTTGAGTTCGGATTTAGCTAAAACATTGACACTGGTTCTTTGAGCCCTCAAATTTATTATATATTGGGTACATGGCAGTGACATATAGTTGATTTTGAGCATTAGATTTAATATAATATCCCATGCACCAAAAATATATCATTGTGGTACCTGTCATAGGTAGTTGGACACTGTGATTTGGTAAAAAAAGCGTTCAGATAGTCAAAGACAGAAGTTGCGTTTTGTTTCAGTGCTGAATCCTGCTAACAGCTTCCTTGCGGAAGAGTTAGAGTGTGGGTCCAATGTCTTTCCAGACTTCTGAATCTGGAGAAGTTCCTGCAGCAACACTTGTTTAAGACACTTGTCTTTGTTGTAGTTTGACTTAGAGGTACACAAACAAGTGCTGCAAATCTGACTTAGTAAGTCAGTTATTTGGGGATTTTCTCAGTATACAAAAGAAAAAAAAAGGGAGAGAAGGGAAATTCAAAAAATATATATACGATCACACTAAAAAGACAGGAGGAAAAAGGCAGAAACATGGTCAAAGTCATCACTGCAATTGAGGAAGCAGCATGTTTCCTATAGGTATCTCCAGATGTGTACACATAAGCAGACTGTCTAAGTTTGCTTTTGTCAAGTCAAAGACACATGGAGAGATTGTAAGGTGACAAAATGTGATTGCTTGCTTTCAGGTAAATTAAACAGCTCCCTAGCCACTATTAAATGTTTACACCTCATCTCCATCACCTTTGAGTGGAGCTTAGGTAACTAGCACTTGCCTAGTCTGTTCTACTTTAAATGTCTCTATATCAGAGCTCAAAATCTTGCCTGGACTATTGTTCATGTCTTGGCTGAAACTGTTGGTGACAGAAGTATCATCCAGGTTCTATTGTCCATTCTATTAAAAAAAAAAAAAAGTGCATTTTTAACTACATTAAACCTAAGGTTTGGGTTCATTCCACTTTTTTTCTTACTCTATATTTTTATTTCATTTTAAAAGCATTTTATATGATGGGCAGACAGTCTGAGCTAAATGTTTTGTTACTGCAAACATTTTGCAATATACAGTTTTACTCAATAAATTTCCTATCTCTTCCCTTCCTCCAGTTTTTAAAAAGATAAATGCACAAGAGTTTCAAAAATACTATCTTGATATGTAGATATAAAATTCATTCATGTATATGTTCCCAATGTGTGATAAACCTGTCTTATGTAAGCTTCTTAGGCGACCTGAAGGTGGTCTTTTTTTATTCATGTCCTGCTTTAGATTTAAAATTCTATAGAATTCTAGCAGACGGAGTTAACACATGTTTTGACACTTCTTTATTGGGGATTTATGAACTATTTATACCTAAAATTGTTTCAAATTATGTTAATTAAACCAAAATGCTGCTCCCCAGAGAAGCATTCACAGCACCAGCCTGACAGAGTTCGAGAAGTGTTTGGATAATGTATTCGGGCATGTGGTGTGACTGGAGATGGTGCTGTGCAGGGCCAGGAGTTGGACTCAGTAATCCTTTTGAGTGCCTCACTTGTTTTTTTCTGTGACTCTGTTATTCTGTGACTTCTTGTAAAAAGTAATTATTGTTTACTTCGTTATTCAAATCACACTCCTCATAAAAGAAAAAAATTAATTATCAAATAATGCTTCATTTTCAAATGCAATTTCTTTAAAGGAGTAATACTTTTTTGTTTGATGTTTTTAAATCCATATTGAAAACATAAATAGTATAACTAGAGCTTTATTCCTGCAGGTGAACAGTATTCAAGCTATGCATTCAAAGACAAGTGAACAACTGCTCCTCGTGACAGAGTTTAACCATAATTATTATGCTCAACTCCACAACAACATGACTATTTCAGTGTATACTATCATTGGTTCAGTCACATAAGTTTCTTGTGAATGACAGAAAAGATGTATGAGTGGCAGCAAAGAGATGTGATCACATTTTGACATAACCATTTCAGGTCATTCAGCTTGATCGCTTGGTTGAATTGACTCAAATAAAACTAGCTCTAGTTATCTGTAATCACACTTCTTCTTGGACTTCTTGCACAGCTGCCCTTGTGTAGCTCCCTGAGAATGAGGAAACAGGTCTGACTAGTTAAAATCAGTTGTCCTTTGCTCTCAAATACCTTGTGTATAGTGCTCTCCCTTCCTTATTATCAAGCTGGAGGAAAGAAAGGTCAAGACCTGTAAAACCTGACTACTCTGGCAAAAGAATATTTTGTAGTCTTTTTATACAAAAATCTTTTTTTCTCAGAAGAAGCAAAATTACTTTGTTGGCAATAACTGATTTGCCAAAAGACATTTTCTTTCCAAAATACAAACATGCAAAAATACAAAGTAAAAATTCAGTGAATAAATAATCAATGCTTATATGGTTTATATAGAAAAAGCTACAAACTGGTTAACTAGCAACTAAGGTTTCTTACTACTGCAGAAACCAGTCTGGCAAAATAAAGTCATGTTTAGAACCAGAAGACCACAGAACAGTCTAAAACACAACAGAAGAAGAATTTTGGCATCCAAGTTTAAAACAAAAAAACAAAAAAACAAAAAAGAAAAAAAAAAGAGAGAAATATTCAACTTTACCCAGTTTATGCTGTTTGTCTGTACAGCCCCATTTGTTGTCCAAAACTGCAAAGATATGTAGAACCTTTTCCTCTTTAAGAGTTTTAGCTGCTTAACTCCTGCCCAAATTCCTTAGGGTATGAAGATGAAACTGGTGTGGGAATATTCTCTTGCCCTGAGATTGCAGATGTAGGTCTGACCAGTTCTGAAGGACACTGCTAGGACTAACCGTCTCAAAAAGAGTTTATTTCTATTATAGAAGACCAGCAAAAGGCTACTATCATCTGGACCTGGATATTCTCTCCCTAGGCTGAAGAGAATTCTGGACTCCCTTTCAACTAATCTAGAAAGAGAACTTAAATCAACAGATAACCATTTCTGTAGGATTCATCACAAATGAGAAAAATTTCACTACCTTTCTAAAAGCATAGCTTTGTCTTATTTTTTTCTTCTGTGCTGTTATTCAGGATTCAATCCTGCATACATGGGAATGGGAGTGAACAGGTGTTGTGCATTATTTTGTTAAGTTATTAGGACTCTCACTGTAGTCCCTGCTTCGAACTTCATTTCGATTTTCAGTGTTTAACTTCATTCCTACTGAGAGGAACACTAAAAATGCAGACTTAATCACTAAAAACTGTGTTGCTAATCTGCTAGACATTTTCGTGAACCTTAATTATAAAACTGAATTGTGTGGCACATGGATACAAAGCTCCATAAAGGAAGGGAGAGCAGTGGGTTTATATGTGTTTAAAGTCCTGATGACGTGAAGCTGCTGTGCTTATTTAAACGAGGAAGTGTCATGCTTCCCTTGAAAAGCTGTTGTGCATCACTGAAAGTCATGGTCCTGTAGGCTTTGAGTCTTTATTTTTTTCTTCAGCATGTTCCAGCTTTCTGCAAGTGGTTTTACCAGGCATTCTCTATAACATGAGATGTCTGCATTTCAATAAGCTCAGCCCCATTTGATGGAACAGTTCAAGCATATTTTTTCCAGTATTCTCACTGTAACTAGCAGCATTTTTAAATGCTCCTGGTGTTGGAATGTTCAAAAAAATGGTTGATCTGCACAGACCTATAAATCATACAAATGCAATATCTCCCATACCAAAAACTACTGATCATCTACAAAGTCTTTGACCTGTATTAAGCAACTCTGATGTGTCTGAGTAAGAGTAATTTATCTGTCTGAGACGGTCCTGAATTTCAACATTTAAAATTGTCAGTCATAACAAATGTAAGGTAAAGAGATGTGTCCAATGATTAGGACCTTCTATGCCAAATGAAGGATGACAAACTGGATGCCTTCAGATTAAGAAGTATGTTGAACCCTGTTCAATATTTTTCTGCAGAAGTTTTTTAAGCACTATTAAAAAAAATAAAACGAAGTGGTGTAATGTCTTTTTCTTTAGTAGCTGCTGAGTCAGCCTTTTGAAGGGACATTCTGTATACTCAGTGGAGAAAATTCTCTTCTACTCCATGAGTGCTGCTGGGATTTGGAGATGATCAGCATTTCCTGTATAACTCTATGGCAAACTCCTGTAAGGGGTAAAAATACTATGGATGATATTGCATATATCCTATTGACACACCTTTGTATATAACTGTGTCCAGCCCTTATATAAGGTCTACAGACACCCACGCAGCTTTTGATCACACTGAAGGACACTTAGGTTCCACTATGACTGTTATGCAAATAAAATATACATTTTGTCTTATATGGCTATCTGGACCATAATCCTCTAAATTCTAGAGAAGTTAAATCTAGTTTATATTAGTAAGAAAGCTTCTCATTCTGAAAATACAATTCATTATATGAGTTTATTTGCTTTATAATGCCAAGTGACTCTTTGGCTTCAATTTTTCTAGTGTTTATTAAATTAAAGGGAAACCTCTGTGAGTGTTAAAAATATGAATCCTTTTAATAAAATCCACTTCAGAACTTCAGCTCCAGACCCGAAGAGCAAATTGCTGATCCTGTACCAATTCTGTATTTCTTTTTGTGTCAAATACCTTCTCATAGTGCTGTGTTTTCCTGGCTGTCCATCAGTAGTGTCATAAAAAAAAGAAGTGTAGAAATTGAATGGAAAAATCTGAACAAAGACCACAATGCTCGAGGGACCTCCTGTTTCCAGTCTGCAGTTGCTCCCTTCATGCAGTGAATTGCAATGACCTATTACATTGAAAAATTTCTCAGTCCTTTCCAGTTCTGATGGAAAAACTTTATTCTTAAGTTCATCTAATGTAAATTTGGAAACTATGTATTAAATGTTATATGCTTATGTAATTAACCTTAATCCCTGTCTGCAAAGAAAAGAATGTTCTTTATTACTCATTTCCAGACTTTGAAATTTAAAAAAAAATGAAGCTTTTGTTTGAAGAAAAATATTCATCTGTTATTTTTTCATCAGGATAATTATTGCCTTGAAACACATCAACATTCTTATGAAGATCTGGGAGAATTTTCTATGTCTGATGGACAGATATGTTCATGGTACTTTAAAGAACCTTTTTGTGTTTTTTTTTGATATATATATATGCATTATAAATTAAAATATGTGGTACTGTTTTGGATTTAATAATTTTACAAGCAACCTGACATGACCTTTGTCATTCTGTCCAAAGTCCATAGGTTAGGTCATATTTCCTGATCCATATGACCTTACTAAGTGTTTTATCAAAAGTGACTCCTTAGCCATTTGTTGAAAATAAATCAATAAAAAGAAAGTGAATGTTTGTGCTAGAAGAGCTTTTGTAGTAATATTTTTTTTCACCAGGGGAATAAAAAAAAAGAAGTTAAAATAAAAGACCTTCATTACAGGGAGAGTGTTATTTCTAAAAGAGCTTAAGCTTTCAGAAAATCCCAGACCTTTTCAGTAGCTATCAAAGCTTGTTGTTCGCTTACAAAAATTCAACATGATATCAGTATGATACTGCCCAGCTAAGTAGCAATAAAAAGACCTTCTAATAGACTTGAACTCCAAGCTTCCAGTTCAGTAGAGAATGGAAGGGTCCTAGGGGTCAGAAATTCATGATGTGTCTAGGAAACATCAAAGAAAAAAAAAAAGTTAGGATTGCCTTATTGGCAAGAGTACTAATCCAGCCAAATCCCTAAGTGCTGCTATAAAAGTATTGCTGTGTATTGAGCCATTTAATGTTGTAACTAAGGATGCACTTCAGTGATTTTCATGATCATGGAGAAAAATGAAAAACAAAGTTCATGTTTTCATGGATAAAACATAAGAACAAATAACGCTTGGACTACTGTTGATTAGGGGAAACTGCTATCTTTCATTTCTTTAATTCAGGTATTGAGAGAGACTTTTTTACATATGACAGCATTAAGACCCATGTAGTCTTCTTGAAATTGTCTCAGATGCAATATGTCCAGTATCTTATAATTTTCTTTTCACATTAATTCTATCTGCATCTATTTCATATCATTCAACTCCCACTACTGAGGTCAGACAAATGCAGACTCCTCAATTAAGTGAAACATCAACATCACACTTGATAAAAACAGGTATTACAACTGTTCTCCTTCTTCTTATGGGTCAGGAAATGCACTCCACATTCTTGAGTTTGCATGTCATAAGGCATGTTAAAAATTTGAATTTAAACTGTGACAGATAAAAAACCGAACAAAATTATGTTTAATAATTAGTCCTCACAGAAGATTTTGAGTGGGAAGACTTTTGTGTTTCAAATACAGACATTGGTTTTGATTGAGGAAGTGGTAGCAAACAGAAAAAAATGCTCACAACTGCAGGAATATTCTAGGCAAATACAAGTCTTACACTCTTCCTTGGTTGTTCATTAATGATCATGGTCAGATAAATGAGTTTGAGATAAATCTTTGGTCAAAGTTACCACTGTCATTCCTGCATTATATTCTTTACTTATATTATTCACTTACTGTATGCAGCCAAATTTATCACAAAACATAGAACTGATTAAACAATTTAATGTAAATTTAAGTGTTGCATTATCTAATTTTGAATAATTGACTGTAAAATCTTAATAATCTATATTTATAGTATTATTTTTCTTTAAATGAAGTCGTTTTTAATGTTTCTTAGAATAAAAAAAGAGGTTGTACAACTCTTGTCACATTTTCCAAGCTAATGATTTGTGTAAGATTATGCCTGCAAAATGCAAAGCCAAGATCAAGTAAACTTTTCAAATGATGTACAGATGTGGGAATAACAAGTACTGGCATCATTACCAGGAGTGTTCAATGTTAGTGCGCTGAATTATGCAATGACATCAATTAGAAAAGTGTACTTAGACATGTTCTAATTTAGTGTCGTTATTTTATCAATCTAGATTATGTAGAAAAAATATATTTACAACATTAAAACCTGCATCTTTGCAAGATCAGCTGTCATATTTTATTTTATTTCTTGACAGAAACATAGTCAAATTTAAACCTTTTTAAAGTATGCCTTGCATGACAGTTATACTTGTCAATCACCATAATGACAAATCTAAAAACTTTAAATCCATCTTGTAGTTTAAAATGTAAGGTCTCATTTAGCTACCTGAGACTCTTCAGTAGCCTAAGAATTGAGATGTAAATCGGTTTTGTAATTCAGTAATGTTATAATCAATAGGGATTTCTCAGTCCTTAATTTCAGCTGTTACTTGCTGGCACTGATGCAGCATAGTTGCTTCTAATAAAGTAGCAATCAACATTCAGATTTTAAAAAGTGTTGAGACAGTGAAATTACAAGCCAGTAAAGGTTCTTTCATTCTGTTCCTGCATTTTATTGCTAGTAACATCAATGCCAACATGCTGTCCCCTAAGACATGACATTCTATTTGTAACCAAAGCATGTAAACTAGAAGCTATATATGCAGTGTGTCTTATTAATGTGTATGCTATGTCTGCTCTTGCAAGAGAACTTTTGCAAATTGTATTACTGAGCATATCTGACTAATCCTCCACACTCATAATTGTCTGATAATAAAAAAGGATGAACTTTTAAAAACTTTTTTATTATCTCCATTTATAGTCACACATCATTTTACAATGCTTCTTACTTCTTCATACATTTTCAAGAGGGCTACTTGGTACAAATCCTGACTTATAAGTACCTGAAGGGCTGTTCTTGTAAGGCTGTGTATTTCTAACTGTCTAGAGGAACAAACACAGCATATGATTCACAGTATGTGAATTTAAAACATCTTCAAAAATAAATGATAGCCATTATCAACTATCTAAGAAGATCAAGCAGAAAATGTGAGAAATTCCTGTTGTGAACTGTATCAGGAAAGTAGTGGTTGCACCACCATGCAACAAGTCCTGGAGTATGAGGGACACACCTGCACCACTGCATCTGTACACAGGGATAGAGGAGGTTTTACTTTTATAGATGTTAGGGAAAAAGTGTAAAGCCTTTCAAGAATTTAAGGCTAATTTGATGCCTCGGAATGGCTGCCTAGAACAGAGGCTAGACAGAGTTACAAGAATAAAGTAGGTATTTATTGAAGGCCTTCAACAGATACACCTTGGTCAGTGCAAAAGCCTCGCAGAGACCACATCCAAGATGGACAATGGTCACGAGTTTTCGGACAGATAGATGTTTGGTGTATTTGCATATCAGAAGTTAATTGTCCAATTATAGCTTCAGGTAATGAAGTCATATTCCCCTGGTTTGCTTTCCCTTCCCTGATTCACTTTTATTTATACTTTTTGGGGCCTGAGGCAATAGATATCCTTGAGTCTCAGGCCTGGAAGGATTGTTTTACCTGACAAAAATGTGAAGAGAGCTTACTAACACTCTATATGGAGTTCAGAGTTACACAGTAATGCAGCATCTGAAAAATACAAAAGCTAAATACTTAAGGCATCAAATTAAGTTTCTTATTTTATGCATTTCAATGAATGTATAAAAGACTAAAGTAACTGTCCCCTCTTCAAAAGGAAGTACACAATTAACTCGTTTGCACTGTACCATATGAAACAAAAAGAAAATTTTTGCTGCTGACCTTATTTCCTTCCCAAAATCCTTGACATCTTCTTTCTGTTTTAGTAATTTTTCACACTTCAGAATTCTTGAAGTTCACAATATACAAATGAAACAACTAGCAGAATAATACAACTAGGACATCTTAGATAAACGTTGCTTTGTTCCTTTTATTCTAAAACAAAAAATACTTATTTTCATTTGAAAGAATTCCATGTACTAACATACCGTTTTAACATACAATTCTAATTCTGTAAAAACAGAAAGTTTTCAAGAGTGGAGTAGAGGTGGAAAGTGTATAACACATTTTTATTGAGTAAGATATGAGAATACACTAAACAAACAGCTAAACAAACTTAGTGAGCTATCAAACCCCTAATCTACATTTAGAGAAAATCAATAAATCTAAACATTGACAGGGACAATAGTTCTGTTGGAATGTAGTGCTCTTTGCGTAATCTTCAGTTCTTGTGTTCTGTTAGTTAAGAATAGCATTTGATTTCAACAGCAACACTGAGCTTGTAAGATCACAATACCTGATCCTGCAATATGATCCTCATGGGAAAGGAAGAAAGAGGCAAAAAAGAAAAGTGATTTTGCTTCCTTAGTAAACTTGACTGAAGGCAATAGCTCAATGTGGGGGCAAAGGCGCGTCTATACAGACAAGATATATATTATTTTATGTCACTAGGAGATGAAAAGTCAGCTAAAACAAATAAAAAAAAACCCTGCCCTGAATATAAGGAAATGCATTATTATACAGTAGCCCTCAATTGTTCCAGTAAAAAAAAAATTTAAAAATTAAGTTCTTTCTCATCTTCCTATGTGCAAAAAACAGGAATGAATGAATTGGCCTTTTCTTCTCTATAATTCCAACATTTTTGTACTGTTAATTAGGCAGAATATATTTCATGCAAAATGTATTATTATATGACATCAAAAATTTCTTTGTTGTGTTTCATATTTAAACATATTTAAATGCCCAGCAAATAGTATGTTAAAAAGTTATTTTATCTCTGTTGATTTGGATACCTGTACAGATATCTATCATCTTATACATTTGTTTCTGGTTATGCAAAAAATTTAATTTGTATTTCTTATTGATTTTTATAGATATCTTATAGTCTCCGATGACAATGAAAAGTTTTTAAGTCCAATTTGGAAGCAGGGAAATAAGTCTCAAGAAACTTGTGTAGAACATACAGTATAAAAAACCCTTGAGACGTAGGTCATACTTACTATCTATGTGGATTCATGCTTAGTGCCCTACTATTTTAGTCTTTGTCATTCTCCCTGTTTGCATCACATCTCAGTTTAGCATCATCTGTGAGTTTCATTAATATGATATCTGAACTTCTTTTAAATTATTAATGAAGATGTCAGATAAAGAAGGAGGCTGAAATATTCTACACTAGTGTGCCCTTAGACATCTCTCCCTATCTGATAAGTTGTCGTTCATCATTAACTAGTGTTTATGGCTATTGAGCTACTTTTCATGCTATATCATGCAGTTCATATCCAAGGAAATTCGATTTTTCAGAGTAATATTTCACAAGACCCTCAACTAAATGCTTTGCTAAGATGCAGATGAATTGTGTTTGCAGATCTGCATTTCCTTCTGTCACCCATCGTGTTATTTCACCCTCCCAAAAGTTCAAGTTTTGCCTGTAAAAAGATTCAATATTTATTAGAAAAAAATTGCTATTTTTCATGCTTTCCTAAAAGGCCTCACACCTATAATTCACTTTTAATTTATTGATCATTATTTATAATATAATTTTATCTCAGTCTAGCAAAAAATATTCAGCTACTTAAAATGGTGGTTTTAAGTTACTTTACATAGCATTATATATCCCCTCTAATACTGAATGCCAGATGATATTTGCATTTATTAGTATTTATTTGTATATATTTTGTGTATGTAACTTTATAACACTGTCAAATTTCTTTTTGCAATGATACTGGAATTAAATAGATGATTATGTGGACAGTCATCTAACATACTGCTTTTTCCTTTATGATCCTCTTGAAAGAAATTTTGAAAAAATAAATCCTATTTATTATTCAAAAAATCAGTAGGAACTCATTTTGTAGGAACTAAAACCAGGTTCAAGGTCATAGTAGTGTTTAAACAGAATTCACAGTAAAGACTGAGTACAGTGGAAACTTCAAGTTTTCTCTCCTTGTGTTGTTGTTTTAAGCAATGGTGGATGTTTGTTTCATATTAATCCAATACAATGGATATCTTTGTGAAATCCACAAAAGGAAGTAGTGTTCATTAAAAAAATAAATATTAAAAAAAGAAGGAAAAGTGAGAAGAATGTAATTTTATTATCTTATTGCAACAGTGATCCCTCTACTTGCCAGTTCAAACAGGCTAAACTACAAGCATGGAGATCAAATTTTTCCTACTCAGCTATATACTTAACACCTAAATTAGGAGCCTAGTCAGCTTGACTTCTGACTCTAGTCAACAGAAATAGGTAGAGAGAAGCTACTTTTATCTTACATGTGATCTGAACTGCTTCTTCAATGTGCTTATCTCTCTCCACTGACCTGAAAGGGAGTCTAAGCTGACTGGCTGGACAGTAACCTTTCATGGTCAGGAATATTTTCTGATCTTTTATGTCTTTCACTGATGCACCACCAGGCTTTTAAGAGAAGTGCCTAAGGCCCATGCACAGCACTCAGTGAAGGTAGTGCAGTGATTCCAGGTACTGGCTTTCCCCATTATTTTTAACCTTGGGCTTCTTGGGGTTTCAATTCAGAGCACACCTCCTTGCTGGAGGCAGGGCCCTTCTAGTTCTGGTGATAGTATTTGCTACTCATTCCTCATAACTAAAAAACAAATCTCCTTTGATGGGGATAAAAAAGAGCCCTTTTATTCTCTCTGGGAAACTGGAGACTGGAGCAGTAGTTTTCCTGGAAGAACTCACTTTTGTGGTCATTTTCGCTTGCAAGTCACATACCTGTTTCTCCAGGGTCAAGGAAGATTTTCCATCCCACTGCCTCATGTCCTCTCCGCAGTCCCACAGGTAAAACCACAGGATGGCCTGTGGTGTGTACCCACTATATTCTCTCTCTTGCTCAGAGGATCACTTACTAAGTCACTGCCCCATACAGGTGGAGAGTAGAATTTTTTCCACTTCAGCTTGCTGGACCATTTTTTCCACATTCAAGACCAAGGAGGAAGACAGATTTTATCTTCATTGGCAGAGTTGGACAGCAAATTCATCCACTGTTTTTCCCTGTCTGTCTTTCCAGGTCATTACTGCCAACAATCTGGCATATGACAATGATGAGCTCCATACAAACTTCTGACTCATGGCACAATAAGAAACTCTGATACGTTAACCATCACATATATAATGTTCAATTAGCCAGAGCTCTTTACACTTTTGCAACAATACTTCCTCATTTCATTTGTCCTTTTTTAAATTTTATTTTTGGTTTCGGCATTTCTGTGGAGCACCATCTTTCCTTTGGCACGTTATGCAGTGGCAGAAATGTTGAGAGGGAAATGTTGTGTTCAAAAGTGCTTTTGAAATGAGTGTACAGTAGCTGAACCTCACAGCTTGTTTTTTTTGGATAACTTGTTTTGGGGGCTACTGTGGATAAGAAAAGCAGCATAGAGAGCAGGGAAGTGACAATAACAGCAATTTCTCTTCTAATTTCCAGTTGTGGGTAGGCACTTTTGATAATTACCAGCAAAGTGGAAAAACCCAGCTGGAATTCTGAGCATTTTCTTTTTTTTCTGTACTTTATTAAATTGTATGTTTCCTCCAGGTTTTTTTTCTGGCTTTAGGCATAACTGGAGAGAGCAAAAGGACAGAAGTGAAAATTGTCACAGCATGATGCCTGAAGTTGCGTTCCTTAATCTTTATCTGGACACCCAACTAAAAGCAGAATGATGTTGAAAGGTGTTAAGAACTCTTAAACTCTCTTCTCTGCTATAACTTTAATAAACCAGAAGCGTCCCTGAAAGATTGTTGAGTTTCCTTGTTTTTAAAATGTGGTACACTGTATTTAGCCTGAATCTTGCTTAATTTTCTTCTTTTCTTAATGTAAAGCATCTATTACAACAATAAAAAATCTTGAGCAGAATATAAATAATAGTTACTCAATGATCATAATTATTTTATTGTAATTACCCCTGAGGCAAAGGTAAGAATATATTCACTAATGTAAAATCTTAGACAGTTATCAGAACAAATGTAAACAACACAGTGTACATAAAGAGTGTTTTAAAAGGGTTTCATCTAGATTGCCAGAAAGTGTACTTTTTACTATAAGAACTAGTCTTTACAAGCATAATCAACATTCTCTTAATGAGGGTCTCCTCATTTTTTGTGTTCATAGTATTCACTTGCCTAAACACATTTGTAATAAGCCTGCATTAGTCACAATCACTTACTAGTTTAAAGCTATGCTTTGTCCCACAACATTTCTTTAAGGTTAATTGCATGGCTACAAACAGCTTTTCAAAAGTCTTGATATTCCCTAGACACCAAAACTGAGAGAATAGTGCTTCATAAAATATCTTGGGAAATCTTACACTTAATGAGAGATCTGTCCAGTTATGCTATGGAATCAGATTACTTAGAATATGTAGATACTTAGAAGATATTACAGCAGAGATTAATCTATAACTCTGAAACTCTATCATACTTGCACTATTGGAATGAAAATATTTTTAGTGACTTATGGTCCTGTATGGTTGCATTTTTATTCAATCGAAAAGGTACCAAAAAAGCAGGAGAGTGGAGTGCTACATAGAGATCAATCAGTAGGTCTCTTAGTCCCACTTCTATTTGCAGCAACTGCTGACGAAGGGAGCATAGAAACCATCCACAAGGCTGGCTGGTAGCTTGAAGGTTCAAAAGAAAATGACGTTCAATGACCTTTTCCTCCACTCAGTTAGTTATTCTGCCAAGTTAAAAACCCTATGGGTGTCTTTGTTACAACACTATGGCCTAGAATGAGCTCTAAAACCTCCAGACTGTACTGCAATTGAGCTGAGTAGGAGGGAAGAGTCTCTAGTTGTTGGTAATATTTATTAGGTTTATCAGACTTGGCTAGGAGCACTGGGGCATTGCTTAACTTTCAGGGCATTGGTTTTTTCCTCTTTCATGATAAAAATCCTTTTACTAGTAAGGGTATTCAGAGACAATGATTAATTAAAAAAATTGTGTAATATTTTTTTATTCAAAAGAGGATCAGATGTCAGGTGACATGAGGATAAATTTGACACCATGAATCTGGGCCCAGCATCAGCTGGACAGATTCAGGAATTTAGTATTTTTACCAGGGAAAAGTGAGTAAAATACTGGTTAAAAAGGTTACACTTTTACTGCATTTTTTTATTTCTGACAATTGCTGCCTACTACACTTTTAACTAAGCAGTGTTAAGCTTTTTTTTATTTAAGCTCAGAACAAAAATTAAAAAAAAATAAGAACTTCAAAAGAAACTATCCCCCCCCAACATTTTAAAGCAAAAAGCAATCCAAAATCTCAGCAGTGTTAAAATAAATTCCCTGATTATTAACTGCAATAAAATCAAACAACATTGAGAGTCTTGTGGATACTAAACATACTGCAGAGCATGACAGCTTGAGCTCATCTTATATTCAGTGAAGTCATCACAAATGTCACTAATATTTCAGAAGAATTCAGCTGTTACTTATGCCCAAGACTCACATTTTCATATTTATTGTAATTCCAAACAATGAAGGAAAGAGGGAATAAATATCTGAAGGAATTAAAAATATAGCCACTCATGAAGTGAGGATAGATGAAATTTTTAGCTTAAATTTAGAATCCATTTGAAAACTGTTTCAATTTTACAGCAGCTCTTACCCTGTGAGAAACATGTTTTTCACTGCTAAAATTGGTTGTCTGCAGTTGCATAATTTTTTTCCTGTCCTCCAAAAAGCAAGGAAAAATATTTTATTCTTTCTATACTTGGTATTAAAATAAGAGCTTCTTCTTTCTTCTTACTTTTACATAATCTAAATTCATAAAACTACTAATATTGAAAACAAAATACCAATGCATTCTCCTACTCAGTGTTAAATAATTTTTCTCGTAGGACTCAGGTTACTGCAGCAGACTTTTAGTGCTTAACAGCCAGATTTGACAAAGAGCCTGATGAGTAAGGTGACTTTATTTTATTTTTAGGGAAAGAAGATCAAACCATTTGCCTTTGAATGAACTTACATAAAAGGGTAAAATATGGCTCTTCCCTTGTTTCATGCAATTCTAAATAATTATTGGAATAGTGATCCCTCATAAGGTGGAAAAATACGTGCACACCTGTGAAAAGTGAAAAATTTTAATTTTCAGTATTTCTCTTTATACAGGATCTATTCTGAAACAGTTCTCTAGATAGTAAATTATAAATATTTTATAGTATATTTAATTTCTTAATAAATTTAGCCAGGGGTTATTTCTTGCTCTAAGTTCTACAAACAAATATGAATTAAAAGTAAGAAAAATAAAAATATCTGTAGATGTCTTTCTAAACATTTTGTTGTTTCATCTTTCATCTAGATAAATTTAATAGCTATTTTCCCATAATAATTTCATTTTTTTGTATAATTCTCACAGAAAACACACTTTATGAGATGTTATGTCATGACATAGCAGTTATGAATCAAAATAATCATGTACATAGTATGTCCCAAGAGTTCTTGAGTATTGTGAAACTCTTTACTGGGCAGAAAAAAAAAAGTTTCAGTTTGTTGCTTATTTTTTCCCAGCCTATTTCTACAGAGGAATATAAAGGAGGTACAACAAGACATAAGGATTTTCAAGCCTTTTCCAGGCCTTTTCAATAGGAGAACTTATAGAACTATTGTTCAGACTTTTAATGATATCTCAAGCACATCATTGCTGCATTACTGAGTCATGCCAGAAGGACAGAATTAACCAGCAGCTATATTTTGTGGCTCAGGAATGTAGAAAATCCCAAGGTGAAATTTTCTAGTTGAGACACATTTACATATGTATTTTAGGAATTTTATTCATTCTATGCAAATTCAACTTAAGCATTCAGTGGAAAAAGCTGTATCACATAATCACAATGAAAAAATTATTGCCATGATATGTTACTACTCTTCAGAAAATGCCTTCATGTTTTACAATAAAATGCAAAATTTTGGCCCTCTTGAGTTCCTCAGAATTTTGAGCCATGTCTTCAGTGCACTCAAAATTCCACAAATAGGAGTAAGTATGTAGAAAAAGTCACTGGACAAAGAGGAATCTTTATTTTTTATGAAGGATATTTTAAACAGTCTAATGTTAGAAAGACTCAGAATTCATATCCTAAACAGTTTAGGCAATAAACTCATACACCAGTGTTAGAAGACTTGTTAGCCTTGCATCACCTGAAGGGAAAGATCAGCTGTTTAAACCTATCTTTAGTGGACAAAACAGCTCTGAATGTTGTCAGCTTATTTCTCACTGAATGCACACGTAGTCTGGAATGATGACACCCCTGTCACAAGCACTTTACTTTCATGACTAAATTTTTAAGAACATAAATCTAATCCTCATTTTTATAAAAGTTCATCATTACTATTGAATCACCTCACTCCCTTCTTTTTTTTTCTGATGCCCTCACTGCGCACATTGGTTATATTTTCCTTTCTTTGAGTAAAACACAAATTTCTTGCTGCGAGCCAGACCACAGGCCATGATAGGGCCAAGACCTTAAAGCTTCTGTGTGAACTAGTGTAAGTACTTGAGGATCATGCTTCCTGCTATGAAATCAGAAAAACCTAGGCACCTCCAATGAGATAAAAATTTTCCTCATTGACGTAAAAAACACACACCAGCTGGCCAAAACAACTCCCCAGTGAGATAAGCATAATCTTTTAAAAAGGTGAAAGGAAATACATCATGATTGAAAGTGAGCCTTGAAAGAAGACTTTATCTGGAGATGATCCATGAAATAAATGTTTTAGAAGCACGAGTGTGTAATTTAGGTGCTTAATTCTGGGATGAGGTCTAGAAGAAAGATAATATCTGGGAGAATAATAACAAAGCTTGATTCATGTGATTCAGAGTGATTTCGTTCATCCTGCCAGAAATCTTGACTCCTCAGATGGGTCTCTGTGACTGCCAATGGGAGCTACTTCTTACGTTTAAACTCCCAGATCTGGATTGCTTTCACCTAAGCTACGCTAGTAAGAAAAAAGTAACCAAGAAGATCTTTGAAGTCTTTGAAAAGTCTCTGATTCCAGCTTATGTGAATTTGGTCTCCTTCATTATTTTTAAGCATCTTAATTCTGTGTGTGGCTGTTGCTTTACTACAATTAGTATTTTGTGTGCTTTGTCTGCTTATTCAAATGATCAAAGTGAACAGAAGTCTGTACAGGTTCAAAAGTATTATTTGCATCAGAATGCAGAGGTAATCTGCTGCAAACACTTTATTTATAGTTGGATGAATACATGCATTGTCTACATTGATCTTATTTTTCCTGCAGACTCCGCCTTTCCTTTTTAATGCCTCAAGACTCTGAGTCCATAATTCAGAAGGTGTCAAGCTACACATGCAGGATGATGGTTTATTAAATTTTCAAAATGCATTCCATATGTAACAGACCTACTAGAAACAGTGAGAGCGAGCAGTTATTTGAAGTAAGGATCTTGTTTGTCCTGTTGAATCATGACTGCAATAGCTGCAGGCAATTGCTTTGTCTATTGGCCAGTCTGAATTATTGACTGGATTAGTAGGTTGGGTGCAAGTTAAGGAACACTCTTCTTTTAATATTTTTGTGAAACAGCAAGTACAATTCTCTCTGATTGTGGTCAATCTACTAAAATATAAGGTTTAATAAAATTAAGACTGTTCATTTGCTGAACAGAAAAGACCAATGAAATTCATGTCTGGGTTAGATGCTTTGTTTAGCACATGTTACAAATGAAGAAAAATTAACTAATGTTAGAGTTAAAACAGTATGTCAGATTAAAGTCACACACACTTTGCAAATTTGGAATTAGAATACTTTCATATTGCTTTAATGAATATTTTTCGCTTGGCAGTAAACAGAATGGTGTTGATGCCTTAGGTTTTAGCTTTTACATTTTTCAGATTCTGTACTGCCTTAGTATGCAGTTCTGAGCTTCATATTAAGAGATGGTAAGCTCTCTTCACAGAGTAGCTAGACAAAACAATTCCTTTCCCAGCTTGGGACCAAGGACAGCCACCCAGATTTCAGGCCCAAGAGCATAAACAATGTGGACTGAAGAGAGAAAAACAAGAAGGGTGGGACTTCATAACCTAAAGCTATAATTGAACAATAACCCCAATATGCTAATGGACCGGAACTTCTAAAACTGACAGACCTCTTGACTGGTCATATATTTGGTGACCATTTTGGGTTCATCTTGGGTGCAATCCTGGCCAGGCTCTTATACTGCCCAAGGTGTATCCATTGAGGCCTTTTAAGAAATACCAACTTTATTCTTTAAGTCCGTCTAGCCTCTGTTCTAGGTCAGCCTTCACAAGGCATCAGTGTTGCTTCAGGCATTCTTTTTTTTTTCCTGAGGAGGATTAAAACACATATTTCTCTGTCTTGGCAGTCATAAAGGCATGAATGTGTGTATTATTTAGCTGTTTCCACAGCTTGTTATCTGCTACCATTTTTGACACTGGAATCAACTCAGCCCACTAGAGTTTTTGGTTTGCTTTGGTTTCCAGTAAAGGAAGATATTTAGACCAGATCTATCGTCACTACAGTTTATTATTTCAGTATTAAAATACATAATAAAGAACACAACAAAAAAGTTTCAGAGATGACCTGACAGGTTCTGTTTGCCAAGTAAATACTCATCCACAAATCTCACTGCTTTTGCCACAAAAAAAAAAAAAAAAAAAAAAAAAAAAAAAAAAGCAGAAAAAAAAGAGGTATTTAAGATGCTATAGCAGTTCCATTTATTCTCACCACAAAAAAAAATTATCATATTCAGCACAGTTTTTATCATGGTAGCTGAGAAGCTGCAGTTATTTAACCATTAATTATGAGAATGTAGGCATGTGCAATTGCGTATTGCATTATAGCTGCTGATTCATATTAATTACTTAATGGGGACTGCCATGGCAAAATAGTTGCTCAAGATTTTTTGCAGCTAAAATGAACATTAGGAGCATTCTGAAATTCAGCTATAAATGTCATTGAAACAGCTTCTAAAGCTCCATTTGTGACTGTTTTGTGTCACTGGAGCCACACCAAGTAAGTGAAGTGCAGCAGTAAATCTGGCCTTTGATTACATAATCTGTATTAAACATTTATATTGTTTCTTGTCCTGAATATCTGAGCAATTTTTATGTAGTGTGAATTGTAACATCCACTTTCAGATATTTAAATGGAAAGTACTTACAATTAATTTTTATATCCATGTTTTTCTCATTTGCCTTTGCACTTTGCTTCTAAGGATTCTGTCATTATACATTATTCTAAAGCTTGTTTAGAAAATACTAAATAAACACATTTCAGGTGTTTGTCATGTATGATCTGAAGAATATTTTAATGCATTAAAAGGACTAATGATGCAAGACATCATTTGATATGTAGTTCACTACTAATAGGCCTAATAAACTACTGAAATATAAAGGGAAGTTTGATAAAACTCAAGAAGACCATGGGGAAAAAAGAAATATATCCTTTATAATGTATAATATACTTAGAAAAAACATTGTGAGTAGGTGGAATCTTTCTCACTACCACCATAAACAGTAGCTATGGAGCAGACCAGAGGGAATTTGTTCCAAAGAGATCTGGACAAGCTCTTCAACAGCTCTGAAAAGAATTTTCCAAAAAGCTAAGCCTTCCATTACAAGTAACAACTCTGAATATAGTTCTGACAAATCTTACAAGCTATGAATCTTACACGATTAAAAACAGATTTCATAAAAGTTTGTTTATTGAGTAAAACCCTAAGTAGTACCGTCATACTGCTGGAAAAATCCCACCTCTAAATTCATTCAGTTTCCAGCAACATCCATGAATACAAGCTTCAAAAAACAGTTTCAGCTGCAATCGATAAATCTGCTTAATGTCTTACTTTTATCATCTTCCTTATTTTCCCAGAAAATCATTAACTATTCCACAAAGTGAAATTATTTAGCATCCTAGACTATCTAAGGTTGGAAAGTACCCATAAGGATCATCAAGTCCCTGCCTCTCACAGAACTACCTAAAAATAGACTATGTGATCAAGAATACCATTCAGACGCTCCCTGAACTCTGACAAGCTTAATGTCATATCCACTTTTCTGAAGAAACTGTTCTAATGCCCAACACCCTCTCAATGAAGAAACTTTTACTAATGCCCACTCTGAACTTTTCCCAATGCAGCTTCATTTCATTTGCTCAAAGCCTGCTACTGGTCACTAGAGAGAGGACATCAGCACCTTCCCCTCCACATCTGCCTGTGAGAAAGCTGTTGACCTCTATGAGCTCTCCCCTCAGCTGTCTCCTTTCTAAGCTGAACAAGATTAGGGACTTCAACTAAACCTTGTAAGTGTTGCTCTCAAGGCCTTTCACCATTTTGATCACCCTGCTCTGTACACACTCTAATAACTTTATATCCTTCTTGTATTGTGATGCCAAAACTGTACACACTACTCAAAGTGAGGCCACACAGCACAGAGTAGAGCAGGACAGTCACCTCCCTTGACCAGCTGGTGATAATTTTCTTGATATCTCCCAGGGCCCTTGGGCTACCAGGGCCCATTGCTGACTCATATTCAAATTGCCATCGACCTATATCTCCAGATTTCTTTCTGTAGGAGCCATTTGAATTGCTCCATTTCAGCCAGAATATCCTATAATCTAGCTAATCAATGTTATGACAATTGTATTAATTTAGGACAACAAACAGATCTCAACATATCCATGCTATATTTGAATATTTACGTGTCTCATGATGTACCAGTTAAGATATTTAGGGTGAATTTTTCAGAGAGCACCTTTTGCTTTCTGACTATCTTCAGGTTGGAGCCCAGTAAGAAGCCCTGAGCTGAGACTGCTGCAGAAGCAGGTGTCAAAAGGAGAAATAGGCAGAGGAATAGTTAACTGGTGGTCTTGGAATGGGTTTGCCCTTGAGCTAGCACATACTTGTAAGCCTGTAAAAATGTCATCACTTCAGGCCCTTATTCACATAAAGAGTTGTACTGACAAACAGACATGCTTTTTTGATAGGTTTAGAATCTTAAAATACAGTCAAATGACTAAATGTGCCAATCTAATTCTTATTCTATGAATCCTTCCAAAGAAGAAATGTAAGGAGGTTTTTTTTGATTTATTTATTTTGCTTCTCCCTTTATGATGCTATATATGTTCCTGCGGCTAAGCATATTCATAACATTCCTTGTAAGAGACAGAAATAAGCATACTTGATTTAGAACTACTTGTGGAGAGATTCTGAAGTCCTTCAGTTTCCAATTTTACTGCTAAATACTAGTTACAATTTGCCAGGCAAAATTATAGCAAACTTACAGTGATCACATTTTATTATGTATTGCAATGTTGGATAATATTCTTTGCCTTGTGGAAAAGTGGGTAACATAATGCTTTAAGCACTACAATATGAAAGACATCAAAGAATTGAAATTGTCTCTCGATAAGGTAAAATATTATATTCACCTAAATTTTGTTTTCTGGGATTAATGTTCAACTCCTTCAAAGGGATTCCACAGTTTTCCTTTCTTTACACCAGTTCTTTCTTTTAATATTAATCTTGATATTAAAACAGTTCCTCAGCTGGATCCTTAGATCTTTCTGTTTAGTGGCCTACCGTTCATTCCCTTGAGATGATTCAGTTGCATGCAATAGAGCACATTGTTATGAACTACTCCTGAGTTTTAGATAATTTGCACACTACAGGAGTGGGAATAGCAGAACCATTCTCTAAATTCAAGTTCCCTGGTTCCAGATCTGCTAGTTGGAGCTAACTTGGATATTTCCCATCATTATATATATATACTTTTATTGTATTTGAATAGGAGTGTAATATGAAAGGTAGTTGGCTGTGGCCAGTGGGCAGAGTAGCTTGAGCTGACTGATGTGAGTCAACACCCATTTCAGGGCTCAGTCAGTGCATGCTCACTGTTTCTAAGTTCATTTTCTGTCAGGAAACAAAGGCAGAGCCTTCATCTCTTTTCCCCACAGACAACACACTGTTATGTCTCCCCATCACAAATCTGGCAGTTACTAGGTCAGCTTGTATTTTCCATTTTTAATCCTTGATGTTATTTCTCCTGTTCTGATTTAATGTACATGAAAAAACAACAGCAGCAAAACCAGCAAAACCTCCCAGAAAACATCCCTGAAAACAAAGAAACCAAAATATGATTCAAGTACTTGTAGACATGGAGAAATCATTGGTTTCCTTAGCAACAGAATGCAGTTCTATAATAAGAACAAGAAAGTAATTAACCCTCTAATGTGAGATAATGCTGGAAACACAAGCTTAAGTCTGAATAATTTTTGGCTATTTCTCTAGCATACTAACATTTTAAATGATAAAGGCTAATCTCTGGTTAGTCATCCTATTAAAACAATTGGGAAATTCCCAGGAATAGAGGTCCATGCATTGAATGGAAAATATCCAGATTGTAGGTTCTGATTGTTGGTCCTGATAGAAGCAGCTGTGTGGCCCTGTAATTTGATTATACAGTAAGATGGCTTTCTCTCCTGTTGTGCATGCAACTAAGATATGTCTTAATAGCTGCTTGGAGAGATGTATTGTCACAGATTTACTCTTTTGGTATCTGCTAATGGTTTTTCCTCATCCTTTGCTATGATGTTGGGAGAATCTTGCCCTCAAATGAGTATTTGGGTGTGAGTATGCTCCTGTGAAATTAAAATCTTTACAGCGAGGATTCAAAAATTCATGCTTTGACAAATATACTGTGATTTAGTGGAATATGTAAACATCCCCCAGACTTTAAGAACCAGAACAGTTTTAGTGATTTCTCAGGATTTCTCAGGTAGTAATGAATGTCTAACCACATGGCTTGACCATCTAAGTTGAGTTTTTCAGACTTAGAGGTGGATATGGTGTAATCATCAATTTCAGAATTCTTATTTATGTAGGTTTTAAAATGTGCTGAAAAACTTATTATACTGCAAACATACAAATTAAGGCTTGGCAATTGCTAAATTTCAGTATTATGAAATAATACTGAAACAGGTTGTTTTCAGTAATTTTTACTGAAAGAATGGTCATCTATTATCTAAAAATATCCAGTCCTAAAATATTATTTAGGAGTGCATGTGTATCATGTTCATGAGCTTTTTTATTTCTAATTCTTTATTTTTTTAATACTTTTGGCAAAACAAGGCAAACTAATCTCCTTCTGCAATAACTGTATAACCCAGCTAGCTTCTGTGGGATTTTCTCAGCATTAACAAAAGCCAGGGTTCTACCAACAATTTAGCTGGGCCCTGTTTCTTTCTTGGTGCTGTGTCAAGCCTTATTAGAAGGGAGGTCAGACTTGCTTCTGAAGCAGTGATAGAAGGTATAACGTTTCAATGTACTCTTCACTGAAAAAATATTTTAAAAAAATTTGATCAGTCTGGTTCAAAGACACTGTGTACCTCTATTTCTAAAATGTATCTAACTGTCAAGATGTCTGAGATTGCATATTAGGCATGGTCAGACTTCTGCCCATTCTGGTTGATCAGAGCCGGTCAAGGTGAGACTATTAAATTTTTTTTTTTCAGTTCTTTTTATTGTAATAGAAAAATGCATTATAAGAGTACAAGCTATACACAATGCTTTATAAATATAAAACAAAACAAAATATTAACCCAAAAATTCTTAGCTTTGTCCTACGTAGTTAGAGGAGACAAAATCAACTCTCAAAGTTTGATTCCTTCCCTCATATAAGAAAATAACTATAAAAAGTTTTTGCTCTAGTATTATGTCATGATACCAATCATCTATAGTTTTCACATGTACTGTGCTGTGTATGAATATGTGCATAAGAATGTGCATGCATATGTGGAGAGTTTTTTGTCTTCTTCTGAAAAATAGTCTTGCTAATGAAAAGACTTCCACTTTGGAACCTGTAATATTCAAACCCTTTTAGACAGACTGAAAATGTGGAAAAATCTCTTCAATTTCCATGAAAAGGTTTCTAGTTTGTGAGAGTAGTGTACAGATATAACCATCTATAGGAAAGAAGGAAGAGATAAAAGGAGATACATAGAAAATATGAGTGAAAAGAAAGAAATACTTAAAAAGGACTTGCAGGAAAGATGAAGAAGGACTTTTTTCCACTATCTGAAAGAACAAGACAAGAAGAAATGGTTTTAAACTGAAAAAGTCTATATTTAGATTGAGCATAAGGAGGAAATACTTTATGATGAGGATGGTAAGACACAGGAACAGATTATCCAGAGAAATTGTGAATGCCCCATGACTGGAACTATTCAAGAGCAGATCGGACATAGCTTGGGGCACCCTGACTTAGGGAAAGATCTCTAGGGAAGACTCTCATCCATGGCAGAATGATTGGACTTGATTATTTTGAATGGTTCCTTCTAATCCAAACAACTCTATAATTCTGTGATGAAGTGGTGATTGCAGACACTTTTGAAAATATAAACTATTATCATTTGGTTTCATAGCCAATGGACTTCTACATCTAATATTTAAATATCTTCACTTACTGGATGACAAAACATTTTTCACAGAAATCTTTTCAGGACTTATGTTGAAGATAATCCCCAGGACCCTTGCTATTTCCTTGTGGATGGCATCATTTTAGCTTCTTACAGTCACTTGTCTGGACAGTGCTGTTACAAAATCCACATAGTGGTTGCCACCACTCTTGTTTCTCATTTTTCTCAGCTCCTGGAACCACCATTACATCACTCTGTTCCTTTAGGAGAGGCAATTGCATCTCACCAGTGTCCTCTGAACTTTCGAAAGTCTATTACTTTCTAGAGTTGAAGGGACCACTGTGCAATGATTAACAGAGGGACAGGTACCATAAGGGTGCTTTCTCTGATGCTTAATTCTAACACTCAGATATGCTTCTGATTGTAAGAATATAAAGTGTTCCAGTCACAATCAAGAAGGAGTTGAGAAAAGTATCTATTTTTGTCCATGAAAACAAGGTATGAATCAATATATGATCAAATAATATTAAAGGTAATTAGATTCTCAAGGAAGCAAATAATTTACAATATATATCTTAAAAAATCATGTCATGCTATCTAAAGGTACTTTATTTATTTTCATATATGTATCAATATGTGTGCTTTTGTGTGTGTAGTGAGTAGGAGGTTATTAATTCCCAAATAAATCCTGATAGATGCACAAATGATGGATCCTTCAACTGTAGTGAAAGATCAGCATCTTTCACTGAAACATCAGCTGCAGTCAGATGTTAGATTTCAGGACATGACAGAAGTCAGTGCATTTGCTAAGAATGGCTTTGATGCTCTAGAGACAAAATAGGCTGAAAGCCTAACTGAGCTCAGATGTTGATAGGCAGACAGTAAGGAAGATTATATGATTTTACTGACAAATAAAGATGGTATGATTTCAGTGTCTGGGATTGACACAGTAGATTCACTGCAATAATTTACATCTACCATTTGACATTCACTGTGGAGGGATCTATAGGTTTTTAAAGTATCTTCATAATGTAACAGAACTGACCAGAAGTTTCCTGGATGGATGACAGTCAAGTAAGATGGGTACTTTAAATGCATGATAAACATAATTTCCTGTCATCTTCTTTTTTATATAGGTTTATGACCAAATATGAACTACTTCTGGATTATTTAGGAGTTACATGGATATTCCAATTCTAGTTTTGATCCAGCAATGATGTACTTACAGATGACACTAGACTTGGAGGTGCTCTTGACTCTCTTAAAGCACAAGAAGTGATGACATTTAACAAGAACAAGATTTATATATGAAGATATATTTCCTTAACAAGAAGGTGATTGAACAGGCCCGTTGATACCCCCATAAAGCACTTAACAAAGTTCTTCAGCTTTTGGTCAGTCCTGAAATTGTCAGTCAGTTGCACTAGATCATCATTGTTAGTCCCTTACAACTGTAAATATTCTCCCCTCCCCTTCTTTCCCCTCCCTTCTCTTCCATATTCTTTGTACCATATTCATTTTGAAATAAATGTAGTTGGGTAGCTAGTTAGCTTTTCCTTTTTGGACAGCATTCATCCATAAGACAGTCCCATTACATGTGGCATCTTAAATCCTATTATTTACTAGTAAATGCCAAGATGATTTTTTTTTTATATCTACAACATTTTATTCCAAATGTGAGACATGGCAGAAATCTCACACACAGTAAAAGTGATAAATGTCAAATTTAAAACTGTACCAACTACTCCTGACTTAAAAGGAAAAACAGACTTTTTTACCTGTTCCATGTAAGCAGCACAATCAGAATACAAAATTAACACTATTAGAAAGATATTTAATATAAGTGGCACTCACTTCATGACACTTTATTTTATCTAATATCAATTCTTAACAGTGCATCCTCAGGACATTTTTTCAATGCACTTTCTTGCCACACGCATGCTAGAATTGTAAATCTATTTGAAGTATTTATAATGAAACAATTTTATGTAATAACATTAATTAGAGCAAATAATTCAATAATGACATATTTAAATTCAGTGTCAAATCTTTCTTTTTAAGATGGAAACATTTTATATTTACTCTTCTTCTTTACCTAAATGTGGGCAAAAAAATTGTGCCCTTTACCTCAAAAAGGGCAATTTTCTGATACAATTTGAGGTTATCCAATAATATAGAAAATAGGATAGCAATAGCAGTTAAAACAAGGCAAACCTATCATAACAGAATGAAAATCACATAATATTGAGTAACATATTACAGTCAGCACAACTGCACTTGTTTATAAGAAAGTTAAACATTCTTAGTAGTGCTTATGAAATTTTAACGACTGAACATCTTTCCTTCCCAAAATCCATCAAAAAAAAAGAAAACAGGACAAAGCCAAGAAAGATAAAAACATGAAGAAAGAAAGCACATTTACCTCAGCTGAAACAGACAAACTGTCTACATGTAAACTGAAACTGCAAAAACAGAACTGATATTTGACTACCAGTGCATGACCCTTGGGGATCATGAAAAATTTATCCTCTAAGAACCAGTGATAACCTGACAAAAATAAGTTTGAAGCCTTATGTCCAATGCATAGCAAAGGAACACTTTTTTCTGATTTTTTGTCTTTTATTCCTTTTATTCCTTTTATTCCTTGTTCCTGTTCAAATCTTTTTACAGTATTATTTAAAATAGCAAAAGGAAATGAGTTCTGTCTCAAAGAAAGTAATGCATCTTACCAGCCTAAACTCATCATGCTATCTTCGTGCCAGCTGTTTATGGGAGATTAAGTGCTATCATGTTTTTGCACTATCTCATAAAAATTGTCATAAAAGTAAGGGTGAGAATGAACTATCTGTGTCCTTATCTTCTCAAGAGTATATTAAGAATATAGATTAAGCCATCCATTTTTCAGAGGTGGGTTTCTTTGTTTTTTTTTTCTTTCTAAGAATCTGCGTCACAGAAGTTCTGACAACTGAGAAACAGTTACTTGGATTCCTGAACGCAGCAGGAAATACAGAGGAATACTGGAGATAATTTGTGAAAGTTTTGAGGGATAAAGAGTATTGGAAAAAAATTATGATAATAAAGACTTAGTTCTTCTATGACCCATCAACTTGTTGTCTTTTTTCCAATGAAATAACTTGTGCAAAATGATTCAAAGAGGAAAATAAATAATCAGACAACAATTAACAGAAAGTGGGTAGAATCACTATGACTATATGTCTAGTTTATCTTATACCTCTATTTTAGGGGACCCAGGAATATCTTCCGTTTCATGTGTTCTTGTTTAATGCAAATTTCAGTCTCAGTGTAAAAGTCAGACCTGGAAGATTTCAGCCTTCTTCTCACCCTCACAATTATTGTCATAGAAGGGAAATTCTGGAGACATTAGTCTTTATTTGGAATACCAGAAGATACCAGAGGACAGAAATCTCAGGTCCCAGTGACCAAGGGGAAAATATGGAGCAAGGTGGATGGACCCTTGGTGGAAAAGGATGAGGTTAAGGACCTTAAGAAATTCTTAAGCCCATGCATAGATCCATGGGCCCTACCAGGATGCACCCACAAGCTCAGAGAAAGTTGTCAGATGATATTATGAAGCCACTCTTGATAATATATGATCAATCATAGTGATTGGAAGACATGACATAGACTGGAAGAAAGCAAATGACCTTGATCCTTGGGAAGGTAGCGGAGAAACAAATCCTGGAAATCATTTACATGCACATGAAGGAAAAAAAACATTAGAAGTGGTCAAAATGGCTTCAGCTAGGGAAAGACATGATTGACAAACATAATTTACCTTTCTAATGAAATGACTGGCCTGGTAGATAAAGGGAGAAGAGTGGATGTTATCTGACTGGCCTTCAGTAGGGTCTTTGAGATTGTGTTCATAAGGTTCTCAAAACCAACAATCCATTTGAGTGAGGTAGACTGAAAACCTTCCAGCAGGGCCCAGAAGATGGTGATTGGTGGTAGGAAGTTGAGTTGGAAATCTCAAACAGCAATGTATTCCAGGAATAGATAGTGGATGCAACTATTATTAACACAGGGTCATAGAATCATAAAATGGTTTGTGTTGGAAAAGACCTTCCAAGATCTGTTTCAACTACCCTACTATTGGGAAGGACCTCTTGCACTATATCATGGTGCCCAAAGTCATGTCCATTCAGCCCCTGAGCAGTTCCAATGACAAAGCATGAACATGTTCTCTTGGCACCCTGCCTCATCACCCCTGTAAAAACTTTCCTTATGTTCAGTCTAAATCTATTCTCTTTCACTTTCAAACAATTTCCCCTTGCACAGGTCTTGGAAAAAAAAAGTGCTTTTCTATCTTTCTTGTAAGCCCCCTCTAAGTGTTGTGAGGCACCAATAGGGCCTTCCCAGCTCCTTTTCTTCTCCTGTCTGAACAACCTCAGTTCTCTCAGACTTTCTTTATAGGAGAGGTATTCCAATACTCATTTTCCATGGTTGTCCTTTGGACCCACTATAACAGACCCATATCTTTCTTCAGAGCTGAATGCAAGACCAAAGCTGGGGTGTCACAAGAGCAGAGTAGAAGGGAAAAATTACTTCATATTGCTGGCAACACTTTGTGTTATGAAGCTTATGTTATGATTGAATTTCTGGACTGCAAAAACACATTGCTGACTCATGTCCAGTTTTTCATTCATGGGTAGCTCCAAGTTCTTCTGTACAGGACTGCTCTCAATCCACTCATCCCACAGTCTGTATTGATTTCCCTCAACTGAATTGACTGAATCACTCAACTTGGTGTCACATGCAAACTTGCTGGGGGTGCACTCAGTCTCACTGTTACATCACTGATGAAGGTATTAAATAGTATTTGTCCCAGTACAGACCTCTGAGGATACCACTGGTTTCTGCTTTCCCCTTTGGACCTTCTGCCATCGAGCTGAATGATACAATCGTACAGCCAATTCCGTATCCATCAAAATCCTATCTCTTCAATTGAGCAGCAAGAGTGTTTTAGAGGGTAATTTCAAAGGCCTTACAGAAGTCCAAGTAAATGACATCCATAACTCTTCCCTTGTCCACAGATACAGTCACTTCAACATAGAATGCCTCTAGATTCATCAGGCATGATTTGCCCTGAAGTCATGTTGGCTGTCTCTAAAAAATTCCCTGCTGGGTTTTTTTGTCGATGAACATCAGAAACATTTTTTTAATAAGAGTGCAACTGGGCACCAAAACAGATTGAGATGTTGTGCAGTCTTAGTTCTTAGATAATATTATTCAAAAGCCATCTGGAAATGATCCTGGGAAACAGAGTCTAGGTAGCCTTACTTGCATTGGGAGGTTACACCTGATGTCTCCCAGAAATCCCTTCCAACTTCAGCCATCCTGTGATTCTGTGAGGTTAAGACCTTACAGTATCAGTTATGATTTATTGTGAAGGCAAAGAGGGTGAGGAGAGAGGATATATAATTCAGGCTTACCTGAAAGGGAGGTCTAGATACAAAACAATAAACAAAAAAACAAAACAAAAAAACTATTAAAAATGTTGATGAATTGAAAAAGAATGAGTGTTTTTCTTTCATATCAAAATTCCCTTGCTCCAAAGATAAAAAATTCCCTTGCTTTCATAACTTGACCTATAAAATTGAAAATACCTGTAAATGTCACAGTAAAAACATCAATTTCCGTCAATGTTAGATTTTAAATAAATTTACTATATCTTACTTAAATGACTGGCAAGGCAGATCAGGTGACTCACTTTGTGCTTTTCATTCTTTTGTACTAGGTGTTGGGGTTTTATCAATTTTTTTCTGCATTGCTACATTGCTTTGTCCTAGGATTTTAAAGGCTTTTGTTAAGTGACTAAATTGTTGAGCTTTTTCCTGCATGTTAGCCTTATCACCACTCTGATGAAAATCATGCAAAAGCAGGTGAAGGTGCTGTAAAAAGGAGCACAGTGTGAACAGACTATCTCACACTGCTCCAGTTTCACATCTTTTATTGCTCTTTATAACAACTTAAAGGATAGACTTTGGGAGGTCAAACACACATTGATTTGGTCTGATAATTGTGATAGTATGTTGGCTAGCGTGTGATCTTTGTTAAACAGAAAGATATGAAATGCACCTCACCTTAGAAAATTGCTGCAAGTGGGTGAAAACATGTACTTTCAGAATCACATGAAGTGAGCTCATAGATCAGGTAATCAGGTGGCTGTGTGCATATTTCCTGAAGTATTCATACAAAAAGTCTGTTGCTTCATCTCAAGTGTTTTTTATTAAGCTTGGTACTGTGTTGTGATTGTTATGATGCCTGTTATGATGAAGCCAGTGTGTATAGGAATGCTCACATCAGAGTGGAAGACTTTCTGAAAACTGCTTTTCCTTCATAACTGAAGTCTCTTACAATTTTTTGGGGCTGCAAAGAGTCAAGTGAGGAGGACAATATGATATTAATTTTGTAAGACTAGAAGATACTTTATTAACAACATTTGCATTCATAAAATTGTAGTTTGAATGAGCATGTTTTGAAACTGTGCAAAATATGCTTTTTTTAATCCTTCATAGTGCATGTTCATGGGAAAGCAAAATCATGGGGTGTCCCATCATGGTTCACAGAGCATACTGTCATTTAAGTAACGGGAAGGTGGACCTTAGCACATCTCACTTCTCCATCCGTTCACATCTAAAGCCACATATTTTACATTACTAAGTTTTTCATCTCCTATGTCAAGTAACTAGATCACATATCATTGTATGTGTCTTTGTCATTGTCTTATCTGCTGTGTTTTCTAATAATGACCACAGCTTTGATTTTGGACTGGCTTGGTGATAGGACCTCAGAAATCTGCCTGTGTTAGTGAATTACTAATGTAGTCTTTGGGTGAAGATTACCTGGTATCAATTGGTAGTTGTGTGGAATGCACTAAGGTAATCAGTCATTGGTGTGCTCAAGGCTATACCTCTCACACACCAGAACTCCAGGTAAAGCATCCTAGGGCAAATGGGATACAGATCCCTCTAACCAATAGTGTTCTACACATGTACAGATCTTTTTTAACCACGGCGAGCTGATGTCAGACAGTTGGGAAAAAAACAATCTGTTTTTTAACACCTGATATGTGGCAGCCTCATGTCAGGGAAGAGTCAGAACAGGGCTTCTCCACAAAAGGTGAGAAGCTGAAGGTTGAAATGTGCTGTTCCTAATTTAAGCAGGACAACAGCCTCACCCTCACAGTGCCCTTTTTCACAGAATCTGAACAGAGAAGCAGTGTCAAGATGATGAGTGATACCAACAGGCCCCATTAAGGGCCCAAAACAAGCAGGCAAAGGCAAGGGGATCCCAGGTCATGCAGGGTTATCGAACAAGTCAAGAGAATCCAGGGATGATGCTGGATGCTGACCTGCCTGTGGTGTGGTCCAGACCTTGCCTGGGTGTCCTAGCTGAGTTGTAATAGTGCTCCTGAGCCATGGGCAAAGATCCCAGGTAGGGCTGGGCAGGGTCATTGGGAATCATGGGTATACTCAGGGTGCCATAGCAGGTATTCACAATTGGCATTAAGCTTGTTCCTGATAAATACCTACCTGATGTGGCTGAGAGCCATGATGAATCGTACCCCAGTCCCTCTTTGTGCTACCCAAGTCACTAAACATATATCCAAATACTAAAGCAAGAATTCTTGTAGGCCTAGTCTTATTTCATACTGGCCATACAAGGACCTAAAATGCCTGGGAAAGAGTTAGAACTTGTTATGAACCTATGACAAATTTGAACTAATAACTTTTAAAAAAACTCATACTCAAGCACTATTCCCTTAAGCCACTAAATATTTTTTGTAGTCTTACATGAATCCTTAGAGTATTATGTTAGATTAAGAGCAAAGTAAACAAAAGTTTTAAATTAGCTTATTTTTTAAAAAAACCTAGTCCATTTTTATTACCTCTGTCATCATGTAGAAAATGATCGCTATAAAAGAAGTATATAATGGAAATAATTCATCTTTTCTTTTTTTTAACTTAGTTGTTTTGCTTTGTTTTGTACAGCCAACTAGTGAGACATTAGTGACAATATTGATGGTTGATGACACTCTAATTTGAATGTTACTACATGAGTAACAGCAATAGTCTCTTATTTATATGAAGATTGCAGTATCGACCTGCAGCTCTGTTTTAATAAGTTGGTAATGTAGGAAAAGCTCTAATTCAGACATGGTTTCAGCTAACATAGCAAGCCTTGCTTTCACTCACCAACATTTTCTTGAACAATTTCCTTTGACATTAAATGACACTCCCTATTTCTTCATCACATATGACCTTGTCAAAGGAAATTATTATAAAGGAGTCCTGTGACCTAAAGTTGTGGGAAGAAGGTAGAACTTGTCATAAAGAACACCTAGTCAAAGCAGCAATTTGTGACTAATTTTTATAGTGGATCTTCCACAGTCTGCATAAAAAAAAACAAAACAAAAGCATTCTGAAGCAGATGGACTCACGGATTCAGCAGCAGTGCAAGTTTGCTATTTGTTTTTTAATCATTAAGTAAATGACATTATCATGATGGCTATGATGATTTCAGTGAGATTATTTAGATTTTATCTTCTTGTTAGTTGCCTAGCAGCATGCATAATAGCACTGTCTAGGTGTCTCAAACACAGAATCGAGTCATCAAAGTAGTCTGTCTATATTTTTCATGGTTCACAATCTGCAGAAACCCCTTTGCTCTAAGTATTTACTGACCAAATATTCATTCAATAGTTCCAGAGGACTATTCATTTCAGATGACCTTCAAAGAGGTTGGATGTGGTGTCAGTGGAGGTATCTGACATCAATGAAAGCACACAGAAAAACCTCCATCGCTTTAAGTTTTTCTGTTGTCAGGTATATAAACTTTTGTTTGTTATTACACGCAGGCAAATTATACCATGTCACCTAGAAAGGCTGTTGACAAAGCATAAATTCTGTAGCCAACTCACACGAGAAGTCTAGGGAGTCTGAAGAAGAAGAGAGAGAAAATGAACATATTCCATTGAGGGCCAAAGCCTTCTTCAAAGTCATATACTTCTTAAATATGCATAGCCTGCATAGTGAAAACATGGTACTTGAGGAAAGACAGGGATTTCTTGTCAAGCTTACCTAAGATTAGGTGCAGTCTTGCTTCCCAACATTGGAAGAGAAGCCACTCTTGCTTTCTGGCGCCATCTGGAACTTCTCAAATACCATTGAGATTAAATGAAAGCTGAAGTCTTCTGCAGCTCATCATTTTGGGGCAGATTCCTTAGAGGAAGACAGGCAGTGTAGCAATAAATCATATTGTGCTTTAGAACTTAGAATCACCTGAGAATTCAGAAGTGTTTCAACAAGTGTGTTTAGACCAACATAAGAAAAACAGGGCCACTGTCACCTCTCTCAGTTTGAAATCTAAAGTAAAAATTATATGGAAGGTATCATTCCACAGATACAATGTACTTCTCCCCAGAGTCAGAATTGTCTCACAATGCTTAAGTTTTTACAGATTTGAAGAGTGAATGCCTGTGGGCATAACTGACCTCATAACTCTGGAATTGTTGAGTACTTGCTGGAAAACAGTCCACTCAAAGCTTTGCGAGTGATCAATGTCCATGTACTGGTTTCCAAGTACTCCAGGGATGTATCTGTCCTGTAGTGCATTTCCTGAAAGATTCAAGGGAAGAAACGAGGCAAAAAAAACAATTTGACTTTGTCTCTTGCTTGTTTCCTCACAGATGGAGTTGCAGCCAGTAGTTGAATAATAATCCTGCATACACTGAAACCTGTGTGCAAACATATTTATATAGGATTGGGCTCATAAAGTCCTAATGCTCATAAATAAAGTGCTTAAGAGACAAGAGCACAGAAATGCCCTTGCCGTACTGTCAAAGGTCAGAACAGTATATTTACATAGTTCTATTTCCTAGCTGCATCCATTTCTGGGATCCTCAGCACAGGAAGAACATCAACCTTTGGAAGTAGGTCCAGAGGAGGTCGCCATGATAATTACAGGGATAGAGCACCTCTCCCATGAGGAAAGGCAGAAAGAATTGGTTTGTTCAGTCTGAAGAAGAGAAGGCTACAGGTAGACCTAATTGTCACCTTCCAGTAACTGAGGGCAGCCTACAAGAAAAATGGAAAGAGACTATTTACATGACCATGTAATGACAGGATGAGAGGAAATGGCTTCAAACTGAGAGAGAGTATTTCTAGATTAGTTATCGGGAAGAAATTCTTTAGTTTGAGGTTAATTAGGCACTGGAATGGGTTGCTCGGAGAAGCTGTGGATGCTCCATCAATGGAAGTGTTCGAGGCCAGGTTGGATGTGGCTCTGAGCAGCCTGGTCTAGTGAAAGGTCTCCCTGCCTATGGCAGGGGGGGGATTTAACTAAATGATCTTTTTGGTCCCTTCCAACCCAGGCCATTCTGTGATTCTGCTAATGCTAAAAGATTTAAATCAACAAGAAACATGACATCTCCATTGTGTTTTGTATTTACTGACAGAATCATAGATCTGTATTACCTATTCGCTTGGAGAAGTAGGTCTGCTTTATCACATATTTGTTCAGAAACAACCTTCAGAAAAGTAAAGATATCATCTGTTTTAAAAAAAGTGATTTTCAATAGTGGAAGCTTGTAAAAATGAACACTTTTAGAGAAAATTTTAGCATAATTTACGAATATTTTCAGCAAATGCATCTTGCCTTTAAAGATTTGGCACACTTGAAAAACAAGACTGTGACAGTTTAATGCAAAAGCAATTATACTCTATGCCAGAAGTACTAAATGTTTTTCCAGTGGAGGAGGAAATAGCAAAAAAAAAAATCCCACCATTTTAGTAAATTTACTGCATTTTTTCCTTGGATCTTCAATATCACCTGTCAAAAAGCACAAGAACCAAGCATATAATTTTGTTTTCTGTAAAATGTACAGTTTTAGCTTGCAAATCCCCAATTTCTTACAACAAAGCAGACTCCAGAGGTAATTTGAATGTAAATAGATTTGGTTTTAGTTACCTGTCTCTTATAGAACTCTTAAATCACCCTGCAGTCTCTGAAGACAGCCAGTAAAGTAGCAGTCTTTCTGTGCTCACAGGCCAGTTCTCATGCCTCCTAATTTCCTCTATGTTTTCACTCATCTTTCTACAAAGTTTATTCTATTTGGTACCAAAGCATACACTTTCTGATTTCCAAAACACAGCTACTAGCATGCTAATTCTCTATAGTCTAATGCTTAAACATAAAAACGTGCCTGAGCAACCTTAGAAGTTCATGCTCTACTTCATTTTTACATAGATGCAATTGGTTACATTTTTAGTAAGAAAAATTGACAGAGAAAATTTAAAGCACCATTAAGCATATAAACATCAGCAATTTTACCTGAATGAAAAATGCATTCTTGTAATTTTTCCCCATTCTTCATCTCACCCACTCAAAGTAATTAGACAAAGCCTTTTCACTTCTCAAGTTTCAACGGCACTATGTTTTTAGCACTTGTATTAAAAACAGGGGTTTTTTTTAATTAATTGGTTGTGGTTGTTTTTATTTTTCTTTCTTTGCCTATTAAATCTCTGCTTTCTGGCTAGAGTATATCAAGTTGAGTCAAGATCAAGCAGAGCTGTAATAATCCCCATTACACAAACAGCAGACTGAGGCTGAAATTACTTTTGCAGAATATCTGGGTTGCTTTCATGTATTTCTCTACTTTCACTGTGGCTTCTGGTAACATAAAGCTTCTAGATAAGTGAATTGCACTGATTGCCACACTTCGGAGTCTTGGGATGCTGTTTTCAAGCACCATCCCAGTGTAGTGCAAAATGACCACCACTAAAAAATATGGAAACAATATTTAGATTGTAGATCTCTCTTCTTCCTTCATGATCATCAGATTTATTTACAGATATTAAAAAAAAAAAGAAGTATGTTTTGGGTTTTGTGCTGTCTTCTAACACAGTCCAACAAGATTTCTGATGTTATTGATCATCCTGTGATAGACAAAAAATAAGTAGCCTTTGCTTTAATACCTACACAGCCACCAACTCCATGTGATTTTCAAATGTGATTTATGAATTCTAAACTCTAATATTTTAAATTGAAATAAAACTGTTCCATTAATAGGTATTTCAAAATGGTATACCATGTATAGGTATTTCAAAACAGGACAAATAACCAGCAAATATTTTAATGTATAGAATTGTGTTGTTTTTTCCCATCAATTTTTATATACATTTTTTCATAACAATCTTTATTTATATGATTTGGCCATTACATAGTAACAGTAGTATTACTGTAACAGTCCTACTTGTAGTATTAATTCCCCATGTTTCCATATCAAATACGATTTTCTATAAAGAAGAGGTGTACCAGAAATTTCTTCCTTATAAATGTTAAGTAGGTACATATAAACATTACAAAGCAACTTTTTTTTCTCACATTGCAGTTCAGTCCATTTCAGCTAATTGTATAAGGTTGGAAAAGAACTTTTGTTGTCTCCCTTTTTAAGCACTGCTTTCCATGCAGAATTGTTTTGCTAAAATTGTCGCCATTGTCTCCATTATAAAATCCTGCTTATTTATTTAATGTACTTTAATAATGACTAAACTTCATTTTCAGTATAACTCTTAAGTAGAAGGTATTGTTGCACGATTTGTTATATCCTACTACCATTTCATTTCCAGCCAGCAGAAGCTGCATCTTTTAAACCATCTCTATGGATGCTCATGGGAGAATATCTGGATACTACGTTATGAGAATGATCTGGAAATTATTGATATCAATTGAAATATTAATCTGTGCTATGTGAATCTTGTACTGTGCAAGTTTTAATCTTGAGCTTTTTTCTACAAGAGTATACGAAATTTCTATATAATGAAAATAATTATTCTGAGAAAAACACGACCTTCATAGGCAAATCCTCCTCAGGACTTGTTATTTGGAAACAGAAAATGTAAAAGTAATTATCATGTGTCTCATGTTCATCATCTTGAATATAAGAAGGCAAAACTTCTTCAAATATGAAAGATCAAGTACTCTGATATAAAGGAAGATTTAAATATTTGAAAGTAAATTAACACTGTTCAAGGAAAGACCAATTCCTTGAGAAAAATTCTTGAAGATTGGACATTTACAACTGTAAATAGTAAGACTCTTTAACAATTTAAGTTTCTCTGAATGTCTTTGAATGTGGAAGGATGGGTAGATTTCATACCAGCAATATGTTTCCAGATTTATGAGCTAGTCGTTTAAATCTTTACACTATGGGTGGTTGATTTGGCTATAAGCAGTACTCTATTCTCAGCATTCCTGAAAGAAATTCTTATGGCACATGTAATACCATAGAGAACTTTTATATTTTTCATATGACTTAGAATTAGTAATTCCTTGGGTTTATCTAGAGATAATTTGAAAAGATTTTCACTACTCAAAAGTACCTGAAGCTGCAAATAAAATAATGGAAATATTAAAACCACTGGATACTGAAAAATGCAGGCTATAATAGACCTTCTGGACTCTCAGGAATATCTTAGGTTCATAAAACTTATTTATTTATTTAACAAAACATGTTAAATGACCAAAGCTTGCAGTCTCTCCCTTAATATTTTTTCTACATCACAGAATGAGAACAAAACAAATAAAGAAAAATTTCAGTCAGATAGTGTGGCTGTAATACACATTATTGGCATTCTTTACCAAGCTCCTGTTATTCTTTCTCTAAGTACCTTTTTACTACAGTTGTGAGTCATTTGCCCCTGTGGGCTTGTGGCATTTAGGTCCCATGCTAACTGCTGTTCACCCATGAGGTTTTCATTGAAGACAGAGTCTAGGAAAAAAAACTTCTAAAAGGTACCACTGAGCCACAGGGAAATTCAAACTGCTCTGCATGCTGGATCTAACAGAGCTGCAATCAAAGGATAAAGTTCAATGATAATTTCAATGCAGTTTCCTTCCGAATGGGATTTATTCTCCTTTATTTAGTAGTGAGGTGTTTTCTGTTATTTTTCCTAAACCATATTACTATGGATGGGATTTGAGAATCTCAGGGTTTTATTATAAAGAGAAAGTAACAACTTCAATAAAATAAAATTGGAAAGAATGGTTTCCAGATATGTTGCTTTCCATCTTGAGGTCTCAAAGGGAATCACTAGGATACATGTTGAACTGATTCTTACAGCAATCTTGATAAGCAGACACTATCCCATTTTATGTACATGAGCATTAAAAACAAATTCCTGTATAAACCATTCTAAGTTATGTTTTCTACAGTCACATTCTCCTCCAGCTCTACCTGGCAACACCTCCAGGTCTACTTGATACATTTGCTTGTGCCTCAACCAGATGCATGTCAGACACTAAATCAGCTGGTTCACAGAGAGAGAGAGACAGAAAGCAAATCACTTTTTTATAGACTCAGTTTACAGGGCAAATTGTTTCATTCAGTTTGGATTCACAAACTTTCTCCTTCTATGTCTAGGCCAGAGGAATTGCATGAATTACCCAAATCCAGGCTAGAATTCTGTTATTGGCCTCAGAGATGTTGTCATGCTTGTACACTTCCCAGGTTTGAAACAATGTTGGCCACAAAAAGAAGGACTTCCACCCAGTTTTCAGCCTTGTATGTTTTCATTTTCACTAAAACTGGCACTTTTTAAGCCTCTTAGTGGATGAGATTTAACCCAATTAAAAACTACCTACAAGGAATGGCATGTGAGATCTTTACTTCGCATGAGGGAAAACAGAGGGAAGGAAAAACAAGGCTCCTCTATTTTTTTCTGCCTGTGTCATTTTTGAGGAGGTGGTTGTTTTGGTTTGGGGTTTTTTTGTTTGTTTGTTTGGTTTGGTTTTGTTTTGTTTAGATTTTGTATGGGGTTTTGTTTTGTTTTGGTGTTTTGGGTTTTTTTTAATTATTTTTGTTTTGTTATGGGGTTTTGTTTGTTTGTTTCTAAGGTTTTGCTGGGGGAGGGGAAACTATGCCTTTTTTTTTTTACATTTAAACGGACTTAAAGCAGTTCATGTCCCAGGACCAGGAGTCTCAATTTTGCTCCTGAATTGAGACTAAGGGTACAATGGACAATTAAATATAGTCTTTAAGTGCTAAAGAATCACGTTTATCTGTCATGACAGGTATGCATCTTATCTACGTGCACATTAAGTTTTTCTGTGACTTTCATGCCTAATTTTAGATCACCAATTTGGACTGGGGCTGAATAGTAGTAAAATATCTTCCATTTGACAACAGGCTATTACCACCTGCCAGGAACACTCTGTCAACCCTGGAGCTCTTCCATCTTAACAATCCAGTATTCTCTGCTTTAGCAAAAGTTAAATAAAGGAAACACTTGCTAGTCTCAGAATGAATATAAGGCATTCAGTAAAAAACAACTTAGTAATAAATTTTCTCCCTCTTTGTTTTCAGGAACAAGGATGAAACCCTGTACTACCGAAATTTAGGATGACCACTGATTTTAATGAAGGAGGTACTTTCTGGAGCATAACTGATCTAGGGCAAAAGCAGAGGATAAATATAAAGGCAAGAATTGCCTAAGAACATTAATGTTTGTTAGATACTAAGAAGGTTTAGCATGCATCTGGAAAAATATTTATAATACTAATAAAGCAACTCAAAGGGTAAGGCATCAGTTTCTTGAAATATTTAAACCCACTGAATCCCTTTTTCTAGTTTCTTGGGTGTTCTCTATTTTAAATACAAATTATATTGTATTAGCCTTCATCTTTTTCTTTTATTAACCACTTCAACCCCCTTTTATGCACATATGCAGACATGTGGTGATAATTTTGAGTTGTGGCAGAAGTTCTGTCAAGCTGAGGCTGCTTGTTCAGTGTAGAAGTTTTCATGATTCAGTTTTCTATTAACTCCAATTAAGGGAAAGTATAATGGCTGAGGAAGTGGCTCTGTCTAAAAAAATTGAAGGTTTGGTCTCAAAACCATTTCAGTAAACATCCTCAGACCATGACGGAGAAGCATCCAATAGACGTATAATAGCTAAAATTTCAACCATATTCATATATTTTTCTCAAGTGTTTATAAGCAAGGAGCAATCTTGGAAAGATAAAAAAGCAACAAAAACAAATAAGGTTTTCTTTACCTGTTGATTTCAGAGTGCTGATCTCTAACATGTGGCTCACTGACAACATATGTTGTGAGTACTCTGATACAGCTCTCAGGAATCTTACAGTGCTTCTGTGCTCCAGGCTAACAGGCAATGTTGCCTGCAGTATATTTCTTGTATCCCACTGTTGTCTGCACTGCCACAGAGAACTGGAAGCCACAGTTTTTCCTGCTAACAGAGAAAGGGTTTGTAGTTCTTAGCACTCTTTATTCCATACCACCCTCTTCATTGCTGGGGATGTGATTGTGGCAGGAAAAGATGGGCACTGGCATGGGAAATTGACCACATTCTCTTGCTCACTGGAGTGCAGTGGACAGTCCCCTTAAAACCCCAGAGAACTTGCTCCCTTCTGCTGCCCACTGGCTCCCCTCCATCCCATTTTTCTCTGGAGTGTGAATATGGCCTTGCGGTACTGAAACAGACAGCTCCGAGGCACGGCAGAGCCAGCAGGGGCAGTCAGAATGGGGTCAGCACCCTGGCAGGGATGCTTTTCACACACACACAGAGGACAGCAGAGAGTTGGAGGCAACAGCACAGGCAACTGCAGAGAACTGAGCCCAAACAACAGCTGCATGGTCCCTGTTTGGATGAACCAGCTTTCATGGTTTGGTTGTCCCTGCTGTCTATTTTCTTCAGGCTGGAGGGAGGTGTAACTTTGACCTGCGGGAGCTCTCCTTGGCAAATAGGTTTCCTGAATACCAATGGCATGGGTGCAGCAACATTCCCAGTGGTGAATACCTTTTCGTGGATAAAAAACAAAAGGGTATTTTTGTGTATTTTGTATACTTTTGCTATTAATTTGCTATTATACTGCTGTTCTTATTTTGCTTTCAGTAAATCTTTACTTCAGCTCATAATATCTCATTTAGTGTCCTTTCCTTACCAAAAGGGGTGGAGGAAGGGAAGGAAGGGAGCTGGTTATTTGGAATCTAACTTTCCTGATACTTCTAGACTCTGCCTTCAAGATGTGATTTTGCTTGCTCCTCAATTATATGAAAGTCTTCATTCAGAAACTAATAATTTTTGCACAGGCGAATTAAGATATTCAATGCATGTGCAAATCATGGTGCAGACTGTTACAAGAAATAATAGAACATGGTTTGAGTAATTCAGAATACCAAATTAGTCAAGAGGATCCTAAATTCAAATAAAGTAAACAAAAGATCCCCAAACACTTCCACTTACTAAAGAACATTTTGGCAAGAAGAGTTTTGGAATTAAAACAAAACAAAACAAACAAGAAAACAAAAAACAAAACACTTATTTCTACACATGAAAACAATATTACAGTTAAAGGCTTATTAAAAAGGAGAAAAAAAGATTACTACTATCAAATTGGTATTCTTCAAAAAACAATCATTTTTCCTTTCACATCATTGTTGGAAATCTAGGCTGCTATAAGGCTTTTATATGACAATGATGCTATTATGTTCTTTTGCATTGTAATGATGCTATGCTGTAATGAATTTTGATGTCGTTACAGCAAAGGAACAGATGCTGCAATTAAGATCACTAAATGGAATTCAGTCCTTAAAGACTCATGCATCCTGTGTGAAATTTTAATCCTCTGTGTAATATTTATGACATCATTGGTTAGAAGAGGATCAATAAAAAATATTTGGACTACTGTAGTGGTATAAAATACAAAATGTTAAAGAAATTGAGACATCTTTTTTTCTTTTTTCAGACTATAAAGCAAAATGGACCTGATTTGCAAATCAGTTTGTATGATGAAGAATGAAACTGTAGCTTAATAAGACTCCTAGAATTTTTCACCCACAATTTTCAGATATCAGTGCCAAGGTAGGAAAAGAAGAGAAACTAATGTATTAATTTAAAATGTGTCCATGAAACTTCACAGGTACTGCAGAAAATATTTTTTTCTAAAGCAAAAGAATACTCTTGACATAAATGTTCAAATGGTGGTGATGTAAGCCACTTTTTTTTTGTTTGCTTTTTCAGCAATTGATTAGTACACAATGCTGCAGTTGAAATATTCAACCAAAGTATCCAATATATCCAAAAATATAAAATTTAGGAGTGTTTCCAGTTTTTTAAAAGTGGACGAGGTCAGTCATTTGTGTTCAGTCATTGTGTTCAGTCATTTGTGACTGAACACAAATACTGAAATGCACCAAAACTTCTTTCATTAGTGTACGGTCTAAAAGACGACTTCAGAGTTCTTTTTGCTTTTAACTGTGATGACCCAACTTTGTATCTGACAAAAAATGGCTTCATTAACAAACAGTTAATTTTTATCCCTACAACTGTTTGTTCATTAACAAACAGTTGTAGGGGTAAAGCTTATTCTAGACTCTTTTGCTCTTGCAATCTCAAACTGTGGATTTCTTGACTAATTTCTAAGACTATTTAGAATGTTTTTAGATTGAAACCTTGAATTTTTCTAACCATTTTGTAGATGATGATTGTAAGAAAATATTATGACTGTTGCTACACCTCTAGGATTTTAAATTCGAGGAACATAGGGAAATCTTCATTAAACAATGACACAGGAATAAAGATGATTAAGTTTTTGTATCAACTTTCACCACTACTAGTAAGATTTCTGCTTAGACAATTGCTGCTGTGAGAAAAAAAAAGTCAATTTATCTTGAGTGAATTAAGGTTTAATTAACCTTGCTTTCCCTCAAGGCCATTGATCTGGAATCAGCAAGTCAGTAATTGAATGCTGCATCTCTCACAACCCCCAATTTCTTAAAACATGTGATTCGTGTTCCTGAACTACTAGGAGAGTAAGTCTGTTCTGGCTCTTAATACCCTTTTTACTAGAGTTTTCAATCCATCAAAAGGACCCAAACTCTTGATGGGTCTACTATGAAAACATCTGGTTCGTTTGATGTACTGTCATCTTAAGACAAGTTTATTTTTGTTTTCTATAGTGGTATTTATTGCAGTTGAATAAATTTCATAATTGCATTAGTACAGATGAAGAACAAAATATAATTTTTGTTGTAGGATGTTATTGTATTGAAAGCGAAAAACCTACATTTTTCTCATTTGAACTACTGCATTTGATCCCTGTAAAGACAACCATTTACATTAATGACACGTCTATTCAATCTTCAACAGCTAGGGATTATCACATATCTGCAGACCTTTGTTCAGACTGCTTAAACTGGATTATGGCGACCAATGTCTTATGTATATATACGATCAAAAGACATGTAGTACTATTACATTTTGATGTAGCATGAGACAGTTTTGACTTCTGTATCGTCATTCATTCATTTAACTAAATAATGCTACTGATGGAAACATATATTAATTAGATTTCCTGGTCAATTGATTTCATCAGGCTTACTTTCTGTTTAATTAGTTTAGACATTTTATTTTATTTTAGAATACAAACTTCTCTGTAACTGAGGATTCTAGGTCAAACTGACTTTATGAGCTTCGGCTGAAGGTACTTCACTGCAGATAAAATCACTTCTGTGATTTTTTGGTGCATTCTAACTAGTTTTTACTAATATTCCCATTTAGATCTTGAAATCATCTCACAGTGTTTGAGGACTTTCTGTCTTTATATAAATTTCTTTAAAGTATTTTTGGTATCCTTTATGTCATTTTCACTGAAAAAACCCCCAACATTATACTCCTGATAAATGAAAGAGATTTTCTTTGGCTCTTTCTAGATCTCTGTTTCTACAGAATCATATAATTTGCTAGCAAGCCTCTATAGACACATACTTCACTGAAGAACTGACCTCTGAATTTCGAAAGGTGTTCCATTCAGTTTCATCAATATTGCTTGGTTTCTTCTCGCTCAAGAAAAAGGATGTTTCGTGGATTAGAGTTTATTTTTAATGACTCAATTTAATGTCCTTCTTGTGATTATGAAAGATAAAAAAAAAAGTATTTGCCATTTTTTCTGCCATATGGATCTTTCTCCTCTTTTTAGGAGATTTAAGGAATTCTTAGTTTGTTAACTGGTCCTAAAACTAGTCAGGAAGAGAGATTGTGGCTGTGTATGTACCATTAAATATACCAGGAATGATCTCTGCCCTCAAGGCCAGGAGGAGCAGGAATTTCTCTGCTGGATTACTCAACCTCCCTTCAAAGCAGAGACTCTAGATAAGAACTGGAAAGTGGGGTCTGGTTTGTGATGAGACTTGAGCTAAGACCTGGTGTTTCTTGGGATCATGCTAGTTAAGGAGGAATAAAGGTGACCTAGGGTTGTTCTAACTGTGTAACACTAGACAGACCAGCACCTGGAAACTTCCCTGACAGTCTGATTTGCTGCTCTAGGTGTCACCTGCGCTCAGCTGCAGCTGAATGGGGCATCATTTACCCTTGTCAGACTTTCTACTCCTGTGCTCTTGATGGCCTCATCATAGTTGCTGGGCTGTGATATCAGCCTTTCTGCTGGGGATGGAGATGCTGTTGATACTTTGAGAGGTTTTGTTTTGGGCTCCAACAACAGCAAAACCCTCTCACACCTTCTTGTTTAGATAACATAAAAAATGGTCCCTATTCTTTGTAGCCTTGTAGGAGAATAACTGCACAGCAATTTTTGATTAATTTTTCAGTCTGACAGATTGGTAAGTGAAAAGATTCTCAAGGTAAGACTCAGATTTTTCCAGCCTGTGTATATTGAATAAACTCTCCCATTTTCATTTAACTTCTTTATGAGATAGTAGTTATCAATTCTATGTTAAACCACTGAGAGTGACTGAATTATAAAGTGATTCTAGCATTTCTTTTGTTGAATTGTTCAGAAAGATGTGTGTGCAAAGGTAAGAATTTTGAAACCACTATATGGATAAGAAGCAGCAATGATCTTTGTATGAAAGACATACTAGTTAAAAGTATGAGTATTATAAGTCAATTGAAAACTGCGTGAGAAATCCAAGAAGTTATTTCTAACAGATCAGAGCACAGAAATAATGAATAATTGTTCCAAGAGTACTGAAGCTCTGGGAAAGAACCTGGTATGAGTAACAGAATCTAGTATTAGGGGAATACAAAAATTTACTGAAATAGAGCATCAAAACAAAGATATCCAAGAGGATAGGTTCAGAAGGAGGTCAGTAAAATGTCATTCTGACTTCTCGAACTGTGTTATTGAAAGAAGACATCTCTGCTCCCTGAACATATAGGTTTTCACTTTCAGTTTGTGCTTCAAAACAGTTTTAACATGCACACTAATGTTACAGTTCTATAGCAGACATTAAATTAAATTTAATCTTCAAGCCTAACTATTTTACTTACATAGACACGTGGTGCCAATTTCAACAGTTAGGTTTTTTCTGCAAACATTAAAACTTACATTATTTGGGTCAATTTTATTTTATCCCAAAGTGTTTTCCCAATGTGCTTCAAAAAGGACCTGCACAAGCCGCATTTGCATTCTAATCTGAAGACAGACCTGTCTCCAGTTCAAATGTTTATCTATATTACTTTTACTACCCACAGTATGAATATGACATTTCAAGATTGAGGGATTTCAGTGGCATATGAATCAGTCCACTTTATTCCAAGCATTATAGGTGGAATAGTCAAGTGTGATGTACCAAATTCACTTTCTTTTGTGCATACACAGATTCATAAAACTGAAGCATTTTCAGTAGTTTGGATTTATAAGTTCCTGACATCTCTGAATCACTCTTATTGGCTGGCTGCTGGGAAGTAATTAATTCCAAAATGTAAGTGGTTTTTCAAAGTTCATGTAACTTTTTCCCTGGTCTTCATTTCATATTAATAAACTCTGATGCCCTATTGGACATCTTACAGCTCATCAGCAATGAATGTTTAGCATTTGATGTACAAAAGGTTATAGATGACACTCCTCTTTGTTGGAAAGTATCTGCATGAAAATGCATACTTGTCAGTTTTAGGTTCAGTCTGTTCTCAGTGAAGGGAATTGCTGTAGCCATTGGCCTTCTAGTTCTGCCAGGGCCAGCTGATGATCTGGCAGAACAGTGTGATCCATGATGCTGAAGTGTACTCATAAATCCAATAACATTGGCTTGAAAGTCTGCATTCTATACACAGGCAAAAGAAAAGGAACAGTAATAAATGTTCATCAAGGAACACTTGCATAAGAAAGTACTTGAATTTGTATATATGTCAAAATAACAACTTTTCTGTACAGCAAATTCTATCTTCTTCAATGCCAGTTTCTGGTCTCAAACTTTGCATACATATTCCCAGATACTGTGTTGCTAGTTCAACACTTCTCATCTAGCAGGTGGTTGACTAATGAAAAGACATTTACAGCAGATGCAAACAGGCATTTACAGATGCAGACTGTAATCCTGGAAAAAATCTTTTAAAATAGATTCAGCTTCCTACTTTGCATCACCACATGTGTTACATGTAGGAGTTTTTTGCTGTCATAAGTGTGAGTTGTGGGTGGCCTTTTAGAATTTTGGCATGGGGGTGTGTGGACATCATGAGGCTTTTTCAGGAGATCATTATAGAGACAGCCTTTAGCTACACTCAAGCTTCATTTTTCATTTACCTCATTTCACTGGTTGCAATGGGTTTAATCATTAAATTTCCAAGAAAGGTGGTTCTGCTTGTTAGCTTTCTGAGAAAACTGAAGAAAATGAACTCACTAGAAACTTACTTGAAACTTTTCTTTCTTCTGCTATGTTTCTCTGTAAAGCAGCTGAGAGCTCCAAACTACTGCTTCTTACAACCATTCCAATAAGAGAATTAATCAAAAGCAAAAAGAGCAGTGTACAGCACTATTTTATCTCTCAAAAATGAAAACAAAATAAAGTAAACATAAACTCATTTTAAAACATATTAAAGGTATTTAAACACAGTAAACCTCTTAGATTTACTTGCTGCTAACATGTACGTGTCCAACAAGATGGGCCTGGAAAATTTATGTATTATTTGAAAACTTTAGGTTAAAGCTCTACTATTTTGGAGTTCTTATTAAGTTACATTTATTTGCTGAAGACTTTTCAAGGGCATTGACAAATATACTTCCTTTGTGCACAGTGTGAAAAATACGATTCAGCTGCTATTGTACAACAGAAGGTAAAATAAAATCAAGTAAAGCAAAACAAAGTAAAATAAAATGGAGAGGGATTTATGCTTTGTTTTGTTGGGGGTTTTTTGTTGTTTGTTTTTTTTTTTTTTGTGATAATTGTATAAAGATGCTGTCTAAAAAATGGTCATGCATTTTCTTAATTGTGTAGGACTTACTGGTCTTACTGTACATGTACTCACACATTCATTTAAACAGAGACTTTCTACTCGATTTCTCAATTCAAAAAATACAGTAAACACCACCAGAGGCCTGACAAGTTATTTAAAGGGAGATTGATCACCTAACACCACACAGACATATCCTGGATTAGGTGGAGTGCTAGACGAACAGTGGATAGAGGCCACAAAATGAAGCAGAGAGCAGCCTAAAGAATGATATCTAATAAAAGTTAAATTAAATAAAAGGAGAGAAATCCAGACATGAAAAGCAAATGGAAGCCCTTCCTGAGAGTTTTCACAACTGAGAATTACATTGGTATCTGTATCTAAGTTTTCAATATGTTCATAAATTTAAAATATTCTAGTTGAAGATAAATATCTATGGAAAGAATAGGTATTTATACTGATTACCTGTTAAGCTTTGAACTAAGACAGTCAGCACTTTAATGTTCTAAATTATCAGAAAATTTCTTCGATTCACTAAGAATTTCACATTGAAATGTTCTCTGATGTTACCTGCCTATGTTTACATTGACTCTAACAACACTAGCAGCTGTCCCCAAGTGCACCTTGTGTAGGTTTGATACAGTACCAGTCATGGCAAGTCCTCCCACTCATTGCACAGGTTTTGGATTATGGTTCTTATGCACTGAATATTTTCTCATTTTCTTTCATTTTCTGTTGAATGCATTTTTCGTTTAATAGATTTGCGACATGCTCCATCTTTCCTGCTTTTTAGAGCTTCTATTTGACTTTAAGTAGGATTTTCTGTAACCATTATCACAGCCTAAGTAACTATGGGGAGATGAAATGGACACTATGATGCAAAAACATTTGTACAAGATACGTGCAAAGCCAAAAATTACACAGATTTGTCATTCTGCAAAAGAGATGATGCAGTGCAGAAGAGTCAGTCAGGCAAGATTAGTAGTAGCCAATCTATGCTGTGCGATGCAATGGCTTGGCATGATAGCCCTGAGCCATCTCTAAATGGACTACTCTGTCTTCATGGCAGAAGGCAGTGAAAAATGAAGGTAACTGGAGTTCCAGTGCAGGACGTAGTCCTCATGATTTCCTCTTCCATGTTGTTATTGCCTTTGGCTAAACAGTGGTAAAAGTCTTCTCAGCTTGAGAGATCGGTACCTCTGCTGGAAAATTGAATTGCAAGGTTGCAAGGCAACACATTCATGTTGGCATGACTGCTATTAAAAGAAAATACTTTACACAAAGATAATTGTTAATGGAAAATCAACTGATGAGATCTACAACCAGGAGAATTGATGTCTTCTGAGGGAATCAAATAAAGAAAACATGCAGTCATCTAGGAAACCTCTACAAACTTACAATTATGCAGCAGATGATGAGAGAAATGCAACTGAGGAATCATAAACTAGGTCAGCTTTGCTTTGCATCAGGTTATCTGCTGACATGATTTTTATTTTTTCACTTATTCACAATGAATTTGAAATTAGGCTGAAAGCTTGATTGCTATAATATTTTTCTTAAATATTCATTCAGAAATTCCCTAAACACTTCAGGAAGCAAGTCTTCAAAAGTTTTTAAAACCAGTGCCCATGTTCATCACCAGACAGTTCAGGAAACAACTAAGCAGAGGATTCACTCTAGTTTTTTAGACACCTTTTTTCATGCCTGCATTGCACTTCACTTTGTATCATAGGCAGATTTCTAAACTAAGCCTGTACCAGAAACCTATCTCTTTTCTCAGAAATCTAACTAGAATTTGATGAAGTTTCTGGACTGAAATATTGATTGTATACTGTTTTGGAGCTACTGGTCTACTTGATCAGTGTATTTGCATAAATAAAGCAGCATATATTTAAAATATTTCATTATATTTAATTTTGTTTCCATTAGGCAGTCCTATGAGATCCCATAGTTCTGTTGCATTCACTAACTTGCTTTTAATAAAAAATTATTGCTTTGGACAAAAGAGGGATGGTTACAATGTGCCATATCATTGTAAACAATTAACTGGATGATTTTTCAGTAGACAAATGTCAGCAGTGGGATAGTTCTGAATAGGACAAAAGTAAGAACTTCATATTTACAAACAAAAAAAGGAGAATTTCCAAGAAAAGTGTGTATCTACATACATAGCACTGGAGTGTTTAAGTATAACCATTTAATATGGGAAAAATATAAGCCTTTTGTTTTTTTTATTTCATCTTGAATACTTTTCTTTAAAATAATAAATCTGGGAAATCTCCATCATTTTAAAAAGAAATATTGTCATTTACAAGATAATGGAATTATTTTTAAGCTGGAAAAGTACATTTTCTTTCTTCATTTATAAGCAGATACTGATCCTGTGTCAATGAGGGCAAGGGAAATGTTGTTCATATAAAACTAAGCTTTATTTTTCCATTTGGAAGTTGGGTTACAAACATGGGTGACTGATATTCTGTGCAGGGGAATGGACTTATCCTGTTCTTAACACAGACAAAATTAACAGGCTGGCACCTTAATTATGTCACAATGTCCTTCTCTTACTTGATGTCATGCCAGGTTACAGACATTGAACTCCCCTGATTTGTTGGACACAAAAACTTGCTGTACACCTAGTTGAAAAGAAAACTTCAAGCTGGCACTTGTCCATGTCTTGAACCTCACTTACCACCGTTCATTTGACAGAGTTAGCTTGTTAGTTAAACTACACAGAACTTTCCACCAGTGTCAAATGCACTAAGCTGTTACTGTACCCTGTGACTTCAGTCAGCATTTACTGGCAAGGCACAGTAACACTTACTGATTTATCACTGAGCCAATACAACTGTCATTGAAAAGTTTGTTTCTTTTTTGGTTTTTTTTCATCACCTTTCCTTACCTGCTAGAACAGGTATTTTTTACCTCTTATCAAAGGATATAAAGACAAGAATAAAAACCAATATTGAACTCCAAGATATCATTCAAGATACCAGACATTTTGGGGCTTTAAAAATCTAAACTGCACATACATATAACCTCAGAAGAAATTGCCATCCAGGGACTGGTGGAAAGGAAAAGAAGGTACTGATCTTGCCTGCAAATAAGTGAAATAACCCAGACAGCCATGACTAATCTTGAGATAAAACAGTCATTCAATTAAAAGATTTAAGGAAGGAAAACTCCTTCATATCCTGTACCTGGTCCAAATATTTTCTGTCTCTCATGCTCCCCTTGAGATTTCCCTTGTCTAGGAGCCCTTCCAAAGCAGTCTACTCCTTGTTAAAACACAAAAACATGTTATTCCCAAAGCAACAGAGAGAATCTTTCTGCATTCCTAGCATGGTTAATAAGCAATGTGACCCAGCAACCAGACAGGAATTGCACCAGAGATCATAACAATAAGGATTCTTCCACCTTCAGGCTTTGAGAATCTTCTAAGTCTAATAGAAAGTAAATAAATAAAAATTTGAATTCTACAGTAGAAGTCAGTAATTTTGACATAAAAGCGCTTTCAGTAGGGCTTTATAATGCATGCTCTGTACAGTTTCAAGAAAGCAGACCACCACCACTAAGCTGCTCTTTCAAACAGCAAGTACATTTGTTTTTCTACAACCACAGGGCAAGATTTATCAGTTAATACTTTTACTTGAGCCTAATACTAGAGAACAAAAAGAAAAATAAAAGAAGAAAAGCAGGGAAAACATAAAAGGGTATGTTATTAAATTCATTAAATTCCTATTTATTTTTATAAACCATGTTAAATGTCTTAAATGTTGAAATTGTGTCAGTGTGTGGATGCAGAAAAAACCTAAAAAATACAGTAGTGGAGAGCTTCAAATACAGTAGTGGATAGCTTCAATAACAGTTTCAAAAGGACCAGCCGTCTCACTGTAACTCTCACATTCTTCAACTACTTGTGTAAGTCTGGATGTGTCTGGGGAGATAATATAAATAGATGCCAAGCCCTAAAGTCTCTGGCTGACTGACATTTTGGCAGTTACCAGTAGATGGCTGCAATTTCTAGTTGCTGAAATGGCTCACTTAGAACTATTCTGTTCCAAACAGCTGCTGGAAATGAACCAACCTCTAGCTGTACCTTGAAGGCTGCTGTTGCTGGGCTTGTCCTGCCTATGCAACAGAAGAATACGTACCTGAAAAAAACAGAAGTTTGTAGACTACATCCATGGTGTTCAGTACCTGTAGTATTGAGTAGATGTTCACAGTTTCTGGCTCTCAAAGGCTGCTCTTATTCTCTTCTTCTGTTGGTCATAAAGTCTATTAGGCACATATATAGTTAAAAAAAATCTAAGTGACACACTCAACTGATATCCTCCCTCCACTTCCAAACAATCCCATATGCAGATCTTTTTGTTCCTGAAAAATATGTGCAGAAGTTGATATTGCAGAAGAAAGATGTTTACAATATTTTGTTTAGTTAGAACTAGCTTGCTTTTTTTTCTTTTTAATAGCCACTCTCTTCTGCTGATTTGCTTTGAACCTGACTTTTGAAACAGCTTTTAATCAAGAGACTTTTCTTCTTCTTTTTTTTTTTTTCCCTGGGTCTGAAATTATTGAGGATTGTTTTATTTTAGTAGCATGAACATTTTACAGTATGAATAAAGTCCAATCTTGGCAAATACATTTTTAGAGTGTTTTTACCTTTATTGTTGTCTCTTTCACTTAAACTGCTACAAAGCTGTAAATAATGAATATGAAACACATCAAAGAGCAAACTGTATGTAAGGAGAGAAAAAAAAAAGATGGAGGACAGTTCCAGACCATAAAAAGTAGAATGAAAAAAAAAAAAAAGAATACTAGACAGTGACATAGGAACTTCTTACTTTTTTTGGGAATTTTTTGAATGGAGAGGTCAAAACTCTGAAGGAAATAGTGTTTCAACGCCATAGAGAAAATAGATATTATCCAAAGGAGATCTTAGTAAAGTCCTGTGGGATGCAGATGTAATGTCTATCTGGGACATCATGGCATCACAGACATGTGCTAAGGAACAGAGCTGGACCACATCAGAGCTGGCAGTTACCTTTCAAACTCCTGGAGTGGGGCAGAGAGATTGTAGAGTGAGTGTGAATAAGACCCTGAAAGCTTGCTATTTTGTAAGCTGAAAATCCTCTTCCCACTCCTCTAGCAACAAGTGAACAAACAATCATTTCAGTCTAATTTTCACATAGTGTTTTACAAACACAGTCTTAATTACAGCAAGCTCACATACGTGTTGAAACTCTTGGGAAGGGGATGTCATACTGTCTTCTTGCTTTGTCAGGCTGGGGATCTGGTGAGATGTTAAAATATCACCATGGTGTGAGGATGAATGTTGTTTAGTGAGTACTTTCAGGGATAGTCAACAAGTATATGTCTATCTCCATAGTTTGTGGAACATCAAGAGAACACCTTGGTTTCTATGAGTAATTGACATTTCATAGCTGCTATTCAGTGCTGTTCAGGTAACAGTGGTAGGTAGACCAATGGTAGGTTACAAATTCTTCAGTTTTCTGCAAGGACAATTAAAGATGGATAATGGTAAAATAAATCAGTACAGCAAATTTAATTCTTTTACCAACATACTCTTGAAATAATGTTCAAAAATAAATATAAAGTAAAAATATACATTGCATGCAAAAAATACAAATATTTTTGAAATTGTTTTTATCTTTGTAATCTTTCTGACCTAATTACTCACAGTATTGATTGTGTGTCACTCTCTCATTACAAAGGAGTCAGCTAATCATACACATTTTGAGGAGACAGATATTAATGTAAAAGTATGAAAAAATAAATGGTGTACTGCAACATAAATTACTGGTATGGACACAGGTATCTGTGTATCAAAACTACTGTATCACAAAAAGTGTACTTCCATTTTACCAGTATATCTAGACTCTTCAGAAATTCCTTGTCATAGCTATAAAAGTAAAATATAATTAGCACTGTAATAAAACTGGATTACAGTAAGGAATATATGTGTGTGTGTGTGTGTGTGTGTGTATCTTAAAAGGTGGCGGGTTTTCCTCGTCTGCACCGTGTCAGATAAAATTCTTTGATAAAAGGGTTCTGATGCTAGCAAAATGCCTTTCTTATCTGAGGGAACATGGATTGAGAGCAACTTTTTTAAATACTCATCAGTTCTTAACAGTTTAATATAATTCAGAGTATTGATTTTTATTATTAAACTCTGTTTTAATATTATGCCAGAGATAGAAGCAAGTATCTACAGTATAAAAAACATGTTAAAATGATGGAGTGCCACTGCCTATCACAGATTCAAGGTATCAATTATAACTAAATGAAAAAGAAACAAAAACTAAAAACTAAACACCTGTCTGTAGTAGGTCTTATTATTCAGTGAGAGTTTTTGCTGATGAGAGGTGACAAGGTATAAGAATAAATTAATTTTTATCTGAAAAAGGGAAAGATAAGTCTTTTGAAACCCCTTTGAGGAGAAGCAGTCTCAAAAATAAGAACTTTGTAGGACAAGTAATAGCTCATGAACATAGAATCTCAGCATATTTGCAGTCCCACCTTTTTAGAGTTAATAATAACATTTAAAAAATCTGCTGTACATTCTCACTAACATTAGGACTGACAATATCATCTTAACTTCAATGATAAAAAATAAGTAGCTCTTTTAGGCCAGTAAATTCTCCCATTTTTGATCCCTTGCAGGAAACTAGGAGAGGTATGGACTAAATTTATAAGGCCTCTTAAACTACTAATACATAGTACCATGATGTCAATATGTTTGACTATAACCTGCAGATAATGCCTAAAAATTTCCTGAAGTTTTTTTATAAAATGAAAATTTAAAAAAATCAAATAACCAATATTGACCTTTGATTAACAACAACCTCCAAACCCCAAAAGAGCTCATTGGTTGTGACTTCATGACTTCATTGTCCTCTCTGCTTGACCTGTAATTCTACTCATGAAATCAGAGAAATATATTAGTTTGAGCGGAACCTTCGATTTTGACTTTAGGAGTTGACTTGTGATAAGTCTTGAAAAAAGAAGGGAGTTAACTCTCATTCCTCAAGTATGGCAACATTCAATTTTACTGGTTGTAAATGGGGAAGAGAATACTGGTTGTATGGGGAATAGAATGACTCTGGTTAGGCAGGAGTTAAAGCAAATATTCAGTTTTCTCTTCCTGCTAGAGCTTGTGTCAATGACACGAGGAGCTGTGCAAAACATTTGAATTTTTTTTCCATTTTCCTTTTTTTTAAATCAGAGGTTAAAAAATAATCTGTGAAATTATCTAAAGTTTTCCTTAATTCTGTGAAAGTTTGTTTCTTCCGTAAATGAAATTATTGAAGAAAGGTGATACCCATCCCCCACAATCCCCCAATCCCTTTTCAAACATGCATGTCAGTTATTCTACTAAGTGTGGAAAAAGCAGTCTGAAGCATTGTTAAATGAACTATATGAATCCTTGAAGAGACGCAGTAGGTGGCTGAAGTGAGAATTAAAAATGCCATCTTCTTGAAGCTCACACATTTTTAATATTAGCCTTCAAAGTTAGCAGTGATGGCAAGATCATTCCAGCCTCATGATATAATTAATTGCTGTAATTTCAGACATTTCAAAAATTAACAATGTCATCATGTAATGTCAATGAGAAGGAGTCTGATGGAACTAAAAATTTGTTTTCATATAAGTTTGGAAAGTATTGCTAATGATGAGGGTACAGGTTGACTCTGTTTCTGATTTTAAAAATAAAAAACAAATTATCACTGTTGCTTAAAACTAAGCAACCACACTAACTGCCAGAATACTGATTAATTTAGATAGTCCTCTCACATAGTTCTTCCTCTGCAACTGAACTACCCCAATTTAATACCATCTTGGTTCTCTTAAATCTGCCTACAGATAAAAGCTCCTCTGCTACCTAAGACAATCTGTAACGTTTGCTCACCCTGACACACTACTAAGTAAAATAGTTATTTTGCTGCTCACCAGAAAATTTCAAGCATGCTCTGAATTTCCTCAGTATTCAGCTTGCTTTTTCAAGTTTCCCCTGGAAAACTATTGATCATTAAGTATTTGATACTCGGGGCTTGAAATTAAAACATCATTTTTGTGAGTGTCATAGTATTACTTGGTGAAGGTATGCTATATTTCACATTCTTTGATTTGATGAGCAAATTTATAATTTGGAACCTTCAAGTATATTACAGAGATTCTGAAACTCCAAGAGGAGAAAAGAATGGTTTAAGACTTGTGGAATATTAGTGACTTTCAGAACATTTTAAGGACTTTTCTTTTTGAACAAGTCATGTCTTAGGTGAGGTGTTATTGATAGAGAAAACAGGCAACTGCAAGATTTACAGGTTGGGTGCACAGTAAAAATTTTATTTTCTCTGGTCACAATAATACAAGGTAATTGTGAAGGTAATAGTGGCTTTGAAAAGGTGAGGTCAGATTCTCATCTGGCCCATGTATTTGCCTCTGTGCCAGGGCTAAGCCAGAAGTTTGGGGAATGTTGTGTCAAGTGGTGTCCCATTCCAAGTAAAATATACCAAGTGCCCTGCATTTGCTACTCTGTAACATTCTGTCATCACCGAAGTCATTAACACAAAGTAACACTTGTTTATACACGGCCTTGTTCTGAAGGTCTTAGTCATGTACTGTGATATATTTACTTGCATCTGTGCCAAGGTGTGCAGGAGATGTGGTTTGAGGAATTTGCTCCTCACACACACTTCATAATCACAGCAATGATGGTTGACTCCTGCTGTCTGTAGGCCTGGTGGGTGAACATGGTGAATGCCATAATAGGGAGATGGCAACCTGGAAGGGCTGGAATTAGGGTGCTAGTACCAGCATTTTAAATAAATAAAAGCATAAATACTCCGTAAAGCAGTATTCCTTTCTGTGACCCTCATGGCAGCTCCAGTGTTCGGGCTCCTGACAAATATCTTGTATTAGGAGTGAGTGTGTTTGCTTGCATATGTTCTGGTGCATGTATAACACAAGGAAGATTGAAGAAAATGTGATGAAAAACATGAAATTGTCTCTGCTTTGAAGAATAACCAATGAAATCATCTCTGAGGGCCACTGTGCAGGTACTGTGTACTCATGGTGTACATGCATTTCATGAATCAGCATTTTTTGGTACCTCTGTTCTTCTTGTCAGTCTCATGGTGTAAATAAAAAGTGATCAAACCCTAATTTTTCTCTGGTCTTTCTGAAAATTAATACAGAATATTTGGCTAAACAAGGCTCGGATGATGACATCAATCCTGCTTTGCAATCGCTCTGCCTGGAGGATGTCTCCCCTGAGGTTAATCTGCACTTATCTGAAACACAAGTTTCACTTGTGAACACATCAGGCAGGGCTTTGTGCTGTGCTGATAGATCGGCATGTATAGATTCCATTTCAAAGAACCCCTTATCTGCTCTGATTTATTATTTTGAGTTCTAATAAAGCCTTTCTTCGAAGATAAGATGTCTTTGGTGTCTTCTGGCATATCCACTTAAGGTAAAAAGTCAGGCAGCCCAAGCTCACGGTTCAGGCAAATAAGAAGACTTTTTCAAAAGGAAAAAATAAAAAGCAATCTGCTTCACAAGAACAATCATTTCAACTTTGATTACCTTGATCCTTTTACACTGATAAAGTTCTAAATAATCCTAGATGCTTATGTTAACAGCAATAGGCATGAATATTTTTTTAATACTGATCAGGAAATAAAATGTTTATTTTAAGAAGTGAAACAAACTCCACCATTAATTTATAATAGGTTTTTTACTTTGTTACATCTAAAAAATACTGGTTCGTTCCAGAATTGTTTTGGACTTCTGCTTTGTTTCCAGATACAACTCAAAATTTACAGTTTGAAATATGGCTCCATAGGCCCTGTGATATCTGAAAGACAGGATTTCAGAATCAAAATACCTTGCATTATTTTCTGCAGGAAAATGCATGAAATTTCCTTAAAATCATGTTCAGAATATATCAAGAAGATATTTGGATAAGATTTTAAAATGGCCATATCAGCTTTATATTTTACTAGGAGGTTGAAGTTTTTTTTTCATCTGTAATGGTACATTACACAGAATGTTTGAATTTATCTTGAACTTAAGGAACAATTATCCTTACAAGGAAAACATGCTGTAAAATATTAAAACAAAACCTGAGAAACTGGCTTATTTTAGAATTTATTTTTCTCTAGAAACTAAATTAGAGTTGGTATCTCAGTTTCTTCAAGGGTGAATAGTATGCAATTCTTTTATCATACTTTTTTTCTATTTAACATTTTTGCATTCTGTTTTTTAACGTGATGCAGAAATCTCAAGGAAAGTTGTTTTCTTCAGTTGTAGTCTATAAATTTGTAAATATCACTGCAAATTTTAGAAGTAATAGACTACTAATTCAAAATACTAGAGAACTCTGTATATGGCATTTATCTAAGTTTTGACACCAACTAATTTTCTAAAATTTTCTGTCTAGTAACTGAAGAAACAGTGGGAAATACAGATGCCTACCTCTACTTTGAACACATCTTTTATCATGTGAAGAAAAACTATGTAAAAATAATATATAAAAAGTTATATACAGGAGATATATACAGCAGACATGAGTATCAGACTATTATGCTATTCAGATTATCAGACTTACAGGATCTCTAGAAACTCTCTGGGAGTTTTTACAGTCCAGACAGTTATCAGTCAAATGGAGAATATTTTCCTTTCTGTGCTCCTGGAAAAGGTCTGGTGTCAACCTTTTTTCTGCTGATTTGCTACTTCTCATTCTGCTTTTTTTTTTTTTTTTCTTGGACGTTTACACTCCTTCATGTCAGCATTTTTCTTTCAAGTCCTGAAATACCATGAGTCTAAACAGCTTTACTTCTGCCTGTGTTTTTACATCCTTTGTCTCGCAACGTTTTAGTTTGCATGGTCCATTACAGTTCAACATTTTTTCTCATTGAAGCTAAGCCAAGGTCACACAGCTGGGCTGCACCAAAATGCACAGACAAAGGGAACAGGTAGTTGAACCCCAGCACTGTAGGTCGCACAGAAGGCATATCAGGTCCCAGAGGCTCAAAGGTCCTCACAAAGTGTCTCTTTAACTGATTAAAGAGGAAGGTAAGATCAGGCAATCTCCATCTTCATGGACTTTTGAAATAGATTATATTGAAAGAATAATTCAGGTCTTGATATGACTCCTTTTTTTTTTATTTTCCTATCCATTAAGCCTCATTCAGAGAAATCCACAGGCCTAGGACATGTAGTTTTAACAATGCAAATGAGTATTACAAGAAGTGATGATATGTGCAACAGAAAATTAGAGGAGAAATGATAGATATAGCTCCTAATTAAATTCTAACCCATGCTGTGAAAACATGCTTCCATGTTCTGGGAGAATATGAGGTTTACAAAAGGGTTGCCTTTTCTTGACTTTAGGATGTCATGAGGCATTCTGGCCTATATATGAAGTAGGAAATCCACAGAAATTGTATATAAAATGAAGGAAAATGGGCTTTAGAACTCTTATCTTACTACTAACTTTCCTTATCTCATTAATATAGGACTCAAATCCATTTTCTAATGGTAACATAATTGATTTTGAAGCAATCTGCTGTGTCATTTGGGAAAACAGCTAAGACTTTCCAAATCCTTGTTCAAAGTTCCTTGAATTGACAACATGGTTGGGCTTAATTGAAAGGTCAGATAGAATACTAACAGAGACATACATAATGGAATGCATCAAAAGTACTTTAGTTTGTTTTCTTTCTGACAATCAGCAATTTAAGAACATTTCTTGTGTGTTATTTGGTTTTTTTTTTAGTTTTATACTTTTGAGATAAATAATATTCCTTATTTTGATAACAAATTAGCAAAAAACATTTCAGACACACACACAAAAAAACCCCCAACCAACCTGTTATCCAAAACCAACTATTTTTGTGCTTAAATAACTTCTAGCTTTACTATGTCCTTGCTGAGTAAGTAGTCTTAATGTTCCTCCAGATTTTCATACAATTTGGAGAACTGGGATATTCCTTTAAATATCCCCAAATACTTTTGTTTTATACACAGGCTTAATGGCATTATGCACCAAAAATTTATGCCTGCATTGCATGGACAATACAATGTCTTGTGTTATTTTTATGATTCAAACTCTCTTGATTGGTTGTAACTTGGTTATTCTCAATTAAATATTTTGATATTGCTAATTTCCCAACATTTAGTAGCAGTCACAAGAATTAGTAGTGGGGTGGTTCTTTGCTGTTTCATCCACATGCATTAGAGGAAATTATTCCAAACTTTAATAACTAGGATAATAATGCCATGCTTTAATATAAATAGTAATATTGTTTCTATATTGAAAATGGCATATTTGTAACAGTCACATCAGTTAAAAACTTGCTCTTAGATGATAGAAGAAATGTCTGCAAAGAGGGAGGATGCTTATCTTTTATTACTTTCCATCTTGTTATTGGAAGCTGTCTTTTGTAGAACTTTTTTAGTAATGGGAGCCACATATAATTACATAAAAGATAGACTATTATATTTCAGATAAATATTCTGTCTGATCTGTTTGTTGACCATGGAAAGTAACTGCACTATCAGCACCTCTCTGTATTTAACTACTGAATTCCTTGATCTGTTAGGTCTGTCCTGATATTCTGAGCTCCTGTGGTTTTTACATATATGAACCAGCATAAAGGACAGAAAAGACTACTAAAAACCCTAAAAAATTCTTTGACAGTTTCCATTCCAAGCTTCTATGTGAGTCTTTGTAGTTCTTGCAGGATAAGTTCTGTGAATGAATGTCTTCCTTTGTAAAGCTGTCTCTTTAACACTGAGCTACAGTTATGCCCGCTGTGTTTTCTTGTGGGAATAATCTTTCTCACTTCTTTGTATACTTTACTTTTACACATGGAAATCTTCATGGAAGATGTATTGTTCAGTTTTACCCTAGAAAGACAGATAGCAACAACCATGACTCTCTCCAGACAGCCTTATGTTTAACATTTGGCAAAACTGTATTTTCTCAGTCTTAAAGTTTGAATTGGGAGCCATTAAAAAGAGAATATTTCTAAGCCTTACTTCTGGTAGTATAAGTTAATCAATTGCTATGAATGATAAGGCAAAAAATTCATACAAGAGTGTACTGTATCTTGTTTCATTATTAAAGGTAGGAATCTGAGTTAAGGTATCAGTCTTCCTACACAGTTCAGAGTGCAGCAAATGAGTGACAGAACTAAGAATAAATTAACTGGAAGTATTTCAAGACATAGCATGGTTATGGTGCAGCACAGTATGTGTTTATCTCTGGAGATTCTGAATTCAAGCTTCAAGCATTAACATAAATCTTTTTAATGTTCTTGAATAAAACTTTTGAAGTCCTCTGACTTCCTAACATCTCGCTGGATATATTGTCATTAAGTGTGCCATTATAAATGTGATAGAATAACAGACTTCTCAGAATTTTATTATCTTTTTTCATGGCTCTCAAGGAATAAAGAAAAATCTCATAACTGAAATAGATTTAGAAGACCTTTGAAATATCCCATCAGAGCATAAATAGACTTTATAAGTATTTTAAGTCTATAATATTTATACCTTGTTTAGTTAGAATCTTAGAAAAAATTCATACAAAGAGTTTTGAAGAAAATCTGGCCATTTGATAGACCATTCCAAAAAGTCAAGATAAAAAAGAAAAAAGAATATTAATCAAGATTAATCAATAGCTCAAGTTAAAAAGGGAGAATTTAAACCAAACTGCCCCCCCCACACACACCCCTGCCAGCTAACCAACCAAGAAAAAAAAGCAACCACAAAATCACAATGTTTTTCCTAGGTTTAGAGAACATTATTTGATAACCATCAGTCATGTGGCCTCAACCCATAAAGGGTTTTCTGATGATATCCTCTTCTAAACCACTCACACAACATTTATTCAAATAAAGAGGATGTTCTACTTGGCCAAGTAGGTCCAGAACCCTGAAGAATCTATATACTTATAAATATAAGTTTCCTAGAGTTTGCTCAAAAATTCAGAGTATTTAATGAATCAATTCAGATATGCTATTTTAGGTACTTATAAAAAACTAAAGAAGCACATTGTAACAACTTGTTATGATTGCTCGAGTCATTAATTTCCGATATGTTTAGTAAATTATGAGCACATAGGTATATATCAACATTTCAGGTTTATTTTTTTTAAATTCCCTTAGTTTTCCAAAATTGCTCACATGACGAAAGTTTATTTTGCCTCTCTCAGGGAAGTCCTCCAGAATTAAGTAATATTTTCCCTTTAAAACAATGGAGAGTTCAAAATCACACAAGAAAGTTCCAATAAATCATGTCAGTGAGTGTATGCTATGTTGACATTTTTCTTGTTCTTCCAGGAGGAGCCATCATTCCTCCAAGGGCTTGGTGATGCTTCACAGTACTGCCCTGAGTAGTGAGTGACAAGATATTAAAATCATTCAAAAGAAGGTACTGAAAATTTTGATAAGTCAGACTAGTAATGGACAAAGACCAACTTTAAGTGGCTTATCATGTGTCTCATCATATAGTGTGAAAGCATGTCCTGTACCTGCCAACAGTCACATTTTATTTTGCAGGTAGTGACACTGGATCAGACAGAAAATACCCCTCTGTTGGAACCACTTCTATCCCTTGCAGCACTTCCTTCAAGCAGTCATGAGGAGAGAGGCAAATTCCTCTGAGTGTGAGAGACAGTGCAAAGGTTAGATGAAGGAATGTCTGAATGTAAGTTATGGAGAAGGTGACAATGACAACATTCTGCAAGACTGTAACATTTTTTGTAGACGTCATTTGGAACCAATAGGTGCATTACTCTTGGTACTGTTGTGTTTTGATCTACTTGCCTACTCACATAACTACATTCTATAATTGTCAGGGAGCACTGTTCCCATTTTAAATGCATATATTTATATATTGCTGACAACTTAATGTAAGCAAAACTCACAAAGTCATGTATCCTGACACATCTAAGGCCTCAATCTGACTTTATTTTATTTTTAGCATCCCACAATGGTATGTCATAGATACTCAACACCATGGATTTAACACATAAGTGGTGCTTAGCAGCTTTGCCTCATGCCTAATCTTAGAAAGTGTTTACAGAGTTAACATTCCATCAAAAAAACCCCAAAAAACAGCTTAGGTCTGGACCCATTTGTCCTGCATCTTGCTTAGCTACCATATAATTTCAGTTTTGTACCTTAGCTACCTTAGTTTATTCAGGATGAGACTGTGTTGCGGATAAGTTACTACCTACTTTTTATGTTTTTATTTTACATATCAGGCACACTGCATTTTTCACCAATCATGATACTCTCAGGCGTCACATATAACTAAATGGCTTTCTTTCTTTCTTTTATTTCTCCCTTTCTTTCTTCCTTCCTCTCTCTCTTTCTCTTGATTTTTTTCCATTACTTTTCCTGATTGCATATTCACGGCCCATTTTGTTTGATCATCTGGGTCAGAAGGATGCTGTTTCCAAACCCAATAACTGTTCTGGTCTGAAATTCAGAGGAAGAAAAAGTTATTAGCATTATCGCCCAGATAGCTTACTGGCTGCTCTGAAACATGGATTTAAGTGTTTTCTTTTCCATATGTGTTTTATGCTTTGCAGGTGGTACAGCTAACCTGCTTCCAGTACTTTCAGCAACTAAACTTGCTTAGCATGACATTCCTAGGCTACCTGAAATCTGTGTATTTCACAGATCATACTGGGCACCTGAACATTATATATTTCAGTGCTCAAGTCCCTTTGCAAATGATCCTAATCCATTATTTCCTATAAAATGATCAAACTATCTAGTCACTTTCCTAGTTTATGTGTTAAAATGTGCTTTATGGGAATACTTTGCTATTTTTTTTTCAAATTCAACAAAACAGCAAATTTGCCAGAAGGTTCCTTGTAGCATGTGTAAATAATAAAAAATAGGATTTTTCTGTGGCCCTCATCTGTTAAAGTTACTACTGTTGTGACTGCTTTAATAAAAAATCTATACAATTTACAGATTCTTTCATATGTAACTGCATAGAATATATATCTTACCATTTTAAGTACACCTGTTTTCATTGGTAGGAAATATCCCAATTCAAGGAGCTACAGAAATAATCTACATCTTAATTAAATCAATAAAATTTCCATAGGCATAGATTAATCAACAAATGATATGTTCTAACATGAACATGAAAATTTCCTTTTATTAAGCAAATAATTTTATTCTGACAGAAAAAAAATAATCGCTGACATTTTTACAATACTAGTTATTTTAAAAAGGAAGTAACAGTTTCCCTGCTCCTTAGGTCATTATCAGTATTTCACTTTACAAACCTGCTTTTTGAGAAAGCCAAATTCTGTCATAACTGAGCACCTGAGATTAAGATGCAGAAAAAAGTTATTTTATTTTGCCACATTTAATGCTCATTTTATGTACGTGGCAAGCTTACATTTTGATGATTCTTCTTTAAAATATCCCGAATAAATTTTTGATTTGCTTTAGTTTTTCTGAAAATATAAATCTTTGTCATTTCTATTTTTCTTGCTCCTATCAAATAAGGTGCTTTGCCTCTATAAAATAAGAGCCACCATCTTCCCATTTAAAAATGCTAACAAACCACACAGTTACAATGGAGAAAAGTAGAGTCTATAAGAAGCATCATTCAATATAATTTGCCTATGCCTTAAGTATTTTCCCTTTTTCCATCTGAGTAATGGTGTGGTGTGTTGACCTTGGCTAATCACCAGGTACCCCACCAAGCAGCTCAATCTCTCACCCACTGCAATAAGGCAGAGGAGAAAATATGATGAAAAACTCCTGGGTTGAGGTAAAGATAGGAAGAGATCACTCACTAATTACCATCACAGGCAAAACAGGCTCAGCTTGGAGAAATTATTTGAATTTATTGACAATTAATAGCATATGAGGATAGTGAGAAATAAGAACAGATCTAAAAACACCTTCCCCCTCACACCCATCATCCTGGGCTCAACTGAACTCACAGCTGTTCTACCTCCTTGCTCCAAAGGAAATGGAGAATGAGGGTTACAGTCAGTTCTTAATGGTTTTTGTCTGCTGCCTCTTCATCCTGCCACTCTTTTTCTGCTGCAGAATGGGATCTCCCCCATGGGATACAGTCTTTCATTACTTTCTCCAACATGGGTCCTTCCCACAGGTCTGCAGTCCCTCAGGAACTGGCTGCTCCAGCATGGGACCCCCATGGTATCACAAATCCTGGCAACAAACCTGTTTCAGAGTGGGGTCCTCTCTCCACAGGCTCACGGGTCCCGCAATGAGCCTGCTCCAGCATGGGCTTCCCATGGACTCACAGCCTCATCTCAGGCATCTTCCTTTTCTGGCATGGGGTCCTCCATGGGCTGCAGGTGGATCTGTGCTCCACCCTGCACCTCCACAGGCTGCAGGGTCACAGCTGCCTCAGCATGGTCTGCACCAGGGGCTGCAGGGTTATCTCATCTCCAGCACCTGGAGCACCTCCTCCCTTGGCTTCGCTGACCTTGGTGTCTTCAGGGCTGCTTGTTTTCTATTTTCTCACTTCTCTGTCCTGGCCAGTGTCTCGTGTCTCTGTGGCAGTTTTTACTCTTTCTGAAATATGATATTCCAGATCTGCTACCAATGGGTCTGACTGTCCCAGCTTTGGCCAGAGACAGGTCCATCCTCTGGCTGGTGGAAACAGGCTCTGTCTGACATTGGGCAGATTTTAAGTGCCTTCTAACTGAAACCATTCCTGCAGTACCCCCAATACCAAAACCTTGCTGTGGAATCCCAATACTTAGAGCCAGGATGTGTTTTGGCAGAAGGTGTTTCTCTTGCTTCCTCTGTGAAGCACAACCAAAGCTCAGTTGGTTAGCCAAGCTTTTCTCATGCTTGTACTCCTGCTGAGATATCTCAAAGATGGAAAGATAGCTATAAACCTAAAAGATTCTTTAGAATTCTCCCACTTAAGCAACTAGATTAGGGAAGAAATGGCAGGAGTAGGGTGTTGTTTGGTATTGGCTTGTTGGTTTGTTTTTTTTTTCTTTTGGTTTGTTTTGTAGGGTTTTTAAGGGGCAGGAGAGTGTTTGTTTTTTTGTGGAAAAGGATTATTTTTAATATTATTGCCTCAGTAAACATTCATAGCGTGATAGACCGGCACTGAGTATGTGGCCATGCTATGAGGCTGCAACCTTTCAGCTGAGAACAGTTGCAGGATGTGTCCTAATGTGGACAAAACAGCAAAAGTTCTATGAGTTCCTCAGGTTAAAGAACTCAGTTCAAGTTCTGGATGAACATTCAGCACAGAGCATTCTTCTTTTGTTCGTTGAATGAGTCAGACAAAGGTGGGAATTAAAAATAAAGAAACAGTGAAATATTAAAGCCACAGAGAGAGCTGTAACAAGGGGCTGACAATAGAGCCCAGATGTCAAAGGAGAATATTGGCAAGAGTCAACAAATAAATAAATAAATAAATAAATAAATAGATACAATTATTCTTCAAGCCAAACCATTACATTTACCACGTTTTTTTTTAAATTGTGTCCTATTCAGCTCTTCTTAGGATTCTGACTGCAGTGAATTCTTTGCACATGTAATTAGAGACAGTCTTTTTAAAAGGTAATAGGAAATAAGTATCCAAATTAAAAATAAAAAAAGAAAAAGGTAATAGTACTGTGAAAGCCATTAGAATAACTTAAATTTTAAGTATACAAATTTGATGTGACAAAACCACATCTTTTTCTTTAAAAGGAAAAAATATATTTAGCTTTTATTGTAAGAACAAATTAAATTAAACCACTTTTCTGAGTTCTGGAAAACTTATAAGGCAAAACCCATATTTGCTGTGTTTTATTTGTTTCATGTACCTGTTCTAACAGCTATGGCAAGTGAGAAATTACAGTTTCACTATCTTTTATACTTTTCTAGTGGAACTTGCTGTAAATCAGTGTTTATTTTCAGAAGCAACAATTCTAATAGATTTTGCACAAATCATAGGCTGAAAGAGATAAAGTGACTATATGATGTTTTTACAGTCAAGCCAACCCTCACACTTGTAGAACAAATGGCAAAAACAGCAGCAGCAACAAGGAGAAGGAGAAGGAGAAAGAAGGAGAAGAAATGAGCAGCCTAGAACAGCATAGGCATGATGAATAACAAATTCTGTGCCTTAAGTGTAAAAGAAAGGTCCCAGAGAAATAGCTGTGGCTATATTTATAGCTTGTTCAGTGAGCAGCCCTGAGCAGATTTCCAGGCTCATGGCACTGGTAGTCATTCCTTTCTACATTCACTTTTTATCCTTAAAGGAAAGGCAAGGCAGCTGACAAAGTACCCAGTACAAACAGTAAGGAGACAGATGGAGCTCAAGACTAACCTTGTTCCTTCATTTGTATTTTTAGCTTCACCCTTCCTGCTGAGATGTGATTCTTCTGCCTGAGTAGGGGCGGGTATGTCCCTCAAATCACAGGGAACCTGACTGGCAGAAGAGCAGGACCGTGGGACCTGGCTTTTCATTGCACTATCCAGGCAATTCAATGAGGATGGGTAGATTTTTTAGTGTCACAAAGTCTGAGGAATTGTCCTGTAGCTTTCTTGGGCACCTGGAGCCAAAGTCACTGAAAAGATACTTAGGAATTTTAAATCTACTTTTTAGTAGAGATGTCCCATACTTACCTTACTAATGCAAATACTATGCAGTGCTTCTGACACTACCTGTTAGACCTCTGTTAGACTCTGAGTGCTTTTTTGGGTGATTTAATGGGTGGAAGAACTCCTTCACTGTTTCTTGAGAAAAAGCCCTATTGCATTAGAAGGAAAGAATGTCTATAAATTCTGTTTTAAGGAAAAGTTTTTGAATAAATCTAAAATTAAATTTTAAAAAAGACAAAAGATTAAACAAATAATTATTTCTGGTATCTTGAGTCATCTCAGCAAGCAGTTTTAAAATTAGGATGTGATCTACACTGAGGCTACCAAAAATATTGTTGTGAATAAACATATTCCTTAACAAATTGCACTAATTGTATATGTTTTGAAATCCTGGTGCTGATGGTTTTTCCAACCTAAAATTTCAAATAGAGTACTTGAAAATATTTTAGTGTTCAGCTTTCAAAATCTAGTTTTAGTTGTCAGTAGTATACTTATTACTACAGAGGTGTAATTAAGGATGAAAAAAATCTGAAGTTTGAATGAGTGAAACCATGTTAAAAATTAAGTATATTAATAAAATTAAGTACTTTGAAATTAGAACAGAAAACTCAACTTTTGGGGTTTATTTTAAAGGAAAAAATACAACTTTTCTGTTGAACTCTCGATTTTATATATATATATATGTATATGTATATATATATACATATATATGTATATATATACATGTGTGAGTGTGTGTGTGTGATGAATATAAGACATTGATAAAAAGAAATAAATTTTAATGAAAATAAAAGCAGAAATTTACATTTTGATTTTGACTTAGGAAACTTTTGACCAAGAAGTAATCTTGATAACTGTGAATGAATATGAGAATTATGGTCTGTTGGAGAAAAGAAAACATTTTCACTGACAATTTCAGATAGTTAGTGAGTTCTCAGAATAAATAAGATGGGTAGAATATTTCAGTTCCCTCTTGATCAGTTCCAGAATTTGTATCCACTGTTTGTACTTGTCCAGTTGCTACTTCATAGCAAAGGCAAGAAAGCCCTTGCGTGGTAACCACTGACTGATACAACCTGTACAACTTGCAATGCCTCAATATTCTTCAAAATCTTACAGGTCACACTAAGCAAAGAGTTGAAGCTATATAAGTGACTTTCAGAGAGGCAAAATTTATTCAAGAGGTTCTGTGTTTTGAGAATGAAGGGACATTCTCCTATAGTTATATTTTGCAAAAATTTCCCTGAAAAATCATAGTATTTCTTATAAAATAAACCTCAAAATCAACTTTTTTGTCCTTAAAACCCAATGTATCATATTCCTTCTAAGTTTTTTTGATTTTATTCTGAGAAGAGTCAGCTGAAATTCACAGCCAAGGTACATAAGTTCTTCTTTTACATACTTTGAATTATAGACTGTTCTTAAGGAAATGCTTGCCAGCATTAAAGTTTCCAAGAGCACCCATAAATTTTTCAGCTATAAAGCAAGGAACTTTTCTTCATGACTAGTACAACTTACTATTTTAATATTATCACTTCATATCTGACCTAATTAAATTCCATCATATAATACCTAAGTTATAGCTGTATAGCCCCTCATGTAAAGTGCTAACATAAAATCTATTCTATGAGGTTGATGTTCAGTATTACTGTTGGCTGGAAACTTAAACAGAATGTATTTCAAATAATAATGCTTCAACAGAATAGAAACCTTTTTAGTGTTGATTCTGATGACTATTGCAACACAATCATTCTTACTTCTGAGAAATAACAGGATAAGTCTTTGACAGACCTAATCAGAGACATGAGAGGAAGAGAAGAGAAACAGGTAGGATAAGTAAGACTGTAAGGATGTTTCCTGTTACCAGTGAGGGGAAAAAAAGATTCTTTAACAATGTTTTGGTTTTGTTTTGCTGCTCTTTTTTCTTTTTTTTTTTTTCTTCACAAATTCCTGTAAAAGCTTTTGTCTTCATTCAAAAGAAAAAGAACAAAAATAAATGGCAAAACCATGGAAGTTCGTGACTTTCTGTTAGTTCTATTCACAGCTTTTGTGCAACAAAGATGGTAAGGTCCAGAATTAACAGCTTTCTGTTAAGATGGTAGCTCTGGTTAAAACCAGAGGGTGTCTGAGAGGCATTATGGATACCAATGTTGCTTATATCTTTCAGCAGAAACTTTATAAATCTGCAGCTTTCCTGCTGTCTTGACTATTCTGATACTGGTGACACCTTCAGGACACAACTGAACTCAGACCCTCTTGCTGTTTTACTAGAAACCTTGATACTTAGAAAGTCTTGGGTAAGTCCACTGTTCTTAGGGTTATGAAGCTGCTGCTGCACCAGAAGCCAGTCTGTCCTGGAAGTCCTAATCTGAATGTGAAAATATTTAGGCTTCTCAATACTTTTCCATAATACTTAGCATCATAATTTCTGACTAACCCTGTCTTCTGCAGCTGAACAGCAATTTGCAAGCAAATTAAAGGCAAGTAATGTACCACAACATCGAGTCTTGCATTAAGCCTCACAAAATCCATTTGAACAAATTTTTGCTTGGAATGAAGATGAAATTCAAAAGTAGGATACAAGGATCATTTTTAACTTGTCCCATTATATATAATGTATGCAAGAGAAGATCTTCCTTTTATGAGGTGAAATATGTGTATATTTCTAGCATTAATATTTGGTTTTCTTACTTCTGCACTGACATTCAAGTTCATAATGTATCATTTTAATATTTTTTATTTTATTTACATGTTTGGATAAATAGTGCCTGAAGTAGAAGTACAAAACTAATGTATAATATTTCTCTGGGTAGTCAATAATAATTTCTAAGCTCTTAAATGCCCTGTGGACTATTATCAATATGTAAGAGAACATGAAAGTATCATTTTCTTGCACAAACATTTAAGGCTGCAGATTTGAGGAAAATGTGTTTTTCTGAAAACATATATGCAAAAGTAAATACCCTGAAAATCACTTCAGTACAACATGAACTACAAGCAAAACTACTCTAAATAGGGAAAGTACAATTGAAAATTTTGTTTCAATTAGTAAGAACACTGTTGGGCACTGCACAAAACTTATGATTCACTTCCCTATCTTCTTTTTTTCACATACACATGCACACACAGGCTTACTTCCAGTTTCTTGAGGGTTTCTGGGATAGAGTATATAAAAAGGACAGTTATGTAGTAACATGGATTCTTTCCCAGCCTCTCACAAATTGCAAGTTAGGAATCTCCTGTTTTGACCCTGAGATTGCCTCAGCTGGCCAAAGCATGGTGCTTATGGCACCAAAGTTGTGTGTTCAATCCCTGCACAGGCCTTCTACCTAAGTCCTGGACTTTATGGTTCCCCTCCAACTCAGAATATCCTCTGGATCTGTGAAAATGATGTATTGTTTTACCCAAATTGCCTCAGTGGATTATTTTTAGTAACTTTACTGTTATATTTCAGTTCATATACAATTTAACCATTAAGTTTTGTCTAGCAGCAACTTCCACATCTATGAGAACTTATTTTACTCATTTTGAAACTGCCTTGTTGTCATTGAATTTATTTTTTTGCTGCTTTTGAATGGACAACATGTGCCATCTTGCCTGCAACACACACCAACAATAGCAAAGAAACCCGTTATTTATTCCCTCGGCTGTGTCATTTCCTGTTCCTAATTTAAAGCCTTTTCACTTATCCTGTTTTGCAATAGTGATCATAGGCAAGTGAAACTATGAAAACAGGATAAAGATCCTGCCATGATTAGCCCACTCAAACTTCAGTCTGAAAGAAGTACAATCAATATCTACAACTGTACTAGAGATTTTGATGCCAGACAAAGATAAATTTGCTACATAAAAAATGAATATGAACTATGAACATGAATAGCTGGAAATAAATAAAAAGTTTTCATACCACTACAGCTCTGTGAAATTATCTTCCAACAAGTGCAGACACAAATAACAAACAAACAAATGAAATAACACCTTTTAAAAAAATCAATATTACTGTGAAGGGTAAAAGGTGATGTAGTGCCTAAAGTAGCAAAGGAGTAAAAATATTCTAGCTCTAAATCAAAGTCTTGTAAGTGTTTTAAGCTGGGAACTACTTTGCTGTGTTAATTTGATATAATCTGCATCATTATTGTTATTATTGTTATTGTTATTATTGCTGCTACAAATAACCCAGTGTTAGTCTTCTTTTTTATCACTAAAATTCATGATCCCAGAGGCTACTAGAAGATAAAGTTACATTTGTAGAGATGTTCAAATTAGAACTGCCTGTAAAAGAATTGCTTTGCAAGTAAATGAAAGATTTCACCATTCAGGTATGTTAATTTGGCATTTCTTATGAGCATTAAACTCAACTAAAAAGAAAAACAAAACGGTAAATAAAACAAAGTGATAAAAGGTGTTCTTGAGTTTTATGTAAGACATAAAAAGTATCAAAAAAGTACTAAATGCCTATATTTTAGGCATTTAGTACTCCAATATCCTCAGATTTAGTCCAAACATATTCTTTAATGGTTTTTGTGGCAGGAAAATCAGCTCTGGTTTATAGCCTTTGCTGCCAACTTTGAGCCTGAAGGAAATTTTTACAGCTGAGTTATAAACTCCTAAATATCAGCATTTATAATGGCAAGGTTGACAGACCTTTAATTTCAACACTAGCCAGTGACAGTATAATAATTTGAAAAAGATAATCATTTCACTGAGGTCAAAATCAAGTTTAAAGAATGTGCCTGGATCTTGCTAGCCCACAAGTGCACATATATATCCTTAATTGCAACCTCACCTAATTTAAGGCTGCCTAAAAAAATATAATACTTTGATTTTTTAACTATATCATTATAACCAAATATTTCCATGTCCTGACATTTTCTGGCCAGACTATAGTCAAAATCCTGAATGTGTTTTTTATGTAATCTTGACTGCTTGGTTTTGGATCTCCTGCTATTTATTCTTCTGCTTCCTTTCTGTATAAATAGAGCATATGGTAATTTATTGAGTAATTAAGAGTTATAAAACATGTAAGTCACACACGCATTTAGTCATAAAAACACCCTCTTCTTTACTACATCATGTGGCATAATCTTATTGATGTTACTGCCATTTTTCCTTCTACAGCTCCCACACAACTTTCTAGTTTCCCCCTCATTTCATCACCTCCAGGGTAGTGAGCTTAAAAGCATCTTAGGTAAGGCAATGCCTTGTCTGGCTTTTGGAGAGCTGTAATGCTGTTCTGAATGCTGGCAGAAGTATCAAACATAGATCTTACCTATAACCTCTAGTCCCCTCAGACAGACACACATTCCCCCACCAAAGATTCAAAGAAGCTTTCCTATCTGTCCCTAACCATATGAAACTTTCTTCTCTGCAACAAAATAAAATCTAACACCTCCTTGAGTGTCTCTGTGAATTTTTCCAGGGAATAGATGATATTTTGAGGGATCCCAGTTTACGCATTAGGAGTGACATCTCTGATTATGAACTGCCTTGATGCTACCTGTCTCAGCTATCAAAAGATAAAATGCAAAAGAATCTTTTTTTTTATAAATAACCCAAACACACAAAGAAATTCCATATATTTATAAAAGGCATAAGTGGGTTAATGAAACAATGCTTCTCCTAGTCTACTTACATAAAGATCTTACCAAAAAGATCTTATCCTCTGTGTGTAATCAGTTGCCTTCTTGTACAGAGATTCCTGAACTTTGTAGGTCAAGAGCTCTTCTAGCAAGCCTGAGAGATGGACAGGTCATAATCCAAGGAACTTGAACAATGGAAACTCTTGTCCTTACTGTTAACAGGTTTTTTTCCCTTTTCCCTTCTTTTGGGTTTTGATTTTTCTTATCCTAGATTAGGAATAACTTCTTGTTGTTTATTTGGGGGTTTTGTGAGGTTAATTTTTGTATTTTTTTTTCAGAAGGTGGGCTTTTTTTTTTTTTTTCCTCCCATGGAAACTATCTTTCTTATTCAAATCTTTCTTTAAAGGAAAAGATATTGTATAGTCATGCTAGTTGTGGAAATTTATGACACCTTTCTTAAAAAGTTTTTCAACATTCAAAAAGATCAAAAGATTTTAAAAACCAGGACTACCTGATTTTATAACAATACTAAATCATTCTGTTTTGACAATTGTCGATTTGAAAAAACTAAAGTGTAAAGCAACTTCTTAGACAACTGTATAAATACAGGTGTATTTATTGGTATTTTTTAATGTATTGAGAAGATGCTTTTTGCTGGTTTTTTGGTGTGGGTTTGGTTGTTTTGTTTTGGGTTTCTTTGGGTTGCAATATATGTGGAATGGACATCCAAGGTCTTTATTAACACTAGTTTAGATCAATTAGGATAGATCTAGATTTCAATCAAGCCGGATGGAACCAGAAATAATATACTAGAATTTGCCTATGCTGTCTTACCCCAGTTGTAAGACAATGAGACAGCAAAATAAGAATCTGGACTAGAACAAAACTTAACTGCATATCTCCCCAAATATATTCACTGCTGTGGGTGGATAATGAAAAGTTAGATTCTTTTACTTTGGGGCAGCTAGCTCCAAAGTCTATATGATTTGAGTGAATGTCTAAGGTTTTCAGAAATAAAAACCTAAACAGTTGAAATTGCTGGATCTCTGTAAATTTCTGACACTGTGAAATTTCATTCTTAAGGAATTTTTTTTATGGTTGATTGTTTTTATAATTTTTTTACTCATCCACTCACCTGCCGTTGAGAATTGCAAAAAACTTCAATAAGCCCCAACTCCCCAGGCTTCTCTTATTGTTTTTGTTATTCAAGGTAACTTTAGAAAATTCTGTTGTATAAATAAAACTTAAATGTCAAAGGAGATTATGAAATAGCAATGACAAATATATCAATTGAAAAATTGGGCTCTCAAACAAAAGCTTCTTCTGAATAAACAGGTTAAGGAAATCGGATATGTATACATTTGCCTCAGATTCAGGGGCAGGTTAAAATACACAGTCAAGCTATTTCAACTTTCACCACTTCTATTTTTATACCAGGACTATTTTAAGCATAAAAAAAAAGAAAATAAAAGGAAAAAATCCCCAAACTACCCTCAAAAGATTTTAGGAAGTTTCTATGATATTACAAACTTGTGTGAGCTGTATGCAATCTTCACCCACAGAACAAATATGCCTGCTCAGTCAAGACATATTTTTAAGATAAAAGAATTGTCAGTAGATATTAAAATATAGTTAATGAAACAATTATTCTTACTCATAAACAATTAAGGAAATTTGCTTTTCTTTCACATTTTGAGTACTAGGTTCTCATTTAGAAAATGCTTGTTCTGCAGTTTGCTCTTGTCTTTCCTTCTATCCCTTGCCCATAATTAATTGCATTTTAACAAAAATACCCTAACCAATCAACAAAACAAAACTCCAAAATAATCAGATCAAAATATCTATGTGTTCTTATTTGAATTATTTTTTAAATTAGTTTATTATAATTTCTAGCTGAAAGTTTATCTGTCTAGAAGAATGGAACATGTGGGCTGAATTCTTCCTTATCAAAGTCAACTTTTTCATTACAAACCTATCCAAGAAAGAAAAATTAAAATAAACTACACACATATCTTGTAATTGCTTACACTTATTTTTACCTTTAATTGATGCCATTGGTGTTATTCCATCTCACAAAAATCTTTCATGAAAGTACATGTACTGAAGATAGGATTGGCAAGTGTAAACATGAGAAAACAGAGGTCACTTTGCTTGTCACAGAACATCATTCCTATGTCCCTAGTAGATACTGGGCAATTTCTACTGCTGTCAATTTATTACCTTTCAAGTGTATTAAACATTTAGGAAAGGAAAAAAAATCACAACATTTCTACTGAAAATGGCAACTGCATTAAGTAAAATCCTTCATGACCTTTTTTAACATTTTCCAAAGTACAAGCTTTCTTCTCAATAAGAGAAATGGATATTGACTTTAATCTAAATATGCTTCAAAAAAACTGTTGGCTTGCACTGTCTCTGTGCAACTTGTTCATACCTAAATAGCCTTTTAAACCACCCATAGCATCTCAACTTTGAGCAGATAATCCCCAATTTCTGTCTAAAATTTTATTATTTTCATGCTATTTAACCCAGTTCTTTTGTGGCACATAATACTACATTGGATTCAGTTAATATAACCTAATGGAAATAGAATATTGGTGAATTAATACTCTATTAATAAACAGAAGATGACAAATTGGTTTGGAATGATAAGGGTTATGTCTCTGACATATTCAAGTTCAGACAATCTTCATGTACCTAAAGTGTAATAGTTTCTGTAGTCAATGTCAGGCCAAAGATGACACCTTTGGGCTCCACTTTTTTTGACCACGCACTGTAAACAACGAAGCAGCCTTTGATGGCTTACTTGGTTAGAATAACCGTTTCTGTTTCCAAAGCTGGTCCTGATCCGTAACTAGTTTCTTACTGTTCTCTGGCAGTGTTTAGGGTTGTATACCATGACATGTTAAATAGAAAGGTGAAGACTAGAAATGAAGATACAAATGAAAATCCAGAGTGAGATGTCTAATTATTATGAGATATTTATTATTCAGTGCTTGTAAATTTTGTATTTATATTTGTAAATGGATAAGGATTAGTGCATTCTTTTTACTCAATTGCTCTTTGGATTCTTAATTTGAAGAAGAGATCTTCAGCATCTTTGCTGAGCTCCTTTGATGCCCAGAAATTTGCCCAGGCAACTCTCTCCAAAATAATTCCTGGCCTAGTCTCTTTCCCAGTCTGTACACTGATGCTGTCTGACAAATTGCTAGCTGGCCTAGGACAAAACTGCCAGCAAGCATAATGGACAATTTTAATTCTTGTTTCTTCTTATTTTATGATGTAGATATAGCTTAAGAAAGCTGTCATAGTGTTTTTTCTGTGTAGGGTTACTTCAGACACTTAGGAAAACAGATCTTTCATGTTACACTTTCTGACTATCTTCTAAAAAAACAAGTCTCTGATATTTCAAGACAACACTTCAGTCACATTTATTTGGTAGATTAAATACATGAGAGCTTCTGATTTACTGGTGTTATATTTTAAATTGAGGTCTGCTTTCATGTAAGAGAAAGTAAGCAAAATCACTTCAAACCAGCTAGAAAATAGAGTCTAGTAAGAACTTCTCTTCCTCTTTTTAATTCTTTGATAACAGAGTCAGGGCTGAGCTGTATAGAAAGAACTAATCATAAAGAGTGTGCTGGGAATACTTCCAGAAGTCTTTGTGCCTGTGACCTGCCTCCTATTCAAGCTACATGCAAATCTGCCAGGGACAGCTGAGCTATCGCTGTCACACACACTCAAGAGCTTTGGGACGTGCATCAGGAACACCTGCTGCTGAGGGACTTCCAGTCTTACTGCCCAAGTGCAGGTATGGGAGTGCTCATCCCTTCTCTGCAGCCCAAATATCTGTGAGAGGTCGCATTCTAAGAAAAGCAAACTGGACATTTGTTGTACTTGTTTTTCTCTTTTCTGGACAAAAAAAAAGTGAAAATGACAATTAGGTTCTATTCTGTGGAAAAATAAAATTCATTGCAACTAGAAGTGCAAACAGAGAAGTGTATTTCTTCAAATTTCTTGCAAAATACACTTATCTTTTTTGGTCCATGTTTAAAAATAAATCAATAGTGAGAAAGAATCACTATTTATCTGTTTCACTATAAATCTATCTCTCAATATCACTCTTAAACTTTTACTTACACGAAGGTTTGAAAGTTAGAATTTTCTACAGAAGTCATTATTGAATTATTTGGGCTGTCAGCTACAAGTGCATGTTCACTTGTATTCACATGAATGCTGCTAGAGATTTAGTAACTGGTGATAGCAGAACATCTCCAGTGCCAAAAAAGGAAAGCATTTTCTTTGCCAAAATAAATCAGAAAGGGTCGCGTCTTCCACTTGTGTAAGTTGTTGTAACTCAGTTAAAGTCAATGATCTTCAGCATATTTTACAAGTGTGGGATTTCATCCAGTTTGTTTCTTCATTTCCTTGAAAAAAGGAACCCTTCAAAGTCAGGAAAGAGAACTTTGCAAATAATTGATTAAAAAAACCTCAATAAAAGACATGAAAAATAACTTAGCATTTCCTTTAGTACAAGGCACTTTTACAGCATGTTTGATAGCTAATTGAACATAAAATTTATGTATTAAATTTTATTTAAATCAAACATATATCTTCTTTACTGAATTGTAATGAAAGGAGTGAAGTGCATATTCCAAACAAATATATGGTTACTGTTTCCTAATAAATAAAACATATTTTATACATTATGATTTAGAGACCTAGGGGGTATTTCATTGAGGTTTTGTTCCAAATAACAGACACTCTCTTTTCCTTTCTTTTTTTAAATTTATGTAACATCATATCTGAAAACAATTAGTCAATGAAATATTTTCTGTGAAAGGTAAGTAAATATTGAGCTCAAAGGAATGCCTCCAATGTAGACATTCAGAATCAGATCTTATTTAAGCTCAATGTGGTATTAACATCCCTGTTAGATTCAGTTATAATCATTTATATATGTTATTTGTTGTTCTATATGTTATATAGATATATGTTATATATCTATATGTTATATTTGTTGTTGTTATATATATGTTATATATATATGTTATATTTCTATCTATATATGTTATATATCTATATATTTGTTGTTCTATGTTATATGTTGTTCTATTTATTTATATTTCTAGCTGATCAAAAAATTGATTCATCATTGCACACCAAATTACAGCCAAACACAGGAATTACTTGGGTAAATGTATAATTAATTGAGAATGAACATAAAAGAAAACAGATTCTTTCATCTTTATCTGGGACAATATTGCATGAGTTCATATTTGGACTCTGTCTATTGTAAGAGATCGTAAGCCCTCATGAGATGTGAGAAGTCCAATAGATGCACCTTCCTCACACCTCTACCTTGTTCATTTCACATAACTAATATTTATGCCATTGTAAATTTAGAGCCAGATCTTTATAAAAATCAGGTTTTAAGCTGTTTTTATCAAGATTATGATAAAGCAGTTGTCCTGGAGTGACTTTATGATGCTTGTATCCTCATTCATGTGTTTCTTACTTCACCCAGAAGTAAGTTTTGCACCTTTAAGACTGGTTCCAAGAGTGAATGAATGGGGAGAAAAAGTGTGGAGTTTGTTATCAGAAACTGCACTTGCTCCCCCACATCCTTCTGGCCTGTGTTGTCTGCAGCATGGACAGTGAGAGACAGCTCTCCTTTGCTTTTAGTTAGTTTTTATCTAGCTGAGGCAGAGAAGTTGCCTGGGCTGTGGTTTTTCTTTTTCCTTGGAACTGTTTAAACCTTCTCTGGACTGAACAAGTGGAAGAACACTGGCAGCTCACACCCATGGCCCACTGGGCCGGGCCTGGGCCATGGAATTTCCAGCACTGGAGGGGCTGATAAGACAGCCTCCAAAGGGGGCTTTCTGAGTTTGTCATCTCTTCAGAGTGGCAGAAGGTTTTATTGCTGAATATAGCTCTTTCTTTTCTTTTTTTCCTCTTTTTTCTTTTTTTCCTTTATGCTTTTGTTTGTTTGTTTTGGGGGGTTGTTTTGGTTTGGTTTGGTTTTTTGTCTTTTTTTTTCTTTTTGTTTTGTTTTGTGCTGGTGAATGCTTTGCCTGTTAAATAAACATTTTTTCCCACTTTTCTCCAAAAAAATATTTTCCCGAACCAGCTGGGGGGAGGGGCCACTTGAATCTACTTTCTAGAGGAACCCCTTTAGAGGTTTTCTCACAAATTTGCCCTAAATCAGGACAGCAGTATAAAAAGAGGAAAAAATATTACCTTGTCTAATATGTAGTGGAAATTTATGGAGCCACAATCTGTCTGTAATAAATGTTAATTGATTAGAATTTATATTTTTGGTGTTCTTCCCAGAGACTCCAAGCTATTAATCTGACTTGAACACAGCCAGAATACTGTAACAATTTTTAGTCACTAAAACCCTTAAGGGGAATTCAAATCTGTTGGAATAAATGCAATAGCTTTATCCACCTTGAAGCAGGGAGTAAGGCAAAGAGGAAAAGAGAACAAAACAAAAGAAAACATTAAAAAATATTGTTTATACTCAATGAATTTTAATAAAAGCCTGATGAGAATGTATGTTGTGTACTGTGCTGCTAATCTAGAGCTGGATGCAACATTTCAGTAAAGGGGTGTATATCAAACAAATGGCTACCTGTGGTAATTATTGAACATTTTCCTGTAAGCAGTACTCATATACAGTATTGCAGATTATTTTAAACCCTACTGAGTCAATACCAACTATCCAAATGTTCTCCTTGGTTTGCAGTCTCTAGTAGGCTGGAGATAGCTGAAATAACAATGTGCTTAGCTCTGATCTCATAAATTTCTTTTTTTTACACAGTTGTAGAAGATCATTGCTGATCATGGAATAATCTCAGAGTCATATAGCAGAGTTCTTCCTTCTCAGTTATAATTGTCTCTCTTTCCTCTTTAATGAATTTTAATTGAAGTTATGTATGCTACAGTATCTTTATCTAAACTAACTTTTTATGTCTCCAGGTTCTCAAAGTTTAAGAATGCAAACAAATATTAACACTAATGCATATATACCAGTAGCATTTATCAAAAGGTTTGGGTTGAGTTTTTGTAGCAGTTTGTTTGTTTGTTGGTTTGTTGGTTAGCTTACCTTTTTAAAGTAATATTTTTTATAAAAGTTTCCACTCTGAAACAACATGATCAATTTCATGTGAACATGATCAATCTACTGCCTAGTGAAACAAAATGCTACATTACTTTTACCTTTTTTTTGTTTTGTATATGTGGATTTATTGCAAGTGGCAATAATTTATCTAGCTCAAACAATTTTTAAAAAAATTTAAATGAAATGTACAGCCTGGTCTCCTCCTTTGCTCACAGACTTTCAAACCTGCATTTGATACCAACAATCAGCAAAAAACTGGCTGTCATTACCTGTACAAAAAAATAAGGATGGGTTATTCTTTGCCGTAAACCTATGAAATGGATATAGAAGAAAGAGCACAGATCTAAGAAAGTACTCAGGACTGAGGTGCAGTATCCCAGAGGAAATGGTGATGTGAAGCAGCAGTCCCCAGGCACTTGCTCTGAGATGTTGAGAGGCACTGGCCCCAGCCACAGCAGTCAAGCAACTAAATACTTCCTGTCAAGTGTGAGGTGAGCAAAATATCCCAGAGGGGAAACTGAAAGGAAAAAAAGAAGCTTGTTGGTTTTGTTGGCAGGAATCAGATGAAAAACTAATCTTCTGTTCATCCGTCTGACCACTTTAGCTGGAAAGTAGTGGGAGGTCAATTCACGTCTCATTCTGGAAATGTTCTCATTCATCTCTTTTACATCATGAAAGAATGAGTTATTTTGCTCTCTATGTGCTCTTTGGGGTAGTGGTCAAGGTGAAAAGTAAATTAGGGGGCTGTTGGTGTTGTTCTACTCAATAGAGAGAAATGAGAGAATAACTTGAAGAAGAGACAGAGACAGAAAGAACATGTAATCATGAGCTCAACAAACCAGATAATGAGAGCATTTTCTTTAGAAAAGAATCAGTTTGCATTCCCTGCAATTCAAGTCTGACCCATCACAAATGTTCCCAGGGAAGCAGTGGTGACCAACAGCACCACTGTCACAGTTTGGCGCTGGCACAATGCCAGTGCCCCCAGGAAAACACACTCTCCCCGGTATCTGCTGTGAGATGTGATCAGAAACAGAGCAAAGCAGGCCTCAACTTGGGAACAAAGGAGGAAAAAAACTTTATTAACTTACAACTATATGAACACACACAGCAAAATGGAAAACCTTTCAAAACCGTTTCTCCTCCCCCCATTCAATTTCCCCACAGCATAAAATAAAACCTTAGATTTTCATCCAGTCACCACCCTTCAGATAATTAATTCTCAGTCCATCAAGGAGAGAGGAGTTCCTCTTGTACCACAGGCTTCCCCTGGGAACAGAGTTGAAACCTCTTGCCACTCATGGCACTGCCCGGAGAACATTTGCCTTTGTGACCTCTTCCTTCCATGTCCAGTGCTCTCACCACTGCACATGGACCAGAGCTGCTTCTAGGGGTACCCTTTCAAGGATGCTTTGCCCAGTTCCAAAAAAAAAGTGACAGTCTCTCACTTTCGGGACACCAGTCCCCCCCAAATTCACCCCCTGGGGCTGAGGGGTCTTGAGAACAAAGATCATCCTCTCCACTAAAGATCGAGGGCACCACCACCCTCCTCACCCATCGTCTCTGTTCACATCATTCCTTCACTGCTCGGTCTCTTGGCTCCAAGCCATTGCCTCCCCCTAAATGCAGTCTCTGTATCACAGGAAAAATGGTTCTGCCCATGGCTATACAAGAAAAGTCCAGCCAAAGGCCACTCCATCATCTCCTCCCACCTAGGATTCTTCTCAACTTCTCTCGGTCATCCTTCACTTGTACAACTTTGCATCACACTTGTCCATTTCATCCTATTTCATCCCTATCTCTCTTCTCATTCAGCTCCAGTAGGATCAGCATTTGCAAGGTTTCCATCATCCCAGAAAAGAGTTAAAATCACAGGGTCTGCCTGTCCAGAACTCCCATGCTGACCCTGCCAGGCACTTTCTTGCCACCCCCCCTTCTCCTTCTCGGCCAGGCCAGTGCTATCAAATTTCAAGGTGGCACAGGCACGCTCTCTTTCTCTCGCTCTCTATCCTGGGGTGTGTGTAGGGGGGCTGCCTGATATCTCTCAATGCTCCTCCACCCTTCCATCCTGCAGGGGCCTTCACCTGCCTTCTCTGTCCAAGGGCTCCGGCCTACCTCACCCAGGCCGCGTGGTTTCCCCTCCCCCGCCCAGCCCACAGCTGGGCAGGGGAGGTCTGACCTCTTTCACCGACCAGAACCAAGAGAGAGTTCCCCTGGGAGTCCTCTGCTTTTAACCCCTGTGTTCTCAGAGGCGTATCCATATCCATAGTGGCCACACCAGGTGCCAATATTCACATCTAAGCACCCATTGGTTTCACCACTGCCTCCCAAAAACTCACTTCCTCTTCAAACCATGACAACCACATACCGTCGGTAACTGCCTGAGCTCTCCTCAAAGTTTCAGGAAAGGTATACAGGCTTTCTGCAGCCTACTGTAAGAGTGTAATGAGTCATTTCCTATTAGAAAGCCTAAATGAAGATTACTGAGATTTCATCGCAATATAAGCTTCAAGAAGTATATTGTTCTTATTAAACAGATAAATTGAAAGGGTAGGTGCTGATAGAAAAAATTTGAAAATAAACAGTAGACTGAAAATAAAAACAAATCAAACATATGGATATGTAAGCCTTTAAGTGAGTAGACAAACTTCAAAGTTTTACAACACAGACAGGAATTCTTTTACCTGTTTAACTTGCCAGATAAATTTCAGGTATTGTCTCATACACCACAGACCTGTTGTTTCTGATGTGTGAATGGACTATCTCTGCTTGTAGCACAGTTGTCCTATTATTAGAGATCACATATACCTATGTTTTTCTGAAGAAAATGCTAAATTGTGACAGTATTTATCAACTTTCTTATGATTCCAGTCTAGCAATTAATTATAAAGGCCCATGTTGAACATAGTTAAGCATATTCATGACAATGAAAAAGGTTAAAAACACGTCACAGTGAGGTTGACCATGGAATCATTAAACATGAATCATCCTTGGGTGCCTACTCAAATTTAATTAGTGGGATGTAATTAGCATATAATTATAATATCCAATCTGAAAAATCTTGGCTGCTTTTTGCCATATTCTAGCCAAAATGTGACAGGAAGCACTGCAAGTTGTAAGACTCTCTTCTTTTGGCCAAAGAAAGAATTCAAAAATATGCTTGCTTACATTCTTGGATTTAACGCTTACTGTTTTCATGTCATTATCTGAGGAATCATTGGAGGGTAGCAAGAATCCAAAGTGGCTAAATAAATAACTACGAGAATAATGTTGCAAGTACAGCCCGAGCAACAAGAGTGACATGAAGTCAGGACCACCCTGTAGGTGTCCCCGTGTAGACAAACCCCCGGTGGTGTATGACTGCTTGGCTATGGGAAGCCCTTTCTGTGACAGAAATAGCTTAATGACCGGTGTAAATTATAATAACAATAAAATCAATCCAGGAAGTGCCAAATTATTTAAAACATGAATATGATTTTTTAATGGATTTGGGCAATTTTATCTAATAAACTGACAGTGCTGTTGATTTCTCTCCTTGCTCAGACAGTGTGAAGGAATAAGAAATCACTGAAGGTAGATTAAAAGAAATGGGAAAGGTGAGAAAATAAACAGAGACATGGTGGATAACAACAGAGAAAAAGAAATTACATTAAAAATTACTTGTTTTAGTGTTTCCATTAAACTGGAGCCTTAAAGAGCATAGTTTAATAAATGCTCCCTGCATGATATATAGGAAAACAAAGAAAATCCTACTAAAATGAATACTTAAATTCTAAGATAAGGAAGAATTGTTTACTGGGTTTGGGTGACAAGCTTTTGGCAGCTGGAGAGCCGCAGGGGTGGCTTCTGCAAGTAGCTAATAGAAACTTCCTTCATGTCCTGCAGAGGCAATGCCACCCAGCTCCCAGCTGGATCTGCCATGAGCCAAGGCTAAGCCAGCAGCAGTGGTGATGGCACCTTTGGGACGGCAGATTTCAAAATGGAAAAAACTTATTGTGCAGAAGCAAGTACAGTCAGAGAAGAGATGTGTGAGAATGTATGAGAGAAGCAGCATTGCAGACACCAAGGTCAGTGTAGGAGAAGGAGGGAAGTGCTCCCAATACTGGAGCTGAGATTTCCCTGCAGCCCATGATGCAGCCTGCGGTGAGACAGCAGGTGCCCTTGGAGATCCCCAGGAGAACCAATACACACTTGCAGCCTCTGAAGGACCCCACTCTGGCACAGGTGAATGCCTGAAGGAGGCTGTGACCCTGTGGGAAGCCCATGCTGGGGCAAGGTCCTTGAAGGACCAGTGGACATGTTGAGAAAGAAGCCTATTCCCAAGGAGGTTTGCTGGTTTGCTGGCAGGACGTGTGGTTGTGTGGGGAATCCACACTGAAGCAGTCTTAAGGACTGCTTCCCATGGAAGGGACCCACACTGTGACAGCTCATGAAGAAAACTACAACCCAGGGGAAGGACTGACTTTGGAAAGGTCTGTAGAGGACTGTCTCCTATAGGAGAGGCTCCATACCAGAGCAAGGGAAGGATGTAAGGGGTTCTCTTTCTGAGGAGGAAGAAGGGACAGAGACAACATGATCTCCCTCACTTTTTCTGATGAAGGGTCAAGAGAAGGGGGTTGAGGGTTGAGAATCAGGAATAAAACTAAGTTGGGAAAATAGAAAGGGTAGGCAGAAGGTGTTTTCAAAAGTTGGGTTTACTTCTCATTATCCTACTCTAATTTGAATAACTATAAAATTAAAATAATTTATTAAATTTGAGTCTGTTTTGTCTGTGACAGTAACTGGTAAGTGATCTCTCCCTGTCCTTATCCCAACCCACATGTCTTTTGTTATGTTTTCTCTCCCATGTCCAGTTGAGGAGGGGAGGGATATGTCCAAAGGTGGCTTTGGTGGGCACCTGGTGTCCAGCCATGTAAAACTACTTTAATCACCATTGAATTCACGTGAAAATGAAAATATTTCCCCACAAACCTTCAATTTACTGTATGATTGCTTAGTTCACCATTCCTGGAATCTGGTTTAGGGCTTTGATGTTGAGTTCTCATTGCTGATGGATTGAGGAGTTCATCTGTTTATTTGTTTTTGGGGGATAGCTGATTTTGTTATTTGATTTTTGTTACAAGTAGCAACACTGAAAAAAATGTGACATTACAATAACAACATTTAGGTTTAAACAATGAAGTTACAGTGAAGTCAACATCATGCATACTTTATACTTTATATAAGTTATAAATTTTAAATGGTGTAATTTGGGAAAATGATTTCTTTTATTCATAAATGTATGAACCAGCATAAAACTGAAGTTTATACACCAATAGCTTAGGTTACCTGTTTCTGAATGAAAGAGAATTCTTCTGTTAAAGGAGATTTAACAGAATTAGGACCAAGTCTCATGTAGTCTTTCATCAATTGCAATCATAGTATAAAAAATATATTCCTATTTGCTTATAAGTTATAGAATACTACTAAGTAATTTTTTGAGGCAGTATAAATATGTGTGTTTTGTATGTTTTGTATTTTCCAATGAAAATGAAGGACACTTGTTATGAAGAAGGGAGCCACAATGAGCCACTTCTTTGTTATATTTTAAATTGATTATATTTAACTACATTTAATTTGCATAGTTAAAACACTTTTGCTTATTATGATAATGAATAACAAAAGACTGTGTAACATACTTCAATTGTATTATGTACATGCAATTAAATCAACCTTTAGTTGAGTATTTAAATTCAGATTAAAGCTATTTATTTTCACAAGGAATAGTTGTCTGTCTGTCTGCTACTAAGCTTTGCAAGCCATGAAAATTTTAGAAAACTGTGTTTCTGTGTTTTCCAAATTTGTTTTTTGATTGCTCCTTTTTTCTTTTTTTTTCAGCTGATATCTTCCTGAATTACCAAGAAGGTACAAAATAAATAGCTCTGTGTACATCTTTAAGATTATTAGTCATGACCAACTGTTCTATATGCTGAAAGCTCACTCAGAAGTAGACGTAAGGAACAGAACAAAAGGCATCAGAAAAAGCATGATGCTGTTAAAGATATAGTATGGGTCCTATTAATGATACATAACTATTTTTTATGTAAACATATGGTTGTAAAGGTCTAATTTGAGAAAACTCTCATGTGGTACATGGAAAATTAAGAAAATTATTTTCCTCCATTCACCATATCCCTGTGGATTAGAAAATATTTATTTGTTTTACTTTGTTTACTGGAACGTCTATTCATATGTAGGAACTGCCATGGCCTTTGAGGCCTAAAAGACTATGCAAACCAGAACAGTGGAAGCACAATTTTATTGTAATTTTAAGATTTATTGAAATGCTAGTACTCTGTGTTTTACTGACAATCCAGTGACAAAAATAACTCTTCTCTTAGTTCTCTGTCCAGTGCTTCCATTGCAAATCTGAGTGTGCCAGACTTGAAAGTCATTTTGGACATGCCTTAACAGCTTGATGAAAATTCTGTTGTAATTTTTTTCAGGCATGGCCAAATTAAGTCTGTGGTGGTTCCTCTCCAAAAGTGCATAGAGGGACAAGCCTGATGGTTACAGACGCTGAGAGGAGAAAGTTGCTGTGGTCTGAGCCATAGACAGCTTATGTAACCATCCAGCTTCTGTCAGTGTGCTTTGTTGATGCCCAGATATATCTGTGTCTGCAGCAAAGGGCAATGTTAGAGGTACCAGGGAAATCATATGGTACTTTTCATGTGGACAGCTGTCCCTGAAAGACTCACAGTGAGAATAAATTAAGAGTCTGTGGCTAAACAGGAAACCTGTCCATGACTAAATGAGGAAACTAGCAGCTTAGAGGCAATCCATCATGGACCTGATTGCTTTCTAGCATGAAGATTTTGTTTAGTATTTTTTGAAATAATGTAAAGGCCTTTTCTGAAAAAGTGTAGCATTCTCTATGACTACTCTTCTGCATATGTAAGTTTGAACAGCTCAAAAATGTCTTCCTTTGATTTAGTAGAGAATGTGCCTGTGTAGTTTGTTTCTTGTGAATCTCAATTAATCTTGTAGATTTTTTTCAGTTTTTCCTCAGGCTTTGGTGCAAATGATAAATAAATAGCAGCTTTCCAATTACACAGATTAGATATGCTCTGATATAATAGCAATAGCCTGGAAAATAATTTGATTAGCATTACATAATATCAGTATATTTAAGTAGTACAGTTCCAATCTCCTGTGATTTTTCGTTTTTAATGTTCTGCCAAAATAATTCTGTCAGCATGAAAATACTTCTCCATTCAACAAATGTTTCTCTGCATTGTCCAAAATGAGCAGCTAATAAATAGAACTTCACATCAGCATGAACCAGCCATAACCCAAGCTGCTGTGAGCTGTTTGTTAATGCCACAGGGCCTGAAGGAGAATTAAGAAGCCCTGACATGATTCTTCTTTGAGGACTTAAACACCAATTTTTCTCACAGAATGCCTTTGGACCCTGTCAGAGACAGTCATTCAGTTCCTTGACCTCTTTGGAGAGTTAAATCTGAAGACAAATTTCAACAATGCCACCATCTCTATCTTCCTGCCAGCACAGAAAATCACCTCAGCTCTGAAATCCAGACTAAGGTCAAAAGAGAAGAAAGTACTAAACTTTGTCTTTGGGCAATTCAGGTGTAATTTCCTTCAGCTACAATATCAACCATGCTGCATTTTCTCAGGGTGACACTATAGATCTGATCTACAGATTTTGAGATCTATAAATTTCTGAGGACAATTATACAGATCTACTGTGCTCAGTATTCAGTTATAGCTATGTTTTGAGTCTTGCGATACTCCATACACTCAAATCACCTGAACAGGAGTCAGCTTAACATAGAGTTTTGAGGAAAACTGGGGAATAAGAATTATCTGCTAAGACTCCTCTTGCTCTGTGATTCCCCATCTTGAAGTAACCTTTAGAGATGCATTCATGATCTAGCTCTCTCTTAAAAATTATGTCTCGGGATAGACAGAGTAAAAACAGGCTCCTTCCTAGTCCTGAAGACCTGAAAGTATTTTGTCTACACTCACTCTTAACTGCATTATTGAATCTGAACTTTTTAAAGAATGAGAAGGCAGTGATGACAACATGGCATTTTATCTCTCTTAGAAAATACTGTTATGAAATAAATACCTTAAATTTATTTTCATATTATGAGCATGCATCTCCAAAATATTCAGGTTTTTCCTGAATTGTTAGGCACATTGAAAGTCTAAAAGAGAGAAGTTACATGAGAATCAGCAGTAATAACAGATTCCTATTAAAAAGATGTACATAGAAAAGGAAGCTAACTTTCGGAGAAGAATAATGCTAGTAATTCAAAAGATTAAAAGAGAGATTTAAGCCAGAATTAGTGCTGAACAGAAAGGCTTTCCAAAGGTGACTTCATAGTTTGCAAGAAGCTCTATCATTTCAATTAGATATTGAGACTTGCTATTAAGACTCATTAATATGTTTGTAAAGGCCATGTCTAAAGGTGTACTGTAGCCTTTGAAATTTATAAGGATACTAAGAAAAGACAGACACATATCTGATATTATTGGACAGAAAGAGAAATTTCAATATGCATTTCAGGACTCCTAGCGAAATCCTTAACCACTGTAAATCTAAACCACATGGTATAAACTTGTTCCATTTAAGCAAGTTATAAAAAAATCTATAACTTCATATATTATTAAACAAAAACAGGCAGCAAGATAAAAATCATGTAAAACATGGGCATGAATTCATCCCTTTCTTATTCCAGACTATATGGCTGTTTGAAATGAGAATTTTCTCTTTTACTGCACTTATGTTAGGCTGTTAGTTTTAAACACCTCACTTCCAGTTGCTGCAGTATCTTGCTTAAAGTTGTTTCCCACTTAATGACAATCTAGTCAAATGATTTCGACATGTATAGCTCATTAGTGCTTTGGAACAGGGACCATTATTTTTCATTTTCATAAAATGCGTTCCTAATAGTCTATATGATATTCAAAGGTCCACATGAGTCTTCAAACATCTGTATGCTGCATTTGAAAATCAAAAAAAAAAATTTTGGTGACATAAAATTTGACCGTTTGAAAACAGTGTCTGTTTCCACTTCTACCCTAGTCTGGTGATTCTTCATCTTTCATCTAACTGAAGTCTTACATGCACATCTGAAAGGGGTCTTGGAGGGGTGAATCTGAGAACATCCCAGGTGTACCCAAATATTTGAGATACACATCCTTCTAGAAATGTGCAATGGTGATCCCAGAGTGATTCTGGGAGATCTCATCTGTGAAGAAGGGGATAGTTCATTAAGGAAGAATGTAGATCTTCCCCACAACCTCTCAATTCTCACATACTGAGAGTTCTCACAACTTCAGATTTATAGAGCAATCACCAGTGTATTTTGGTCTTTCGATTCAAATCAACCATGTGTCTTTTACATGGGTAAGTACTTCCAAAAGTACCTAAGTAGTGGAGTTTAGAAGGGAGCCACTCTTCCTCTGTTTTGGAACTCATTTGACTGATAATCAAGGCCATCAATCCTTATTTACAGCTCACAGTTCCTAGTACTGAGCAAACTTTATTGTTTCACTCTTGCACTTTTGGATCTGCCCACCTGGTGGAGGCAAGGCTGTGGGTTCTACCTAACAGTATGTTTATATGGGGTTTGGCCTAGATGGAGCATATGTGTAGGCATCAAACCACCTGATCAGCTCTACTTCCTGTGTTTCCTTTCCACCATGGAGAGGTTTGGGATGTGCACCTAATCTACTCCAGGCAAAAATGGGTGTATGTTTTTGAGGACTGGTTGGACTAGAAAAATAGTGAGGACGCTCTGGATGTGGGGTCCTCCGCAGTTGTTATTTTTCTCTATAATCCACTCAATTTGTTTATATTTTCTTTTTTTATATGATTTTCTTTTTTTTTTTCTTTTTTGTAGTAACAATCTGTAGCATCTTTATTAGTCTATCTTGGCTTTTTTTTTTTTTTTTGGCAAAATCAGTGTTATTTACAGCAGAGCAGTGAACCTTCCCCATGTTTTGTCCCCTTAGACCTTCCCCCATATGTCAAAATTCCTATTTCTGATTAGCCAAAAGAAGGGTTGAGTTTCAAATCTGGTACCCCAGAGGACTACCAGGGATCAGCTGACATTTTTGAGAATATTATAGGAAGTAGATGACCTCCCTTTTTTCAGTCTTCAAGTGCACACAACTAGAAAGAAAACCAACAAAAACAAATTTCAAAATGTTCAAAGTGACTCTACTTGGAGTTTAGTAGTCCACACCTTTGGCTTTTTGTGCCTTGTTCATATTGGTCTCTGTCTTCTCATAAGCCAAATTAAGACACTAATTGAGTAATTCTAAACTTGCTATTTTGTTGCCTATTTCATTGTTGTTATTACTGGTCTTTGGGTCTACAGTGTGTTTTGAAGGAAAAAGCAGATGTCTTTTTGCCAGCATTAATACACTTCTGAAGAAATCTCATAAGAAACAAGTTTTTTAGTCAGCCTCAACAGAGAAGCATAGCTAGAAGAATGGTACATCAGTATACTTGTACTCAGAAGAAGAAATGAAGTATTGTATAAATCTAGGGCACATTTTCAGCTGTAATTTTAATTTTTTGTTTTGCCAGATTGTTTACTGAAATAGCCCTATTTTCCAGTTTTAAAATGGTATTTTAAGGTAGAGCAGAGCTAGTGAAAAATGCCCAGAGAAACCAATGATAACAATAAATGGAAATACGTGGGAGTGCTCATAGATGTTTAACTATCTCTATGCTCATGTTTGCCCTTTTTTTCTCTTGGCAAAATTTAATTTCAATACATTCAAAATTCCTCTACAAATTAGTAAACAGCAAGAGCCATAATGGCAATAATTCTTTTAAATGCAGATCAAAAATTAATAAGTATGAGTGACAAATTTAAAGACTTGAATACACTGGCTGTTGTGGCCCAATTTCACACTTGTATACGACAAGCAAAAACCATTAAATGAAAGCCTAAGTGTGATAAGTTGACCAATTAATATGCTTTGTGATTTTATTTTTATTGTTTAGTTGGACATCTATATCAAAATATGCTTTGGTAAATATATAGTATTATTTTCCCCTATTATTTTTTTAGAAAGTATTATTACTGGGGAGTAATCAGTGGCAAATAAGCAAAAGATCACTAAAGGAAATTGTGCATAATTTGAAACTATGTTTCTCTAAGTGACATAATTCTGTTCCTTTTTCTTCTGCTTTCTTTGTTATACAATGTTGGAACAAGATAAATCTTACTAGTGAATTGTATTGTTATTAGTGTTATTCCAGGTAGTAAACAAAGTCCTCCACACACAAACAATAAAGAATAGCTGACATTGATAACATTCACTGCTAACTGTAACATTTAGAAAAATATTTCTTTTTCTTTTGTTTCTTTGCCCTGTTTTTTGCTATTTCTCTCACATCCCTAGCTCTGACCTGATTGCCACTGTAAAAAAAGCAATTAGGTCCCAATTAGTCCGCTGTTAGTTGTTGAAGTTCACATCTTTTAAAATAAAACTTGCAAGAAAAATTGGCCATAGTTTTGCCTAATAAATGATTTCCTCTTAAATGAAAAAGACTCCTGCATGGATCAAGGGTTTTGTGAGACTTTCAAATCAATTTTCAGTGTTTGTTTGCTCTAACTACAAAACTGTTTAATGTCTTTTGTTTATCCACATGTAGCTGAGAAAAGGCTTTTCTCGAGTTCAGTGGTACTATTTCCAGTACAATCTGTATTCCCTGCAATTTTTCTGCCAGGTTTCCCTCTAGGTAGGCAGTATTCATTTTCTACTTGATCCATCTCTACTAAGGATGTGTTTACTTCAATGTAATAAAACCTTGGACAACAAAAGTACTAATCTTGACCCCAACCATGTTAGTAACAGAAGGTTATTTTCCGAGTGCAGGGTAAAGCCAGGACTTAAGGACTCCCGTGGACATTGAGTGTCCACACATTTGCAAAAAAACCCCTCTAAATTTATACTCTTCTATAGTTTCCCAGTGAACTGATCAGTCAAAAGTTAGTGCTTGTATGACTGAGTTCAATAAAATCAGGTGAAAGCTGGTAGACCTTGGATTAATGTAAGCCTAAAGCTGAGGAAAAAAACCCGACAAAAAAATCCTCCAACCAAACAAAGAAAGCCAATGAACCAACCCACAGAAAATCCCCACAAGAACAAAACCAAACCCAAAACCCCCTCGAAAAACAAATAACAAATAAATCACAAAAAACCAAATCCAAACCAAACAAAAAATCAAAAAACCCCTAAATACCCCAAAAACACAACCAAAAAAACCCACCCAACCAAAAAAAAACCCCAAAAAATAAACCACAAACAAGTAAACCCACCAAAGACACTCCCAAACTTCCAGGGTTGAAAAATTATATGAAACAAAACTGAAATATATAATTTTATCAAAACTTACAAGTCTGTATAGAACCCTAGTGAATATTAAGCAGCTCTAGCACTCCCAACTTGCAAATGCCTAAAAGATTCTTTCGTCTTCTTCCTCTGTGACAAAAGAATTCACTTCACAGCTGTGGTCTATTTCCTTAGAGACCGTGCTAACATTTGGGACACTATAAACCTCTGATGATAACACACCCGTTATCATAACTATAATAGTGTGAATGGTCCAACTATAATAGAGCAAATGACCTGACAGCTCCTACCCACTGAGCACTGCTGCCCATCACCACTTCACCAGCAGCAGACCAAAGGACAAGAAAATTCTCATTCTGCATACGGTGCCCCTTGGGAAAAGCACAGTCCTATTAATTTACTGATGGCAGTGAGAGAACAGTTGTCAAAGTGCCTGGAAGCAGACCAGCAGACTGTTGACTTAATTAAGCCAGACAACAGAGCCAACATTTTAAAGCTGTGAAAGATGGCAATTTTTCACACTTCACCTTCCCTCATATTTTTGTCCTGATAGCCAGACTTACACCATTCAAGTAATTGAAAATATTAAATACAGAAATTATCACTGTGTCTCTTCCAAATATAAAACAAAATAAACCCTCACAGGCACAATTAGGTCAATAAAGAGAAATTTTATGTTAGAATTCAGTTGGAATACATAATGCTACTAATCAAACAATTATTTCATAGTAAGTTTAAAGAAATAATGTGCATGCTCTACTTTTTAGATCCCACCTTCTGAGTGTTACAGACATGTAACCACAGATCGATAGATGCTAAATAGAAAGTAAATGCTCACATATTTTGATCTCATACCTCTAGATTTTTCAGGCTTTCTGGTGAATTTATGCAAATTTTCAATATTAGCTTCTAATATGTCCTTTTAAGTTTACTTATAAGGGCTGAGAGGCTCTTATTTCCCCCTGTAACTGGGTCAAATAAAGGTTGCTTCAATTTTGAATTGTCTTCTTCTCAAAGGACTATGTTACCAGACCAAATTTTAGATCTGTTAATAACTGGCCTGAGAATTTTTTCCTGCATATTGATATGTAATTTATATATAGTAATATTAATTTCCAGTATTATATTTTTCTGAGTAAATAATTTACACAGCTCATCAACTGAACCATAATACACATTTATATTATACTTTTCAGCGGTATGCCTCATTTTTATTACAAAATATGTATCAGGATCTCAGTGCTACAGTACCAATCTTGTAACCTATTCTGATTTTAAAAAATCTATAATGACCTGTAGACAATTCCATTTGTAATTTTGATCTGATATTTTGTTGATGAGAGCTAAACATGCCCTGTATAAGTTATTTAAACTATTTCATCATACATGTACCACTTTTCTGAAGCCTGAGTCAAATCAGATTTTTCACATGCACAATCAGAATAATGATTTTTATCCATTGATGGGAGTAAATCTTTGTTTAAATTTAACTATTTTCAAGATTTCTTGACTTTGTTAAAGATGTTGGTTTGGGCTCAAAATTCTTCTAACAAAAATTCAACAACGCAACCAAGTGGTAACTTGTTCTTCAAGGCTACTTCATCTACAATCAATATTTTGATATACTGAAGTTTAAATTCTCGTTCAATGATTTCATTTCTGAATATGAAAATGGTGAAAGACTATTGTGTCAAAGCAGGAGGTGCTGACCATCATTTGCCTGATTATAGCTTCTTTGAGTTGAGCTAAGGTTAGCAGTAGATTTCATTTTAAAGACCCATCTCATCCCCTTTAGAAGCAAGAAGTAAATCACCAGTGGATACAATTTTCCCAGTGCTGACTTTTGCTTATAAATAACCTATCCCATGCAACTCCTAATTCTGTGTTCTTATCACTATAATGATATTTCATGACTTTTAATTCAGATTTGTCACCCAAAACCACAGCACAGTCAAAGCACAGAAATCTTTACAAAAGTAGAAAGGGTTTATTCATGTCCAGTTCTTCTGAAGAGAGATGTCTAAAAATGTCTAGAGAGAGTGAGAGAGGACTGAGACTTAGAAATTAGTAGAATTTGAATTTACAGTGAATTGTAGATGCTCAGATCTTGTTCAGCTGAACTTGAGGCAACTAGGCCATTCAAGCCTACTGTGGAGTTGAAACATATGACTCAGAGCTCCTTAGCATTGCCTCCTGAATCTTTGCTTCTCCTCATTGTCTTAAATGTTACTTTAGAAAAGACATGGAATCACCATGGTTCCATGAAACCTTATTCTAACCATATTTCATTTCAAAATGGATAGGAAACTTGTTATAAAAATATTTGAAGTACTATATCTTTCTGGGTTTTTAAAGGACCTATAAGAAATTTTAGTCTGCATAAAATCTGAAAACAAAAAAATAATACTTCTATGGACTAGTAAAGTTATTAATTTTCCTTGGAAAAAAAGTCAGTTCTTGAATAAGTAGCTTTGATTTCTTCCAGACCACTATATTTTGTGTATTATAAGTGTGTGACCCACTATTTGTTTAAAAGATAGTGTCTCTACCAATAAATGGAATGTATTTCCCTCTTGGATCAAGCACAAGAGGAAAGCTAAATTCAAATGTATGGATCTGAAATCTAGTAAAATGCTACATACTATGTATGGGAAACAATTTGGGGGAGGGGATATCTAAAGAACTAAGAAATTTTCTTGGAATGGGAAAAATATGTGAAAGCAAATTGTTGCAAAATCTCTTCTGAGGAAAGTCAATAAGTCATCCATTTACAGTGAGAAATCCCATTTTTTGTTATTGAGCCATGAGTGTTGACACCCATGATTCTGTGTGGCTTCTTTTTCCTTCAGAAAATTCAAAATCATAAATCTGCAGTGAACATCTACTTATTACTCTTCCAAAGAAAGCCAAAACATATACAAAACTACAAAGTTGTGTTTCATAAATAAAATTCAAAAACACAGGCTTTGTCTGACACCTCCACTTCATGAATGGCCACATTATTGCCATGATTACAATATGAGAGCTTAACAGGAGACTTCGCCATTGTTTTTGGTGTGTTTTTCCTGAAACAAGTTACATTGGAGTTAAATAGTTTCAAAGCAAGTATTTTAAGACATGAAATTTCAAGTCATTATTGGTAAAATATTATTTGGTCTGCATATCTCTATGGAGGTGTAAGGATAATTGGGAAGTAATATGAAGTAGGAAATAGAACAGGCAGGTTGCACTGGGGCAGGTATCAAGAAATATAACGAAATTTTAGTAATTTATTAAATTAAATAATAAAGGCTAATATTTATCTTAAATGAAGCTTGAAATTATTTCTAGTGAACGAAGAATAGAAAAAGAATGGAATACTGTGTATTGAAAACAGTATAAGTGAATTACATTTGGTCTGTGGCTTGGGTTTCCTGGAAAGCTGCAGGTGGGTTCCTGTGAAATCTGGATATTAAGATACTTGTTAAGGTAAATATTAGGATTTTTATTGAAAGGAGTTACAGGGTGGATAATAACAGAAAGATCTAAAGAAATATAATAAATAATGATCAAATATAGTTGATTGCAATTGTAAAGAAGTAGAATTATTAAAAATCTTTCTTGCTTGTGCAGTTTTGCCTGACATTTGTTTTAATCATGTCTTCGATCCTAAATAATATATTTTGGTGTTCCCTCTTTGTTGGGTTTCTTTTATGGAATGTCTTTGTTGCCACGTCTCCATGATTTTAAGATAAAAATCTTTCCAGTCAGTCATTTGTTGTTTTGTCAGCTCTCATCCAGATTATAAAGATGTCACTCTGTTATCCCAGTGTAGCACAAGTAGGTAAGTAAGTATCGTCAGTAGTTTCTGCTCCATGGTGGAATTCCTTCCCTATCAAAGTTCTGGCATGGAGAATAGGCAGCATCTACATTTGTTTAACTGTATTCTGTGGACTTGGAGAAGATTTACATGTTTTATAATGCTGGTAATGTCTGTCTACACAGGAAGGAACTTCACAAAGAAACCATCTAACATCTGTCCTCAAAAAATTGTTGTATATCATTCAGAATGTTATTTTTGCTCTTTAAAGCATGTCATGTTTAGTTTCTGTACATTTTCAAGTCTCTTTTTTACGCTGCCTGTGCTCAGGCAACCTGGGAAAACCAGAGAATGAGGAGGTTGATTCTGGCAGGACCTGATATGGTCTGTAGAGCACGGGAAATAATGATTGGGCATGCATGGGTATGGTTATGCTTTCTAGAAGTGTGAAACATGGGATTAGGGGATAAGCAAAAAGGGCTTTCAGCACCACACTCAAGCTGGAGGATTCCTTGGAATCTAGACACATAAGTCGGATACATATACATGGTTTAATCTGTTCTTAAGCTTTTTTTGTACAGGCTGGTCATTGCCCATGAGGCTGAGCATTCATGTGTTTAAAAATAGCACTGGAATACCTTAAAAAATCTATGTCCCTTACTTTTCTGAGATAAAAATTATATGAGGCTAATTTGAATCTGTCCAGTCTGTTCTAGTTTTTGAGAACTCTTTTCATTATGGCATTAAAAACAGATAATAAGAGCTCTCATAAAACAAACAGAAAACCCCAAACAAAACCAACCTAAAAATTTAAACTTTTAATTCCAAAGGTTCTGGCACTATTATACATTTTAATTGCCCAGTTAGGTGGTATTCAGTATTCTTATTTCTTCTTTTTTGTTCCGTCACACATATTGGGAGCATGTCCTGAAATTTTGCTTCCAAAATTTCAAGCATTGGATCACAGTGATATTTGTGATTTGTACAGGACACTTCCTCAAGCAAGTTAAAGGCCAGGATAGAGCAGGGCAGCTGAGTTAGTTCTAGATATGTGGGCAATTGGATCAAGCCCTGTTTGATATGGAGATGCCAACATTACGGATTCACAAACCTGTCTGAATCAGTATCTGAATTTTGCTGCATGATGATAAAGCTGCAGCCAACATACACAGTGTGATACGGGATGGACTTTTCTAAAGAAACAGGATTATTTTTCAAGGGCAAAATCTGAGACCAGCTTATACATTGATACTCAAAATAAATACCTATTTCATTCATCATGGTAAATTATTCTGAAGACTATTGCAACGGGAATAACATATGTCTAAGTGTTTGGAACATTTGCTGAACTTTACAAGATGATATTCGTCATATTCAGCTGTACTCTGTAAAACAAGCAATGGCAAAGTCATTGTGAAAACAGTGTGATTTGCTTCTGAGGCTAAAGGTCAGCAAGGGACCATCTTATTTGCCACAGAAAGAAAGGGAAAATCCAGAAAGACCTACAAAATAGAAAAGAAAATGGCATGATGAAAAAATTGAAAGAGACAGAAGATGTTCCTTCTGAATTCAGTTCAGTTCTTCTTGATATCTTTGAAGTTAGTAACCAATAACATGAAGAAATGAGGGGCAATTGCTTGCTTTGTGGTAAAAAACATTAGATATGCTCAAGAACTACATAGAAATAAATAGTAAGAAACTATGATAGATTGATCTAGTAGATTACATTAAATTTACAGGCTGTTGGAAAAGGGTTTAGAACTGCAGGATGCTTGCCAAGACCATGGCAAGATCTTCAGGTGAGTGAATATAAAGTGATACAGGTTCTGGCAGCTGACAGGAACCAACAGTTGTTGTGCAGTCTGACAAATCAGCAATTTCAAAATGCTTTAGTATCAGAGATCGTCTACAGAGATCTTCAAACAGGCTGAACTGTCATGTGAAAAACCCAAAATCAACATCAGGGTCAACAGGATTTGAGTGGAAAGTGTGGAAAATCATGGAAAATAATTTAGAAGGCAAGCCTGCAAGATATTTGCTTTAGCTGCTATTCTCAGAAATTTACAAACCGAAGAGAAGTTGTCAACGTGAAATGTCAAATGGAAAACGGTCAAGCGTGACACAGTACAGAACAAAATTATTCTGATTCTTACTGATACAGAAAACAAACTGATTTAAAATCTTCTCAGCTCAAATAACTTGTTCAAAATAGTACTCATCTTTTTCTGACAGCCAGCCAAAGAAAAATGGACTATTTATATATTCATTTGCAAGGGCTGCTGTTGAGGAGAGATAAAAACTATACTGAGGCACTGAAAGATTCAAAAATACCAAGGCATGAGCTGCACCAATTGGCTCCAGTTATCTTGTCCATGCCAGCAATTCTAGGGAGTGTTGAATTGGCATTTTCATGTTTTCTTACTCCAAAGATTGAATATGAAGCAGGTAAACTTGAATTATGTAATATTAGTGAAACTAACAAATTTTAGAAATTTGTAATACACTTAGTAAATAATAAGATAAAAATTTTGCTATAAACATCCATTACCAGTCCTACTGCATAAAATATGTTCATGAAAGTGTTAATATAGATAATTCCTGGTACCTATCTTTTAAATTAATTAATTAAATAGTTCTCATGCTTACATGAACCATGAGTGTTCATTTTCCTCTATTTTCCTGGTTTTAATTAGTTGTGTGGTTTCCTTTTACGCTTTTTTAAAAATTATTTTTATTCAGACTGTGATTTCTGATGCTCTTATCCAGTAAATACTATTGTTTTAATATTTAAGATACATTCCAAACCCTTACATGGCCATGTCCTTTTTTGAGCTTCAGTCTCATGATAACAGAGCAGGCTCGAAATATATGACTTGTGATATTTGCTCTCTGTTATCACCACTTTCTCATATCAAATGGTACAAATGAATGAATCTAATTTTCTCATTATAAGTGCTAGTTACAGAAATGTTTTTGATACAAACTCAGCTGCTAGCAATGTCACAAATGCATTTCATTTTGTCAGTGTGAGGCACTTAAAAATGGTGGGGATGAATTCAGCTTGATATTGAATGGTTGTTGATCTAAATCAGTAAGGCCCTAGTTCAGCTGAACCTGAACTTGAATTCATCTGGAAAACAAGCAAACAGGCAAAAAGCCACCAGTCTTTTCTAAACTCTTGTTATATAATATCATTTCCCTTTCCGTCTAAATATGTCTGTGTATGTAATAATAATTAAGGAAGTATTGCAATTAAACACCAATTTAAGTGAATGAATGTGTAGATTACTTATATGTATACACTGGGAAATTAGAAAATTATGTGATTTACAGCCAGTTCAATATTTTTCAGGTAATTTCTTTTTTACTATGTCTCTCAGATGGTGATTTCATGGGGTTAGATATGCATAATTTTGAACAGCCTTGCTCCTAGACTAGTTTTTCAAGGGTAAAAAATGGAAGTTGTTACTGTGGTAAAAGCCAAGATTGTTTAGCAACAACTTCAATTACTTAGAGAAAATAGTATTTCTGGGGTCATGTTGCTTTTTTTCATGAGTTTAGATTTATCTCACATAATTCATGTTACACCTGCTATTTCTTTGCAACTAAATAAATGGAAATAAAGCTTGCTAAAAATGTTTGAAATCTGTTGCTATCTCTTACAGTGATCTTAAATTGCAATGATTTTCAAATTAAAAAATGTAAACAAATTACACACATTAACATGGAAAGAGTAGCAAAGGAAAACCAAACATATGCATGCAGAAGCACACACAACTTAATGGCTGGATCGCAGGTAGCATTTTGAGATTTTCAGTTTTCCCAGTAAACGCAAAATCCTCATTAACTGTTTTTATCTTAGAACAAATTGCTTTCCAGCTACTGGCATAAATGTAAGAAATAAAATTATTATTTGAAAATGGAATTCACTATGGAACTGGAATTGCTGATCAAATTTCATACAACACTTAAAGTATCCCATAAACGATAAGAGATCCCTTCCCATGTTGCTCTGTCAGCATCTAGTTTATCATAATTTACAAGGAGAATTGCAAATGCCTCCAATATTTGGATAAATGAGGGTATTTGATGGCTGGCCTTATTCCCTAGATCATGTCACAGAAAGCAGACAGTTCCCCTTCCCTAGTTTTAGTGTTACTTGTATGGTCAGACCAAATGTGAGAAACAATTGAAATTCAGGTTTGAGCAGAAGAAACTTTTAAGGAGGTAGTTTGTTATTACACAGTTGGGTGGTAGGCAAAATCCGCAGATTTTTTTTCTTTTTAAGCACCCACATGCCGATTTTTATTTTTCTTTTTGAGTTCACTATTTTAAAACATAAATTGATAGATGTGAATGACCATGTTTCAGGCAACAAACAGGCAAGCAAGAAGCTATGAATAATCTCATTGCATGGTAAGTTGATCGCAAGCTTCTGTGGTGTGCAAAGTAATTATTAGCTAAAAGTGAAAGAAAGATCAGTTACACACTTTATTTTCATGCTGGAGATCTCAGTAACCCTATGGCTTCCCATTCGTTAAAAAAAGCTGATTCTTATTGTCTCTGATACAGGACACTAAAATAATGGAGAAAGAATTGGCATTTCTTCTAAAACATACCAAGCTCATTCACTCCTTTCCTCTCTATAAACACATCTATACACCCACAGTTTCTGGGAAGTATTCCAGCTACAGTGAATTCAAAGTGAGGAATATACACAGTTGGGTGGCTTGTAAGGTGGTTGGCTAGAGATTAAGCAGAGAAAGAAAGAAAAGGAAACAGAAAAGGAAAGTCAAAAGAAGGCAGAAAAAGCAAGGAAGCCCTGAAAAAGAATGGGGGTCATGTTTTAATGCAAGAGATTAGAGTAAATGCTTGCTGACAGAAGAGACAAGGTAGGTTAGGGGAAAAAAATACAAAGCACTATAGAAAACAAGAAAAAAGGGAAATAAACATGGAACATTGTGTATATAGGTGAAAACTCTCCCTTTATACCTGTTTTTCTATATGCATGATTTTGGTTTGGTTTTGGATGTTTTTTTCCCCTTTGGATACTTTTATTTTTTCTCTCTTCTTACTGACTTTTCTAGGATTTTCGGACTTAGGATGTTATGGACTTGCAAGGTATGATTCAGAACTATGACTGTGAGCTGACTCTGAGTCATTCTTCCCAGTAGTGTGGGCAATCTTTGCTATGTATCCTTATGAAAAGTAGTTGGCTCTTCACATCATGCATTCCCTATTTCCCTGAAATTTTTGAAACCTGCAAAGCTGCATCTCTATTTTCATAATATAGATATGTAATTAGAGGAATATTGACAAATTCTCATAAGAACTTCTTAGGGTTCTTGAGATTCTTTACTAAACTGCCAGGCAAAGCAGCTAGCAAAACTAGATTGAGTTTTTAGGTGTTCAAACTTGCAGAAAAATCTTTGGACTTCTAGAGATCTTGTATCTAGTGATACTGTATCTAGTGATATTATATCTAGTTCAAATGGCTTGAATGCACATGAGAACATTTTGCTGTCACCAGTTGACCATTTGTTCACACTCAGTCTTAGGAGAACAGTGAAGAGCAGGTGTCATGTCTGGTGAATATTCATTTAAGGTTGCCTGTTTTACACAAGAAATACTTCTGTTAGAAAAAAAACAAACTATAGTATCATCCAATCTTAATAATTGTGTGAAAAGAAGATAGGAATTTACTAGTTTGAAGGAACAAAAAAGGAGAAACATCAAAGAAGTTCTATCTAACCAGAGCTGGTTGTTCTAAAACATTTTTTTTTGTCTTTTTATAGGTATGTCTTTAATTTTAATGTTGTGTGCCATACAAGTAGTGCTATCACTATGGAAAAGCTGATGCATCTGCTCTGTAACAACTTTATTTACAATTGGTGTCTAACCCATATCATCTGTCTAGTTGGTGTAAGCTTTAGAAATCCCTTAGAAAAACCAAAAAAATTTTGTATGAGCTTTTTCTCAGCTCTTATTCAGTGGTAGGGATAAAAACGTTAGTTACGGGGATTATCTGAAGCAATCTGGCATGTGATCTGGTGGGAAAACCAAACAAATTATCATGTTTGTTTTAATATTTAGGTAGTAGAAGGAATGCTAGCAGTAGAAAATTTAGCTCTGAACTGACTATTTGAAACAAATCAAATTATGAGAGACAGCATTGATACAGTACATTTCACTATCCTTCAAATTTGGGTATTAGGTGTGCACATATATGTTATAAATAAGATGTTTTCAAAGCCAAAAGTCATACACAAATTTATATGCCTGGAGGAGATGGAAGAAATATGTTTGTAAATTCATGCCCAGTCATAGGTAGAAGCTGTTAGTAACTTCCTTGATATTGGATTAAAGACTCTGCAATGTAACCAAAATCTGTTTATGTCAGTTTTCAAGAACATGAAAACGTTTCTTGGGAAACTTTTAAACTGTGTTGTTAAGAAAACATGTCTGTGAAGCTAGACAATTTGCAAATGTGCAGATTTTTTTACATAAAGATGGTATCAGTAAATAGCAAGATAGTTCACATTAAACAATCCAAGGTAGTGCACATTGGTGATCTCCCCTGACTTCGCTCTTAAAGTTCCTTCTGCCAAATTACTCTTCCCACTTATCTTCTCACTCTGGATGCTACCTGTAGTGATGTTTAAAAGGGAAAAATACTGCACTATTTTGCCTGAGAAAGAAATCAGAAAAATAGACCTCTATCAGAAAAAGAAGGTAAGGGCACAGACCCTACACAATACAGGCAAGAAGTCTTAGAGGAGATTTGTGTTTATGTTGTCACCAGGACTTGAACAGTGACAGTGAACTGCACTAAGAACCCAGTCACTTGATAAAGGACTTTTCTACTGAATCAGACATGTAGCCCATGAAGAGAAATTCCACATCCAACAATTTTGGAAATCTGAGATGTCTTCTTACATTTTTTTTTAATTTCCATGTGTAAGCAAGGTTGAGCTATAGGTAACTATGGCTTATGGCCCAGGCTAAGCATAAACAAGTCCGTTAAGCTTACCTGGATACATGAACCTGATATTAGCTTGGTTTTCTGTGCTGGGGGCAGGTATTGTCATACAGGGAGATCCTGAACCGTGTCCAACTTCGCAAAAGTTCTCTTCTGTATTGGCTTTGCAAGGCCAGGGTTTTTTTCAGCAGGAGGGTTACCGGGGTGGCTTTGGTGAGAAGATTCCATAAGCTTCCTACAATAGAGACAATGCCACCTGACTCCAGAACAAATGGGCCTCTGGCCAAAGCTGGGCCAATCAAACATGGTGTTAATGCCTCTGTGGTAAAAAAATTAAGAAGTAAAAAAAAATCATTGCACTGATGTAATTGCAGCCACAGAGAAGCAGGGTGAGAACACATGAGAGGAACAACTCTGCAGACATCAAGGTTATTGGAGAAGGTGGTGAAGGAGACGTTCCAGGCACCAGAGCTGAGATTCCCCTGCAGACCATGGTGAAGACCATGGTCAAGAAGACTTTCCCCCTCCAGCCCATGGAGATCCATGGGAATGCAGAGATTCACCTATAGCCTGTGGAAGAGACGCACACCAGAGCAGGTGGATGCCTGAGAGGAGGCTGTGAACACAATGGAGCCCATCCTGGAAAAAGATCCATGCAGGGACCTGCAGACCCACAGAGAGAGGAGCAGGTTTCCTCTTAGAGCTTGTCACATGGTGGGGGATCCATACTGGAGCAGGTTGTGTGTAAAGGACTGTACCCTCTAAAAGAATGACTCAGTTTGTAGCAGTTTGTGGAAAACTGTTGCACATGGGATGGACTAATACTGGAGCAGACCATAGAGAGCTGCATCCCATGGGAGGGACCCAATGCTGAAGCAGGGTAAGGACTCCCCACCCTGAGCAGTGGCAGGAACAACATGTGATGAACTGACTATAATCCCAATTCCCTATCTCCCTGCACCACTGAAGTGTAGGAGGTAGAGCGGGGAAGGAGGAAAGAGTGTGAGAAAGGTGTTTTTAAGGGTTTTATTTTACTTCTCATTATCCTGCTCTGATTTTGTTTATAATAAATTCACTTCATATCTCTAAGCTGAGCCTGTTTTCCTTGTAATGGTATTTGATGAGCAATCTCTCTCTCTGTCCTTATCTCAACCCATGAACCCTTCATTGTATTTTCTCTCCCCTATCCAGTTGTGTGTGGGAGTGACAGAGAAGCTTTGGTGGGTATCTGGCATCCAACCAAGGTCAACCCACTACACCCTCACATAGAAACCTCTATACAGGGTAAGAGTTTGTTAGATCATAATCTGGAGATACTCAAAATATGTCAAAGCCAGCACTAGGCCACTTTGGTGCACCTAAGCTACATGAACCATGTATAGATTGCTGCTTCTGCATTTTGAGTTGATATATATGAAGATGGACAAAGGAGGAAGATACAGGTAGAGATGTGATCATGACAACTTCCATTTCTGGCTTTCTTTTCTGATTACACTTCCACATGACTACCTAAAGGCTGCTTTGATCTGCTTTGAAGGGAAAGAAGTATTAAGTAGTATTCCTATTTTCATTATTTTAGCTATTTTTATTATTCTCCTGCATTCCTTCTTTACTTAAGCTAAAATACACAATATTTACTTATTCAAATGTCTGATTCTTGGTTTACAACTGTATGGTTTTCTACTCCAGTGACTGCCTTTTTTCTACCAAATCCATACTGACAATAAAACTAGACATTAAGCTGTCTTCCCTTGTATGGTGTCTTCCCTGGATTTCTAACATTCTTTGTATACAAGAATTATTAAAGAAGCACTCTAAATACAGGAACAGATGTGTAATTGTTTCAGTGACTTATCCTAGAACAATCTGGTGTCAAAACATGGCAGTGAATCTTGGAGCCATAGCAAAAGTTTAGGGAAAAGTAAAAATCAGAATGGCCTAATGGCTTCATGCTGTACTTAGAAATCACTTCTGAATGTTTTTATGGCTTTTCACAGGAAAGAAATGCCCCCAAAAAGGTCCCAAAGTCATGGGGCATGGAAAACTTTTTTAATCCTTATGTTTAGCTAACAAACAAAGGAAAACTCAAAGTCACTTATGAAAGGCAGATATTGGATGTCAGTTTTAGAAGTCTTTAGTCTAAGATAACACAAACACAAGCATTTCTGGATCCTAGAATGTGACAGGTAGTCATCTCTGATTTTGAATACTGGATATGTTGTCGTGGTTTGAGAGGAAGTGAGTTTTTGGGAGGTGGTGGTGGTCAAACCAATGGGTGCTCAGATGTGAATATTGACACCTGGTTTGGCCATTGAGGATATGGATACGCCTCTGAGAACACAGGGGTTAAAAGCAAGGAACTCCCAGGGGAACGCTCTCTTGGTTCCGGTGGATGGAGAGGTCAGACCTCCCCTGCCCAGCTGCGGGCTGGGCGGGGGAGGAGAAGCCACGAGGCTGGAGCCTTGGGCAGAGACGGGAGGTGAAGGCCCCTGTAGGATAAGAGTGAGTTCCCCACGGAGGTGGAAGGGTGGAAGAACTCTGAGAGGCATCGGGCAGCCCCCCTTTCCCAGGAGGGAGAGAGAGAGAGAGAGGTGCCAGTGCTACCTTGAAATTTGATAGCACTGGCCTGGCCGAGAAGGGAAGGGGGAGCGGTGAGAAGAGTGCCCGGCAGAGCCAGCGTGGGAGTTCGGGACGAGTAGAGACTGTAATTTTAACCCTTCTGTGGGATGATGGAAACCTTGCAGATGCTGATCCTCCGGGAGTTGAAGGGGAAGAGAGACAGGGATAAAGTAAGAGGAAATGCGCAAGTGTGGTGTAAGCTGTGCAAGTGAAAAAAGGACCGAGAGAAGTTGGGAAGAATTTTAGGTGGGAGGAGATGATGGAGTGGCTTTTGGCTGGACTTTTCTTGTATGGCCATGGACAGAACCTTTCCTGTAATACAGAGACTGCATTTTAGGGGGAGGCAATGGCTTGGTGCCAAAGGAGTGATGTGAGCAGAGACGACAGGTGATGAGGTGATGGTGCTCTCGAGACCCCTCGGCCCCAGGGGGTGAAATATTGGGGGGGACTAGTGTCCCGAAAAGGTGAGAGACTGTTGTTTTCTCCTGGAACTGGGCGAAGCATCCTTGAAAAGGGAAACCCTAAAAGCAGCTCTGGTCCATGTGCAGTGGTGAGAGCACTGAACATGGAAGGAAGAAGTCACGAAGGGTGGTGCTGAGTGACGTAGAAACACAACTGGATTCGGCTGTGTTTCCAGGGGGAGCCTGTGGCTCAAGAGGGACTCTTCTCTCCTTGATGAAATGAGAGGTGATTGTCGGAAGAGTGGAGATGGACTGAATTGATTATTTGAAGGGTGATGGACTGGTAAAAATCTAAAGTTTTGTTTTATGATGTGGGAAATTGAGTGGGGGGAGGAGAAATGTTTGAAAGGTTTCCATTTTGCTCTGTGTGTTCATTTAATTGTAAGGTAATAAAGGTTTTTCTTTGTTCACAAGTGGAGGCCTGCTTTGCTCTGTCTCTGATCGCATCTCACAGCAGACACCAGGGAAAATATGTTTTCATGGGGGCACTGGCATTGGGCCAGCGCCAAACCATGACATATGTGCATTTTAAATTTTTTATTTTGCCCAAACTGTAAATATCTTTCTTGTGCGGAACTGGGATGCAAAAACCCCATACTAATCATTGTACTAGCATGGTAGATGTATGTATGTGTTATCTGACCAATTATATTTTTTCAGTTCTGATTCCTAAAATGTATAAAAGTAAATATCAAAACACTTGCAAAAATTTTAACGAAACAAACATTATTCTTCAACTCGATATATATTTCAAGAAAGACATACATCTTTTTGCTGTAGCATGTAGCTATATGAGCATCAAAACATGTCTGTAATGATCTCCTTAATTTCTGACTTCCCCCTGTGGAAATTACTCATGACAGTTTCTATCTGACAGTTGCTATCTGAAAGGACCAAAAAAGTAGCATACCAGAACCAACACCCAAAGAAGTGTCTGCCACAAATCAGGTACAATTGAGAAAGAATGTGCAATCTATCAGCACATCCAAGAGGAATTAAGAACATTATCCACTGAGAAATCTGATAAAATTGATTTAGGATGTTTGGCTGAATTTAGGAACAAAGATTATAACAGGCTGAGGAGCAACCCTACCGACTAGTTTCTAATTTCACAAGCTCAGCACTTTGTTATTATTGGCCTTTAATTTTTCCTTTGGCTAGAAATAACAAAAATTATTTATAATAGCAGAAAGGAATTTGGAAAAACATGCAATAAGTTCATACATATCAGGAGACAGACACATATATTATCCACACCCTGAGTAGAACTTCTCCGTCTTTCAACATCTGGGAAATTTTGGCCTATCTGCTTATTCAAAACAGAAGTAATTGGAGCTTAATAGTATTGGATAAGGGCTTTGGTGAAGTGTGATTATTTGCTTTATGCCACTTCTGAAAGACTTCTTTGTTTCTGCTCTTTTACTAATAAATTTGGGTAGAAGATACCTAGGTATGTGTACAATTTATTTGGACTGAATGGCATATAACTGTGTGTGGCATGTTTGTGGTACCAGTCTTTATTTAAACTATATTAAAAATAAAAGCTAAAGAGATTGTAATTTCATTTGATAAGAAGAAAATTAAAGATGTGGCCATTAAACTAGAAGGTAGAGTTGCAGCTTTTATTGCACCTTCTTTGTATGTCTTTTTGGTACATAAAAGTCAAAATTGAGTTCAGGTATTCTTGTAAATTTGAATGACCACTCTTTAAAGTATTGATATCCATCACCAAGATACCTTTCCCTTATGAAAATTTAAACTTTACCTGATGTGTGCATATAAGTGTATTTTTACACATGAACACTTCTATCATCTCTGTTGTACCTCTGGATGTTCCATAGTTTTGGAGCATATCTCTCTTTCCTTCCAGCGTTCCATATCTCTTCTCTCCTCCTGGGAAAACTCAAGTATAGATAGAAGGGGCTGGGATATTATAAAGCTCCAGACTTTGGGGTACTGTGTTTTGTGATTTGAAGATGGTGCAATTATAGATTTATTTCAAGGATCTACACACAGGGGTAGAACTTTAGGTTAGACTGTACCAGTCTTACCTCCTAGTTAATGTGAAATCTCGAGGAAGAATTCCTAAAAAATTTAGGCAACTTTTTTATTGTTTCTGAAGATATAGTGAGAATTGTTATGGGACAGATAACCAGAATAACACTTTCCTCTTGCTTATGTTCCACTCAACACAACTTCCTCTAACATCATCATAGAATATGTTAATTTAGATGTTTTTTAGGTGGATTTGGTTATATGCTACCCCCACTTATCAGAACATAACCCAGCTGGTACATGTTTCCTATAATCATTATATAAAAGTGAAAATCCTCTGCAAAAAAAACTGTTGAGCTGACCTTACCAAAAAATATGAATCCATTCCATAATTATTTAGAAGAGTACAATTTTATTAGAAATGGAATAAAATAATTTTATTTCATTCTGATTATTCATTGCACGAGACAGGGATTTCTTGAGAAATTTGAGATATTGAAAACAGACATGTCATCTAGCCATTTTTAGAGGGTTCTTTTCTCTGAAATATGTAAAAGCTGAACAAAAATTTGAACTTACTTGTTGTATATGATGAAAAACTCTTCGAGTAAGGCAATAAAAGGAAACATTCTAAACCTCCAAAACCTTCTAAAATAAAGTGATAGAGAACTGCAACCTCCAACAGCTTAACCAGGTTTCCTATAAAATTAGGTAAGAGGCTGTCAGGGTCAGGTTTGAGAGCAGGATGAAAAAGATTTTTCCATCTTTACATAAGGATAACCATAAGGCAGTTTCTGGTAAAGAAAAAATATCAAAATGTGAGTTTGACTGCTGAAATATTACTAAGGGACCTGTTCTTCCATTTATCCTAATAAACAATTAGGATAACAAACAATTTATCAAAAAGTCATATTTACACATTACTAAGAAATAGAAGAGATCAGAAAATCCTCAAGTAATACTAGTTTTTCTTCTTGAAAGCACCCAATAAACACTAACACTTTTCAGTACTCCTTGCTAAGCTGTTTAATGAATAAAATATCAGCTAGTACTTTAAGTGTGTGAATGCCACACAGTCTCAAAATGTATTAAATATTAAACATCACTTTTAATCACTCATGTACAAAAAGTGTCTTAGGACTTCAATGGAAAGAAAATATACAACATACAGTTTAGAGATCACTTAGTTTTTTTGTAGTTATAAAAATGCTTTAGTAAGGAAATTAACCTTGTAGTTAAATACTCATGAGCTTAAATAGAACATCTCCCTCAAATTGAACTTGGGAATTGAAATTTAAACAATAATTTTTTTTTTCTTTCCATGGAAAATATAAAGAAGGCTTGCAAGATGAGAAGGAAGGAAAGAATTTATTGTATGGAAAAGGAAATATGCATTTAATCATTCCAATCAATTTTTTTCTCTGTCATCATAAAAAAAAAAAAAAACTGTTTGACAGGTAGATATGTATTGTTCTATTTAAAAACAAAAAAAAAAAGTCAAAAGTATAGGATGTTTATTTCTAGGAAAGGTGCTGTTGAAACTAGTGTATTGGTAACAGATCATTAGAATTATTTCAATTAATTTGTTTCCTTTTCAGTAATTTTTATTATTTCCATCAAAGAAGAAGAAACTTCTAAATCAATGCAATTAGTAATTTTTATACCATTATACTAGAAATTACCTGCATTTTGAAATATTGGCCAGTTGTTTTTTAAATACTATACATTTGTTATGGCTATCAGATGCTTTCATAATTATTATGAGATTTGAAAACCATTGTCTGGAAAAAGTTGCAGGAAGCAGAAGGTTTTCTCAGAGTCAGCAGAAAGGCCTTATGAAAATGCGACAAGATTTCTTTCCTCCAGAATTTATTAAACATGCAGAAAAAAAGTTTCTGTCTTGATAAAACAGACCCTGATCGCTGACTACAACAACAACATGGCAGGGAATGTGATCAAAAGTGAGGGCTGCAGTGCCTTAACTATCTCAGGTTTGCATACATAGACTTCCTCTTTTGGCATGTGGGACTAAAGGTCCCTCCAGCAGCAGCAACAGCAGCTTCACAGCCATTCTGAGCAGCACCTTACTGACTTATTTACAGTGATTAAAGGGCAAGAATTCAGAGTAATACAGCTCCCTTTCATGTCACTTTTCTTCTCCTTTCTTCTAGATTTTGTTGATGGAGCTGCAACAACCATGACATTATTTAAATTACATCCAACTAGCATAAATATTTAAATAGTGATTCAGGTATAAAGAAATGGGCAGGAACTGATGCATAGACAGTTCCACCTGAACATGGGGAAGAATTTCTTTACTATGCATATAATTGCGCACTGAAACAAATTGCCCAGAGAGATTATGGAATCTCCCTCACTGGAGATGTTCAAGAATCATCTGGACACAATCCTGTGCAATTTACTCTGGGATGACCCTGCCTGATCAGGGAGGTTGATGAGCCACTGCTGTCCCTTCCAACCTGACTAGCTGAGTCTGTGAAATTAGGATGACCCTGCCTGATCAGGGAGGTTGATGAGCCACTGCTGTCCCTTCCAACCTGACTAGCTGAGTCTGTGAAATTAGCCAGAGTTATGGAACATAGTTCATGCTAAACAGAGATGAGTGACTGTTATTAAGGGAAGCAGTTGGAAAACTTTTTGTACAGCCATTTTATGTCCTTTGCTTTAGGGTTGTTATCTTATAAAAGCAATAAACAAAGAACAAACAGAATTTTGTTTTTTAAGTTACGTAAAAAGGTGTCTAGAGCCCAAGGGTAGAACACTTTCCTTTAGCTATAAATCTGAACAAAACAATGTAACAATTTTTTATTGCACTATTCAACTGAATTTCTAGGGATGTTGTCTTTAATATGGAAAAGGATTTTGTAAAACTAAAATTCCCTTTAGCTAGACTAAGATAGTCCCAAACCATTAGATTTTCTTTTCTTTCTGAAGAAGGCACATGCAGAAAATGTGAAATATTTCATGTGAAATATTTCATGCGCATGTGTGAGATCTACACAAAGAGCTCTCAGTAACATTAATGGGAAAATAAATAATTTTGTGCCAACTTTAAACATATTTCAAACCAGTGCAGGATAAACATTCATATCAAACACCAAGAGAGATGCATCTAGATTCAGTAAGGAGGGAAGAAATTGCTTTCCACAGCCACAGTTTAATTTACGTTAAAGTAAGTGGGTTTAAACCCTGTTGCATAAATTTGAGCTCAACTTGCCATTTCAAAGGCAAAATAGCCTGAATGTACAAAAAGCTTAAAATTGTTCTAAGTCAAAGCTATAGAAATTCTTTAATAATGTTTTGCAGAGATTTTTTGATTATGGCTTTTTGTTTATTTGTTTGCCTAATAGGTTGAATAGAACCTTATATGCATGTGCATGCACACACAAAAACACATATGTTTTACTTTAAAATGAGGTTTGGCCTCTATATTTAACTAGGCAGTGTCACTTAGTGAGGAGACAATTAAAAGAATGACAAATTGATCTATTTTTATGAGGCAGAAGAGTTCAAACTCTACTGTCTGGGAATCAGTGTCACCTCCAATAAGATGAAATGATTGATGCTGTGCTAAAGGAACAGGGATTTCAGGAATTGCCAAAGCAACCTTGCAGTTCTCAGAAAATGAGAGCTTTCCATTTGGCACTTCCCATCCTGTAAGAATTGTTTCACTAAAGAAGAAACAGATTAAATTCCAGCTGCTGTCAGTTCTTAGCCAGGTCTGTTGAAGAATGTGGCTTTTGAAAAGTTGTATCAATACTTCCCTTTCATTATTACCAAAGCAGGCTTAACTGTCTTTGATGTCTTCTTACCAACATCATTACAGTTCTCTACAACGAGAGAATAGTAGGCTTTATTTAAGGTCACGTTGAAATTCTGAGTTGAAATTGCAATGCATTTGGGGGACTGGATTGTTCATTGTTTATAATACCTTCCCTTTTGCAGTCTATATCAAAACCAAGTGAAAGAATGGCTTCAATTTTCTCTCACAAACATAGCTCAAGCTATTAACCTGAACCATTAGATTTTTTAGAGTGCAAGCTCAAACATCTGTCTTTTGCTTTTCTGCAGGCTTAGCATTGCTTGTTAGAAAACATAACAAAAAAAAAAGAAAAAGTATAAGGTGATGAATCAGTTATGCACAATTGCTTGGCAGACATCTGTAATGTTTTATATGTGAACTTTTATCATACCTATTGATAAATATATCACACTTTTCTGTGTGTTCAATATCTAATGATAACTGGGTAAGATGGAAAATTTCTCTCTAAATACTAACCATACATGGACAGAGGATATTACATTGAAGCTTGTGCACAGTCTTTTGGGAAATCAATCTAACAAAGGGAATGCATTTAATCATCCAGTCTTGTGGTATTTGTATAGTGCTGCTGCTCAGTTATAAATCGAGTGTATCACTTCTACTGCTTTACCAATGTTAACAAAGTAACACATAAATAACAATAGCAACAACAAAGCCAACAGAGCAACAACAGTAAAACTTAGTGCAAGTTGTTTTTCATGTTCCTTCTGGCTATTTGGCTGGAATATTTTGGGAAAATTCAATCCATAGCACACAAAATCTTGATTTTTATGAAATCTATGTGCAATTCTAATCCACCCTATGAATTTAAGAAAAGGTTTGCTGATAAGTATACAGTCAACATGTCACGCCCTAAGTCAAATTACAGCTATAGAATCATGGTACTTACTTGCAGTCTGGGATTAAATTTAGTGGATGACTTCTCACTTTCAAACTTTTCATATGACTTGTAATAGCTTCTCATCAGAGTTGAGGACAATGACAGAGAGCAATGTGATCTTAGGAGTCTGTTTGTGTCAATGTGCTGGAGAGACTGTTATGTGGATTCAGAACTGGTTTGGGCACCTCTGAGCAGTGGATTGTGAATCACAATTATGCATTTTTGATTGTCTACCACAGAAGAATATCTTCCTGCTGTTAAACTTTTCCAGATTACTCTGATATAAAACTCACAGTCTGAACCAAAGTAGAAAAACTGCTGGGGAGTATTCAGTGGTGTTATGACATCTATGAATTGGCATTCTAAAATACCATGCCAGCCTTTTGCAATTTCATTTTTTAAAACTTGGGTATTTTATTTCCTGTAAGATATTACTTAAATTTTATTCTGATTTCTTATTTCTTATGTAAAATTTTAAACGAACAAGTCTGTGTACAAAAATCATTAAGAAAAAGCCCTAAAAAGCCTAAAAGGATTACAGCTCATGGACAATCAAAATGAATGAAGAAGTGGCTGCCTACACTAATGCTACCAATTTATGCACTTAATGAAAATTTTAAAAATCCCCCCGGTATCTCAAAGACATGAAGAAATTTATAGTTCTGTATATTGTCTTAGACTAAAAATTTGTTGATTTTGGAATTTACTCTTAACACAATTGATTCACCTGGATGTGGGACAACACCACTACTTTCAGTAGAGCCTGAAAACTACCTTATCAATATTGGCAAGTCAACAGGAAGAGAGAGTCTATAGAGAGCAGAGGATAGAGAGCTGCACTGCAAAGCTAATTACCATGTTCCATATGAGATGCTTATGCAAGTGAAAGCTAAGGCTTGTGTTCATCAGCCTGCAGTCATTTCCTGTACAGCTATCCAATTTACTTAGGTAATTTTAAAACTTCATAAAATTGCTAGTGGTTTTATTTCCTTCCTACTGACCAGTCAATTATTCACCTCTATGGCCTTACATGGTTTGGAATTGGTCTAAATAAAGACACAGCTTTTAGCACAGCTAAGTTATTTAAGTCATTTCACTGATACAGAAAACAGAAATGTGTATAAAAGATCTTTGGCAGATTCCTCTTGTGTGTAAATTCAATTAAGAAATTTGTAAAAGTCTATAAAATCTGAAGTTTTAAAGTCCATCTTGGGAGTATATAAAATAAGTATCTTGCAAAAACTTCAACACAGGATAGAAGATTACGAACATTTCATATAACAAAGGTCAATTTTTCCTGAAAAGAATGTTAACTGTTGCAATTAGATTAGTTTCAAAAGACAATATCAATTATGTTCTGAGATATAGAAATCAAAATTATGCAACACCAGAAATTTAAAAAAATGTATGTTTCAATAGCATTATTGCATACTTACCTTTAGTCTAAGCAGGGGGAAACACAGTACTTTTAGCACTTTGGTTAAAAAAAAAATTAATTTTAAGAATACTAAGATAAATAACCAGACTAGGTAATATTTCACTTGTACTTAAGAGTTTTGACATTTAACTAATCTCAAACTACTAAAGTAAGTTTGGTTTTTTAAAAATATTTGGATTTGAAGCTAGATATTATGGCACAATTTTTTAGTGTAACCAGGTAAAAAATTACATTAACTATTAGGATTTCCTTGAAAAGACATATTTTCTCAATGCTACAATACTCAACCTGGACTACAAATGAAAATATAAAATTCTTAGTTTCTCATAAAATACTGATGTTTAATAATGAAACTATAGAAACTGAATTTATTGGGGCTTTTTAACTTTGTTTTTGGAATTTTTTTAATGTTTGATTTGAATTTTTGTTTGGTTTGGGTTTTTACCTCTGATGTTCTTTGTTGGTATATTTTGTTGTTCTTTGCTAACACATACATAGACATGTCTTCTCAGTATTTTGGATTTGTTTTGGTGGGAAATGATATCAAATGAATTCAAGAAGCAAATAATGAAAAGGCCCAAAGATTAACCAAATAATTTCTGGTATCACAAATTATAGTCTGACTGCAGCATTTAATTTTAAGCTTACCACATCAATATGGTTGTAAAGAGAAAGTGCAATAGGAAATTTATAGTAGTGCTCCTGGAAAACAGGAATTTTAGTATTATTGCCACCTTATCAATGCAATTTTTCCAAATCACCAATTACAAAATATCTGTGTCTTATTCTATGACACAAGACTACCCTTAGCACACAGTATTTTTCAAGCTAGGTGAAATCCTAGGCCAAGAATGTTTACTGTACTTTCATTCTCATTTTAGCTGTTAAAGGTCAGAGAGTTAGAGCATGTGTTTGTGGTGACATTGTGAAGCAGATAAAACTGCAGCCACAGACAACCTGAAGGAACTCTACATTTCTTTATTTAAGCTTGATGTAGAAATAATCCATCTCTTTTCTCCAAGCAGTCTTGGTTCAATATTGCAGAGTAAAGGCATTATGTTTCACAGCCTTCAGCTGGTTTCTCATTGATCAGTGACATTAATATACTTGTGCATGACACACAGAGAATATTAATACAAATTTGAACTTGAATAAATTTGTCTATGATGGTAGACTATAAAACAGGGAATATGCATGCTGATTAGGATTTCTGCAATTCACTATTGTTAAAACCTACTTTTATATTCACCCTTTCCCTTTTTGTTATATAAAGTATTTTTAAGTAAAGCAGAGTATTTTTACTACAGGATGTCTTGGTAAAGAAATTGTAAGGTTATTGTAGGAAATGTTGGACAATTAGTTTTGTTTGTTTAATTATAAAAGACACTAAAACCATAGCAAAAATAGACAGAAGTTTGAATATGTTTTGTTACCTGATTCTCTTTTAGAGCGGGTATAGTTCCTACTACTCTATCATCAATGTCTAAAAATCTGCAATGTATATACAATTGAAATTTAATTTTTTTCAGTTGGAAAGTAGGTTTTTGTTTATCTGTTTTCCAAATTTTACTGATTTGTAAATGCAGTAACCCTCCTCAGGCTTCACAATATCTTCATGCCTAAATACAAGCACCATATTGTCATAAATGAGCGTCAAAAGTAGAAAAAATCTTTCCAAGAGCTCAAAAATGCCAATTTCTTTTTAATTTACTGCATCAGGTTTTTGCAGAATATGCCTATTGAATCACTTGGAGATTCTGGACTTGTTCCTCTTAAAGAACTTGCTCCTTTTCTTGGTATAATTTCAGGAAAGTGAAGTTGACTCAAAGCATTTCTGGACCTTAGTGAAAGGAATGGACTGAATCCAGAGTGGTATTCCTAAATTATATAGTCTTATATTAAAGGCAAAGGAAAAGACTGTGGCTAAATAAGAGAACCAGAGATATAATGAATGAACATGTAGGTCAAGCTTGAATAGGGTCAAGGGAGAAGTAACATACATCAGTGGTTAATAAGAAAGCAAATTTTTTTGCCAAAAGTAGTAGTGAAAGTTAACTGGCAGGTTAGTATGACATCTCTGTTAAAGTCGAGAGAATGTAGTGAAGCAAGTGAGTAAAAAGAACTGTGAAGACTGGAAGGCAGAGTACACTGACAGGCATTTTTTCACACAGTATAAAACCTCGCACAAGAGACAGAAGAAAGTCAAGCCATTAAAATATGCCAATCCCAGCTATGACCAGAAAGTACAAGAAGCAATGAACACACACCAATCAAACATTGTCCTCGGAAGAGCTAGAAATGGCTTTTGCCAATTTCTTCAGGTTGGTTGCTTAATTTTAGGCAAAGACATAATATATAGATATAGACATGGACATGAGAGCTAGAAATTGTGGCACATAAGGATCTAGGTTCCCTGAGGAACAGAGCTGTAAAGCAACAGGCCCAAGGCAGCCCGTTGGAATTTGGTTTCCTACAGACCGTATGGGAAAAGAATAGCTGTATTCTGTATGGGAAAAGAATAGCTGTAGTGAAATGTGAGTGTTGGAGTGTTTGTTTTATTTTGTGTATTTTATAGTAAATACCCTGAAGCCATTTTTTTTTTATTAATACTTTTAACTTATTCTTGTTTTTAATAACCGGAAGGACCTGAAATATCTTGACTGCTAAGGGTTTGGTCATTTTTAACACATCCCAGCATTCAAAGTGCAAAGGTAAAAAGGGCACATTAAGCTGTATATAATACCAGATTGAACATGAATAGGTTGTAAAAGGAATCTTGCTGGTTTTGGTCCACAGATGCATCAATCAGACACAAAAAACACAGGAATACAGGGAGTGTAGATGAGGAAGCTCATAAACTGAAAGTTACTTTTAGTGACTGACTTTCACTATTGAAAGACCACTATGACTATGACTTTTTACCAAATTTCACCCTCTAAAGAATTGCACTCTCTTCGCCAATTTGATAATGCCACTGGCATTTTTCTGCTTCTTACTTAACATCTCACCTCTTGCTCTTCTGATAACATGCTGTGCAAAAGATCTGCCTGATGAGTGCCTGCAGCAGTGTGTTCTGGAGCTAAATTGCTTTTGTAATCTTTTTACTAAAATAAAATGAGCAGCAGGATGTTTGTCATTTCAGCTGCAACAGAATAAATATTTTATCATCCTTTCTTCAAAAGCTCAACTGCAACTCAATGGGTTAATCTGACAATTTAAAGAGTGAAAGCATTTAATTCACTTTAGCTTTGATTACATTACATTGCCTATTGTGTTGAAAGCTTGAAGTAATTTGTGACTGAGGTTTACTTAAAATACTGATTTTTAATTACATTCCTCAGGTAAACTGCCACCTTTTTCAAATGGGTGTTCAATGTGTACATACACAAAATATTACTGTCTTTGAAAGAATTTCCATCAAAAGAAGATTTTCAGTTTTTTAAGGAGAGTGTTTCTTTTTTCTTTTCCTTAGAAACTCTCCAAAGCATCAGAATTCAGTACACAAGTAATAAAACATAAATGAAAAGGCATGCTGAAGCATTTGAAGTGGGGAAAACAATCACTTCACTTCTCATCAAACATGCAGAGAATTTAATCTGGTGCCCTTTAATAAAGATAGGCAAGGTTTTTATCTAATTATGATGTCCCTCCCAAGTCGTTAGAGAATCACTCAGTGAAGGTCAAGATTCAAGGAGCAGAACTTCAGGCCACATCTGCTGCTGACCTTGAACGCTGCAGGGAATCAAGAGCACTACTGCTTCACAGGACTTTGATTTGCAGCATCCTATTCACAGCACTTTATGCCAAGAAAAATCATGTGACTTGTTGAAGATCAGTAGAAATAATAAGCCAAATGAAGCATAGGTATGATGAGGACAAATGTGAAAATAAATAAAAGCAACACGTCTTGTTTTATCTTGTATCTATTTGTGAAATTTATCAGAGAGAGACAATTGAAATGATAGAGTGAGAAGAAGAGTTTTATTTTGTAATAACTTTTTGCACAAATTTTCTTTCACCTCAGCAGGAAAAAAGGCATACATTAAAAAAAAAAGAAAAAAGAAAAGGAAGGAAAGGAAAATGGTTGAAAGTAACTGATTTCATTATTGAACAAACTCTGTACCTTCGTACAAGCCATTAACCAGAGTTTTGCTTACACCACTCTTGTGGCTGACACTATCTTGATAAAAATACACTTTTTAGTAAACAGCAAAAGGAAGAATTCTAAAAGAGAAGCCAACATGTAAAGGAAGAGGAGAGACTCTTGACCTATAGCTCCGATATCATGAAATATTTTATATCCTGGTGCTCAAATCTCTGATAGTTATTTTAAGAATGTCTCTTCCTCAGTTCTATTTTGTCTTATCGTGCCTCACTTTGTCTACCTTGCCTTCTTTTGTCTTGCTAGTCTCTAATAGCAGTGACATTTATTGTCTGTAAAATAACATTTGTTCAAGTGAATGTTTTCCATCCTTCCTGATCATGAGATTCCTCCATTCTTTGTACAGGTCTGTCTTTGCTGTTTACTTTAAAACCTCTGCCTGTAGGAAAATTCATTCCAGGTCTGCTTGACATAAAAAGCTACTATTTAAGTGTCAATGTGAAAGATGAGGTGGGAGGCCAAATCCTATCCTCATTTATGATTGTGAGAACAGAATCAATCTCTCTAATTCCAATGTGAAGGACAGAAAATCCCTACAAATAATCTTAACTTAGAATGTAGTAACAAATCTGAAAAATGACATTAGCTTCTTCTTTGTTGTACTTTAATTTCACAAGGGAAAGGGGTCACGATTGAAATTTAAAGAATAATATATGAATTCTATACATGTTTTACTAGTAACTATTTTGATATATTTTGAAACTTTAAAAAGATTGTCTATTTTTTCTATCATGTATTTTTAAATTATACAATACACATAAATAACCCGTATTTTTTGTTTTCTTTAGCTCCCAAAGTACCCACACCTAAATTGTTTTCTCATTTGCTTTTATATTGTTCTTCTTTCTGTTCTTATTGTTTGATTGTTTGGTTTTGGTGGGATATTTTTGGGTTTTCTTGTTTGTTTCTTTCTTTCTCTCTTTGATTTGCTTGCTTCCAAGGAAAACATAACAGAGGGGGTTCTCTCAATTGCAAGAAAAGACAGACTTGGTCTCCATTCTCTCTTTCACAATTAAATAATGATCCCACTGTTCTATCTGGGGTGAACCGCCTTAGCAGAAGGCAATCTAATCCAAACTCTTGCTATGTGTCTCTTAATCTTTCAGAAGTCTGTCTCGAGTTGCTCAGGCCCAGAAAAGAAGAACAGAAGTTCATAAAAAACAAAAACTCTGCCAAACTTTGCAAAGCTTCATTGGCACAGCAAGTATGGGAAGATGACCTTTTTGTTCATTGACAGAAATTTCCTTCCATGGAAGGAAAATATCACTTCCTCACTCCCACCCCTGCAGCCCCTCAGTTTTTTGTCAGTTTCACTACATTAAAACTGTATTTTCTTCCCAACAGTCTTATGCCTGAGTCACATAATGGGAATTGCAAGAGAGTGTTAAAAACTACTATATGTCTTTTTGGGGGGGGATTTATCTAAATATTATCCATGTGATTGCTGGCACTCATACACAGCAAGGTTTCTTTTCACAGAGAATTGAGATGAAGTACAGCTAAAACAAAAAAAAATAAGTGTGATAATTGAGAGCAGCAATGGTAAAATCACTTATTCCTGGCATTTAAATTCTTCCACTTCTTAGAGTTAAAGAATCTCCAAATAGATGACAGTGCTTTGGTAAGGTGGGAGACAAATATGTAATGGAAAAGGACAAACATAAATAAGATACTTTATAAGCATATAACATGAGTTTTCAGTCTGGTCTGAATTTTGCCTCTGGGTCTACAAGAATGCTAGTAAGTGTCCATTGAGCTAAGAGAGATTTTGGCTACAAGGTGGAAAAGTCTTTGGAAGTGTTCTCGATATAAACTAGAATAACCATGCAAACATGGCAGATTAAAATGAATTAAATATGGTAAATAGTAGTGATATGCCTTGAGCACAGAACATTCTTGAAGGCTTTTGAAAGATGGCTATTTATTTAGCTCTTGCTCCTGGCACCCATGTTCAGGTTGCAGTCATTTAAAACTCATCTTCCTGCTCTGCAGCACAAACTTGAAGAGGTTAACACATAGAGGAATTTAATTTGTGTTGTTAAATTACCACTGGTACTTGGGAGTTCTTCTCAGAATACATTCAAAAATGTTTCAGCTTCTCTTCACTCAGTCTCCATCCTGCTCCCATAAAACCAGTGTCTTCCTTTTGTTCACTCATGCCTCATGCATAAGTCCTCTCAGAGTGACAAGTTCCATTTCAACTAATGTATATCCAAAAAGATAAGAGTAAATGACAGAAGGTTTTACTCCAGGTCTTCTGTCACACAGACCTTTGTTCTTACATAGGTCCAACCCTACTATTAGCTAATGAATATTAAATTATTTGTTCCATAATGGAATAACTTCAAGACCTCTTACTGTGGCAAAAGACATTATGGGCTCATGAACATTGAAAGAAGCAGCAACATATTCCATAGGTAACTTTTCAAAGGAAATATCACTAATGTTCAGTTACACTCATGCACTTTCTAATTAAGCTGTTTAACTGTCCAAAAATGCATGGAGGGGAAATGAATGAAGACATTCATGCCCCTCAAAGCAAGAATGTTTAACACTCTTCAGCATTTCTTTATTCTTTTTCTAGTTTATGTAGTCCTGCATTCATTGTTCTGAGCTTTAACAGTGATGTACAGGATTATTCATTCATTCCAGTATGTAGCATCACAAGATATCTCTTGTAACTCCAAGATTGTGCTGTTACACTCGTCTCTTGCTGCAAGAAGAATAATCTCCCATCTCCCTGCATCAATGAAAAAAAAAACCTCATACTAACATTGTTTTTGTAAACAAACTTTTCAGGTGTGAACATCTTTCTATGCATGGCACAGGAAATTAAGGCACTAAATTTTGTTCTGAGAATTCCCATGACACCTCCATTCTAAAGCATTTCAATCAGTAATGCTAAAATCTGTGCCACAGAGTCATCCATACATTAAAGAAACAAAACACTTATGACATGAAATGTTTTTTGAAGCTTATATACCCTTTTCTAATCTGGTAGGTGGCAATAGAATAATACTAATTTCTGTACTTATATACTCTATACTTCTGCACTCTGTGGGTGACAGTTTTCAGAGCCCCAGAGTATTTATTGACAACCAGACAGGACAAGAGATCCACCTTGCTACCCACCCACAGCACTCTACACTTTTTTCTCCATTTTTCATCCATATTGCCATTTCTTTCCTCCAGTTACTGAACCTATCCTGTAGTCCAGTCCTAGAATGATCATCTTCCCAGACCCATGTGGTATTTGTCCCTACCTTCACTTTTGCATGACATTTAATAAAGTTTTTCAGAAAATTACATATCTATTTGGAGATCTATTTTAGATGGTCTAAGAAATAATTGCAATTATTTCCAGCAAAACCACAGGATAATAGGTGGGATACAAAATGTTCTTTAGAAATGCAGTTAAAAAGGAGAAATATGCATGGAGGTGTCTATTTAATGCTCTATGAAGGCATTTTATACTTTGTCATTATATAAATTGAGTATCTCTGTATAGACTAAATTCTATTAGCTTTCATACAGATAGTTTAGTTACACTGCTAATACTTTACATGTTTTTAGGTAAGTAAAATTTAGTATGATCCATCTGTCCCCTTGAAAAGTTTGCACATTTCTGTATATAGGGTATCTACTGGCATACAGGCTTGATTATGGGAAAAATTGTCTATATAAGCTATGAAAAGTAAAATTTATTGTAATTTAGCATAACCAGGTGAAACAAAATTTTAGTTCTTTGTGGGCAAGTTGATATCTCTATCTCTGTACCCATGGCCAAAACGAAAACTTCACCTCAAATACAATATAGTGTTTAAGTCTGTTTCATTTATGCCATTTTTATTCAATTTTTATCAGCCTATGTTGAGTAATATCTTTTATGGAAGTTAGCCCAGAGTCAAAAATTCATGTTCAGATTAGAATGTTGATATACTTCTGGGATTTAATCAGCTAAAAATATTTTTTTCCATTATTTTGGAAGAGTTGGATTTGTTTTTTCTGCTTGTAAAAATGTTTTTAATTTTTTAATGGTATAAATAATAATTACAAATTAAAAAGCCAAGTCCCATACAGATTAGTAAAAATGTTGGTTCTGTGTTTTCAGACACAAAAAGAGAATCTGCTTTGTTAGGATGTTGAAAAATCAGAGGTTTGTTTCCATCTCAGTATATTGTTTGGCAAATTCAATAGGCAGAATAGAATGAGTTAAATATATAATGCTTTTATTTTCTGCCACTGTTGCTTACAGAACATTTATAACAAGCTTTTTGAGACTCCTTGTAATGGTGAGGAAACAATTTGTTTTGAGAATTAATTTGCTGAATGGGAAATGTTTCCAGTTTGCTTTCCAAGCTATAATGACGTGACTGAATTCAGAAGTGCCCTTGAAAATCTGAAATGTAGAACAGCATATACACAACGCATTCATTCTATACAGTGCCAAAGAAACTATTAACAACAAATAAATACATGCTGTTTTTCTTAATTTGTTAACTGGTTCTGGTTTTGATTTCATTTTCTCATTTTATATCACCTCTGATACAGAGTTTGCAGTAACTTGATAAGGTCTGTCAAGTTACCATAGAATTTAAGCATGTGCTGAGTTCTTAGCACAGTGAATATAAGTCTGCCTGTTTAGGCTGTGCATTCTCTGTGGTGCCTATGTAGTCCTCAAATCTTCATGATTCTTTGAAGCAGGCTATTAATTCTGGTTTCTTAGAGTTCAGGTCCTATCTCAAAGACAATTAGTGATCAGTGATAAAGAGAACTCAGTCATCACCCTTTACTTCTCTGACTAACTGCATTAATAACCCAAATTAATAGGTTGAACTGAAGAAAATCAAGTATCACTTTCTATTTTTACAGGCCTCCTGTGTGCTTTAGCTCTCTAAGCACCTAGCCTACAGAGTCCTTGTCAAATACCAAGTATCAATTAAATAAATAGTTGTAAATGCCCAAATATATAATCAATAATAATTATCTGATTTTATTTTTAATCAGAAAATAAAATATTTCATACTTTGTGAACCCTTGAATTGTAAAAAGTAAAAAAAAGAAAATTTCAAAAGGCAGCAAGAGATCTTATTATTGATTAAAATTGATAAAGCAGAGGAAAATCAGTGGCACAATGTAATTAATTTCTCCTAAGTCTACATTCAGGCCTTTAGCCATTTCAAATTGCTAGAAAAAAATCCATTGATCATAGGTCAGCCTATCATAGCAGGAAAAAAAGACATTATGAAGAAAATTTGTTCAGAAGATTCAGTCATTACATAAGGTCTAAAAAATATTAACTTCAACAAATAAAAATTCCCCAAACAATTTCATTCACAAATGTTTACTTATCTTTGTCTTCCTTGCCCATACTATCAACACTTCTATGCACAGCATCTCTCTTACAAAGGAAGGCTGAGAAAGTTGGGCCTGTTTAGCTCTCAAGGAGAGACAAAGGGACCTCATCAAGGTCTACAAGTATTGAAGTGAGGGTGTCAAGAGAATGGAACCAGGGTTGTGCTCGGTGGTGCTGAGCAACAGGATGAGAGGCAACAGGCAGAGACTGAGGCACAGGAAGTTCCACCTGAACATGAGGATGAATTCTTTATTGTGCAGGTGACTGAGCACTGGAACACATTGCCCAGAGAGGCTGAGGAGCCTCCCTCACTGGAGTTTAGAAAGAACTGTTTGGACACAAACCTGTGCAATGTGTTCTGGGACGATAACTCTACTTAAATGTGGAGGTTAAACCAGATTACCCGTTGTTATCACTTCCAACCTTACCCATTCTCTGATTCTGTGAAAGCAATACTGCAATTTCTCTGGAAGAAAATGTGGGCTTCTTTAAATTCACCAAGCTTAATTTGAAGATGTGGAAGAAACCCACTATTTTCTATGCCATCATCTAATAGATATTGCTACTTTTGTTGAAGACAGGCATCAGTTTAGAGACACATGGGGTTATACCTCGAGTACCAGATCCTGTCACAAAAAAATCTTCTAAATTCTTATAATCATGGGCATTTTCTTTTTTGACTGGGCACAGCAGGATCCATGGGATACCTGTCACTCAGATGCTGTAGTGCATTTTGAGTTTCATAAGTTTATATTTTCCATACAACTAGTTTTTCCATACAGTACTGGGGTTGCTGTATGTGTTAGGCTACAGGCTGGCAACCCCCTAAGGTTCAGTTCAATAGGGAAGAACTTGGCTTGAGGCTGTGCTCTGATGTTTATATCAAAGTGATGCTGACACATATTGAGAGCAAAAGTCAGGGAATTTACCAACAAATAGTTGCTTTGAAAGCAGTTTCTTTTGAATCCTGATGTCTTTGTTCTTTTCTGTTTAGAAAGCTGGCAATTTGACATAGTGGGTGTTTCCTGGTGCTTTTTCTTCTTGGTACTTGTACTCAGGAGAGGACACCAGCTTGCCTGGTTTTGACTACATCTACACCTCTACTGACAGTTTCAGCCATACTGCAAACTTTCATTTTCCTAATAGTAATATAATACCAAAACTCTTTCTTCAAAATCCTTAGGAGTCGGCTCTTTCAAACATCATTACTAAGTTCATTCAAATAACATGAAAATATGCACTTGTTAAAAATATGTATTTATTATTTTACTTACCTCTTTCCTATGTTCAAATTTCCATCAATAAGTCATGGAAGTAAAAGCAAAATAAAAACATGTAATTCCTGCTGTATAATATTTTTACTATTATAAATAACATATTTAAAATATATCAAAGTAATAATTTTAATTTTCATTTTATTGTTCTAAGATAATTACAGTAATGGCTCTTATTATTTAAACTGATCTCTTGGAACACTATTTTGAGAAAATATTAAATTGATGTATCCTTAGGAAGCTGTTGTTCTTGAAAGTAGGAAGTTTGACTGCCAGTACAATACTCAATAGCATTCAGAGAGGTTTCAGATGAGCAGTAACTGCTGAATTAATTTTGGTCAACATAGAGAGGTAGCAACAGAAAAAAGGTTGCTTCCTGAGACAGACAAAAATTTTTTTGACCTAACTTAATTCACAGCTATAGGCATGTGGATAAACAAGGGAATGAGCATGGGTTTGTTTTCTTTAGGAAAATTTAGAATTGTCCATAAATTTATGTTTTCTCCACACTGTTTTCCTTTATCTCTCCAGGTCAACACTGTCTTGAATAGAACTGGCTTCTCTGAGTCTGCCTCATGTTCTGCTCAAAAGGAATTCAAGTAATTCTTATTTACTAATTATCAAAGGGCTGTAAGAGAGAGTGTGTGAATATCATCAAAATATATTAATAAATAAATACCTAGTGGTATACTTTTATACTTTTGTAGTGATATATATCTACACAGCTTCAGCAAATTGAACATTTTGCAACCCCATGGCATCAGATGTGTGAAGTTGTTAATGAAGTCGGGTGATGTCATTGTGTGTCTACTCTCTAAATCTCTGACAGGTTGTGACAATCAGAGGATCCCCCCAATGACTGCAAAAAGGGCAATATTTTTGAGAGCAACAGGAAGGACTATTTGGAGAGCAAAAGGATCAGCCTAAACAAGTCACCTGAAAAAGCTATGGATAAAATCCACCTGAAAGCATGCACATGAAGAACAAAATTGTGATTAGGAACAGAGATAAGGGAATTACTGAGGGCATATAATGCCTGACCAATTTGTTTTCTTTTTGTGATGAACTTCCTGGCTTTCGTCTCAAAAGAAATGGATGCTGTACATAGCAGTTTTATCTGGGATTTTAATATGATCTTGCACACAAACTTTACAGCAAGTTTGGTAAGTTACGGACTGAGTAAATGGACTTGAAGTCATTGGTCAGTAGCATTACTCAGGATTTTCTACCGGGGCTATTACAGGTATGCATCTGAAATCCTGTACAATGAGAGTGAGTGCTCCAAGCCATGACAAACTGTGGGGAGCTAATCCTTACTGAGATCTCTATAGGCTATAAAATGGTTTGAAATTAAGTCATAATGTTCAACAAAAACAAATGCAGTTTTCTGTTAGGGACAGGTGCAACAAACAGCATTTGGGTAGTAGTTTGAGTAAAAACAAAAAAAAGATTTAAAAAGTATTCCTACAGAAAAAGACCAGAATGTCCTGGTGGACAAGCAGAACATGACTCAGTGGCATGCACTGACAGCAGATGTAGCCAACTACAACACCTGTGTATTACCAGGACTGCAGCCTGCACTGGAAGGAAGGGGTGGCTTGCACCTATTCAGCACTTGAGAGACTAAACCTGGGTTATTGTGCCCAGAGATTTTCACCCCAGTGCATTAACAACTTTATCATAGTAGAAGAGCTTTATTAGAGGCCAGATTGTCAGGGTACTGAGATACTTGTGACATGAAAACAGAATAAGAGAACTTGATTTTTTTTTCAAATTTAAGGAAAGGAGAATAAAGAAAGATTTTGCTGAGTTCAAGAATCTAATTTCTTCAACTTCCAAGATTTTTTACCTTCTATAGACTACAAAAAAAATTCTGAAAGACTGGTAAATATGTGCATATATGTGGCTCATATTTAGTTAGAATGGCCCTATATATAAAATGTGCTACCTGAGTTCTTGAAAAAGTAACACAGGGAGGAAAAAGAGCAAAGTTTATTAATCTGAATAAATCTTTACCCTTTGATACTGTTACACACAAACTATTATCCATTCATTTTTACTAACAGGGGAATATTATTAATTTAAGATTAGACATGAAAAAATAATTTCTCTCACATTTGTGCTTATGTACCATTTGTCATTTTCTCTTGCTCAGATTTTTCTACTTCATTCCTTATTTTCTCCCTGGTTTTGTTGTAGGTCTAGCCTCCAAAGATAATACACAATTTTATCTAACTTTATATTCTTAAATAGTGAAATATAAATTTGAAATAATTCCCTGAATGACAATGTCATAAATCTGAATGATGGACTATTCCTAATTTATAATGCTAAGAGGGGCTCTCAGAACTTTGTCAGGATGAAAGGTGATTCTCGTAGTTTTTCCATGCACAGCAGGAAAACTATGACATAATTACTAGCATGGAAATCTGGTAGGATGACTCAGACAAGTGAAGTGCCTGCCAGGACAACAAAGATGATGAAAGGGTCTGGAGTACAAGTCTTGTGAGGAGTGGCTGAGAGAGGTGGGATTGTTTGGCCTGGACAACAGGAAAATCAGAAAGACCTTATGGCTCTCTACAAGTATTTGAAAGAATGATGAAGCAAAGCAGGTCTTGGTCTCTTCTCTCAGGTAAAAAGCAATGGGACAAGAGGAAAAGGTTCCAGGTTGTGCTAAGGGAGGTTTAGATTATATATTAAGAAAAATTCCTTCACTAAAAGATTTGTCAAATTGAAACTTTCTAGTACTGCCAACAAGGATTCTGCTTCTCTGCTTACATTCCATTCTTCCCTTCTCTAAAAACACAACAGCTCTACTGTCTCCCAACAAAGCTTCATTTCATCTATTTAATTATTTTTTTGCTAGCAATCTGAAGCAGAAATTAAAGGTACTAAGAACAAATACAAGTTACAGATCACAGATTTACTCAGTGACTGATGCAATTACAGGGTTTTTGACAGATACAGTCTTCCAGCTACAACAATCTATGAGTAAAACACCTCTTGAAACAAAGATTATACCTTACCATGTTTCTAAATTGATAAAAATGAGTTCTTTTCTCTGAGTTTCCTTGTCCTTTCAAAAATCTCTTTACAGTTCTATTGTCTGCATTCACGAGTTCCACAGTGTAATTATACATCATATAAAAGTTACCCAATTTTGTTTGCTCTAAATTTATTGTCTGGTAATTTCAGCCATCCATTTTTGTTGTTGCCTTAATTGTAGCAGATACATAATAATTTGGTATTCAATTTCCACTCCTTTTTGCACAGAGTTTCATACCCTTTCTTAACCGGCTTTTTTCCTAAAAATTCCAAACTAAATCTGTTCCCTGTTCCATGTCATCATTCATTCTTTTTTCTTACACTATCCCTAGCCATGAACACTGAATTTCTTTTACTATGTTGTCATTCCTTCACTTCTGCAACTAGATTGAAGCCAGTGATCACAAATTTGTATGAAATTATATGTCATGTACAAATTTTATCCCTCGTTATTCATTCTTTTTATTCTATCTGTGATGAATATACTAAGTGTGAATCTCCACAGGTATTCAGCATTAAAACTACACTGAAAATTAGTAACTTGTTGTTTTTATTTTTGCTCCTTCTTTTGTTTGCTGAGGCACAGAGGGACCATATCTCTTAGCTCCTCTACTGGTTTTGACTGGGACAGAGCTTAATAGAAGTGCATATACAACATCTTGTGTGAAGCGATTGTCAAGTTCTTCTGTTGTTTTGGAAGCAAGCAGGGTGGGGGTGCATGAGAGTTTGAGAGGGAGCAGAGGTGAGACAGCTGACTCTCCCTGCCCAAAGGGATATCCCATACCCTTGCGGGGTGTCACACTCAGCAACAAAATCTATGAGGAATATGGAGGAAGGGTGTTCAAAGTTATGGCATTTGTCTTAAGTCATTGCTATGTGTGATGGAGCCTGGCTTTTCTGGAGATGGATGAACACATGCTTGCCCATCAAAAATGGAGAAAGAATTCCTCATTTTGGTTTGCCTTTAATGAGCACCTTTTCCTTTACCCATTAAAGTCTCTTTATCTCATCTCATGAATTTCCCCACTTGTAAACTTCTAATTTCTCCCCAACCCACTGTGAGGAGTGACCTAGTAGTTGCATAGGGCTGGGAGCAGAGCCATAGCAGCCCATTAGAATTTTATTATTTAGGAGCAATTGCTGTGAGATCTTCCTGAAAGATTTTTGGAAGAATCTTTATGCACAGTCTTACGGATTCGTTAAAGGCTAATGTATTTATGAGGCATGCACAAAAATGACTGGTGTTTTAATTTGGTATACTAGGTGTATTCCTTTACACCATTTTTTTTTCACTGTCTACAGCAAGGCATGACACTGGTCTACAAAATTCTCTTTATCAACATATCATAAAAGTCATCTTCCCTCTCTTTGATTTCAATAATGATTTGAGCCATATATTGGCTTAATGTACTAATTCAGAGATAGGAGATCCATATCTGAGATTCATATCAATTCAGTGATTCATATCTGAGATTCAGAGACTCATAATAGAGTCTTTGATGATTTTATGAATATGATGCATGACATTTTCAAAGATTTCATATCTGAGTTTCTTTAGAATGTCTTTAGAACTCTTTGAGCACCAACTAGATTGAGCTGGCCAGTAGGGTCCTAGCTCCAACAGGCATTCCTGTTTTGCATTATTTATGAGCTTCATTATGCGTTTGAACTACCTTGTTATCTACTAGTCATTCATGAATGATACCCTAAAACATCTTGTTATTAGCCGTAGCAATACCCAAAATACCTGCAAAAAGCTTTGTTTGCTCTGATGAGAAAAATATCTGTCTTTTCTGGAACTAATATCTATATTTGTTCTCCAAACAAAACAGAAAACCATAGAGATCATTCTTGCTTTTCTAGTTATTAAGTCAATTTTAGGTATTCATGCTTCTTCTGTAGTTTATTAGGTACAATGCACTGTGATTAAATCTATATGACAGATAATTGTTGCTAATATTTCAAATATCAAGGAGTAAATTTTCTACTGAAGGAGTTATGCCACTGCAACCTGGCCCTATCAGTATAAGCTCATTTCCATTTGTGACAGATGAAAGCCTTTGGAAGCATGGAAACTTCAAAGACCATAACACTGAGATGCACAGCATTATGGATGCATAAATTCAGGAAAAGGCTGTTTTATCAAAGCTGGGGGTAATTAATGCAAATCCCTAGACTTTCAAGCAGGTAAATAAGCATGAAAGCCTCACCCGTTTCTGCAAAACTGTATACATTGGTTTGTCTTGGTTCAGGAAGCTGATGAGGAAGTCAAAAATAGGGCCCTTGTCAGGAATAAGACACAGATGCACTTTCCAGATTTTAAATTAGACTGTTGGTGCTGAGTAAATATGATAAATATAATTTAGATTGAAGCAGAAGTGGTTGAAGCTTAAGAAACAATTTTGAGAGAATGAAACGTAGTGTCATGAATGTCTAATCAATTAGTAGAAAGCAAGAGACTTGAAGTAATAATTTGAAATGTGTCTAAGTAAATTAATCAAGTGGTGTAACAATTAATAAAGATAAAGAGAAATTTCTTTATATTACTCTTTATATTACTCATTCTATAGGTGTAAGAAAGTAAAAAGATTTTTAGAAAAAGTAATTTCTAAAAGAAAATTCACCTTGAAACAAATGTGAAAAAGGGGTATTTCAACCCAATGATTATTGTCAATTTCACATTTAACTCTTGGGAAAAGTCGTGTTCCACTTGAATTTGCCAATAAGCTGCAGAAAGGTGACCATTTGTTTCTAGGATGTTTTTAATGCTTGGTTTCACCTCCTTTTTATTAGAGTTATCAGAGGCAGAGAGTCAGGATACAAACTTTACAGCCTATGACAGCCCTTCTAGGGAAATGCATATAATTTCAGCTTTCATATGAAGGGAGGGAACCAAGGAACTGTAATTCAAACACAACTGAGTGAAAAACAAAGCATATTTTGAAAGAGAACTCCAATACTAATATTCTGTTTTGTGTCTAAGGAGTTCAAATGTCTTTTTACTTGAAGTCACAGCTAAAACTACATTCCTCAGTTCCCCAGAATGTTTCAGCTCTAACAGACACAGGGTAATAACTGGAAAGTAAAACACTCTTCTGTTTCCTTAGTACACACCTAAGGATTGTGAAAGGATTCTTTAAAATATTTTGCTTTACATTGATCATGAAAACAACTTTTTTCCTTTAACAATTGCATAATTTAATAGATTGTGGGAGTGTTTGTCTTATCTTAAAACAACAGATGGGTACCTATCTCATGGTCTAGATTATTTCCTGCAAAGCTTCATTTTGTTCTTTAAAATTATCTCCTTTTCTTTCCCATACTAATGAAGTTTTCAGTGTTTCTCTGTGAAAGATCTTCATTCACATAAGTCAAATTACACAAATTTATGCCAGTTTGAAGAGAGATCCTGATTTTCTCAAGCAAGTTTCTATGGTGATACTTTTCACACATCTTTTCATAAGCTGTATACTATCTTTTGTCATGGTAATCTCCTAAAATATATTTAAATAAAATCCCATAATAGCTGTGTTTGGAGTTTGGCCCAAGTCCATATTTTTTGTTTGTTTGCTGGAGCTTTCTTCTTCTGTAAAAACCATGTATTTCACAGATTGTTCTTGTTTGTTCAGTTTGTTAATGTATGAATCAATCTTTAAATACAGCTCTATGCCTAAGTTTCCATCAGATGCTTCTCTCATTTATTTGTCATCTTTTGCTGATTTGCATTTCTAGTAGTTAATAACACTTTGCCAATTTAACTAATTTCCTGCAATAAACATATCAGTTGCAAATAATTTAGCTTTGAAAAACAGTAACTAAAAGTTTTTATACTTATATTTTTTAATCAAAATGGATGCATTTTTACCTTGTCTCTCTGTTTTCAGGTGTTTTATACGTACAGCAATGACATTTCTGTAACATATTACCATTACCACTAAAATTACTGAGCAAGATCTCAAAAGTATTTTTCCTATCATGAAAAGACAGACCTGTTTCAAGGTCCTACATCTCCTCATATATCAGAAATCAAGAGTGACGAATTCGGAGTGATGAATCAAGATTAAGGGCCATGTGTCATGTGCTCAGAATAAGACCAAAAAGAAGGCATCATGAAAATACTTCTGTTCATGTGTCATGCATAAAAATGAATACAGATTTTAGATGTATCCTCTTGCCACAGGTGCTTCCTTATTTAAATTAAAGATGTAGTTGGAAAGTTACTGGAATGTGAAATTTGGGAATAAGAGGAATCAAGAGTTCAAACAGAGATCAAGGTGTGCTTCTACTGTAATCAATCACAGTCTTTTTAGCATTGTTCCAGACTCTGCATACTCATACAACTGCTCAGTAACCAATGCACTGTGGTTCCTGCCTCCTAATCAAACCATGCTGAGATTCAGGTTAATAGCAACTCCTTTATCCTCACTGGTTTCCAAGTAAAATATTTTCTTACATTCATTCCTTGTTTGAGTAACATCACTTTTGATCTTTTAGTCATTACTGCAAGATAATCCTCTGGTAAGAAGTGTTTTCTCCTAGATAGAATTACAACACTTTTGAGGGTGGTGTCACAATCTCTTCATGACTTCAGAAGGTAGAGGGACCATCCAATGCTCTCTTGGACTCTGTGTCACCACAGCCATGATATGGCTTTTAAACAGGAAGCAGGAAGGACAGCACTGGACAGCCTTTCCCTGGAAGGTGCAATGTTCACGCTTTAACCTTATGTACATATTTTTAAGGATCACAATTCTGATCCTATCTGCCTACTAAAAGAAAATTATCAGTCTATGATGTTGAAAAGAAAGTTTAGGGCTCTGACACTATTAAAAGTGTTGCAAAATGTCCCCTGCTCAGGTTTCAGTTCATCATTTCATGTCTAGTTGGGGCTCATATTCCTCGCTTAAGCCCCTTGAAAAATAGGCATTGACACTACAAGTATAGTAAGATCAAAAGACACTTGAAAGAAAGGTATTTCCAGAGAGTGATTCACCTAACTGTAAAATACAGAGGATTAAGTGTGTCCTGGGTAAGCCTTTCTTTATCACTCCTTTGATTATCATATAATGACCTTATACTACACGCTTAATTCTAGCCATTTACTGAGATTCATATGCACACCTTGCCCTTCATCACTTTGCATGCTCTTGTGTTATATATTCTTCAGGTGAAGGAGAATATTATCTCCTTAAAGCTTACATGAAGCTGAACCAAAAAATGTACTTAAAAGCTTGCTGGGGTAAATTAATTGCATTTCCTAAATTGCTACTCTCTATTCTCTTTATGATAGTGTCTTCCATTTAACTATAAACTATTTAGATACAGCAGATATTTCCTTATATTTAATTGATTTCTACTTTCTGCCACTTTTCTGACTATTAGAACTTCCTGATGCTTTCAAATTGTACCATGATTCATACAGCTTTTTTGGAAATATTGGTTCCTTTATTCCATCTTCAGTAACCAATTTTATTTTATGCATTCCTTTTAACAAGCTGATTCATGCCAGGTACCAGTTTTTCTCACATTCTTTTAAGAAACCAAATGGCTAAAAAAGTTAATGATAAAAACCTGCACCATTGGGAGGTGAAAGGGTTCCTTTTCTGACACAGACTCATTAGATGATGTGGCACACACCGAGGGTGGCATTGATTATCATAGCCTCTGTACTCTTAAAGGTTAATGATCAGGATAATTAGCTGACCTATTGTAACCGGATAACATTCAATTGATAAGTGTCAGGTGATTGCAGTTGTTAAAGCAGAGTAGGAACACTCTCTCTGACTTTACAAGATACTTATTAACAATTGCCTGTGAAAGAAGGTGTGGAAAACATCACATGCCTCTTTCAGAAAGGTCTAGTTTAGCTAGTTCTATGCTATCTATTTTATCAATGCCCCAGATATCTTTTCTGAAAAAAAAAAAAAAAACAAAACAACAACAAAAAAAGAAAATTAGAAAATTAGAATATAGATGTTTAGGAGCAGATGCTGTGGTGAAATTTTTAAAAGGTAGTTGGTTACATATTACAAACCATAAAAGGAGGATTTAAAGTAACCCATGTGCTTATTTTGACAGCATTATTTCTCAGCAAGAGAAGCAATCCCCTGATAAAACTATTTCAGCATTTCCTATTTAAATGTATGGTGTTGCTGGTAAATACTTTGGGGGTTTTTTTTGCTTTTGGTATAGGACTTTTAACTTGGAATCAAGCAAAAGTATGTGTGGAAAATGTACGGTGAATATTTTCCTACGTAACAGGAACAAGCACACTCTTGATACTTTAGAGATTTGATACAGAAAAATTATTTGCCCTATGTAATTGGACATGTCTGAGTTCTGGAGGATCCCTGTATCTCTGTTTATTTCCATTTTGCTTTGTTTTGATGTCGCACTTGCACTCTATCAGCAGAGATATCATAAGAAGTAAGATCTGCATAAGTCCTGTCTTTTATTACTCTAGCTGATGAAGTAGGTGAAAAGAACAAAAGATTTTGTACAATATTCTTACACATATTCTAAATGTGAGCATTCATATTGATTTTTACATGAGTATAATAATAATGACAGGGGTTTTTATACTTCTGCATAATGCTAAATTTAAATGTGCATCATCATAATTTTCCATTTTTTTTCAAATTAATTCCTTTTTCCACATCTCAGCATTCTAGGAAAAGTTTTGCTGTTTGATTACTATACTTATTCTCAATTTATTTGGTTTTGCTGACTACTTCAAAAAGCAAGCTAGAAATTTTCTAGAAAGTTTCTGTCTTATAGTGTGTCTAATTACACATTAGTTAAACAGATTATTTACTACATAATGTATATTATTTTACAGGAGAAAGTGACCTTATTTCCCTCCCCATCTCTGTCTTGATTTTTATTTCATTGCACTAAATCTGGCATGGCTGTTTATAACAGCTGTTCCACTTTTCCTTTCTTCAAGTACTGCAAGCTATAAAGTTTCATTCTAGGCTCTTAATGCAGTCAATCATTTACCTAATAAAACAGACTAATGAATCTTCCCCATATAAAGCTTCATTTAGCTGGACCTGACAATATAACAATATTGCTCAAAGATGTGTGAACAAGCAACTGGAATACCTGGAGCTAGATGCGGGTAAGTAGCTCACAGTAGGTCACATATAGGAAAAGGATTATAACAGTAGAGGGATAAGCAAGAGGTTTTGCCTCAGGCTACCTCTGGGGCATTTGAAGTAAAGTAATTCTACCAGGACCAGCATGGTGAAGCATATACTGCAACATAAGCTGCTCATAAAGTAGTTGTAGAGATTAAATGTCTTCTAAATGCTTAATTTAAATTAGAATGTTATTAGCCTGAAGGCATAAAATCATGTCTAATATACTTTTTTCTTTTAACAGTTTAATAAATAGTTATGGAAAATACTTAATGAGAATTTCATTATAGAATTAAAACCCATGTAAATTTCTTAGTTTTCTCTTGTAAGAAAAAAAATTAGAGATTCAGAGTTTAAAGTTAGTACAGATAATTGCTTTCTGTTTACTATCTCACAATTGGTTGAGGCTGCATACTGAAGATATTGATTCAATTGAATATTTTTGTATGTATGCAGAATCTTTGCAAAACAAAATATATGCATTGGAAAATACGTATGTCCAAATTAATATTGTCCTTAGTATGAAATGGCTGTTTACATTTCATGGGGGAACACTGTTCATCTGTATGATGCTTTAAATACATAATAAAGTCATGTTAACTATTTTGAGTGAGTCCTTCCTTCCCTTCTTTCCTTTTTCCCCCCCAAATCATTCTCTAAATCTGTTCTCTTAGAGGAAAAATTACATAGAAGACCACTTTTGTTTCTCCATTAATGAACAAGACACAATGATTTTTGTGCCAGAGTAAATTTTACAGCTTTGTGTGTGCACTACAGTTTGTTTGTTTGTTTTCTTCAGTGTTTTATATAAACCATCTAAATTAATGACATGGTAAAATTATTTAATTAAAACTCAAGAATTAGCTTTATGAAGTAAAAATCATCCCCTTCTATGTCAAGCTTAAAACCAAGATAGGCAGCTTGTTTAACAATTTCTCTGGCAGGTATCTGTGAGACTCTTGGTATGTATGAAGGCTCTGTTTAACAGATATTTTGTCTGTGATAGTATTAAACAAAAGATTACAAATTCTGTGAAAGTAGAGGGATAATCCTTCGACAAAATGAGGAACCAGACATACTAGATTTCTAGGAAGCACTAGCTAATTGTGATTGCCATCCAGGTCTAATCCACTATTTCCTGCAGGGCTATAAGGATATACTCATTCCACTATTTTTGAATAGGTAGGTTTTGTACCTCCAGAAAGACAGTGGATGTTTGGACAACTCCTGTCATATGGACAGAAAGAAGGAACAGAAGATTCACTCCTGGCTCTTGTCTTCGAACAGTAATTACTTCTATGGAAGTACACCACACTTCTTTAAGGGAAGAAGAGGCTTGATAAGTTACCTTTCATTAATGGTTGATGTCTTTGTGAATCTGAAATATCAGCATAGCCAGACTAACTTTCTGTGACAGCCTTCACCCTTGATTTTATTTATACTGTTCTGTGTCAGGCCTAAGTTGGTTTCCTGAAGGGCACAGACTCTTTCAGACAACGTTAAACTCAAATTCCTTCCAGACTCTTTCAGCCTTGCCTTGGTTAATTGTTTGTTTGAGGGTGGTTTTTATTGTTTGTATTTTTTTGTTTTGTTTTGTTTTTGTTTTTTTTGGGGGGTTTGTTTTTGTTTGTTTGTTTGTTTTTGGTTTGGTTTTTTTTGTGTGTTTGCATGTTTTGTTTCACTTCTAGATCTCCCTAAATACACTGTTATATTTTAAGGCAAACATAGGTTTGTATACTTCCAGCATTGCTCCCCTGTAAGTTCACTTAGCTTCCTTTCACACCTGTGCTATCACTAATTGCTTGTTTACCTCCCTGGCTATAAACATTTAAAGTCTTCAATTACTCTGTGCACTAATTATCTTGAATAGGTGGTTTGGGGCGAGGGAAGAAGTCACTGGGAAAACACATATTCTTGTTTTCTAGGATTAGTAATATAGTCTTCCTCTAACTAGTAAGTAATATAGTCTTCCTCTAACATTAAGTATACCCTTTCTGGTTTTCTGAGATTAATTATCAGAACCTTTTTCTTTTCTTTTCTTTTCTTTTTAAGCTAGTTGGAATGTGTGGGAATTCATGTTATTATTTGGAAATCATAGACGTATATTTGCACAGAGTAAAACTTACTCCCTTCATCATCCTCTGCTACATTCTACTCCTAAGACTATCATTATCTTTTGTACATTTTTAATAATAATGCTTTCAGGTTTTTTGATGTTTTCCACATCCATGGATTCATACACTCTATCTTTTCAGTGTACAATTCTCTTTGACTGTGTGCTGTGGGAACTATTTGAAAAAAAAAAAAATTGTTTTCTATTTTGAAAATTTCTTTCTAGAACATCAATACCAATATCTGTTTTTTGCTGCCTGACCTCTAACACTTTTTTGTTTCATGGTTCTGAGAATTTGTATTTTTCATTTATTCATAGTTCATATTGTATTTATTAATTAATCCCCTAATGATCTAACAGACTTTTTTGGTGATGTTTTATTCAAGTCAAATTAAGTGACTTTTCCTGGATGGCTTTGTCCGCAACAAAATTGACTCCTTAAATCTTCTATTATACTAATAGCACTGAAATAATTCTTCTTCAGCATTTAATTTGTCTTTTAATAAGTGTGGGTGTTAGACACTTCAGAACAAATATGTGGAAATTTTGAAAAGAAGTTGAGGGACAAATAAGGTTATTGTTGCAAAAAGAAATTTCCTGATACTTATTCCTCTTGGGTTTTTTTCCCTCTACATTCCATTGGGGTAGTGACCTCGTGTCCTCTCCACAATCTTGGGCTTCCTTTTAGAACAGCTATTTTATTCCTTTGTTATATGCCACATAATTCCTTGTAAATAAAACTTGTCCCCTTTGGGAGGACTTAATCAGCATTTTCTCCATAGGTCTAATGAAATATTATAAATCTTTCTGCAGACAGAGGGCATATAATAAATTAGTGTGATACTGACCAAAAATTCACATATGTTTGGAAAAAATGAGCTCAGTTATTAATTATAGTCATTAAAACACAAATTTACAATTACTGGAAGCAGTAACGAACATAAATCAGATTAAATCCCTCTACAAAATAATCAAACATTTAATATTGTCTTTTTCTATTTCAACATCTTTCACCTTTCACAAGAATGTTTCTCTCCATCCTTCAGACTCAGCTGAATTTTTTTCAGGACAAAGCATCTCTGTTTTGCTGCACTTCTTTATTATATGGAAGTTTTTCAAATTGGTTCACGTCATAAAACAAAATATTAACTGTAGTTCCACTTCATGAGACATCAACACTAGCAAAAATGTTTATATTTTCCTTGGATAGCCAAATCAGCCATTCAGGAACTAAAAATACCCAAATCTGTAGCCTACTGAAGTCTTCCACTGTCAGAGAAACTAACATTCTGTAACTCCATAGAGTTACTACCTACTTAGGTATGGTATTTTTTTGCAATCTCTTGCAAAATACATACAAATTATGTGGTTCCTTTGGTTTATATGATCTAAAATTTGTTGGAGGATGAAAACTGGAACATGTCAGATTGTTTAATAGGGTTGAATCATATTAATAATGTATTTATCACTTAAATACAAAACAACAAAGGAAATATTGTAGTTACTTAAAAATGCACCCTGAGCTGATAGAACAAAATAACAACAAAGTGATTTTCAAATTTTTCACATTACTTCTCCATTTCCATTTTATGAAGGAGAAAAAGTGATGGGAGATCTTCAAAATAATCATTTGCAATTTTAAAATATTGCTATACTCCTGATACACAATCAGATGGGGTGAGACATCTAACTGAATAAAAATTCAGGTAGGCAGTAATTCAGGTAAATAACATACTCAGCACAAAATTGTGAAGAAAGGAGCTCTATAGGTCTTAGGAAACATAATTACTGTTTTTTGGCTTTTTTTTTTTTTTTTTTTTTTCGTGAATAAGGAAGCAACCATGAGAAGGCAAAATAAACATTACTGTTATCTGAGTTAGATAAAAATAGTAGTTATAGTGTCCTGCAAGATTCTTGCTGCTGAATTGGAGAGATATGGATTTCAGGGATGGACTATTAAACAAGCAGGATAGTAGCTCTACTGTCTGTTTTTTATCAGAAAAAAACCCTGTATATTTAAATATAATATATGCATTAGAATTTAAATCCTTTTAAGTCCTTCATTCTTCCTAAGAAACCACAAATTTTATGCTTAGTAAATCAACATTGTGGTACTTCTCAAAACCAAATGAATAATTGAATGTAAAGTCCATCTGTCTAACTATGCATCATAGAAACAAATCCAGAAAATTTGCATGTATCATGTACTACACACTATTCTTGAAAGACTGAGTATGCCAATTGTTGCTTTGAATAGATGACATTAATTCTGCCATTTTACGCTTATCAGATGTGACAATGTTGTTCAAATTGTCACACAATACATTTTATATCTAAGACACAGAGATAAAAATGAGAATGCTCGCTTTATCAGTTAGTAAAAATGCTCCTGGGGTAAAGAAATAGATGATGGCTGAAACAACCTATTGGGATATCCAACTGCTGATAAAGCAAGGCCATAGTAGTTCATTCCAGTAGGGAAGTAGTATGAAAAAGACTCCTGTTATCCCAAAGATAATAAAGAAATCCATTTATTTATTTATATACATATCAAACAGCTTCTGTTTATTATTGAACAGTGGTTTGGAAATAAATGTTCTATTTTTTTCAGTTTTATGTCCCAGAATGGATGCAATTGATTATGACTAAAATTTATTACATTGCTGGGTATATTTGGTGCGTTAATAGGAAGGGGAAGTGAGTGATCAATTTATTAAACCAAGACCTACAATGAGAATATTCTGTGCTCTGAGTGTATAAGAAAGCACAAGATGTATAATTCTATAGCAGAAGGCAAGGAGTTCTGTTGTTATTATATCACTGCTGTTATTTTTATTGCTCTTTTACTTGCATCATTCCCCCTGGGTCTCAGAGCCTTCATGGCTCATTTTCTATTGATTCTCAATACTACTTCAAAGAATTGGAAAGATGAAGGAATATTCAGAAGTGAGTAACAAGTAGTCAGAAGTAAGTAAATTCTTTATGATGTAAGTAACTCAAAAAGATTTATGGCTCTTTGTATTATAGTAGAATTCCCCACTTAGCTCTTCCCTGAGTTCCATTTCATATATTTTACAAGGCTTACAGTTTGTCTGTTCATATCAGTAGGCCTTTTTATATCATTTTCTCAGACACTTTGACATTTAATAGGACTGAGTAATGAGAGTTTCTCATAATGGATATCCTGTGGTTATTTATGTTCTCTGTAAATATACAGTTTTAACTGTTAAAATATTCTTTGAAGCTCACATATAGTGCATGATGAGCACTCACAGTTACAGTTTTCTTCCTTTTTCTGAGATCTAAATCTCAAGGGGGATGCTTTTCTCATAAGAACAGACAAAACCTGTGCTCAGCCAGATTTTTGAAAATTGAAATGCAGTGTTAACACTTCTGAAATTTTGACTAAGTTGACTATTCTTAATCAATTTTAAAAGTGTAAACAAATGTAAACATCTAATGAAATTGCCATTGACATAATAAAGCCATCTTTGCTACTGATTTTTTCAAAGTGATGTTACGCACAGCTAGTAAATAGCCAAGAGCAAACGTCTGTAGTGACCCAAACAGCAACTGTAACAGCAAATCAATAACACTTTCAACTTAATTTTATTTAGAACAGCAGGACATTCATTTAACAACACCTATTTAGAGCAGAAAATTTACTGCAGAAAATATTTGGTAATGCCTATACACATACACTGGCACACATAAATGTATGGGGAGACACCTATTTATATATAGATACTTCGTTTGTATGTAAATGTATAATACAAATCAAAAGCCTTAATAGTCAAAATAATTCAGTTGTAGTCCCAAACAGACAGCTAAGCACATCCAGCTTAGCTGATAGGGATGCATTAACTTGGCACAGTACAAGCTTGTAGACAATGCCATAATTTGTAGACAATGTTGTAATTTCAGGTAGGGTCAGCTCACCGAGGACCATTTAAAGTACCTATTGTAATGAGAGGTCCATATTGTATCATGGAGGAGTGGAGTTTTCTGCAGCAAAAATGGTAGAGTATGACAATGTAAAATGCAATAAAATAAGTGTGACAACTTTAAAGTAACATTAATCAAAAAGGAGATAAACACAACACAGTGTAATTCATGCTGCCTTTTAAGAGATGTCTCTAGAATAAATGGTTCCCAAAATTTTACTTAGGATGAATTTTAAAGGAATAAATTGTCTTACTCTAGAAGGCACAGCAAGTGCACTAAAATTTGTCTGATGTAGATGATCATGGAACAGGACAAAGGAATATAGTGTACCATAGGTTTAACAATACAAACAAGATCCTGAACACCTCAGGGGGAAAAAGAAAAAAAAGACAAGGGTTCTGGTTTTCCCTAATTATTTCTACCAATATTTTGCAAGTGGCTTATTCCCCTAGAAGCAAATTCAAAGTCAAGGAGGATTTATGTGATACAAAATAGGAGGAGTACATTAACCCCCTATAGGAGGGAAAGAAAATAAGAACAACAATTAGCAGATGTCAGAGACAAGTTTATTCTTCCACCTGAGATCACTCTTCTTCCAGTTTTCTTGCTTCTTAATTTTAGAACTTCTCAAGTTATCAAGAATTTTTAATTTCTACTTCATGTAGAAACATGTTGTGTCTTTCTTCCTGGTATTTTGCAATAAAAATATGATTTTCACTAATTCAGTGTTTAAGGAGTGACACCTCACATATAATTTAAATGTACTGAGTGGTCTTCTGCACAGCAGAAATGATCCACAACTGTACATAGGAATTTTTAATTGTCATGGCTTCATCTGATATAATGTTAATTTCTTCTCAGTAGCCGGTACAGTGCTGAATTTTAGATTCAGTATGAGAATAATGTTGATAGTATACTCATGTTTGGTGGGTGCTAAGGAGTATTTATCCTATGTAAAAGACTTTTTTATGTCTCATGTTCTGCCAGTGAGGGACAATGCCAAAAGTTTGGGAGGGAGCCAGGATGGATACTCAAACTAGCCAAAGGGATATTCCACACTATAGATCATGCTTGGTATCCAAGCTGGGGAAGTTACTTGGAAGAGGGGGGGGCTGTTTGGGGTTCAGGGATGGGATCTGGTATGGGTCAGTAGGTATTGAGCAATTTGTATTATGCAAAAAATGATTTTGTTTGTTTATGTTTTTGGTTTGGTTTTTATTATTATTATTTGTATTTTAATTATTGCTTATTATTATAATTATTATTATTACTGTTAATAATAATGATAATATTGTTTGTTTCTTTTATTAAAAAGTTCTCATATCAAACTACAATTTTACTTTTGATTCTTCTCCCCATTCCACCATGGAGTGGTGGAGGAGAACAAGCAGCTGGTGCTAAGTGGTACTCAGTGCTGCTAAGTTGCCATCTGGGCTTAAACCACAACAGTGGTTAGAAAACCCCTTACAACAGTAGTTGACCAACTCAAAACCAGTTTCTCCTCCTTCATAGAAATATAGCACTCTGGTCAAGTATCCTGTGAATTCCAAAGGAAATGGAGATTTTACCAGGGACAAATCTTTCAAGAAGTAGCTGTTGGATGAAAGAATTAACTGTGAGTCCCCACTTGTAGTCAGAAAAGACGAACAGTATAATGTTCTTGTGTCAAGTTAAAACTAATGCTCAATCTGTGGAGTTAAATGACTTTATTTTTTTTAAGCAGAGCAAGAACTCAGATGAGCTGTTTCCAATTATTTACTATGGACTAAGTTTTGCTATTCAAATACCATTTAATGCTTTTTTTCACTAGATGTTTTTTTACTGAGGAAAGATACTATTTATCACACATAAGGCTAATAGAATCTATACTTGTGCCAGATTAAAATTAATTGAGCTGAGAGATTCGATTTCTGGACTCATTTAATGCTGGTACCTACTACTCTAAAATCATCTAGTACTCTCTATGTGTGTGTGTATTCAAAAGGTGATTATATGCAGATACCTGATTAAAAGTTTATTCACCTAATGATTAAAAGTGTCTTTTCGTGACAGTTGTAGCATATAAGGCTCAGAACTGAATATCACCTGCTGGTTGTAGAAGTGAAGGTCTCTAATGGAAGTAATTTTATGGAAGCACTTACTAGAAACTAATACTGATCCCACATTACAGTAATTATTGTGTCAGATACCTATTTAAGAAGAAGGAATTAGTTTCAGGAATTATTTTCAAACTATTGACAGACGATGAAATAGAAGGTAAAAAATCAGAGTATTCTATGCAGTGTAAAGTATTATGTCTCCGTAAGGGTATGGTCAGATTAAGCACTCTTAGAGACTGCTGAGGAGCATTAAGCATCTTTAAAAGATTGCTCCTTTTGTAAATTTAAAAATCAAGAGAAAGGAAGGAATATACAATGGTATAGTTAATATATTATAATATTACTGTATCACAAAATAAAACCAGTTTCCATAATCAGCCAAAATAGTTTAAGAATATTTGGCTTTTATAAATTTTGGGTAGAAATTGTTTGTCCATGACCACAGATTTTCCAATTTCTTCAGCAAATATTGAGAACTTCTTTGCTGAAGAAATTGGAAAATCTGTGGCCATGGACAAATCTTTGGGATTTTTTGTTTGTTTACTTTTTTCAAGTGGAGGGAATAACTTACTTTTGGTCCATTCCCACATTTACATGCTAAAATCTTATGTATTTTGAACATATTTTAATGCCATTATTTTTAGCTGAAAGAAAAGTAAGGTTTGCTTAAAAGGAGATAAGGTTTCAGGATTGGGTTTCAAACAAGTTAAATTTATATTAGAACTTACAAAAATGGTATCTGAGTTAGTATCTAAAATCTTTCCAATATAAGGAGATAAAATGTATTTTGATTGCTTCCTGAACAACAAAGATACATTCAAAACCAACATAAATCCCTGCATTGTTAGCAATCTCACACTGCAAGAACACACAAAACCCAATCAATAACTGATCAATAGAAATCTGACCTTTGCTGGAAGTTATAGAAAGATTCCCTTGCTGAAGGTTAGAACCCCTTCTTGCTGAAGCTACTTAATTATTGCAGGTAATTGAAATCTGGTCTTTACTGAAATGATGTAAAAAGAAAACAAATTGCTTGCACTCCTTATTTGATTTTATTTTACCACTTCTCCAGAACCCTAAGAACAAGACGTTTTGAAGACACTTTGCAACTGAGGATCATGGAATGCTGCTTCTAGGGTCTTAATCTTGATTAATTTGAATCTTCCTAAATCAGAAATATTTCTACAGAAATCATGTGATTTGTAGCAGATTAATCTAACTGACATGGATTCTGTCAAGAAAAAAATCTCTGGTTTCATTCAGTTTTGTCTGTTTTTATATGTGATTATAGTAGTTGCTTTGACAGATATTGTCATGTGTCCTTTCTCTGGTGTTTGGGGGTTGGTGTTTTTTATTCCTATGAGCACTCTGCATGGCCCTAAATAGCTAATTATATTAGCCTATGGAAGCTATTTTTGCATATTTCTCCAGCTGGTGATATATTCAGTTTGAGTGAAATAGGGATAATATCAAGGAAGAAGAATATAAAAGTCTTAGTAATTTCACCACTCTGAGCACTTTTTCTCCCTAAATGAAGTATATAATTATCAAACTTTGTCTATATTGTCATATGGTTTAACCTTCATTGAACTAATTAGGATGAAGCTTAAAATTACTTGCTGTGTAACTTGATTAAACGGCTGCAATTCTTTTCCCTTTCAAGGAGAAGCTGGGGGCAAATGTAGGCAACTGAGTTAAAAAATTATTATCAATAGCACACAAGACAGACAGCAATTAAGAAAAAGATCAGGAGTTGCAGTGACCTATATAAAACAACCTTCTGGGCAAACTGGACAAACATAGGTAATATTGTACTATGGAAGAAAAGAGGGAGAGGTGAGATTTCACACATTTATTTTGATGTCCCAATGCTTCTACAGTATTTATCCTGTGAGATGTACAAAAGTTTTAATTAAGAGACTGATGACATGTGCCTACCTTTCGTAGCAGCTGAGTCTAATGCACCTCTCTTCCTGGTGAACAATTTTGTTCAAATTAAAACAAATTCCTCAACATGCAGTCATCTCTCCTAATATATAAATAATTCTATTAAGTAATTTTCAGGGGCTGAACTCCCAAAAATACTTAATGAAAGCACATGACAGAACAGTTGATTCTCTTAGTCTGAGAAACATGCTGGCAGTAAGCCAGAATATATTGACTCTCACATTAGGCTAGGCTCTTCCAACACATGCATCCACTGTTGCTGATCAAACTTCACTATGAGAGTTTTTCTGGTTTATTCTGTAGTGATGATCAGTATTCACAGACAGTAAGTCAATATTTCAAAGGTGGTTAGAATATAAAGCACTTTGTTTTTACTATTCAGACAGCACTCAGCTGTTATCCATACTTGTAAGTTTTTGCTAGTTTTGAACAGTCAAGAACCAAGCACAGCTGATGTAATTCTTTTATAAAAACTGACATTTTCAGAATACTACCAACAAGAAAGAAGAGGAAAGAATCACTTTAAAGAGTTAATATTTCTTAGTATATTTCATGGTCCATAGTCTCCCGATTTCACTTCACAGGGACAGCCAAGTATCTACCTGGAGACTAACTTCCTGTGTATGAGCACCTGCTTCTAGGTGAAATCTGGAGCCCTGCAGTCACCCATCCCAGGAGATCCACAGGAGTTCATTGCTCTCTGTGTGCCTTCATTGCTCCCTAGTGAAAATCGGGGCACAAAGATGTGGTAGGCAGATGGTGCATATCCAGGCTGCTGAGCGCTCCATATCCACAAACCCAGTGGTTTTATTTAGAAAGTAACACATTTCCCACATCCTGCTGGCAAGCTATGCTGCAGTATTCTTTCTCTGCATAATTGACCACCACCTCTGCTAAGAATTTCCTGAAGCAGGACACTGTTACAGAGCCAGCCAGACCTACCTCTTTCTGTATGTGAAACACAGGAAAGCACACAGATAGAACTTAAATAAAAACGAAAAAAAACAAACCCAAGAAAAATTTAAAAATCTCCCCTCCACACCCATGAAAAGAGAAAAAGGCTTTAAATTCCTGTTATATTCACATGCTCCCAAGTAAATCAGTAAGCGAGTAATATGTACCTTTCAACCAAAATTAAAGACTTTTCCTCTACAACTTTCCCAATTTTAAATAGAAGATAACCACAAAACTCCACAAAGATTTCCTATTTAAGCTTTAGTACTGTAGATGGGATGCATAAGATTCTTGTTACTACATAGAAACAGGTAAAATATACATATGTCTATTTCCCTAAAGTCACTACAATGATTTTTTCTTTTTATGTGTTAAACATTCCAGTTTGACCTTCAGGCTTCACAATTATTGAAGGAAAATTACATGCCTTAGAAAAAAATCTTCAATTGCTGGTCAGTTGACAAAAAAATATGTAACTCAGAAAAGAAACACATAAATGATTTTTTTTCTTACAATGAGGCACTCTAAGAAAATTTATAAACGATTTTTTTTCTTTATTTTGGATGCAAATCAAATCTGGGAGGAAAAAACCCAACAAACTCAAACAAAACCAAAAAACCTTGAGATGGAATCCTTGTGTTTTAGAAATCTTTAGATATGAGTGGTTTATATCAGATTAGGCAACCTAATTGTCATCTATTTATTTTAAGGTTATCTAAAAAAAGAAAAAAGAAAAGGCTTTATATGAATTGTTCAAAAAATTTTGTCAGGAGACACTGTAATGTTTTCTGAAGCTGAATTATGACAATGTAGTTCCATGACTTGACTTGTAGGCTGTACCAATTTATAAGATGAAGACTAATACCCTTGTCATTATTTCAAATGACTGGTGTGAAGAGAAGTGTTACTCTTGAAAAGACATTTCAGATGGAAACATTGTTATTACTATACAAGTATTTTCTAGAGATTTTTCTTTTCTTTTCCTTGAAGTTTGGGATGAAGTATAGGGGGTTTATTTCCCCTAAGAAAAGTCTGTAATCTACGGGCAATCATTTTCTTTTAGATTGAGGACTTGCACTTCCCACAAAATAATATGTAACCTTTTCAGACTTCCTTTCAGTAAAAATTAAATTAGTTTTCAAAGCCACTTAATGTAAATGAAGTGTGCTGGATCATTCTTCCTCCTTTAATATATTGGAATGCTATATTACAGATATAAAAAGGGATTAGGTTATTCCAACAAGTAACAATAGTGCTTAATCAATACAAAAGTTTAACATTTCTCTAAATTGCAATTCCTGAAAGAAAATATTTACCAAATGTTCTAGTTATAGATAGACAAGGACTTTGGAAATGCATTCAGTTTATATTTTTATCTGCTACTTGCTATTGTAAGAAAATCTGAGACTGTACCCACTAATGATTCATCTGGCATTAGAAAGTAGGAGTCATGTCCTACTGGAACTACAAGTATTTGACTGGATACCTTTGAGATAGTTGTGAGGGAATGGCTATTGACTGAACAAATATTTTAGAAGGGAAAAAATTCCTGTAGGAACCTAAACTGCAGACTTTGCCTTAAAAGAAGAGTGTATATTGCAATAACATGTGCATCCAGAAGAGTTTTATTTTTATTTGAAACACATAGCCTTGTATAAAGTCTGTGAAGAGGAGAGGTCTACAGAGGGAAAAATGTGAAATAAAGTGTATACAGTATATTAGAAATGAGACTCTGAAAAGTACTAAAGTGTTACATTATTCTGCCCTGCTACTGCTGAAATAATCCTTTACAGAAAATTCCGAAAGTCAGGAGAAAGTGGTGATCAAACTAAATGTCCAGCAGTCATTAGTGGAAGCTGTTGGGAGGTGAGTGCTTGTGAGAAGCTGTGAGTTCATGACTAGTGGTTTCAGATGGATAATTAAAGAGAATAGCATTGGAATACTGATTTGAAAATAAAGTGATGGAAAACTGACATTCTTCATACATGGACAGGAATGAGATGACCAGTAGCTATGTGAAAAATTGGTAGAATATTTTGTGATTTGGAAACTATGGGGAGTGGGAAGGTCACTGGATACAACAGGAATGAAAGAAAAAAAAAGGTTGTAAGAGAATCAGAAAGAAAAGAGCTGGTAAAAGGATGAATCCTGATGATAATACTGGGAAAAAATAAAAAGCAGGATAAAAATGGAATAAAAGAAAGCAACAAAATATGGCTGGAGTGGAGTAGGAGAAGATAAATTAAAATTTGGTATGTACAGAAGAGGATATATGTTTCACTGTTAAAATCAAATGAATTAAATCAATTATTTTATCTACATAATATGGATATAAAGATATAGAAATAATTTTGGAATCCCATTTCAGAGCAATAGGTGTTGTTAAGGATTCTAGATAAAGTATAAAAGTTCTCCTTCAAAAAACTATAAACATGAAACCAATTCTTCAAGTGTAGGTAAATTGACACTGTTAATTTAATTTATAAATTGCAAGAAGAGGATCAGAAAGAGCAAGTTCTCTTGTATTGTTATTCTACATCTTTTTTTCAAAAACTCTTAAACTTGGACAGAAATAGCTTCAGAAGTGTTTTTATAATTAAGAATAATTAATTATTTTTATGCTTGGAAACTCTGTAAGTTACCTATTTTTAAATACTAATAGAATGGAGAAAACTGGAAAACACTCATGAACTTATTAATATCACCCTCCACCACAGCCACACCACACCACTTGCATTTCTCTCAAAGAATCATACTTTCTAAACCACCCCCCCCCCCAAAAAAAAAAAAAAAAAAAGTTCCAGCATATTTGGCCTTGAAATTTTGAATTTGGATATTTCAGAACTGGAAAACTTGTTTGTTTATATGTATAATTTGTGGGAGAAAACTAGATATCTTTACAGGACATAGTCTTGTGCTACTCATGGGGAGGTTTAAGTTGGACATCAGGAAGGATTTCTTTATAGAAAGGGTGATTAGACATTGGAATGGGCTGCCAAGAAATATGGTGGAGTTACCATCCCTGGAGGTGATTAAGGACAGTCTGGACATGGCACTCAGTGCTCTGTTGTAGCTGACATGGTGATGTTCAGTCATGAACTTGATGATCTCAGAGGTCTTTTCCAATCTAATAGATCCTGTGATTCTGTGATCTCTACCCTACATCAAGAAAGGTGGCAAATTAAACAAGAAATATGGAAAAAAAAAAGTTGCAGAAATTATTTTGAAAGAATGCAATTTAGGAACAAAAGGTAGAGCATCATCAGGAAATAATAGAATCTGGGAACTTTTAGGTTGCAGCTTTTTTTCTAAAAGAAAAAATTAAAAGAAGAAAACCACAAAGGGCCATCTTCAATCACACTTTCTTTTCTCCCCACTATCACTAGATCTATTTCTAAACCAATTTAGCCTAATGAAAGCATTTTTCTTGTGTGGACAAAGTACACACTTTAATTTACCTTGTTCCCACAGTAATTGAAGCATTTCTTGAGAACTCCCAAGTACCTTTTAAGCCCCTTCTTAATTTTCTAACTTCTGTCAATTATCACAGCTGCTCACCAGTAAAACTTCTTCTTCTTCTTTGTAGTATCTTGCCACAAAACTTTGTGGTCAACTGAGAGGTTTATTTCTATCCTTAAAGAGAGCTTAGTCAAAGTCTCCTTTGATAGATGTGACTGCTTTTTTTTGTATCCACTCCTATGGCTTCTATTTCTGTCACCTTTCTGTGGGGTCTTAACTGAAACACCTGGCTGAGGAGTGGAGCAATTCTAATCTCTTTGTAGGTAAGAATCATCTGCAAGAGTTCATTCAGCTCAGGTTCAAACTTACCAATTTTCTTTAGAAGGTGCTTAAGTCAATTTGGCTTCTAACTCAAGCTCAAGTCTGGGTAGATGAATCTGGTTCCATTGTTCAAGAGCTGTGTAGATTTTCAGGCAGCAAGAAAGGAGCCACAGCACAGCAACAGAAATTTTATGCCACCCTTTGCTGCATCCAGGTAGCTGAATGTTCCTCTGATGATCTATGGGCTGTTTCCTTTAGGAACAGAAAGTTGAGGGTGAGGGCTATGCTTAAGTCTGCTGACTACTCTGGTGCGTGGCCCAGCAAGGCTTTCTTTTTGAGCTGAGGGTGGCCTTGCTGGAAGGAGTTTACAGAAGCTGCTGCTTTCTACCTAGACCTTTACATCTTGGACACCTTACCTAGTCTGATGTTCAAGAGTACGCATCTTCTTAAAAGAAAGCTGAAGTGGTTCTGTTTTACAGAACTCCTATCAATCCCAAGATAACAAGTCACACTTCCATTTCACTCCACAAGTGAAACTCACCCTCTTCCTTTAAATAAGTATCCCTTAAAAATAATAAGTGTACAGTACTATACACTTCTCTGCTCTCAGGAGACTCCTGTTTTCTTCCCTCAGAAATTACATTTTCTGGAACATGTTTCATAGCAGCTTTCTCTTTGCCCTTATTTTGGGAGAAGTTCCACAGCAAATATAGCAGGGCTTTAAAAAACTATATATGATCTAGACATGATGAAGTAACATGATCTAGCATAGTGAAGTAACCCACCAGAACAAACCAAAAACCCAAAGCATACCCACACAAACCCCACCAAAACAAAACAAAATGCTATCACAATCAATAATTTCCTAGAGATGTTCCTAAACATGTATTCATTAATTTATATCTAAGCAGTTAAATAAATGACATGGTATTAGTGAGAGCTGCTTTATAATTTTCTACTCTTTTCTACCTTCTCTTAACTACCAGTTAGGATGTTGAATAAAAGCAATAGCTTCTGCAAATTTCTGCTATCTCTCCCATTTTTACAAAAAGCACGAAAAAGACCTTTGCTGGAATGCCCACATTACTTCACAGTGGCAACACCCAAATAATGAACTAAAAATTCTAAAACATTATCAGCTTTTGATTGTAGCTGCTAGAGAGCTGCTGGATATATTGCATATAGGTAAGTTAAAGATATGGCCCAAGGGATTTCTTTTGTATCAGATCTTGCAAGTTATTAGAAAGTTTTAGTTCCAGGTAAACGATAACACAATTTCTCATTGCTGTGATATTACAGTTTTCAACCTCTGATCTTGCCTCCATCCAAATAAAGCATGATATTTGTTTAGTTAGCACAGCAAAGAACAGGGTGGTCCTTGCATCTGCTTTTGTTTCTCTAAGTTTGTTCGGAAATAAAAATAAGTTAATGTCTTGAGGATTCACACTTTTTTTCCAATTCTGGTTCTTCATTTGCTTATTAAAGGGAGGATTTGGAAAAAAAATGGATGATTTCTTAAAGGGTAGAGACATCCACTGAGAAAGAAATAAAATTATTTTAAAAATTTTGTTGTTGATGTTGGTGATTGGCTTTTAAATTTTAGTTCTTTTTCTGAAGAGCTATAAAACACAGAGATTCAGGATGCTGATCTGATACAGCACACATCCTCATATTTCCTCAGGTACATAAATTAATGATTTTTTTTAATATACTTTATACAGCTTGTGAATGCTTCCAAAGACACATTTCACATGTCTTATACATCTTTTTTAGAATAAAACTCTATACAAATGTCAAAGAAAAGCAAACAAATTGGGAAATTTTTATCTCAGCTCTACCTTTCAAAGCTTTATACAACTCTACACCAAAGTCGTTTTTTTAACAAAAGTAAGTGAAATACAAATAAATTATGTTTTAGAGAAGTCAGAAAATGAAATAATTCTCTTTGAACAGCAGCAATATCATAATTTTCCATAAACAGCACCAAAAGGGTTCAGTTCTGTTATGTCTAAACAGAGAGACACAGCACAGCCCAGTCACATTGTCCTTTTTGCCAAAAAGTTATTGTGCCCTATGCACCTGCAAAAACAATTACTCTTTATGCACTTTAAACACTGATTGATATTTGGAGATGGTTTTGATCAGCCAAAGGATAAAAATGGAGTTCCCGATGTCTGTGCTTAAAGAAACTATTTACCTGAAAAAGTCACAGAAATAGACAAATAAGGAGATAAACCTTTTTAATCTCATTAGTGAGATAAAATTTCTTACTAAAAACTGGAGTTTTTACTGAACATCTAAAGAGCAGCTTGAAAAATTAGATATAATCCAGTCTGCATCATTCCAGACAGCTGAGAATAAAATCACAAGACACTGGTAAAATAACAATAATAATGATAATAATGGGAGAACCCCTAACCCTAACCCCAAAGATACATTTGAATAATTCCTTATGTTCACGAATAATTAAATTAATATTGTGGCATTATATTTTCCTTTGTAATTGGAACTCAGATCAGTTTGGATGCTACGTAGGTAGAACAATACATTATTCTACAATTTGTCATGAGTATGTCTGCAAGGATAAGCCTTGCCTGATCAGTTGCAGACGTCAGCAATTCAGACTGCTACCCCAAAGCTTTCCATTCTAGGTTGCCTTCATAATCAATACAAATGAATAAGCTGTTCTAGTGTGTGATGCAAGGTTAACAAAGAGAAAAAAGTATAAATAATTCAAAAAATACCTATTCTAACCTGACTTCGTTAGTTCTTTCCCCAAAAGCCTTGAGACCCTGAGGATGAAGTGATGACTGCTATTTTTTGCAGTCACTCAGATTTTTTCTACAGTATGGATTGAGATCACATTACGATTGTAGCTACACTTTCTAAGTGATCATCTGACATGTTCAAAGCTAATATGATTCAGTTTATCCAGAGAGCATAATTTTTTTTTTTTCCTGGCAAAACCATGTGTTAACCAGGTTGGCCTGTCAACACCTAGTATGCTAAAGGACTGGTTTTGTTCCAAAGCATTCTGGTATAACCTGGGCAGCTTTCCCAAGCTGCCAGGTGGAAGAGATGGAGAAATGTGGGTGTTAGAAGACTATAAGCCAAATCGTGTCAACTGTTTCTTACTTTATTTTTTTAACTGGAGGAACTCTAAAATTTAAATGGAACTTTCTTGATTTAAAAATAAATAAATGGATGTTGAACACCTTATTTTCCTTTCAGAAAATGTACGTGGAAAAATTCAAATCTAGCAAACTTCCTGCTGTGGTAAGGGAACAGATGATATGGTTTCTGGCAATGAAATAATTTTTGTTTGGGATTTTCTTTCAGTGCTTTTAAAATTATGAATGGGCTAATTCTGATGTATCTCCTGCCTCCATCTAATTCTCAGTCATTAAATTACAAAGACACCAGTTCTAGCTCATTTATATTACTTCCCTATCTGGTCTTAAAATGGAAAAGATTGTCATGGATGTACCTCTGTGCTTGCTTCATTTGTGCAACGTTCCAATCATTCTAAAATCTGAGCAAAGACTGGTGGATATTTTAGGGTGATATGCATAAAAATTATCATCCCCTTTGGAATTCCAATTAACTCCCTACATTCACTTATCTACAGCTGTGTTAAACTTCTGGATTAATTCTACTAATTTTGTAGTTTTGTCTTCATTAAAAAAAAATCTTTTAACTGCCATGCAATTTTTTTACTGAGTAATCAACAAAGTGAAAGATCTAGAGCATACGGATAAATGGAATTTAATATGCTAATAATCTCAATAATCTCACATTTCACTGCAGTTCTAAATTTTTAAAAAATTATATTTTTGTAAAAATAATATCAAGAAAATAAGTAAAAATAAAACACAAGATGAGATTGAGCAATGCAATGTAACAAAAAGAAATCCATTCTCTGGTGCCTAGATGAAGAAGAGAAATAAACAGTTAAAGGAGGAAGAGCTGAGATTATAATACACTTAATATTAATATTACATTTAGTGTCCTGAATATAATAATGAAATTCTATGAAGTGAGCTTTCATCTGAGTCTAGGCCTCTTATTAAATCTTGTTATGCCTACTGAGGCACACACCTTCTCACCTGTAATTCTCCTTTATAATAGATTCAGGAAACAAAATTTTAAAAAATAAACCAAAAAAACAGCAAACCCAACTCAAATCACCAACATCACACAAAACAAAGTGTTCAGCATGGAAAAAAGTCTGAATGGTAAAGCAATAACAATGTTAATGATGAAGCATATTCTGACAAAGACTCAAATATTAATAAACATTGTTCTGTGAAGACTACATCACAATTGATTAGCATTAGACACAAACTTTGGAGTTAATGACATGGGTATTATGGATAGGCGATTTCATTGCCATCCATGACAGCTTCATTTAGCAGAGCACCTAAATAGTTCATGATGTATCTTTGAACCTTGTTAATGTTGGTTTAATATCACTGCAAAGTAAAGAGGACAGCATTCCAACACCAGCTGCAGAGATTACATGGGACATCTCTCTTTTGGTGTCCTGTGTGGGGCCAGGAGTTGGAGTCAGTGATCCTGATTGGGTCCCGTCCAACTCAGCACATTCTATGATGTTTCTATGATTTGATGATTTTGTGAGCATTCCCAGCATACTTCTGAGTATAGTCAAATCAGTTAGTTCAAACAACCCTCAATGGTGTTATTTAGTTCATTTCACTTTTTTGGAAAATAAGATACAGTTTTTCCAGGTATCACAACTTTACCTGCTTGATGAACTAGTATCTGGAGGTCAAGCTACCAGGACAAAGTAGGAAGATCTTTTCAGTACAATACCTGTTTCTTAATACATAGTGTAATGTGTGATGGTTCATTGCATGAAGTGTGAAGTTCCTGATTAACACAGAGACTACTTAAAGCTGACCATACAGACATGACTTTAGCAAATTCAATTATTATACATACATTTTAAAATGTTTTAAAAATTATTTATTTAAACCTATCATTCTTAATATGAATAATTATCTATATTTTTATATAATATTATTAATTATTTTCTGATTTAAAGCCTACTGAAGTCTAGAACATGAGTCCCTTGACTGGAAATATTTCACATTAAGCCTAAGAATATTTGCACTTTTAAAGATTTGCAGATCTCAAAAGGAGGTCTTAATATAAATAGAACAGAAGATCTTTAGTTCCTAATTTCTCGAGTAACATTAATTATAGCTGTTGAAACCTTTACACTAAATATCACTGTCACTACAGTAAGATTTCCTGGCTTTAAAAATTAATTCAGACAGTATAAGCCATATTATTTAAATCTTGGTTTAGTACAAAGAGGTATAATCCATTTATGGTAATACAATAACTGCTTATTCACACTTTTATGAGTGTATCTAATGAAATGCTTTAAACATTTTTTATGCAGATAGGACTTTTATATATTGATCAGATTTACTGCTTTTTGCCTTTCCTACAATTGCATGAGCAAACTGCATTTTGTGCAGAATCTCCATAAATGTGCATATACCTGATTAGTAGAGTGAAATGATGAGTATACATATCTGTACTTATTGCCAATTATTTATGTTTTATTGTATTAATTATAAGGAGCAGTCTTCGCAGGGAATGCAATACAATGTTTCCATGTATAGCAGAATTAAAAGAATTAATGTACTTTTAAATTAGACTCCAAATTAAAATATATCTATCTGGCATTAATTTTAGGTATCACTTAGGGGAACTGAGATGTATTTTAAATGCAGAGTAAACCAGAAAGTAGAAGTTACATTTCACTGTTAACCGACTGTTACACGACAAGTAAACAAGTTTAATCGTGTTATTCACCTCATTGACTTTAATGATTCAATAATAGATGTAATAGGCACCTCAGGACCAGATGGCTTAGGGAAAAAAAGTCCCCATGAACTACCACTTTTTCATCTCAAGTATCTGATAAATATGTTAACTCCCTGCACTGCGATGACAGCCGGAATTTCTCACCAGCTGGCCAGTTGCTCTGCACAGTGGGTGATATCATCCTCTACTGAATGTTGAATTCTCAGCTCTGCAGTAAGGTCAAGACTTCAGGGTTTGTCTTAAAAAACACATTTTTTATTGATTTCACATAAACATTACAATCATTGACAAAAGGATAAGGGTGAAAGGTCTTAGGAAGGGGCAGATCAAGAGCTGAGGCTGGATTCAACACGAGCCATGCTTGTAGCAGTGCTCATCACCCCTATGCATTAGCAATGTGAGTTGAAGCTGCAGGAAGAATGTGGGGCTACAGCAACCTCTCATCAAGTTGCTTTACTACTTCAACCTTTTGCTCAGTATTTTGCAGAGCCTGCATATGATCATGACTGGCAGACATTTCAGCCATGAAAACACTGTTTATTTCTAGCTGTCATCTGTGCTGCTGCTGCAAAAAGAAAAAAAAAATTAAAAAAGGGGCTCAGAAGAATTTCACTCCCCTCCTTTCCCAGAAATGTCAACAAATGGACATATTGATTATCTCCAGCCTGTATCAGCCAACACTGCTCAGATCTGAAGAGCAGTATACAGCCTACTGTCTGCCACAATTGCTTGATTTTGGCCTTGTTTTTTTTTGCACTTCTCTCCTTCTATCCACGTGTGTCTCTGCCTCTGTCTGTGCAAAATCCAATCATGATAAAGCCTAACAAACAACAGGTTTTTTTTCCATGTATGTATATTCACAGACATTATTTCCTACTTGTTCCCTGACTTCTGATTTGCCTTTGTAAACTAGACCATACTAGGTCCTGCATCAAGAAAAAAAATTGTCCTGAGTTTTGGAAGGGAAACTGAAAGGTACATAATGAAAAGAGAAAGGAGAAAAATAAGATACAGGTGCATTAGCCATCTTGTCAGTTAAGGCATTCTGAAAAGACAATTCTGAAAGCCCATGGTAAGCTAATTGTATTTTTATTCAAAGCCCAATTTTAAAACAAATTGGATTTTCTCAGCAACTTTAATTACACACAAGTTGTATTAAAATGATAAAAAACTCAGAATAAGTGGCAACACACAACTTTATATTAAAAAAAAACCCAAAAAACCTTCTTTCTGCATTTGTCACAGAATTTGTTACATGCTATTTATCTCACTTAATTGCATGACAAGTTTTTCAGCAACAATCATAATAATGAAAAAATCTCTTATCCTACCAAAATGATATGTATCTTTCCATGAGAGTACATAAAGACACTCATTCTTATTTATAACTGTCTGGATGGTCGGGCCCAGAGAGTGGTGGTGAATGGTGCTACATCCAGCTGGCAGCCAGTCACCAGTGACGCACCCCAGGAGTCTGTGCTGGGGCCAGTTCTGTTCAATATTTTTATTGACGACATGGATGAGGGTATTGAGTCTTTCATCAGTAAATTTGCAGATGACACTAAGCTAGGAGCATGTGTCTAACTGTTGGAAGGCAGGAGGGCTCTGCAGAGAGACCTGGAAGGGTTGAGTGGATGGGCAGAGTTAAATAGGATGAAGTTTAATAAGTCCAAGTTCTGAGTCCTGCTTTTTGGCCACAATAACCCCCTGCAATGTTATAGGCTGGGGACAGTGTGGCTGGACAGCACCCAGGTGGAAAAGGGTACTGGGGATACTGGGGGTACTGGGGATACTGGGGGTATTGGGGGTACTAGGGGTACTGGTCAACAGCCAGCTGAACATGAGCCAGCAGTGTGCTTGGTGGCCAAGAAAGCCAAGGGCATCCAGGCCTGTGTCAGGAATAGCGTGGCCAGCAGGAACAAGGAGGTCATCCTTCCCCTGTACTTGGCACTGGTGAGGCCACACTTTGAGTACTGTGTCCAGTTCTGGGCCCCTCAGTTTGGGAAAGATGTTGAGATGCTCGAGCGCGTCCAGAGGAGGGCAGCAAGGCTGGTGAGGGGCTTGGAACACAAGCCCTGTGAGGAACAACTGAGGGAGCTCGGGGTGTTTAGCCTGGGGAAAAGGAGACTCAGAGGTGACCTTATCACCTCTACAACTTCCTGAAGCGTAGTTCAGATGGGCATTGGTCTCTTTCACCAGGAAGCAGCTGACAGAACAAGAGGACAGAGGACACAGTCTTAAGCTGCACCAAGAGAAATACAGGTTGGATATTAGGAAAAAGTTTTTTATGGAAAGAGTGATAAAGTACTGGAATGGTCTGCCCGGGGATGTGGTGGAGTCACCATCTCTGGATGTGTTTAAAAAAAAACTGGATGTGGTACTCAGTGCCATGGTTTAATTGAGCTGTTAGGACATGAGTTGGACTCAATGATCTTGGAGGTCTCTTCCAACCTAGTGATTCTGTGATTCTGTGAATTCATATGAATTCATTTACTCACTCAACATCACTTTGGAAGAAGGAACTACTCTTCCTCTCTATAAAAGTCCCTGGTTTAAATAAACAGAAATATAAAGATACTGACAGTAATCTCCTAATCACAGGCTGATGAATATATCTCTTGCCTCAAAATATATAACAAAGTATATATGTGCCAAAAATAATAAATCTGGAAAAGTTAGTATTCTACCAAAAGGGAAGCAGGGGTAAGCAAAAAAAAAAAAAAAAAAAAAAAAAAAAAAAAAAAACCAAAAAAACAAAAAAAAAAAAAACAAAAAAACCAAAAAACCCAAAAACTGAAAGCCAGCATAGCAAAGTACTGAAGTACAAAGAAACTGATATTCTCAACAATAAAAATCAATACAAAGATACATCAAGTGTAGCAAGAAATGTGTAGAAATAACATAAGAAAAGGGAGATGGGAATAGGAATACTAGTGTTTTAAAAACAGCAATAGAAACAAAAATAAATTTTTCAATTATGGCAGAACAAAATCAAAACCAAAAAATGTAAATCAAAATAGAAGAAATGTTCTCAGCATCATTCTTCATCAAAGTAACAAAAGCTCTCTTTACTCGGATACATAAACCAAGGTACAACATGTATTAAAAAAATGTGATAGAACTAAATAATGCAGAAATACTAAACCACACTGAGAATTTACTCTTTGGCACTTCACAGCTGCATGCAGGCACAAATGCTAAATGGTCCAGAACAGTTCACTTCTTCAGAGAGGATCAATTTCTTTCTACAACAGATAACATGGAGGACTGAGATTTTTTCAGCACTTGTTATATTTTGATGACCCTCACAATCTATATATGTGATTCTTTTCAATTCAAATTGTCTGATAGTAGACAAAGTCTGTGGAGACCAGATGGTTGCATAAATATCAGAATGAAGATCTTATTGAAGCATTTGGGAATGCAGGTTCTTCCAGAGAAATGTTAAAAAAGTCACAGGATAGCGAATATGATTTTTTTTTAATTTTTTTTTCCTTAAACCTTCCAGTAAAACACCATGGGAAGAATAATCTGGAGAATCACCTGAAGACTTTACTTTGCATGAGCTGGTTGGTTCACACCAAAGGGGAGCTAGAAGTGAATTAATACACAGAACTGGGGAACAAATTAGGCATATGCATTATTTGGGAATATAAACAGATACTAAAGCCAATTAATAAAACTATTCTTAGATTATGTATAACTTTCTGTAAATAAAGGATTGATTCAAACAACTATTAGGAGCAGACTATTTCTAATAACAATTCACAAAAATATTATATTAACTTTGAATTTTTGTCAGTTTGTGGAATTGGTAAATGGTAAGTATTAATCCAAACAAAATGAGACACCATAAGAACTACTCTCTTTTAAGGAATGTAGTGGATATAATTTCCCTCAAGAATGACAAACCAAAGAATATAATCTCTTACGAAGTTTCCCATCTCTCCTGGAATGTTCTTTATGCTAGAATACAACATGTTCTGTAATATATTTCAGCTTCACTTATACTGAGATGCAGAACTAGTCCGCAGTGTCCCCTTCATCCCCGTTTTACAAACATATGGATCAGGCGTTGGACAGAAGGGCCTAGCACATCTCTTCTGAATCCACCTAGTTTTACCTCTCTTCTGAATCACATCTGGAATTTCATTTACTGGGAAAGCAAGATATGGGTTGCAGAAAGAAGGCGGCAGAAAATGTCCCTGTCTAACTTGTACTCTGATATGGGCTCAAGATATATCTGAGCAACTTAGATTTTGAAATGTTCTTAAGTACCTTCTTAGCTATCTTTGTCAATCAATTTTGCTCATTGAACTCTTCCTTGTGCAGTCAGGGTGACAGTGCTGGGGCTCAAGGCTTAAGCTTTCCTCCTGTTCAGTTCCCAACCCCCTCCATTTTTTTGGGGAGATTTACCTGGTTGTAGGGTGAGCTGATTGGTCAACTGATTTGAGGTGCAACTAACTTGGTATTTGTGCTTTGATCTAAGTGATCACTAAGTTGCAGCCTTGGGTAAGAGATTGTATACCATGTGGTTCAAACCCCTTCTATTGTGGGTATATAATTTTTTTATAAAAAGTACTTCAGCAAGCTATTTAGCTCAGTGCTTATTCACACAGGATTCAAATTTTAACATTATGTGTCATGGATAAATTCTTTAAAATAATAAAAAATACTGTCACTTTTATGTCACTCTAGTTCTTTTTTTCTTTCTTCCTTTGCAAGTGCTTGATATTGAAAATTCAACTTTCAAGACTCTTTGATGTCACAGTTTGAAGAGGGTTAATTTCTTTTCAATGAAAAACTATATCAATCAATGTAAGTGTCTTTTTCTGTCTCCCCCAGGGACAGCATCAAAAAGAAATTATTAGGAACACCCTCAGAATGCTACAGACAAATAAAGGCTAACTGTGTCTGAATTAACAACTAATGGGATTCTACATGTTCTACGACTAGATGAATGTATATAATACACCTAAAATGTGGATGTTTGCCTTCTCCAGCATTTTCTATTTTTACTTTTACATTTTCTGTCTTCTTTCTATCCAAATATTGATAATGTGGGCCTTTAATGGTCAGCTGGGTATTGTTGGTAATTAACCTCACAGACAAAGGGTAATTGCTCAATTGTCTTTGGAGAGTCTGATGGGAGAAATCTGAGGTAGTGACCAACCAGACAATGAAAAAGGAAAACTCTCCAGAGCTAACGAACATTGTTTGTATTAGTGTCCTTTAACTTCCATTTGACAGTATATACATTTTCTCCTTCTAAACACACGTGGCTCAAAAGCCAAACTGCTATATTAAATATGGTAAGTTTACACTAATATGTAATATTTCTGGATATTTATGAGATAGGCTGTTTAGTTGCTTCCTGTCTTGGTGTTTCTATTGAAGGAGGAGTTTGTTTAAACTCCAGTGAAGGCATAGTTACAATTAACAGTGGGAGATTTTAAATTTGGTTTTATTGATGGAAAAGCATTCTGAAAATATATAATTCTGGATGGTCAAATGTAGTCACTCTGTCAATAGAAATTATACTAGTGTTAAAAGAGAAAACTGAAGATATTTAACAGACGGTATTGAGAAAGCCAAATAATAGACTTATCTTCTAATCTGGTAGCATTAAGTTTTCTAGGTGCTAATAGAAAAACCTATGTTATATGAACAGAAAACAGCTAAAACTTTTCTTACAAGTGTACTTTTCTTTCCAGTCAGGATCAAATTTTGTTTTAGGACTTTGGCCTTCACAAAGTCTGTGTCAAATTCAGAAGTGTCTTGAAGATATCTACAGGGTGATGTGATACTTGAACAGGTTGCCCAGGGAGGTTGAGCAACCTGGTCCAGTGTGGGGAGGGTTAGGACTGGATGAATTTTAAAGTCTAATCTAACACATTAATATTCCATGACTCTGTGATTTTTAAATAATTTATTTTCGGGCAGTCACTTTTTTTATTGCCTGTTATTCAAATGAGAGTTTCCACATCTGACAGAATTTATGCCCGATAACTTTTCATAAATGGACAGGAAGTTAAGTAAATTGCCTTGAAGATCCCCTTCTAATTAGTTTTATTATCTATTAGAATGTTACCATTTTTAACAGTCAGTATTTTCCCAGACCAATTTTCTGTACTCGTGGCCTTACATCTTGCTGTGATTTTATAGAAAGATGTTAATTAGTGAGAGATCAATTTGAATTTGTTCATTCATACTTTGCTTTATAGTAGCCAACAGACCTGATAATATTGCTAAAGTGAATCGTCATGAAGTTCAGTTTTATGAATATATTTAAAAATAAAAGCAAATTATACCAAGTCCTTTAATTTTGTGGCACATCCACAGCATGTAGAAAAAATGAAATGAACCTAGACAACTGAATTCAAAACCTAGAAATCCAGGAGTTATATTACTAATAAAAACAGTGCACATATTGAAAATATAGTAGGTTAAACACGCTGCATGCAGAATTGTCTTCACTTTGGTGACTAAGGCATTGGGTTTTCCTCCTGGTATTTGTAGTGTTAAGGGAAGATAATTGTCATGGGCCACAGAAGCCAACCAGCTATGTTTTTCCCTGAAGCCAACAGATGAAGCGAGCCATCATATGTCCATCTTATTTTCCCCAAACTTTTCCCTCTGAGCCAGGCTCAGAGTCTGACAGAATTAATTTGGTACATGGCTGAGAATCCTTAAGCTGGCCCTATCTGAAGCATGCTAGAGAGAACTCTACCCATCAGTTTAGCTAATAAGTAGATCAAGTAATTTTCCCAGATGCAATAACTATCTTTCACTGAAAAGTAATTTTCTAAACTCTACAGATTTGCTGCAAAGGATAATGAAGAGTTTTCAGTTCACACTTACCTGTACCATGGTTCTGAGACATCCCTGCAGTATAAAGAGTTTAATAATGTAATTTTTAAAACACAAAAAAGTGCCACAGTGAGCGAGATAAAACTACTAATAGGAAAAAAAAGCGCAACTCAAATCTGAAATATGTTTCAAAATAAAATTGGTAGAGGAATTAAAAAAATTAGATTTATTGTTTTTGTACAACATTCTAGACATAAGAAGTGATGGATACAAATAAGTATGTAGCTAGTACTATTTCTAATTATTTTAGCCTTACTTGTGAGGACCTTAGTCATGTTGAGCAGTACCTATGCTCAAATTTTCCAATTAATTTCACCAAGTGAGAAGTTTTTCACTAGTAAAAATATAAACTCCTTTCTTTTCTGATGTAGTGAGCTTACCCTGGCTGGATGACAGATGTCCCCCAAAGCCACTCTAACACACCCCTTCACAACTGGACAAGGGAGAGAAAATATAATTAGGGTTCATAAGTTGACATAAGGACAGAGAGAGATTGTTCACCAATCACCACCACAGGCAAAACAGGCTCAGCTTGGGGACATTAATTGAATCGGTTACAAACAAAATCAGAGCAGGATAATGAGAGGAAAACAAACCTTAGAAATACCTTCCTTCCATGCCTCCCTCTGCCACCCAGCTCTACCTCCTACTGTTCAGTGGTGCAGGGAGATGGGCATGGGAGTTATGGTCAGTTCATCACAATTGTTCCGGCCACTGCTCAGGGACAGGAGCCCCTACACCTGCTCCAGCGTGCGGGCCCTCCCATGGGAGACAGTTCTCTGAGATCTTCTCCAGTATTGGTCCATCCCATGGGCAACAGTTCTTGCCAAACTGCTCCAATGTGGGTCCCTTTCCACAGGGTGCAGTCCTTCAGGCACAGTCTGATCCATTGTGGGACCTCCCAGGGTCACAAGGAAACTTGCTTTAGCATGGACTCCTCTCTCCACAGGTCTTCAGGTCCCAGACAGGAGCCTGCTCCAGCATGGCCTTCTCCTGGGCTCACAGGCTCCTCTCAGGCATCCACCTGCTACAGTGTGGGTTTCTCCATGGGCTAAAGGTGGATCTCTGCACTCCCATTGACCTCCATGGACTGCAGGTGCACAGATGCTCCACCACAGTCTGAACCATGGGTTGAGCACTGGCACCTGGAACACCTTCTCTCTGTCCTTCTCCACTGACCTTTGTGTCTGCAGAGCTGTTCCTCTCACATATTCTCACTCTTTGCTTCTCTGAGAGCAATTGCTTTTTATCATTAACATTTTTCCCTTCTTACATTGTTATGACAGGAACAATATTATCATTCCTGATTGGCTCGGCCTTGGCCAGCAGTGGGACCATCCTGGAGATGTCAGGCATTGGCTCTGCCAGTCATGGAGGAAAATTTGGACCGCTTTTCACAGAAACCACCCCTGTAGCCCCAGCTACCAGAACCTGGCCATGCAAACCCAAAACAGCTGGGTCATATGCAAGCACTTTGATGGAAGTTATCAAATATCCTGCTGCAAATTTTGACATTGAACTGTTGCTTCTAGAGAATGAAAACAGCAGGGTTTCTACTATTATTAAACATATTTTTAAATTTGGAATTTAATAGAAAGAAATATGTGACCATATTTGAAATATATGACCACAAACGTGTGTGGTCTATACCTTTAGGTATTTAAAGGTAGGTATATTTTGCTGGCATAAATATATATTAAAAAATTTGAAAATACAGAATTGTTAACAGAAACAGAATGATGCTATAAAATATCCTGTGATAAAGCTTAGTAATTAAAGTTCCTTTAGAATAAGATCAAAGTGGTACCACAAATGATATTGCATGACTCAACATCCCTTTTCACCTACAATTTCTATGTGATTATTGCTTTCTAGACCATAGACAGTTACTATGCACTGCACAGTCTTTTATGATAGTTTGCAAATTACTGTTTATCCACTTGATATGCTTCAACTTAGATATTTCTACCTGGTAACTGGTTTAGTAAACTTTTCCAGAAAAAAATGGAAAATGCCAGGAAACACAAAAAGAAACACAGCAGAAATGTTTCCTGTCTCAGAAACTACTACAAGAGCAATGTGCTATTAGATTTGCTGTAATTCATTGGATTCAGTTTGTGCAACTTCCAAAGAAGAAATGCCATAAAGAAATCTTAGTGATGGCATACGCTATGGAGTACTACTGTAAGCCAATGAGGTGCGTGTAAAATATTATTTCTGTAAACAATTTTTTTTTCCCAAGCCCAAAGAACTATTTTCATGCTTGACTTCCCATTCTACATGAATCTCTGAATTCAAAGTTTTATATAAATCAAATATTGTCTGCATTTATTTTTACTGCACTTCATGGTATAATAAATCACCATAAGACAACTTATTTACTACATTAAATGCTGTAAATTACTATAAAATGAAGAAATCTATCACAGTGTGATGCTGGAATTGTAAATCATTGATATTTCCTAGTTCCCAGACTGATGTTGTTTTTCTTGAGCCTATGGAGTCAGATGTAATTTTTAATTTACATAATTTGCCTAAATTATTCTGTTATCAAAAAACAGCAGGTATACACATGAGCACACACATGCACACACACCTGTGAATATATATATGTGAGCTATCATTTCTGAATTGAATGAAAAGGAGGGGGTTGAACTGGTAGAAATAAATCATAAAACATATATCAATCTTCTTTTAAATTGGTTTAAAAATGTATGATACAGCTTAATCTAATGAAGAAGAATCTATCCGTATTTGATAGGTTTTAAATAATGGTCTTAATATCATTAAGCTGAGCTCATATAATTTCCTTCTCTGTTATAACATCCTTATACGACTTAAGCATTTTCCAGGTATGTCGGAATTCTAAGACCTTTCTAAGGTTTCTTTTCTGTGCCACTAGATTAAGTTTAGAGCTGATTTCTCCCCCTGCTTTTTGTTTTAACTTTTCACTGAAAATAAACAGTTTGACTTCACAAAATCCTTTAAAAATTTGCTTGCAAGTTAAATTGATCTAGAAATATTTCCCTATCTTCAGTGTGGCAACACTGTTTACTTTAAGTCCATTTCTGCTATACACTTGTGCAGCAGGAGCCAACAGCTCTGCAAACAGGCAAAGGCTCTGAACAGAGCTGCTAATCAACTCTGCCTAACAACTGATATTAGTTGGGGAACTAGTGGATTAGGACAACGTGTTTGCAAAATGTCAGATCTGTTTGTTTTGAGGCAACAAGAGCTACTTCTGAGGGAGATTAAAGATCAGATGAGGTCCTGTGAGGAGAAAGAACTACATAACTTGGTTAGGATTCTGCATTGGAAACAGAGAGTAAAATATAATAAAATCAGCACCATCTCAAAGAATCTCAAGTCAGGAAAAAAAAAAAAAAGAAAAAAAAAGAAAAATTTAAAACTCTGCTTATATATAATAGTGTATAATTAAGGATGATATATTAAGGGATATACCAGGTCAGAGTATACCAGGAAGAAGTCTCTGTGTTTCTGTGAGGTAAAAAAATTCATTTATTCTTACTTTATACACAGACTTTGGATTTTATTATTTTAGTCAAGACAAACAGGGCACTTGCACTACTCACAGGGAATGAATAGTCTCTATTTTAGAATGAAAAAGTGTTTTGTATATACAAACCAGATTAACTATCTGTTAATTGTTTAAGAAGCAGATAAACGACTGCCACAATGCCAGTATATATTTTACACTCAGTATTGAGATGAAATCTAGGGGCGTAGCTACTAAGTGTGCATATGAAGGAGCTGTGCTGAATCCACTGACAGGGGAACTTGGAGCAACAAAAGGCAGAGATGAATCCTAGCACCTGGCTGATCAGATGCATCAGAGTCACTCCCATCCTTTCACCCTCTTTGTGCTGATCACACACAGCATCCTAAAGGAGATCCCCTTCTCTCCTAAGGTGAAGAGATTTTTCAGGGTCAAGTAGGAATATAATGAGCCAGCATTAAGTTTTCAGACCAAAAGCAGACTTTATTTAGACTTGAACAGGAAATATTTCAGCCCTCTCTCACAGGCTGTTGCTGACCTCATTTATTGAAGTGCTACCTTTGGAATAGCTCTTTGCCCCTCAACCTTCAGAGGTAGTCCTAATAGCAAGGCATCTAAGTTTTAAAGGCTGATGGATCTTTTCCTGAGGGTCCATCTCCTGGTTTCATGGGTCCTAGGTGGCTGATTGTCATTCCCAATACTGGAGTTGTACCTGTCCTGCTAATCAAAGAATGTAAAAGAGAGTCTGAAGACTAGCATGAATTAGTCCTTGCAGCAAATCCTTCCTGTCTGTGCAACATGACGGAGATCTCAACTGAATTTTTTTCCTGGTTTTGGACCTCACATTAAAAAAAAAAGACTTGAACCAGTACAATAGAGTCTGGAAAATAGTTACCAAGGCCAGAAATCTAGAAAACTACTGCTTGTGAGGAAAGTGAGGAATTCAGCTAGTTTCATCTGCAGGACTGAAAACTAAAGGGAGTCAAAATAGCAGCCTTCAAATCTATGGAAGATTATGGCAGAAAATAATAAATGAACCGTCTCCAAGGGAAGAGGAAAAAAAAATAGTTTAAATTACACTGAAGGACATCTAACTTAGACACCCAGAAAAATTTTGCAGCCTTTAGGCTATTTAAGCAAGGTAACTGATTGTTCTAGCAGGATGTGAAATCTCTATCTTTAGATGCTTTTAAGAAGAGGTAAGATAAACATCTGTCAGGAAAAGTTTAGATATAGTGACCCCTCTCTTCAGGAGGGAATTTCCACATATAAATTCCTGAAGTGTTTGAGAAGTTTTTCAGTCTCATTTTCCATGACTTTAACATACCTCAAAATTTTATGTTTAAAGAATTTATGAACTCATTGACATAGAAGTACACATCATCCAGTCATTAATGTTGTATTATTCTTTACAGTTGTTTGGATGTTTTCCTCTTTGCTCTGTTTTACGACCAAATAATCCTTCTACTGCTTATCAAATACCACCTTTAAGAGGTGTATAGCAGATCTGCACATAACTGTAAGACTGAGCAAGACTCCGCTATTATTTTTTATGAACAATAATTTGTAATGTATTACACAGTTGTTTCACTTTGGCAGAGAGAAAAGATTCCATGTACAACATAAAATTAACAGTAATCCAATAAATAGGATAGCTGAAATTTAGGCAATATGCTGGCTTTTAAGAATAAGTGAAATATTTGTCATTTTTTGCAGTTATAATCCTACTTGTTCCTGTCTTATTTCCGCAATAAAATCTTGAAATACCTACCTTACAAAGGTATTCTAGTTAATTTATATTCTGCTTAAATATATGGTTATTTTAGGAGGTTGGATTAAGAATGAATACTTTCCTTTTTTGATTAATGTTAGCTCAGAACACATACAAAGCCATTTATCAGCAGATGCTTTTTGACATCCGATCAAGTCTGTTCATCCAGATACTTTTTTTAAAGCATACTTGTATAAACATTCTCTAATGCATAAAATACAACAGTTCTGCATAGCTTTGAAAGTGAAAAAGGTATTTTATTCAGCAGATGAGAAATGGTTTATTTTCCCAAAAGATCATGGCTATATAATTTATGTTATTTATACAGAACAATGCTGCAGCTCTGTGTTCCAGAACTAAAAAAAAAGGGTAAAGGACATAGAGGTGCTTTTTTGTTGCTGAGTGGTGTTCAAGAGACATAGATATATATATTTGTATTTAAACTTTAGACACAGCTTTGTCAGTAAGTTTTTCTCGTAAAATTACACAAAAAACCACTTTTCACCAGTGAAGAAAGGCAAAAGACAAACTTATCCTTCATACAGTAGCAGGTCTATTACTCTGCAATAAATGTTCGTTACACTAAATCCCATAGATATTTTTCTTAAATGCTGCTGTATTAATCACTAAAAATAAATTAGTCAGAGGGATTTCAAAATGGTATGTGGGCCTAAAACAGTGCTGAAGGACAGATGTTTATAATCACCAGTGTTTCTTCGTATTAATTTTTTCCAAATGTTTTTTCCAAGCAGGTACCTAAGACTCTGTTTGGTTTTATTTAAGGGAAATTTAAGCTCCAATGATGTTCCAGATTTTATGAAACACTTCAATTAGAAGGCTCCATTGACAGAAAGTTTGTAAGCCTAGTAAAAATAGCAGGTCTGTAGAAAAAAAAAAAAGCAGCATTCAACAATGACAATGCCAAGTAGATTTGGGTTAGGCAATATTTCCTTTTGAAAATGAAAAAAAATGTTGGGGAGTAACTTGTTTCTATGCCAGGTATGCATAGAAATATGAATAGCAGAGACTGTGCAGTGCTGGTGGCAAAGAGCTGAATTGTTATAGCTGTCCTAGACCAACTATTCATCAGAAACTCTACTCAGATTTTTCATGCACTTCTCCTGATCTGAACTGTGAGAAGTGAAAAAAAAGCCAATAAAAAACCAAAGTCTTTTTTTGCAGAAGTAAAAGGAACACAAAACACACAAAGACCACTGAAATAAATTGAAATATAATGATTATTTTTATGTCAGTTTAAAGATTAGATGAGGTCTTGTGAGGAGAAAGTTAGATTAAATTTTTTTTCTAGTTTAGATTAAAAATTAACTCTTATACTTTTAAAATTAATTATAGTCCTTGAAAAAGACATAACTACTATTGTACCTGAATACAAGATATTGTCTTTTTTTGAATTTCATTCTAGTTAAAGAAAACAAATCAAGACCTCTCACATTCAAACTAATGAACTGAAATTAACAAAAAAAAATTAAAAAGATAAAATTCTTGGCAATTTGCATTTTACTTTTGTAGAGAATCCATCACAAAATAAAATAATGCGAGAACAATATTTTGAGCTAACTTTCATATGAACAGTTGAAATTGAATTAGTTACTCTTAAATATTTGGTTTGGTAAAACCAAGACTATTTGTGGCATTTCAATACTATCCAGTGAAAGATGAAGTTTAAAAAAATTCCACAAACCAGGCTAACCATGTGCATTTTATTGTAAGAAAAAATATATGTTGAGGAGTTGTGAATGATCAGTAGCTACTGATATTCTCCTTTTACTTAATGCAGTGGAGTGTAATGAAATTATTTCCGTGATGCACATGACAGACACACAGCAGAGAATCCTGTGAGGGATCTTTCTGACAGGAGCCCAGAGCTGGTGCATACCTGGTGCCAAGAGCTAGCCTAGGGCTGAGTTCCTTTTATCAGGTGATTTCAGGTCTTAGCATTAGCCTCTATTTGCAGCACTCATCTGCTCGTGCTTTAATTTGCAAAATATGCTTGTGCATCTCAGCCACTCTGTTTTCAAAATCTGGAGCAGAAGTGTTGATTCGTGTTGATCTACAGCTTATGTGGTTGCACATACCAACATCCAGAGAAATTAAATTACTCTCCTAATGCAATAAAGGACATTTTCATGTAAGGGATGGTAAGTGACAATTCAGAACATCCTTTCTACTCCATTTTTGTGCTTGACAGTACATTTTAACTCACTACACATACTATTTTTACTGAAGACTTACATAAGTGACCTCATAAATGAGTCAGGCTGCAGTGTGAGCAAGAGCTGCTGCAAGGCATGTAATGGTTAGTCCAAACACATCATCAGTCAGCGTGAAACTCTGGTATATTTAATTAGTGGATGGAGGAAAGTGGGAGAAAGAGGAGAAAGAATTAAAAAATATTATGGATATGTGTGTGTGTGTGTGTGTGTGTGTGTGTGTGTGTGTGTGTATGGTGCTAAACATACACACCTTCTGTCCTATTTGTCTTGGAAAATGTTCCATATGTTCTTCTATAAATGAATGATAGAGAATCTCTATGATGATATAGACATCTAATAAAAATTTATCTTTCCTTTGAAAACTTTCATATCATGAAGTGGTAGAAATATTTTTATAAGATTATTTAAAATGTTATGATTCATAGATAGTTGTAGATGCATGGATGTATATTGTATACTTGATAATCCCATTGCTATTTCAAATGGATTGATGATTTTTGAATTGTTTCTTTGAAACTCAGCTCAGGTCATTTAATTTGGTTTGAATTAACCTTGAATGACTATTGTCTTAATCTTAATCTTAAACAATGGGTATGAACTGAACAATCAGATAAAAATTTGAAATGAAAAGCTTTTGAACACATCAGGTTTAATGTTATTTTAAGTAAGAAACCATATCAAACAAAGAAAAAAATCCTACAATTTCCAAGCTTAACAAGATATATATACATTAATACACTACAATTTTAAATTTCCCACAGCAGTTAGTTTCACTTTTCCCAGTTATGGTAATTCCAATTCACTTATGACTCTGTTCCATTCTTCTTATGCTTACATGGTTAGTTGGCAATATTTCTACTCATCTTAGATACAGAATTATCATAAAAAATCAGATTAAATATTTCTTTATTAAAAAAAATCAATACAAATTAGTGTGATAATATATTTTATCAGAGTTGTATTTCTAATATGATCCAGTCAAAGGCCCAGTTATTTCACATCTGCTTGTTCTTATTTTTATGTAAGTGTCTAGCATACTGTACATGTTAGTTAAACTAAACTATATGTTCTATTTATTCAATCACTCTTACACAGCTGAAAAATTACTCAATAAATTAAGAAAGGTGTTAGTAACAACTAAAAGAAACAGGATATATAGACAAATTATTTTGACAACCTACCCAGATTAAACATTGTAACACCATGCAAGAAAAATGCTCACATTTTATAAGGACACTTTGTTCTCACAACCAGTGCGCAGCTCAGAAAATTTAGATCATGATGACTTAACATGAGAGGAACATAAATGCAGTACATTTCCTCCCCAGTCACTTGGAATCAGTCAAAGGATCCAAACATTTTTGTGATGTCAAAAACACGAAATCACAACAAATAAAAAATTAAGAATCTCCTCAGTCCAATTTAAATGTCTTAAAGTAGCTTTTTTTTTTTTTTTTTATTCTTTTCATACTCTTGCTGAGATTTTGATACCTCAGCAACAATAGTTTTAGCTATTGCTTCTGATAGGTCTTTGAGGGGAATTGATTTCTTTTTGAGCTTCTTTAAGTTGTTTGGGATTTTATCTTAATGTACTTTCATTCTAAAATATGTTTACACTGATAATCATTTTACTACATCCTAGTAATTAAAACTCTTAGGCAAGATAATTTTATTGGTCTTGATTTGTGTTTCAGAAGAGCTCTGCCTCAATGCTTCCATGTACAATAATATCCTAACTTTTCAAAATCTATTAGCCTTAAGAAAGAAATGATTCTGGTGTAGGTGTATAGGTATATAGCTAGAGCCACAATAAAATGCAATTGTAGAATACCTCAGCTCCAGTTCCACTTAACTCCAAAAAAAGCCCTATGAAATTGTTTTCGAGTGTACTCCCAAAATGTGTTGTAGGGTGCTAAAATGCTCTCTCTGTTATGGCACAATTTTCTGTAAAATAATATTACAGAGCAGCATGTGCAGGATTCTGTTAAGTGTCATATTTTTCAGATGAAATATATTTACATGTTAAAAGTTTGGGTGCTGTTAAGGTCTTGATATTATTAAAAGTTTTCAGGTTTCTTCTGCTGTTTTTGCTTTCACATTAAAATTATGCTACTACCTGACACTTGACTAGGAGGAAAAAAAAGCACATTTGAAAAAAAATCCCAAACAAACCAAACTCCCAAAATATTAGCTGTCTTGCTTATTCAAAATAGCTCAAGAACAAGGAAGAAATAGGGTATTTTTTTCCTGGGTGCATCAAACTTTAACAATAGTATATGCTTCTTACTGAATAAATCAGGTAGTCATATGAAGAAAGCCACTTACAGATGTGTTAAAATTGGTCCAAAATATTCCATAATATCCCATGAAAATGTTTTACTGAATAGTAGATTTCACAGTGCCTGCCTCCCACTCCCCCAATAACTCAAATGCTGCTTTACCACAGGAAATGTCAGATGGAAACTCTCTGTTTTAAAAGGGCAAATTTCCACCTAAGAAAATGTGGATATTTCACAAATATTGTAGCTTAGTGTTAATATAATACAGTAAAGATGAAAAAGCAGTGCTTTTTGCAATGATTGATTTTATCTCTTGGAATGTAATAGCAATCTGTTTATTTAATCAAGACTCTTATTGTAGTACTTGAACCACATGTGTCCTAATTTGATATAAAAATATCAGGGTATTCATATGAACTTATTCTAAACTAGTTAAACTCAATGCATTCCAAGCATGTAAGATACAACATATGGATTTCTGTTCTCTAACCTTATGAACATTTGCACATGTTCAGGAAAGCCCACTGGATAAAATTTATGTATTGCTAATGATTTTTATTGGCCCCATGGCCCAAAGTGGTGGCAAAGTGCCCAGGACTTTGAAAGAATCTTGTTTTACTTCGTAGTCAGAACACAGAAAGTCATAAAAAAAGAAAGGGCTTGATGGAAGTCTGAATGCTTTTTAACTGGCAGAACTGAAGCTGCTTGTGCTATGCAGCCTTTTGTTGTCAGATCTCTAAAGCTTTTTTTTTTTTTTTTTTGGTTGGGGATAAGGGGCAACAACCCATCTCAACATATAAGCAATGATATAAGGAGTGATGCTCTTGAGCTGAAATTTTGCAATCATTTCTTGGAGGACCTGATGTGGAAAATCCACATAAGCATGAATAGAGAGAGATGTAGGAAATCTTTTTCTTTGTGGGATCACTTGGAAATCTCTCTGCTGCAGCTCAGTATCTTAAGGATGTTGTTAAAATTTTTGGGTGGAGATATGGGTTACCACTGAAATTGAGATTTGGCTGTCCACACCATAGTCACCTGTGGCTGATCCTGAGGATTCTAATGCAGATGTTTGTTCAAATGTTAATACACCTTCAAAAAACACTAACATTTGTAGACTTTATTTTTTTTCTGCAGCTACAGCTTGGCAGCTAAGGGAAGGGAGTCAACTAAAGATAGGCTGTTTTTCATAACAGTTCTGCTGACAGGGGATTGACTCCAGTAGCTATGCAAAAGAGAACAGGAGAGCATTTCTAGTCTCTAAAACTCCATAATATGAAACAATGGTCATCCTTTCCCATATCCCTGGATTCTACTCTCAATTCTGATGAAAAAATGTTCAAGCCTTCCATTGCAATTCTGGGAGAAGGGTAGTAAAGTTTCTCTTCTGAGGGGTAAGTAAACGCCAAGGAAAAAAGCCCAAGAGTTGTGATGATTCAAAATTTGTATAGAAAAGAGACCAGGAAAGCTACTCAGATTTAACAAGGTACAATTATAAAAACAAAGATGAACTGTAAATTTCACAGAAAGATCTTTAAAATTATTGAAATCATCCAGGCCACCACCAGTTTGGGGTATTTAAAAGAGGACTTTGCATGCTGTGTAGGTGATTATGTATAACTGAGACAAATTAGATAACTTGATGAAAATACTGAGATCAAATATCTTATTTGTTAGTTGAGCAAGTCTTTTGAAGTGGTACATCCTATAAGGCTTTCAGTTTTCTTCATAAAAGCAAAGAAAAAACCCAAAAAACCCCCAAAAAACCCCCCAAAAAAACCCCAAACTGATCAGACTCCAAAATCTGTTTTACATACCCTAAATTTTTTGTTAGTGAGATTGAGTTCTTGTCTACTGGAATCAATTCTAAGGGTAAAACCTTCTACTTTTTGCTTTGTTTTGTTTTTGTTTTTTGTTTTTTTTTTTTTTTTTTCCTACATATTTTTAGCTTTACAATTATACAGGACTGTCTTCTCTTCTGCTATCTGTCTGAAGTGGACCTGAAAGTTGAAAGACTATGTCCTCATTCAACTTCCTCTGTATTTACTAGCCCATAAACCACAGAATATAGTATCAATTCCTACTACACTGGCCACTGAAATTTGTCAAGACTGGCCACAAAGAACTCAAAGAAGAGGAGTACCAGAAGAACTCAAAATAAGAGGAATATATGGCAAGTAGGTACTTTTAAAAATTTATTCCATAGATTCAATCTAAATACAGATTCTTTAACCTTATTACTTGAAATTAGTAGTAAAGTTGATGGTGATATCTCTGATGGTAATAGCTTTTCCTTCAAAAAATTTGGCAGAGAGGCAGAATATTTGCTCGTGCTGATTACCTTGCTTTATGCTATACTGCATTCATATTATATTTTTGTTAGTTCCTCAAAAGGAACTTCAAAGTTAACAGACTTATCTATATATGCATAAACCAGGATTCAGCCTCACTGTGTTTGAAAACCTGACAGGTAGATTAAGAGTTTTGTCTGGTGCAAACAATATTTCTCTTCAAGGGAACATCAGCTTCAAAGTGAAAACTGGTTCCAAGGAACTTCCATTGAGAATGCCTTTCAGGAAAAACACAAAAATCTTAATAGCTATTCAATTTATAGTTATCAATTATTTACTATTTATCCACTTTTCATTGTCCACATTCGATGATTTCATTATGTAAAGAAACTATTAAAATCAAAAAATGAAAAAGAAAAAAAAGAATTATAGCTCGTATTTGGAAATCTTTGATAAAACTGTGCCTTTTCCCCAACTCAAGCCTAGACTTTCATGTTTAAGAAGCAAATATGAAGCAAGAACACAAAATATTTTTAATTAGATAATTATATCATTCCTTGTGCCTAAAAATTTAGAACTCTTCACAATACTTTTAATTTGGAAAGGTTTGGAGATTTGGAGGTATTACTAGTTCTGACTTCTGCACCATTTACAGTAGGACTAATGGTAGAGGCAAACCATTCGTAAAATCTGCAAGATATTTTTTCTTTATGTTACAAGAATACAAGAAAAGGACAAAATATAAGGTGATATGTAAACTATTTGCATATATCTAAGGAAAAACTGAAACTGGTTAGTCAAGATGGGTTTTAACATCAAATAGTGGGAAAGAACAAGAAAAGACTCATTCTTACCTCACACTGAATCTACAGTATAGTTTTAAAGACCAGGAAATTCATGGGCTTAAAAGTTATTCTTGTTTTTCAGCATTGCAAATGAAGCAAAAAAATATCTAATAATGTTTCTGGGATTTTTTAGCTGCCAATGAAGCACTGCAGTAAAGCTGTGAGCATATTCTGCTGTGTCCTTAATACTCTATAATGAGTCAAAAGTAATAGGAACTCATCAGATCAACTTTAAACACCTATTAGGATGAAATTGACAGTAACTAAAAAGTTCTTTATAACTGTTAATATATAAAATAAAGATTGTTATCTCAGTGTTTTCAATAACTAGCTATATAATTGGGATTTCAGTACTCATAATTCTCAATATTTCTAGGCTAAATTCATTAAAAAACAGAATGAAAATAATTATCCATCTAAAAAGCTCACAAATGCAATCTGTGCATTTTTATGAAATTGAATTAAAATATAAATGATTTTTTTATGGCTTAAAGAAAAATTGTAGGAGCACTTTTTTTTAAAAATAATTAAGTTTAGCTCAGTACCATTTCACTCAACAGCTTTGGCAAAAGGAAAGAGTGGAAGAAGGATGACCAACATTATCTCAGAAAATTTATTTCTTTAGAAAGTTATATTAAAAAGCAATGTTCAGGTGGCTTCCCACCTGTCCAAACATTAATTCTGGCAATTAAACTGAAAGAAAGATATGAGTGATCAAAAGCGTTCTTCAGAGTAAAGACAGGTCTTTAACTGAAGATATAGTTTATTTTATATGCTTTAACTATAATTGCCATTTTAAAAATAATTTTAAAATATGAGAATTTTCTGATTGGTAATCTTTACAACGATTCTGTTTTAATTCAAGCTTAGAACAAAAATCACCCCAAGTAACAAGGGGAGCCTCATTTGCTCTTGAAATATGCTATTCCTAGAGCCATGATTCAAGAAATTAAAGAATAGGTCTTCTCTTGTTGATTACAATTATGGCTATTTTTATTCCTATCTGCTTTTATTTAATGTCCATTCTGACATAATTACTTCATATGTTTCTAGACAATTTTACTGCTTGCTCTCTCTGATCTTTTCCAAATAATATTTTAAAAGCCCTCTCTTTTTTTCCTCCTGTTTCTTTCAAAGAAAAAAAAAAGGTCTTTGATGAACTGAATCTCTAGCCAAGTCACCTGTGAAAATGTTTACTTTTCTCCTGCCACTAGCCCTTTTTTTATAACCAGGTCTTTTATCTAACTGTGATGCAATTTCTGGCAGCTTAGCAACAAGATCTTCTCTGCACTTTTATTCACAGCACAAATGGTCATAGATAGACACAGTGAAGAAAACAGGCACAGCATTTATTCCTGTGCAAAAGTGTGTTTCTGAGAATTGGAAAAGATCACTCCACTTTTCCTGTTAGAGTAAGAAGTGTAAAGCAGCCATGAACTATGTACAGCTTGAGGAAATTCCGCATACTGCTTCAGGATATCAAGTGTTTTAAGACAAATCTCTGCATTTCAATATTTGGAGGTATAAAATCTGTCTTCATGTTGTGTTGCATTTTTATCAGTAGTGATGGACTTTTTTTTTTTAAAGTGCATTTTTTAATGCACTTGTTCTGAGGGGGTGGTTCCCTGCATCTTCTGCTATTTAAAGGGGGAAAAACAATAACCATCAAGTTGTTGCTAATTAGAATTTTTGCACCTAATGATTGTTTCTAGCTGGCCAATTACTGACATAGCCATGGCTTTGGAAGTGTTGGCATAACAGCTCTGGAACTCACATGTCAGCTGCTGTTAGCTGAACTCTTCTCTTGCATAACTGAAGCAGATGGCGACTTCCTTGAGCTGAAGAAAGACAGGATAAAAAATTCCTCATACATTTTCTCATGCATTTAAAATTCTTGAGTAGATTCTCAAGAATCTACTTGGCAATCTGTGAAATCTAGGAAAACTGTAAAACAAGCTGTGTTCAACTGACAGCCTAGAGGGAGTTGGCACATAAGATAGAAACTATTTTGAATCCAGATGCCTGTTAAATGTGGACTCTTAGGGTACTCTGTATTTGGGATAAACATCAGTGGAAGCATTAGCTGGTAACTTGTTACACATGTTGGGTATCCCTACAAGTCATCTTTAACTTGCTGATATTCACATTTTTAACAATATCATCTGAAATATGTATTGGTTACTGCTGACTAATTTCAATTATACTTGCTTGCAGGACTAGTCTATATACCTATGACTATTAAGCAGAGAGCTGATAAAACTGATACCTCTGTCTAACTATCTGCAGCAGAACTTTGTATATTGTAGAGAATTTTTGCTGAAACAATGTCAGTCAGATTATGACCAGACATGGAAGCAATAATTTTGTCAGTGTTTCTTAACATTATCTGCTTTGAATACATAGAGAATCAGACTTGGACTGTAAAATAAGGAAGTATCAAATATAACTAAATCACCCTAGGTTATTTCAATTCTCAAGTTTAAAAAACAAAAATACTCAGATACTCTTTTCACTTTAATGAAGATCTTACTGGGCTCAGTGGTTTGACAAGCTTTTCCTTGAAAGGTCACCTGTTCAAGCTGCTTTCCACATTTTCTAATAGCTCTACTACTGAGACAACCCAAGCAGGGAGTTGACCAACCATTGTTACATAAAAAGGTCTTCTGCTCACAAAAAAATCACATATTGATGTAATATAATTTTAAAGAAAGGTGGTTTTAATAAAGAATTCTCTTTATACAGGAGGCATTTTTTAGATTTATATCCTGTAGACTATGATGACAACTCAATAATGACTGTGCCAGACCCCTATATTATTAAGATTTAATATGGCAAAATTTCCTGAAATGTGTTTTTTTAAATATTATGAGTCAAAAATTTTTCCTCTGAAGCTGAATATCATCAACAGCTTTTTATGAGTTTGAATTTAAAGAATTATATATAGAATGATTAAAAAAAATAAACAACAGTAGGAAAGAAAGCATGAAAATAAGAAAACAAACAAATTAGTTAACAAGTCCCTACATACAGCAGATATATGGTTACTATGCCATATTCCTGCTACAGAAACAGATGACTTCTTTTTCAACCTTTTGAAGTTTGTGGTTTTGGAGTTCAGAATAGAATGAAATTAATTTTTATTACTTATGTATAAAAGCTAGAAGTTCTGCCTTGAAATACCAGCTAAAGCTTTGGTATTTATCTGACTGCACTAAGTTGAAAGGGTATTCCAAGTATTAAGATTTTAGCAATTCAGCAATAACTCTACAAATTAAACTTTTATTTCTTCCCAAAAATCACTATGTTTAACTCTCCTGAAGTGTGAGAGATATATTTATTTATTTATTTATTTTTATACATACATATGTATCTATAAATAATTAAGAAAATATAACAATAATAATAACAATTTATTAAATTTGTGCCCTAAATGAAGGTTTTACATGGCTATTCTCATTTTTTCCAGTACTTTGAGATAACTGTCTCATAAGTCAATGTAGCTTTAATTATAAACTCAAGCTTTTGGCTTGTATTTTTTTGTGTGTTTGTTTTTCCCTGGTTTACATCAGAGTACTTTTTATCTCAACTTAAAACCACTTAAGGCAAATCACTCACAGTGTATGTGACTCTTCATTTTTTCGTTTAAGTATGTAAAATTTCAGATTAAGTCCATCATTCCTGTAAGTCTTTAACTAGCTATTCAAAGATGATCTTTAATCTTTCTAATATGAAATAACTGTGCATATATATATATGTAGATGTACATGTGCATTGTACTTATGGTTTTGATATCCAAACCCTTTTACATCTGCACAGAGATCAAAGCAAAAATGTGGAATGCATTTGTATTTTGGAGCAACAGCAACAAACTTTTTTAAGAGTATAATATAAAAATACATACAGTAAGGAAGTTTGGTGCATAAAATTATAAAGACAAAATTATCTCAATTTCAGAGAAAATCACCAAATATGCTGTCTATGCAAAGTGAGCTAGTGCAAAATCAATTTTTTACATCTTTCTTTAAAAAAAATAACTTCAAACAGTAGCTATTTTCAAATTACATTATTTATTTTTAAACTAGAGTATTAGCACATCTGAACAGCTGCAGGGAATCATCTACCTGTGTAAGACTCTCCAGCATCTTGAAAATATTCTGTGACTGTGCTCTCACCTAAATTTAGCATTATGTGCAGCACTAGTAGTACCCAGGTGTAGGCACTGAAAGCAGGGATAGGTGGCCATTTACTTTGTGCTGATGCTATTCTCCTGAGCCTGAAAGGAGTGAGACAGTCAGGAGTTGAACTGTGGAAAATAGTTGAAATTAAGAGTTTAGCTTCATTTTCCATGCCTGCATTGCTAGGTAAGTCTCATCAGATTTAGGGGAAGGGATTACTAGCTAAGAGATATCATGGTATTCTGCATAACATGACAAAACTTTGGTCAGTTTTAACTCAGAACCAGAATCCATTTTTTCTAGACTCATCATCTAATAGAAAAGCTACAATGTTGTCTTTATATCTTGTAGTGGGGAATTCTTCTAGTTTCTATTTTTAAGCAAGGATATATCTTACTGTATTTGAAGACACCAAAGAAGCTGCAATAACCCATGCAGTTTGGAGCAATTGTCAAGTTTACATCTAAAAGTATTCTACATTTGATGTGAGCCTCTGGCAAGATTTTGGGGAAATGAGTGTTATATGAGGCAGGTAGTGAGTGTACTTACCACTGAAATCTTCCCACTGTTTCTTTTCCTTAACCACAGGAAAATTACATACAACCTGGGTGTACAATATGTCTGAACACTTTGAAAGGAATTATTTCAGAAATTGTCAGAATTACTGCAAAAATTTTAAAAATACGGAGGAAGCGCCATGAATTGTTTTGCCTTGTATGCATTTTCTTTAGCTGTCATTGAAAAAAGCTATAAAAAATATGTTTCATTCATATTTCAGCTGCAGACAGCAAACACAATAATTGAAAACAAAATCATGATGATTCACTACATCTCCCCTGATGCATTTCACACCTGCTAACCAAGGTCAGAAATAAATTACAATAACTTAGTACATCAGACAGTTGGCAAGCTAACAGTTTTGAAAGCCCTTTCCAGATTTAAATTTATAGCTTATCTGAGGGTGACATTACCATATAGTTCAGTAACATTAACATAATATTTCTCTGATGGATGTTTGTGTATGTGTAGATATAGATGACAACATATATACATATACATACATATATATCTGTAAAGAGACACGTGTATAAATATGTGTGAAACCAATTTTTTTCTACTTCAATGACTAACAGCCTGCAAATTAAAAACCTTAAGCACTACTTGGGTCAAATTTTATAAGGGAGAGATGAAGAGGAACCTGGTCAAAAAAAAAAAAGGAAGTGTTTGTTTTCATATGTAGCATATTAACGGCAAACATTCTGAGTAAAGCTAGAAAAAAAAGGTAAGGATTTATTTGTCATATTTAAAAAAATAAGGGAAAAATTGGAATAATTCTAAGGGTTTCTGTAAAGTTTTTAGCCTGTTTCTTTTCCATATCTTCTTGTATTAGGATAAAAATCCACAAAGAACAAAGCCGAAAAGGAGTAAATCCCTTAAAGAAAATAATGAAGAAACTGGACAATAAATTTAAAACATTTCAATATATTTGTTTTTGTAGTTTTTATAATTTATATGATCAAAATTCCATTTTCCTTGATAAATGTGTACTGTCTATGAGAATTATTCTTCTCTCTGTTGAGAGATATGGATCAGCAATCAGAATTACATTGAAAGAGTAACAATATTGCCTGTCCTCATTATTGTGACAGACTGTTTCTGAGGTCAGCTTCATGGTTTAGCAGGATTTCTCTCAGCTTTGTTCAGGAGGTAATATCAATTCTCTGCCATTGTAATGGCTGCATGCAAAGAAAAGTAGTCTACAGCTCAATGTCCAAATGGAGATCAGTCACGACTGGTGTCTCTTGGAAGTCCCTCTTGGAAGTAGTTCTGTTCAATATCTTTAGTAATCACATAGACAGAGGAATTGAGTGTACCTTCAGCAAGTTTACACAACACCAAGTTGAGTGGTGCAGCTGATAACCTAGACTGAAGACAGGGCATCCAGAGGGACTTTCACAGGCTTGAGGAAGAAGACAATATAAACTTCAAGAATCTCATCAAGGCTAAGTGCAAAGTCCTGCACCTGGGTTCTGGGTTATGGCAATATTCAATATCAATACAGACTGAGTGAATACACTCAGAGAGCAGAGACTTGGGGCATCCCTAGATGAAAATTTAAATATGACCCAGCAGTGCCCACTTGCAAGCCAGACATCCAACCATATTTTAAGCTGCAAAAATGAAAGCATGGGCAGCAAGTCAAGCAAGATGATTTTTCTCTTCCACTACTCTCATGATGCCCGGACCTGGAGGGCGTTCCAGCTGTGTTCAACTCTGGGATCCGCAGCACAAAAAGACACAGACCTGTTGGAGTTGTTCCAGAGGAAGGTCATAAAAATGATCAGGGGACTACATCCTTCCTATGAGGAAAGGGTGAGAGATTTGTGCTTGCTCAGACCAAAGCAGAGAAGCACCAGGGAAGACCTATTGTGCCTCATTAATATATATAAAGGGATCTTTTGAGAAAGAGAGAAACTTTTTACTGGACCCTGTAGGGAAAGGAAAAGGTGCACTGTTTTTAAAATGCAAAAGTGTAGATTTAGATTGGACATAAAGAATTTTTTTTTATTATGTAAGGGATGAGGCACTGGAACAGGTTGCTCGGGGACCCATAACTGGAAGCGTTGTTGTAGATGCCCAGTCATCGCAAATGTTCAAGGTTTGTCTTTGAACAACCTGCTGTAGTGAAAGATGCCACTGCACATGGCTGAGAGGTTGGATTTAAGGAACTGTGAAAATGCTTTCCAACACAAACAATGCTATGGTTATCTGATTCTGAGATTCTATATCTGTTGGTGTCTATGCAAAAGAATCCCCAGTTTTATTAATATGGAAACATGATTAAGATTATGGAATAAGTATCAAAACCAACATTTTTATTATGTAATATCTTACAGAAAGTCTATACAATACTATTAGTTTTAGTACCTTTTAATTGGTGCAAATATTTTATTTCCACTGTTTATGTCTATCAATTTTATTTCTATTTTATAATTTTTTGTATTAGTTTTTTACATATACTTCTGATTTTTTTTCTGCTTTGTGTCTTATTCTCATGTCTCTGTTACCATTATATCCTATAACTTTACCTGAACAAGGTAAGTCGGGTGTCATTTTGCCTTCAAGAAGGTTATAATAACATAAATCTTACCTTTGAAAGCTTACTAGTTGCATCAAAGCTCTTGAAGAAATCTTTAATACATTCAGAAAACTCAGTTCAGTACTCCAGAGTGCTTGTACAAGTCTTTGAAGAAATTTAATTGAGACATATATAAAAAAAGGAAAAATCTGTCTAGTCAAAGAAATCTTGAAGAAAAGCCCACTTATGTGTGCAAATGGATTTATTCAGTGATCTGACTACTAATAATTGAAATTGTGCCACTGACAAAGTTGAGCCTATAAAACAGGTATCTATCTGTCCTCTCTCCTCTAGCTTAAAAACACTAACATTTTCACTGTTCAAAATACTAGATTTGATTTATAAAGTCTAATGGTAGACAGGAAGTCTTCTCTGTCTCCTTTTAATTCTCTTCAAAGCATCAGTCCACTTCTCACTCTCACCTAGAGAACACAGAAATACTTCATGTGAAAATCCTCTAAAGTGTGCTTAGCTGTCAGCCAACCCTATGGCTCAGAACAAAAGCTGAGAATTTGTAGAGCCTTTTAGTGTTGTAACTCCACTGCTCTCCCAGGTGAATTTTGCAAACAGTATAGAGTGTAGAGAGTAAGAGGCTGACAGCTTTTAGCACAGCTGAAATCTCTGGCAAACAGATTTGCTGAACTTTCAGTTTTCAACTGAATGCTTTGTCATCTCATAATAAGGACAAATTTAGTCTAATTTTCAAACTTGTCTCTTTGGGACGTCTTTAAGAATTCTGCTGTGTGTTCACTGTGAAATTTTACTTGAAATTATTGTTTACTGGGCACAGAAGACTGAGGAAGCCAATGTTGATCTTTTTTATTATAAATTTCACGTGTATGTTAGTGGGGACAACCACAGACAAATGTTTAAGGTGCATGTGAATGCTTAAAAGCTCATCAGGAAGACTGGTACACAGCATAAACGAATTAGGTTTAATGAATTTAAGATATGCATTGCCACAAACTGAGAGATCTGTGGCATCACTCAGCATTCCTTTCACCACTCTTCAGCAGATATGGAAGCAAACCTGTGACAGATGAACTGGAATGAAACATTAATCTGTATGTCTTTCACAGTGCATTTACTTTCTTCTATGACTATGTAGGTGTTTTATTCATAGTTTTTATTTCAAATAACTAGTATATACTTTTCCCAGTAATCTATGAACTCTCTTATGCTGTTTAGTTCCAACAGATTTTAATTGTTTTTTAGATTTTTATAGATAAAATTTTTCTCAGCATCAAAGTTGCTACAAAGAAGCAATGAAAAATACATTGATTATGATTTAGGTGATACTGGAGATACTTTTTGTGATAAAAAGTTTCCTATGTTCACTTTTTTCTCAAAAAAATATGGCTAATTAATAATGTAACTTTTGAAAATTAGTGAATTGTGCAAAATCCAAATGAGCATTCATAGCAGTCTTCTGTTCATATTTCCTGTTTAGTTATTTGCATAATGTGAAATCATGGGAATTTTTTTACCACATTTGTTTCTGAGGTGACTAATATAATAGTGCTGTAGTATGTGCCTTGCTAGACATGGGAATAAGCTAAAATATTTCAAAATTACAGAAATCCTTTTTTGCTGTAATTCATTGAACGCTCATTTCTCCTGCCAAACAGTGAGCCTGTGAAGACTCTTTTCCTACATCACAATCCCAAAGTATTCCTGGTCCACTTAATTCATTGTGAGATTGATTTATAATCTATTTAAACTGGTTCCTGTGCATGTAGTTGTGTATCATCACACCTAATCTTGTTTATATTGATTCTGTCAACAAAGCAGTTCTTGCAAAGTTCTAGTCCTGTTGATGCCCTTAGACTATGAAATTATTTATATGAACTAGAAAAATTTCAGATGTTAAATGTGTACAATTCCCATTTTTATATGCTATACAAGTGTGAATTTTTTCTGGATATCTAGAAAATCAGCTAAATATGCTGTTCAATAAATAATTAGCATTTACCAAAAACCAAAATAAAATTTAAAAAACTCAAATAAAAAACAAAACAAAACAAAACAAAACAAATCCCTGTTTGGAAAGAAGTTCTGCCATGTCAGGTTATGTTACATTATTTTCTCCAAAGCTCTAATGTCCAGTTCTAGAAGACCCATGATTAGCATTCTAATAATTGAAGGAATATGTAAGCTCTGTTTCACTTCGGCTTTGTTATGATATTTAGTCCCGAGGTGAAAAATCCTTAGGATTAGTCATGAATGAGACTGTCTTGCACTGAAATTATTTGATAAAAAAAATCATTGTGGCAATATCTTTTGATGAGATAAATCACCAAAGCATCCCAGTTATGATAACATGATCCAGCTGTGCTCTACATATAAGAGGCACTGAATTGCTAATGTATTAGATCTTGTATACATATCACAGAATCATAGAATATCTGGAATTGGAAGGGACCCACAAGGATCATGAAAGCTCAACTCCTGTCCCTGCACAGGACAGCCCCAAGAGTCACACCATGTGACTGAAAGCATTGTACAAAATCCTCTTGAACTCTGTCAGGCTGGTACTGTGACCACTGCCCTGGAGAGCCTCTTCCAGTACTCCAATAACCTTGGGGTGAAGAACCTTTTCCTGATATCCAACCTACACCTTCCCCAATACAATTCCAGGCCATTCCCTCAGTCCTGTCACTGGCCACTAGGGAGAAGAGATCAGTCTCTGCCTGTCCTCTTCCCCTCACAAGGAAGCTGCAGTGAGGTTTCCCCTCAGTCTCCTCCAGGCTGAACAGACCAAGTGACCTCAGCCACTCGTCATATGGCTTCCCCTCAAGGCCCTTCATTCTTCTCCTTTCAATGCTCTTTAATAATTAAATATCTTTGTTTTATTGGGGTGCCCAAAACTTCAAAGAGTACTCAAGATATTTTTATATGTGGCAACAGAGAGAAAAATATGGCATAGATTGTTTGCAGTACAGAGGTGTGAAGGTTAATTGTTGATAGATATGAAGTATTTGAGGTCCACAGATGGTAGTTACTCCAAAGTGCAAAATATTTTATGTAGAGGACTAATACTCAATCTGATTACATGTGTATTCACCAACCTCATGATTTGATAATCAAATACTTCTTGAACTGGAAAGATTTGCAGTGCATATATTAATATAATACAACCTACTGAGCTTGTAAGTTGTATACAAACACTCATGCATTATTCAGAGTTTTTAATAAAATTGCTAGGCAACACAGATGCTTAGTGTAAACTCTAAAAAACCATGGATAGCATTGTAAACAGAAAATACTCTTGTCTAGATATCCAGGAACAATAAAAGTAAGAGGTTTTGCTAGTGTTTTCATCTCAGTAACCTGCTCTCACAAGAACAGGCTTAGTCTGATAGCTTAATGAAAACACAGCAAGGACCCCAGAAAAATCTGGTGGCACTTCTGCACTGTGAACTCACAAGTGCTAATCTGCATTAAAGAATAAAGAAGTTAATTTCTTTGACCTAAGCCTGGATTCCTCTTACTAGGCTTCAAGTGCCTGCAAGTTAGGAGCCTAATCATATGTGGAAAGAAGGAGTCTGGTCTGGACAAATTAAATTCTCCGTATTGACAATAGAGGAAATACTTATATATAGGAGTGCGCGACCACATACTCTTCATAGGAATAACCAGCAGAAGGGATTCTTGTCCTTTTTTCCTGTGTACATTTCAGTTCTGAACCTCTTCACTCATTTAACATTAAAGGCTGTTAATTGCCCATTTCACCTATCAGTTTAAAAAGTCATCCTGATAAAGAAAGCAACCCAAGTTTTAGAGGGCTTTTTTGCACCACCTACCATAACTTACAATAGGATTTATACTGCATGAAATTGTATTCAAAGCTTCTCTACCTCTGTTGAAAGAAGCATGTTTGAAAAAACTTTTAACTTCTTTTACACTTCTTCATACAAAGAACAGTTGTAGGGCAGTACCATTTTTCTTATTTTAATGAACTCATTATTCACTGTTGAAAGAAATTCCCCAATTTTTTTAACATTACAGTATGAATGTTATGCTTATTTCTCTCTGCCAAAATAAATAATAAAAGAAATGTCAAATTTAAACTAAGTTTTCAACGTCATGTGGTAGAGAATCCTTGAAACACTTACCAACTTACAGATTTTTAAAAGTCTTCATAACAAAAGCAACAACAAATTAATTCATGCAATAGAGAGAAATCTGAAATATTTATTAATGTGAACAAAAGTGCATATATATATATATATATATATATATATATATATATATATATATAATATTTTGTCTTGAAATACCTTTATTCAGGAAGCCATTTCTCTCACATGCATTTCTTCAGAAAAATAATATAAAGATGTAATAGCCATAAACAAGCAAATTATGCGATATCATATGGATACCCAGTACAGTAAACATATAAGTCATCATTCAATGTGGGTGATTCTTATAATAGGGAAAACATCAAAATGGTGCTCTCGGGGTCACTGAACAGCCTTCTTTAAAGTTTAATTTGATTTTTTTTTTTCTCCTATAATGTTTCTTGACGTTCTGAAATGCACTTCATAACTGCACTGGAAATTTTTCAGAAGGAGGAGTTCCAGGAATGGATTTCTGTTTGTTTCTCTATGAGAGTGTACATACCTTTGATTTCTGAGGAGGGCTCAAGGGAATAGTATAAAGGTGGGAAATGAAGAACAAACTCCCTCACTACTCATACTTAAAGGACAAAAGAATATTTCCACTATTAGCAATAAATTTAATATTCTCTAGAGGCAGCAGGGAATCCCAGAAAAATATAGCTGTTGAGCTCTGAACTATCTCAGAATGTAGCTATTTTTTCTCATAGCTGTCAGGAAAGACTTACAATTCATGTTGCATTAATTTTACATGACCCAAAAGTAGTCCAACAGTGTAAATAGCACCTTTACTAACAGTAATTCACCAAAAGGTTCAAAAGAATGTGTATGTCTAAGGATACCTATATGTAAAAAAGCTGAGATCAATGTTCCAGCTACCCCTAGCAAAGACTAGATCTCATTTGCACTGATTTCTGTTAGTATAGGATATATCTATATTGGAAAATAGAAGTGGAAACTGCACAGTGGTACCATGTCAGAATTAAGCTGGATGTACAATGATATGTGAGAGCTGAAAAGTGGACAGGAGTTCCTCGCTCCACCACTGCAGATGCACTTGTAGGCTGTTACTACTTTCTGCTTACCATTACTTATGGCTTTCTCCTTCCAATTTTGTATGTTGGTCTTCTAAATCTCCCATCAAATCATAGAATTATAGCACTACAGAATCATTGAATCATAGAATATTAAGGGGTTGGAATGGACTTTAAATATCATCTAGACCACACCCATCTTCTACACACAGGGACACCTCCCACTAGTTCCCAGCCTTATCCAGCCTGCCTTTGAACACTGCAAGGGTTGAGGCATTCACAACCTCCCTTTGCAACTTATCCCAGTGTCTCACCACCCTCACAGCTAAAAATTTCCCCTCTTTCCTAATTCCTTTAGGATTCCTAAATGTTTTAAGAAGGTTAGAAAATGTGAGAAACAAGAAGGGAAAATGAGGAAGGTAAGATGGGAAAACTGCTTGAATTTATTCTGTAAAGCATAACTCTAACTTCTCTTTGAGGGTATATACCACACCTCTACAGTAGAGAAAATAGGATTCTCACTAATCTGGGATTTGGAAGAGTCCATAGATAGAATGCAGTACATCATATATCCTGAATCACAGTTCATGCAGATGTTAAGGAGCTTTCTACACCCTAATGTATAAATAGGTGTTTTTTGTTTGTTTGTTTGTTTGTTTGTTTTTTTAATTCTTACTACATAATTGCTATTTGGAGTTTTAAGTATAAACCCATTTTTTAATGTTCACATTTTCAGCTATTCATTTAAATATTTTTTCAATGAACACAAAATTTTACGTCATTAAGACATGATGTTATATTGTGTTTCAAGATCTACCTGCAATGTTTTTAATACATTGGCTATTCAGACATGACTTTTTTCCCTACAGGAAATAATCTTTGATTTTTATTCTGGCACTGAGGAAGGGTACTTGAGGAATACAACACTAGTTTAGAATTGAATTCACAGTCCTGTTGGAAGAACATTAATTTAAATAATGGCCAACTCAGTTTAGAGTTGCTGATATTTAGAAATGGATGGAAAAATATTTTCCAGAATTATCTTGAATATTTTTACTGATTCCTATTACTTAACTAGCTGGTTTTGACACTGCAGAAATTCTCATCGCCAACAATGAACCTTAAGAAAACTCATGGAGGTAACCCTGGAGAAAGTCCTGGTCAGAGCTAGGACACTGTTAACCAAAGGCTCAATTCTCTTCCTTTTCTGCTGATTCACTGATTCACATGGAATTCCATTAACGTAGAGTACTTTTAATCCTTTAATGTCATCATAAGAATAAGGCATTTTTTCTTTCCCCCATGTGGAACAGCATTAACAAGGAGAAGGGAAAAAGAAAATCTAAATTGTTTAATTGCAAGGGTAAGACTTCCTAGTAGCAGGTCCATTTTATTATTAAGAAAAGAGCCCATCAACTTGAAGTTCTGAACCTGTGCCACCTTGTATAAAGTATTATTCAGAATACACATTTAAAATTTAATCTAGCAGGCATTGTTAGGAACAAGAGCTGTACTCTACCTGTTTTTGAAAACTTCTGAATGCCATTTTTTCCTAAACTGAAGCTGCAAATAGCCTTGATGTTCCCTGTTTTAACAACACCTTTACAAGTAGAGTTTAAAGTAGGTCACAGTGGCAAAGATTTAAAGAAGGCTTAAATGGAGTTTGTGAATTCCATTAGGGATCCCAAAATCTTAGAATATGTAAACAAAAACATCACTTAATCCCCCTCCTCTATGTGAATCGGTGAACTCCTTTACATGACAAAGGTTTATCATAGCATAGAGGTTTAGCATCCTATTATCATGTAGTTATTATGATCAATTTTTTATTTTTGTTCACTGCCTCATAATTTTACTTCCATTCTGTAAAAGGAAGGCTACTCTTTCCAGAAAATTGCATGTTGCTCTTTTTATCAATTCACAGGAATGCCTAATAACCCTGACTGTACGAATACCAGGGCCTTTATATCACACTCAGTCCTTTCAATCTCATTCATAATACAACAGGCAGACTAGGAGGTTCGGGTTTGCACTTAATGGTTTCTTTCTGCTGCTCCTTGCTTCTTATTTACTTTTCTCCACTGCTTCTTGCTCCTTAAAATACTCCCCTATTCTGGGCAACAGCAGGTTCACCTGCTGTTGCCCTCCTGGTGGTGTCCCTATCCCAGCAAGGGTCCTCTTCAGGCTGTGGTCCCTTAATGGTGTCCCTGCCTTGGTGTACATTACCCATGGCAACATTTGCCTCGGAGGTGTCTTCTCCATTGTTGAGAGTCTCTCTCTAAGGTGATGGCTCCAGCTGTGCCTCCTGTGCCTCACACTCACTGCTCTTTCTCAATATGTGTGAGTGGAGGCACCCTAAACCCCTCTGCCTTGTTGAATTTCTGATGCTTCATGATCTTTTTTGGCCTGCTTCACAGCTTTATGGAACCATCTGGGACTGGCATAGGGCAGTCACTGCTTTCTTCCACACAACTCACCCTGCTACCAAAAGTCTGCAATTTATGCCCAATATAAGACAAAATATAATTATAGCAATGTACTACACACTGAGTCCTGGAATGGAATATGATACCTTCCCACATAGGCTTGGAGAATTAGTGAAGGAATATGATTGGTGACAAAATGTTTTGAATTTGGTCTCTGTTGAGACCTTGAGGTTGTGAACAGACAGGCCATTCATAAAATAAACAGATTGCATTTGTTTGCAGTTTGCAGAACCTGATGGGCTTAGAAAATGTGGGTTATGTCTACTAAACAAAGTCACTTTGCACCTTTCATTACAGATTCAAGTAATCTCTTTGAAAATCAGTAACACCTCTAGCCTATACTTGCACCTCAGAAAGGGATTTGTGCCTATTCAAGCTTTTGAAAATACAGTCATAAATGCTTTTGCACTCAGACGACACTTTTTTCAGTGACAAATTCCTGCCAAATTAAATATTTCTGTGCTTTATAGTGAGATGGGTGTTCAGAGTCAATTCCTAATCTGATCATTTCCAGGTTCTCAGTTCAATATGATTTATCTGCCTGAAGGAAGCGTTATGGCTGTTATCAGCCACCACTAATGAACGCATGAAAATGACACAGTATGTACTTCTGCTGGCCAGTCATGCAGTCTAAATATAACCATATAAACCACTGCTGCAGCTCTGGTACTCCTTGTGACGTGCTGAAATGAAAAGTCGCTAACAGATATGAGTGTGCAGATTTAGTATAAAAGAATGTCTGTAAGCCAGCTGGCCTAATGTTTGTGCACTGTAAGGAGGTCAAAGGCCTTGTATGGTCTTAATAAATAGAATCAACTGACTTCATATGTATTTTGGCACTAATATGTGGCCTATGGCATCATTTCCTGAGGTTTAGTACAATATTAATAAAAAAGGCTATTCCAGATTAGGTCCAAATCAGTGCTATGGTGGAGAAAAGTTCTCTTTGCTCAATCAGAAATAAATAAATAAATGGAATAAGGCACAGCTGCTTATGGCATTACTTTGAAATACCCACACAAATACAAATCCCCAAGTTAAGTTGAAGCTTGCTTAATTTTATTTATTTCTCATTAGTTTTCTTTAAATCACTGACTTCTCTGGGAATGGAAAAAAAGAAAAAAAAAGAAAAGAAAAAAAAAAAAAAAGAAACAAGTCCTACCCAGGCCAGAGAGATGAAGAAAGCACATGCCAACAATAAATCCAGGTTTAGCCTTTGGCTCTGAAGCACCCTGAATTCATTACATTTGTTTGTGCAGCCACTGTTAATCTGTTGTGACAACAAATTAAAGTCTGATTTAAATTAAAGCAAATCACAAAATAATTATAAGCTTCTTGTCTCTCATACCACTTCTCAGCTCTTCATCCATTATTGGTCCAGGTTAGAGATTCAGCACCTGCCATCTGATGTTTCAGAAGATTTATCTATTAGGCTTTACTTTTTCTTTCAACAAGGTACCCCATTTTTTCATGGAATCCTGTGGGGTACTTACACATTAAGCACTATTTGACCTGCTTCCCTTCAAAGACACTTGCTTTAGATCTCAGAAGAAAATAAACCTCTTGATTTCTTTCTTAGGAGTCTTAAGTGCTTGTCCAACACCTTCATTACCCATTTTTCTGAAAATTTTTATGAAAGCTGCTCTGAAAGACATAATTTCAAACAGTTTTTTCCCAATGTAATGAAGTATATTTCAGTAATGAGCTGTGTTATGACTCAGTGCGCAGCGCCCAATCCCACAGATGCATTCTTCATTTATGAGAAGATATCATCCTGTTCTACTTATTATTTTATTTTACTTTTTCTTGTTGATAAATGGCAAAGCCAACTTGGTATTTAAATATGTAAGCATGAGTATGGAAGTGAGTTTGAGAAAAGTGTAGTACACAAGAAAAATGTACTACACAATTCTTGTGTAGTACATTTTTCTTGTGTACTACACCATACAAGAATTGTGTAGTACACAAGAATTCTACATCCAGTACTGTAAGTGTATTTCATTAATCAGCAGAATGTGCACTTCCTCCCTACCTGAAAAATACAAGATATCTGTGTTTAAACTAGGTGTTTAAGACTTATTTTGAAAAGTAGAAGAATAATTTGTTTTCAAAGCCTTTTTCATCAGGATGGATTTTATAGAGTGAGTGCATGTGTGCATTTGCTTATATGTGTGCATTTTTGATGGCAAAGGAAGACAATGAAGTAACAATTTCAACATAAATAGGTAAAAAATGCTTTTTAACTTTTCTTCAGCTAAGCTAAGGCAAAATCTTGCATTAAATATCTCTATTTAGTAGTAGTTGTTGTTGTTTGTTTTGTTTCTCTATTACATAAATAAAAAATTTTGGATTAAAAGAGTAGGTGTCAACTTCTTAAACTTGATTGCCTGATGCCTTTTTAGATACCTTAATGTATCTTGTTTTCCTTACAGCTGTGAATGAATTCTAACATGTTTTTAAAAACATTTAAAAGTGAGAAGGAAGTAATGTTGCCAGTGGTAAAAAGATTAATTTTTAATTTTCTGTTTATGTGTGGTGAGCTGATATTGTTAACACATATGCCAGCTTTGAAAGAATGTAGCTTTCAAAAAGTTGTTTCTATAATTTTGCTATTTTAAAGGTTTACTTGTTCTGATATGCAGATGAAGCTAGTAGGAATTTAAATCTATTAAAAATAATAAAGAACTGCAATAATCTTTTGAATGATGATTTTCCAAATCGTTAAAAGTTCTTGAAACAGATGCAACATACTCCTTTTTTAATTCCAGAGATTATCACTAGCCTTGAGGTCACAGATAATTATATCTTCAGCACCCCTGCTAAACCACTGGAATTACAGTAAGGATTTATAAAAGGAGCTACTCTAAGTCTTAGGCTTTGGTATGCAATTGAAAATATGAAAATGAGAACGTAAGGAGCTTTTGTTACTGACTTGGTTCCCTGACTCTGTAAATATGAAATACTGTGCAAGTTACTTAACATAAACACCTTTTCATGTAGAATTGACATAAATTCTTGATTTCATTTTTTCATCTTTTTGAAAGCATGCAAAATTTGACACAATTCCTAAAATATATCTGTAAATAAGTATTTTTCAGTAAAATACACAGAATATGAGCCACCTTGATACTAATTTCTTACATGGTACATTTCTTGAATTTACCAATTTTTTTTTGAGAAAAGCAGGTTTAGAGATATGGGCTAATAAACAATAGAGTGAAAAAGCGTCTCTCATTTCTCAAGATTAATTAGCAAATTGACTCATTAGTACATACAAGGACAAAAATTTCTTCACAATAACTTGTGTATATGCCCAAGAAAAGAAAAGAAATTACACTGCAAAGAAGTAAATATTGAATTTTTTATTCATGTGCAATAAGAAAACTGAGGACTAGCAAGAAGGTGCTCACACCCATGCATTTCAAAAGTTTAAGTGAGCCTTTCCGTGCTCTGAACAAATGACCTCTGAAACTGTTTTTTAAGTTCCTAACTAGATAAAGGATTTTCATGCTATTGCATTTTTAACTATGCTTTGACTTTGTCTAGCCACTTGAAAACCAGCAATGTTACTGGAGCAGATAAAACACCTTATTTCAGAAAACTAAAAAAGTTAAAAACTGTCCTGGTTTTAAATCTTCTTGTAACCTTTTCTGGGTTAGCTGATTTTAAGTCCAGCTCAGTGGAAATGGAAACTGAGATGTGCTTCCAGAAATTGTAATGGAATGTTATGGATTCCATATTCCCCTGACTTACCAGGAATTACAACAGTGATACCAGCAGTTTATGATCCTAGCCATATTTAACATTTAAGTTAATTCATGAGTGACTGTCTCATGGATTAAGATAAATGATAATGGAATGTGTTATGGGGAAGAGAAACATATGAAGTCATATATTAATTGACAGTTTTTTAAGCACAATATAATTCTCTTTAGTGACAGATTATGTTGTTGAGAGAGGAGAAAAATAATTCAGAAGGTAAAGAAAAAGCTTATTTCATGGTTTTGGATCTATTGATTTATGTGTATACTTCCAGTAGGTAGAGGTGAAGGCAAATAAGCTGTGAGATGTTCCTAGCATCTAAAATAAGCAATATTTGTTTTACATGTTCTTCTTGGTATTTTAATTCTTCCTAAAGAGTTCAAAATATGTTTAACCAATAAAATAAATTAAATTGCTTTTAAGTGCTTTGATACACTCTTTTCAGAGCTCACAGAATAGTACTAGCAATTTTGTCTATTTACCTGAGTGCTATTCACTCAAAATAATGGTAAGTGAATGGCAAGTTCTACCTGACCAATCTAGTGACCTTCTAATGATGGAGTGACTACATCAGTGGATAAGGCAAATGTTAAGATGTCATTTGTCTGAACTTTTGTAAAGCCTTTGATATGGTGTCCCACATCCTTCTCTCAAAACAGAAGAGAGATTCAACAGGTGGACGGATAAGGAATTGATTGGATCGGTGCATTCAGAGGGTAGTGGTCAATGGCTCACAGTTCCAATGGGCATCTGTGAAAAGTGGTGACCTTCAAGAGTCTGTGCTGGGACCCAGGTTATCTGATATCTTCATTAAATACACAGAGAAAAGGAAAGAGAGAACCCTTAGCAAATTTGCATGTGACACCAAGCTGAGTGGTGCTGTTGACACTCCTAAAGTGTAGAATGCAATCCAGAGAGACCTGGAAAAGCTCAAGAAATAGACCCACAGGAATCTTATTAGGTTAAAGATGAAATACAAGGTGTTGGACCTGTACCAGGACATTCTCCAATATTAATACAGGATGGGGGATGGATGGATTGAGAGCAACCCTGATGAGGACTTGGGGATGCTAGGGTTGAGCGTCTGGACAACGCACTCTTGTAGCTCAGAAAGCCAATAGTATTCAGGTGATTCTGTCCCTCTAGTCCAGTCTGCTGATACTCCACCTGGAGTACTGCAGCCAGCTCCACAGTCTCCAACACAGGAAGGACATCAGCCTGTTGCAGAGAGTTTAGAGAAGGGACACCAGGTTGATCAGAGGAATAGGATACTTCTCCTGTAGGGAAAGGCTGAGAATTTGTTTGGCGTGGAAACAAGAAATCTTTGGGTTGATCTAATTGCAGCTTTATAGTTCCTGAAGGTAGTCTACAAGAAAGATGGAGAGAGACTGTTTACAAGAACATGTAGTGATAAAACAAGATTAAATGGGTCATCTTGCTTAAAGAAGGTAGAGTAGGTTTAGATGAGATATTAGAAAAATTTGTGGTTTTTTTTTTCTTTTTGTTTTTTTTTTTTTTTCTTCTAAGGTGGTGAGGCACTGAAAAAAAAAATTGTCCAGAGCAGGTGCTGAATGCCCCATTCCTGAAGTCTTCAAGATCAGAATGGATGGGGTTCTGAAGCCCCTGGTTTAGTGAAGGGTGTCCCTGCCCACAGATGGGATCTTAAGGTTTAAGGTCCTTTTCAACACAAATCTCTATATGATTACATGATTTTATGTCTTTTATTTGCATTTACTGGTGTTCCATACATGGCTGAAATTACAGACTCTTTAAAAAGCATTTTTTATGCGCAGAATACTTAATTTTCAAGGTAGAAACTTTTTTATGCATTTTCTGGGTAGTTTGGCAAGCTGGTTTTACACTTTAATACTTTTGATAATTTCAGTTTTACCTTGAATATTAAATTGTTTTTGCATTTCTGGAAAGCAAAAGAGTGCCCTGGCAAGGCAAAGAGAAGCAGCATGCTACAGGAAAAAAACATTGATCTGGCAAAGCATCTTCTTTGGAGTAAAATTGGTTTCAGAATTCACAGACACAGTTTAGGTGAATTGTAGTTTTTCACTTTTTACCATAAGAAAGTATTCTAAAGTTGATTAAGATTTTTTTCCAATGACAGCACAGCCAGCAAAAAAGAGATTTTCAGTTTTGTTAAAATAACCAATACACCAAGAATAGGATAACTGAGATTCATGAGCTAATAAAAATTATAAGACAAATAATTGCAAAACTGATTAGTTTGGTCTTGTGTGCACTAAATTAGCAAAGCTAATAAGAAATAATGTTTTTACAACATTAGAAGTTAATTAAAAAGTGACATTTTTCAATAAACTCAACATTTGTCTCCCAAAGTTAATAAAATCATACCTACAGCTATGTTTAAAAAAAGGAAACCCACCATCTATTATATTATCTGGGTGACAAAAAAAATCCCTCAGCATTATTTTTCTTCGTCGCATAGCTTATTGATTAAAACATCGTCAAGGAAGAGTTTGGGGGTTGTTTGGTTTTAGAGTTTTTTTCAGCTGACATAAGCCAGTCAGGCAAAATTGGTGATAATACAGGTAAGAAAATTGTTTTGCCAACAATGATGAATCCAACAGTATTAATCACATACATAGTACATCTAGTGATGGAGAACTGAGATAATTTTAGACTTCTGCTTTACATTTTCTGAAATTTAATTGCTGCTTGACAACCTCTACTGTTCATGAAAACCTCAAAGGGAAGTTTAGTCAACCCTAACAGTGATTAGGGAACTTCCCCAAACTAACTAATACAAAAGCATTAAATGCACTCCATAATTCAGAGCAGTGATACTAGGGGAACTGACAATTTCCCATTTCTTTGGTATTCAGAGTGGATTTCTGTCTTGAGGACAATCATCCTTTAAAGGACAGATTACTAACAGTTGGAAGTACATATTTTCATTTTGTTTAAGTAAGGCAGTGGTGTTTGCTACTACTTGTATGAGAATTCTGTAACTAAAATGTTTATCTACGTATGTGCTGTCCAAGATGAGTCCTATTACTCCTTTGCTCTCTCTTTCCGATCAGTGCACTAATCAGAAGTCTATATGGTATCAGCAGGAAATTATTAGTAGCTATGGATCTTAATAATCTTGTTGTTGTTGCTGGTTTTGTGTTTTATTTTGTTTTTGGTTTTTTTTTCTTTTTTTTTTTTGTGCGGGGTTAAGTGTTAGAAATGGGAAGCATTTTATATGCGGTTTGCTTTTTCCTTTTTGCTTTTTTTTTTCCTGTCATAAAGGGAGAAATCAGGATTCTTTTGTTCATCTGAAAGTGACTGATTTTCAGGTGTTATTTTAAGTTTACATATTTTGCTGGCATCTAGACCCTTGTAAATTTTGGATATTCATAACTAATATGTTCATTTCCTGAAAGGAGAAAATAAATGAATATCCATATCGAGTATAATTATGCATATTTCATAGCATAATGAAGTATCTAGCACAACTGACTTTTTAAATAAAAACATTGCATTCCCCTAGAGAAGTTACTGCTCCTAGTTAATGAGTTGGCTGATTTGAATCAAGATCAAATCAATTAATCTAAATCATATCAGTTTTTTGTTTAGTTTTGGGTTTCAGGTTTGGGTGGTTTTTGTTTTAGTTTAGTTTAGTTTTGCTTTGTGCTTTTTTCCTCATTCATAAAAAACAGCAGTGAGTTACTTCTTATTAAGATAAACTACCACAATCATGCAAGAGGTTCTTCAAGAAATGTATTGGCACAAATGGCAGACAAAATTTTAATATTTAGGATTTAAAAAGAGATATAAACCCCAACATAATAAAATTAGAAGGCAGAAATTTGGTCCATTCTTTCAGAATATTACTGAATATTTTTCTTTGAAAATGCTGTTGGGTCAGCAGTGGAACATGCAGGAACTCAACATATTCCAAGACTGAAATATTTGTTTATTTAGGTGACTGAATATAGACTGAGGGTTTTTTAGTCACATTGCTTAATAGTTATTCTTAATGTGCCTGGTTATGGCTAACTGAGATTTTGAAGGAAGAAAACAAAGGGAAATTAATGATGATCATCTTAAAAAAGCTCAAAATACAGCAGTGACAGCACTTGCACTGGTGCTTTCTGCAGGTGGAGGACACTGGGCCAGATCTCATTCATAGACCCTTGCCTGGTCCAGAATTGTTCATTGTAAACCCTCTGCAAACAAACTTACTATTAAAAAAACAGATACAAAACATGGATGCTTCCTGGCTTGACAGGATTTGCTGTTTGTTTTGGAAATGTTTTGGACATTTTATTTTGGAAATTTAGCTACCAATTTCTTTCTACTGATTTAAACTAGCAAGAGAGTGTGGCTTGAAGTATGTAAGAAGGCATAGGTCACTCTTTTGATCCTGAGAGTTGAAGTGGGAACAGTGCTTTTAAAATCAAATTTTCCCTGGCAACTTTAATCAATCACTTTAAAGTGCTTTTATTTATAAGCTACATTTTATTTTCCTGCTGTAGCAAATGAAAAAGAAAAAATCTGTTGGAGACTGAAGAAGTTTGTGAGCCTGCCCTTTCTTATTTAGAACTTAATTCCAAGTTATTTATAACATCTCCCTGTCTGCTTCTAACATTAAGAAGCTGTGTTACAACACTCTTGCTTTTTATCTCTTCAGGTACCCCTTCTAGCTGTGCTTATTCTCTGATCAGGAGTATACTATCTTTCCAGTTACTTTTAGCCAAATCAGAGACCTGTAACATGGGGGAAAAAAAGTGTACTAATGAAAATATAACTAAAATGAGCTTACCTTGAACTCAACTGGAAGTATACTGAAATTGTGTAAGCAAGAAGAGTATTTTAAGTATTTTTGTAATATTATGAGAGCATAGTCAGATACAATACTACATGTGCATGTGTACAATATCATCCTCACAGAAGCAAAGAAAAAAGAATATAATTATGTTGTGCTTTGTCCTCAGTTTACAACCAAGACTCACACAGCTGCCTATGACCTCACCCCTGGTGGAACTGGGAAAAAATTTGACGAGTAAAGAGAAGTGAACTCATGGGTTGAGGTAAAAACACTTCACTAATGTAAATAAATTGATTAATAAAAAAAATAATAATAGTAATAGTTGGGGCAACTAAAAACAGAAAGAGAAAACAGAAGAAAAAAATCCTGATAAAAATTAAAAACAATTGCTCACCACAAAAAACTGATGCCCAGCCTACTCTTAAACAGCAGCCCCTTGTCCAGATTTCCTTCAGCATTCTATTCTAAGAATGATGCCATATGGTATGGAATATCCTTTTGGTCCATTGGAGTCAGCTGTCCTGGCTGTGGTGAGGTGGGGTGAGAGGCAGAAAAGGGCTTGACTCTTCAAGAACTGTTCATCAATAATAAAAATGTCCCAGTGTTATCGGTATTACTCTCATCCTAAATCAAAAACACACAACTATAGCAGTTACTAGAAGAAAATTAATTCTATCCCAGCTGAAACCAAAACAAGCTGGATATGGGAGACGTCCAAGAAAAAAAAAAAAAAAAAAAAAAAAAGACTAAGGTAAGGCCTAGATAAGCACAACAGATTGTAAGCATGCTGGACATACTCCAAATGCAAAAGACAAAAAGATATAAGTGGTAGGAGGAGCAGAGGAGACACTCCAACCCCACATCTCTTTCTGAAGAAAGGGCAAGGAAGAAAGGCAAGACCACTTCTGTTCCAATTTCTCTTGCCAATAAGGTCTTAAGCTTCATCACCTCAGCCTTGGTGCCTCAAGACAATTAAGACTTTTCTACATCAGTGCTAAATGTTAGCTCTGTGGTACGGCATACTCAAAAGCAATTTGGAATATGACTGTTAAACGTGAGCACCTTTGTATACATGGTGATGGTTAATATTGTGAAAGAATTGGCCGTAGCTTGAAGTGAGTTTTTAATGACTTATTTTATTAAAGTCCCTCTTTGAAGATTAAGTTTGGCCCATTTTTTCTCTTAATTAACCTATATTCAGTCTGGGCTAAGCAGGGCTTATGAAGTGAGTTAAACACTATAACTCCAGTGTGTTTAGTAGAGTGTCTTGATGTTCATGGAATCGTGGTGTCTATTGCCGAAACATTTGGCACGCTGCAAAAGAAGAACCGTCCTCCCTGGCTTCAATAATGTCTTATTGTTTTTAAAGTAAGTGATATGCTTTCTAATCACTAATGTCACATTAGCAAACTTTTAGCTCTGAAAGCCATAAAACAGATAATACACTATTGGGGGGATGATTTATGAGACAGCTCAGCCTGACTGAATGCAAAAGATGAGAAGGAAGCCAAGGGAGATTTCAACAATTGAAAAAACAGCAAAAATGAGAAAGCTGAGGATAATGACTGCAGAAGAGGAATGCTGACATCTGGGGACAGAGAAAACAAAATTATTTCAGAAAACATGGAAACAGAAATACTCATGTGCTTTAAAATGGAGGCGGAATGTGTCATCTTGCAAATTGCTCCTTTCTTTTAAAACCAAAAGCAGGCCTATTTGATTTCACATGCTAAATGTTTTACTCTGCTCATCCCTCTTTTGATGAAAGGCATCCCTGCCACCCTCAAAGATATAACTACCTGGATTTAGGATCTGATAATAAATAAAATAAAATTTAATCTGCTATCTGATTGCATTTCTTACTATAGTTCTGGAGGAAATGAAATTACAGCTGGAGTTGCTTGAGTGAAAACACTACAAAAAGCAACTGAGGGGAGAAAAGTCACTAAATCTCCTCTCTAAATCAAGTAATAGTCTGTGTTCTTGTCCTGGTTGAAGGGTTCTGAATTTTTAAACATCATTGACAAGATATATTAGACTATCCTGATTGTACAATTCCTTGTGCTGAAAGGGCCTTAAAAGTGACCTAGTCCTAAGCCCTCTGCCATGGGCAGTGACACATTCCACAAGACCAGGCTGCTGAAAGCCCATCCAACCTGGCCTTGTGTATTGCCCAATAAATTCACCTGGCTTTGCATTACGATGAATGCAGTTCATCTTTACAAAGATACAGACTCCACTGTAATATCCTCTGGACAGTATATAGATGTCCTCAAAGCCCTGCTGGGGCAAATGTGTCAAGGAAAGTCATGGATGTCTTAGGAAGTTCTCTGGTGCCCAACAAATAGTAAGCTGTATTAAAACTACCTTAAGAAAAATCTTTGTCACTGATCACCCTAAAAGGATAGATAGATGCCAGTTGATGATGATAGCTGCCTATGAACCAAGAATGGCAGGTATAAAACAGGATCTTCTGAAACCCTTGGGCCATGCCAATACCTTTCATTTTCTAGTGATTTTATGCCTGTAAATTAAAATATTTGCAATAGTGATTCCTTCCTTATGAGTTGCCTTCTGCCTTCCAAATTTCTTTTCATGTCTTCCTAGCCAATGCATACCTTGAAAATCAGATGCCTCCTAAAACAAAGGTATATAGAGACCTATGAAAGGCTCAGTTTAACATACTTGAAATAATTTAAGACCTTTAAAGATGGAAGAGTTGGTATGGAGAAGGTTCTCTGGGCCTGGCTAAAATTTGGTCTGGCTAAATGAGAGCAGCTATAGCAGTAGCCAAAAGTAGCCTGTGCAAAGTTCCACATGGAAGCTGAGAGACTGGGGTACGCTCTTCAAAGAGGGTACTGGAGGACTGTAAAGGGATCGCTGACAAGAAAAGACAAATACAGTTAGCATACTAGAAGAAATAATCAAAATTAATTCAAAAGTAGTGTTAGTTTAAAACCCGAAGTTCATGCCTGTGAAAGCACTGAGTTGATGCAACTGGTGAAAGAGAGAGATGAACAAAGGTCAGCATATAAAATCAACTATCTTGAGTGAACTGAAACTTGAAACCAGATAAATTTCACATATCTTGCTCTCTGCTGCAACATTGCATATTTTTATTATTATAAATTTGTCCATTATGTATCATTTACTCTGCACATTCTCCAACAAACCTCAAAGTATTGAAGGCAGAATGATAATTTTTGATGATGAAAATAATTTGTTTAAAAAAAAGAAAACATAATTTGTTATTCAAATGAATAGAAGAGCGTTTTATGCTTTTTTCTGAGTAGATTAACTTCAGTAGTTCTTTAGACAGCTAGCACTAATATATTTACAAGCAACTCTTTCACTCTACATGATGACTATACAGAGAAAATATTCTTTATTAGCCACATATAAAAGCATTGCAAGTATCTAAACAACAAACTGTTTTGACTAGAACACTAAATGAAATTAATTAGGATTTTGGACAAGGAGATATGTCATATTATATTTATTCACTTATTCCAAACATTGTTGAAATTATTAATATTTACTACTGGTCACTCCTTGGGGTTTTTTTGATCTTGGATGTTTATTTTTGTATTCAAAATATTCCAAATTAGTTGAATTAAATAGAGAAAGTAATTGAGTAAAGAAAGTATTAGGTTTATCTCTCAAAGCATGCATTATTTCTAATGAGATTGACACATTATTTGAATCACTTTGTAAAGTCAGAATACTATTACTTCTCAGTTGAACCTCCTGGTAGGAAATCAACTATATCTGTTACAGTCAGAGATAATGTAGCCTATTTTCCAAATCAGCTTACAAGAAGTAATAAAAAAAGCAAATGGTTCACTAGGAAAGTTGTAGAATTTGGGTATTTTTATTTCTTCTGTGTGATGTTTCATTCCAAAATGAGATTGGAAGAGATTATATTCTGTAACATGTCTTTCTTGTCATCGACATATACAAACTAGAACACAAAACCAGAATTAGAACACTTTTTTGGTCCACTTTTTTGATCCACTTTTTGATTTATTCTTTCAGATTACTTGTATGTTTTGAAATACTTTGCTGAAATTTTGCATAACAGGCTCATTCCTGAAGAGGAAGGGAGAGAGATATGTATCATTTTTTCACTAATGAGGGGCCTTCCAAACAAACTGAACAAACTAAATACAAATTTATTTTGATTCTTGAATGCATTTAAGAATATAATTTTACTGAGATTAGTGGATATCTATATCTATATTGTCCATATATGTTAGCTATATAGAAATCTGAGTGAAGAAGCAGCCAATTAAAAAATACTTTTCTGGCTGTGGCTCAACGACTGTACTTGTAGATAACTTCTCCTTAGAGGGATTAGAAGTCAGGAAATCATAATGGTGAATGCTCTTGTGAAAATGAATCCAATGTGACTTTCTCAGTAAAGTGAAAACCTAAGAAGGATGTAAAAATCTCTCCGTTTTCTTGACAACTGAAACTATCAGGTATGTTGCAGCTCATAGAAGAGAATGTGTTTGAGATAGTCATATACTTATGTTTCTTAAAGCATTTTATGTTCATATGAATAATATAGTTTCTCTTTCGATATAAATTTTTCACAACCAAGGTCTCACCAAATATCACATCACATCTCCCTTGTCTCTTCAAGCTATATGCCTTTACATGTTCTGGCAGATGTCATATCCAAAGTCAATGAAAAATTTATTAAAACAATACTTTGTTTGCTAGTCCTTAAATAGTTTTGGATAGCTGGATAAAGAGTCAGGTACTACCTGATATTTTCAATATCAGAACTTCTGAAAATATAATTCATTTAATAAATCTTTATAATTAGAAAATTAATTATGTCTACAAGAGGAATGCCACCAAAAAAAATGAATACAGGTGTAAACAATAAGAATCTTAAACTGCTATTATCACAGGGTTAAAAAAAAATAATGTTCCATTTTGTAATAATTAATTGTTAGATTCAGGATTTGGTTCAGTTTAGTTATATACACCATTTAAAACAAAATTTTCAAATGTAATTCAGACTGCATGTTAGTCCGGTGTAATGAACATACAGCTTTCCACTAGTTGCAGCTCTGTGGTTTTTCCTTCTTATCTGTTGGGGAGAAAATGGATTTCAGATGATATAAAATAAGAAGGAGAGCAGGGAGAACATCAACTGGATTAATAAGAATTGAATATAGCCTGATAGTTCAGAATACAACATGTCGTGTTGAAATTGATGGACTGACAAACAACTGACAAACAGTAATCTTGTATATTGTCATAAAGTGATGGTATCAGAAAAGTCATGGTAGGGTGATTAATATTGATCACAAGGTAATGAAAAGGCAGATTTGGTACTTCAGAGAAAGTTATCTCAGGAAACAGAGGAAATATTACTTTTGTTTCATAAAACATTTCTTCTTCAATTTTACATGGTTTTGAGTCACTTATATTCAGAAAGCTAAAAGATGAGTATTATTGCATAAAGAAACCAAAAAGTGGACAGAAAAATAGCATAGTTTGACAGTCCTAAGTAGAAGAATGACCAGAGTAGTAAGAAATTTAGAACAGATCTTCTAATAAATAAAACTGGTAGTTTGGAACATATAGGAATGGATTAATTGTGAATAAATTTAGGCTAGAAATTTCCAGTTCTCATGAATCATGAGTGTCTGATATGGATTTTCAGTGGTAACAGAGGAGTCAACTCCCCTATATTGATTTAAGATACATTGTGATTGTTATAGCTAAAGGCATATATAATAAAATAATTGATGGGAGTATTTGGATTTAATAAGCCAGGAGTTTTCTTCAAACCATAGCTATCTAGCCTGATGTATGACCTAAATTTAGAGAAGCCTAGTTTCTTGAAACTGTCTTCTGATGTCATCTTTACTGCCAAACCTCCTCAATTGCTTCTGCAGCATTAAAGTAGGTTATTTCACCTGCAAATGAGATTCAGAATTCCTAAAAAATTGTCACTACTTGAAATGCATATGAAGGACTTCACTGAGTAAAAAATAGCATGGTTTCAGCATTAAAATTCAGAATCAAGTGACACTTCACACTTTATTCTGTTAATTTTAACAGTTATGCTGTTATCTTTAAATGCATAGAACAGAGAGAATGTTGCATATTCTACAGAAATAAGAATGAGACATCTTAATCAGGTGTAGTAGTCTGTGATAATCTATTCCTAATTTATTTTTGTTAACATCATACATTGCTGTAATTAACGCTGTCACGGATTATCCACGTACACTCCTCATGACAAAACTTACTGATACATCCATCATTCTTCTAAAATTTACTCATTGTGAATATGTTAAAACAACATTCCATTAGCAGATTTGCTAAATAAAATAAAGTCAGCCGAAGAGTTTGCAGATTTCTCAGCTCTTAAAATATCTAATCAGGAGAACTGCACTTATGCATTTTGGCACTAGAGTTATAAATTATGCATAATACAGCACAGCATTAAAGCATTAACATAATTTAACAATACCAATCTATAAGTTCCTTAGTGAAAGCATTAAAAATTGTTGCATCTGAGCATCTTGACTTGATTCACCTAGTTTGTACATGTAAGATTTCTAGTAGTAAAAATGGTTAAAAGATTTAAAAGCTTTAGATCATTACTAATATGCCCTTACTCTTTTCTTTAACTGTAAATTTTACATGCAGGCCTTCACTTATTGACTTTTTTTGGCCAACTTTCATGCTAAGTAATGTTCTTTTCTTTAACCTACAAAACTGTACAGTTAGCCAAGACTAGCTAGTTTAAAGAGGAAAACAAATCTCTGAATCACATGCAGTTCTATTTTGATGGTTTTCTAAGTATTAATCTTTATACATAATCTTTTTCTAAGTATTAATCTGTATACATATAACAGTCATTTTTAAGGATACTTCAACCAGTTTAGCAAACATTCAGCAGAAAAAAAATTAGATAAAATTTTCCCTCCTATGTGATGATTGTCACACTAACACAATTCCTAATGGTTCTGAAATCTCAGCTAGATGTTTTTCTACTTTAAATGTCTCACCAAAAATATGGAGGATGGTGTGATCTTTTGGACTTTTTTTAGACTTGGAAACACAGATCTTGGATTGACATAAGGATTTCTGAATGATCTTCTGATCTTCAATATTTTATTTCGATTTGTACTATTGTCTCAGTCATAGGTTGCAAACGCACCACTGGAATAGACTTTTCCATTACACATTTAAACATAGCAACTATATACCATAACCCTGTAACTGGTCTCTCAGAGAGCGTGATATGACTCTAGGCCACAGAGAGAGAACCAGAGGAAATGCTGTACTAAAAACCCCACATTATTTTTCTTCTGTTTCAAGGGTATTTCAACATGCTTTAATCAAAAAAATTCCCTGCTCTGGTACAATTGTTTCTAATGAAACTGCTGTGTGAAATGATGTTGAACTTTGTTGTATAACATAACATTTAATGATGTCAAACTGTCAGAAATACATTTCATCTGACTGTATATGACTTATCTTTTTTTTCTCATACCTGTGTGCAATTTTTTTTCAGATGAAAGAGGAAACAGAAGGACTAAACCTTCATAACAGCATTAGATTTTTTATTTTTCTTTGACAAGGTCTGCAAAGACAAAAAAGGAAAAATTAATCTATTTCTGCCTTATTTCATCTAGAAAAAAGAAACCAAGAAATTAATAAAATGCATACATGCATCCTAGTTACTCACCATTAGTAGTTCTGATTTCCTTAATCACCAAGGTTCATTTAGACACTGAGATCAGTTGCACAGACTAAGAGCATGGGTTTGAACTAAGCATTTTCTGTGGTATTATGAAATAACCTTGTACTGCCTGGTGAGATCTCAATCACCCAAATCCTCTTTGTCTATCTATGAAAATATTTTTTTTACTGGAATGTACATAAATAGCATGATTATGTAGCATAAAATAGAAGTACTCTTCATGGAAGATTCTTTGGGGAAAACAAGCCCAATTTGTGCCGTTCCCCTAGAGTACTTCAGCATTTTTCATTCAAGACTAACTTTGCATGCAAGACCGATGGGACAAATCTGAGGAGAACAGCCTCATCAGCATGCAAGGGTCACACTCCTTATTATTTCTTTTCCAAAGGTTCGTGAGTTTTGTATCCTTAATTGTACCATGGGCTAGGTTTTGCTAAAGTGGTGGCTACAAGCCTAAGTTATAACTCAGCAATGGGTATGGATTTGTTCAAGCAGAAGAGGGTACTGAGTGCAAATCTAATTTGTTGAACAAGTAGTGTAACTTGCTGTATTATAAAATGTAGTCAGGAGTAACAACACCAACATTTCAGGCTTCTAATTAAAAAAAAAAAAAAGGAAAAAAACTACACATATTTATTAAAAAAGATACCATACCACCTAAGAAAACTAAATTCTAAGGAGAGATATAATTTTAAAAACACTATTCTTTTGGAGTTATTGTTTCATCTGTTACATATGCCTGTCATGCTATGGGTGGTCTCTTTTATGGATCAAATATGGAGGTATTCCTATAAATGAAAGTGAGAGATAGACACCTACACATGTGTATAGAACCCAGCTTCTAATAGCTGTACAAGGCAGGGGAAATAAATCCTTAATAGTACACTTACTGAAGAAAGCCAAGGTTGTTAATGTTTAGATAGGTCCACACAGGTGAACCACAATGAATGCTATCTTCATTGCCTGGGAAATTCAGTTTCATAATTCATGTTTTTTGAATTTAAATTTTTCAAAAGAGACTCACAATACACCATTAAACATGAGACTGTTGTGAATTTTGTCTTTAAGAGAAAACAAAACCATTCAACAAAAAAAAATCCCACTGGAAATTCTAAATTAAAAATAGATTAAATCCTAAATTTAAAATTTATAGCTTAATAGCATAGAATGGCCTGAATTGGAAGGGGACTTTAAAGATTATCTGCCATGGGCAGGACAGCTTCCTCTAGATCAGGTTACTCAGATCTCCATCCAACCTGGCCTTGAATTTTGTGTGTGTGTGTATATATATATATATGTATGTGTGTGTGTGTGTGTGTGTGTGCTGGTACTGACTGGGGTAGAATTAACTTTCTTCACAGTGGCTGGTATGGGATTGTGGTTTGGATTTGCACTGAGCACAGTGTTGATAATATAGAGATGTTTTTGTGATTGCAGAGCAGGGCTTACTCAGAACCACTTTGCTGCTTCTCTTACTGCCACACTGGTGAGGAGGCTGTAGGAGCATTGGAGGCTGGGAGGAGACAGAGCCAGAACAGGTGATCCCACTGACCAAAGGGATATTCCAGACCATATGACCTCATGCTCAGTATATAGAGTGGGAGAAGGAAGGAGGAGGAAGGGATGTTTGGAGTGAAGGTGTTTGTCTTCTCAAGTCACTGTTGCATGTGATGAGGCCCTGCTCTGCTGGGGATGGCTGAACACCAGTCTGCCCATGGCGAGCATTGAATTCATTCCTTGTTCTGCTCTACATGTGTCTATAGCTTTTGTTTTTCCTCTTAAACTGTCTTTATCTCAACCCACAAGTTTTCTAGCTTTTACCCTTTCAGTTCTGGATCTGGTGATGGGGAAGTAAGCAAGTGAATTTGTGGGGCTTGATTGCTGACTGGAATGAAATCACAACAATATTATATATATCTTATGTATAAGAAAAATATATGTCTTGAAATTTTCAGAGGACAATTAGGGGAGTTGAAATGATAATTAGGCTCACACCTTAAGTGTTGTGAATTTGAAGAAATATTCACTAAACAATTCAAAAAGCACTCTAAATTCTCTCAAGAATATGAATGGAAAATGAGTTGATGAACATAAATAAATAAATAAATAAATAAATAAATAAATAAATAAATAAATAAATATACAATGACTATACAGCCACATAATTTAATTTTAGAATTTCCAATCTTTTGAATACTTTGCATGAAGCTTAAATGCATAATTAGATATATGCAGAGAGTTTCTCAAGACATAGTAGGATAGCAAAGTGTTTTTTAAAACATCATACCCAATACTTCTGTAAATACTTCTATTATTGAAATTTATTTATGATGCTAATAATTTTTTGTTAAAACATTTCTGTGTATAGTAGTTAATGAATAAATGTGCTTTCTGAATGTCATGGACTGTTGAAATACTGCAAATGAAGTTTTAAAACAGAAATAAATGAAAAACTAATACAAGAAATTTCTGTCCCCAAAGACAGCTTTTTTTAGCCACTTCTAGCCATTTCATCCTGTCCACTTTGCATAAAAACTACACACTGTGATATTAATATGCTTTATTTCAGTCTTCTGTCACAGCATCTTTTTTCTCTTTAACTTCTAGCTTACTGTTCCATTTCATGTTTGACACACAAAATTTACAAATGTAATCAGGAGAATGCATTTATTTAACTATCCAATATTTCTGAACCAAATGTGTTAGTCGTACTCTCTAGTGGACAAATGCTGATCTATCACTGAGTTATAATCAGTACAGGCCATAAAGAATAATAGAATCCTTGACACTGAAATAAACTGACTTATCCCTACCATTTTTATCTGGTGGCAGTTTTCAGTATAACTCAGCATAAAGCATTCCAAGTACAGCTAAATGATTTGGAGTAAATAGCTGGGACTTTTCAGTTGCAGTTCGTATCTCTATCAGCTGAAGTCTGATTGAGCAGGATTGTATTTTTTTTCTTTTTTCCCAGCAATGAAAAGTTCTCTATGTCAACTGTGCTAAATTTAAAAACTTGGTCCTAAAACCATTTCTAAAAATGACTTCTAAAACCAGGTCATCTGCCTACTTCAATGGCTTTGAGAATTGCCTGCCCAAGTACAAATGTTTGAGTATTTACTCTACTGATAATAGAGAAACGCTTAATATGTAGTAGGTCAGGATGTTACACTTGCCATAGGCAATATATTATGAAAAAGTCTTAATGTAAAAGCACTGAGATTTGTTTTGTGTTACCTAAATATAAATGACATTCAAAAAGGAAAAGTTTTTTGGGAAAGAGGAACTGAGAAATTGAAATTGGATAAAATCTTCTGTTATAGGTTCTACAGGCTTCTTTACATGCTGATGGGAAGTCTTTGCTATAGATGTGTTTGAGCTGGGGGAGAGTTGAGTTCATGTATGTCCACTTAGGACTCTTTAAAGTTCAATTTGCATATAGGTTGTCATTACTTAAATAAGGTTTGCCCTCTATCTACACATTTTCAGTTTAAGTATAACCTATGAATATTAATGTAACATTGTGCTTTCTAAATTTGTATAAGAATATTGAAATTACTAAAGGGAGAGAAAATACTGGTTAGTTCTTTTTCATATCTAGAGTTCTACATTAGGAAATACTGGTTTAAAAATCTTTTATTTTAAACCATTAAAATAATATCGTATGTGTGGCAGATGAATGAAATGAATGCAGAGAAATACAGCAGAAGTGGAATTCAAGGAAGCAGACTTTTATGCTGATAAACATAATTTATTTAAACCATAGGCAGCAGTTACAATAAATTGGGTCATAGCTAGAAATTTGATACAAAAGCATAATCAGTTCTGCCTCATAGAGGTTTTATGCCTTTACTTCCTGCCCTCAATCTCTTTTGTTGCTTTTGTTACTTCAGTTTAATATTTAGATCTTGGTTTGTGAGTTTATCTAAATTTGACTGAAGTTTCAGGGAGTGAAAGCTTCCAGATTTCTTAAATCAGAGGAATTAAACCACTGATCTAGTGATGACATCATTCACAGAATTTAAAATTGTAAATGTTGTTCTCATCTGTAGTATTAACATCTAACAGCCTAAAGGTACAACTTGATTTTTGTGACAAGATAATTGCAAAAGTATTATTTGTGTCATCTTTTTAATTTCCTTTGAGTCATCCATATCTTCAAAGGTTTTCTGACTTTTCAGTGTGAAGTTGCTTTCAGTGAGAAAGTGGTGTATTATATACCCTGGCTGCAGTGTACAATAATTGCTATAATAAATAGCCTTGTTTGGAAGAGAATCATACTATCATAACATGAAAAACTTTCTAGATGCTAAAATTCTGAATTTATTAGATCAACTCAGAAAGCTGGAAAAAGCATGCCAAGTTTTTTAGACACCCATTTTTTATTCTTTTATTGTATTATTATTTTATTTTATTATTATTTTAATAATTTATATTATTACTTTAAAATTATTTTAATCTATGTACTCTTATACTTGCAAACTTATGAAAGTAATCAACACTACTGCTATTTTTACAGTGAATCTGGGAAATGGCTAAGCAGTCCAATATTCCCAGAACAAAACCAAAATATTATTCCTAAAAATAGGGCTATATTTAACTTATATTTAGGAATTTTTTGCTGTTCATAACTTTTAATTTTTTCTCCATGATTTTATGTATTTCAATATATGAGATGATTGTGTAGCCTCAGGACTCCAAAACCTGAAGCAATTATTTTAAGATTCTAAATTAGCCAGAAATCATGGCAATTCTGATCATTCCAATTAAAATAAATTTTAAGATATTTAACACTGACATTAAAAATCAACACCATTAAGCAATGAGGAAAAAAATGCTGAATTTACAAAGCAATTATCTCATTATGTTAAGTAGAACTAATATTACCCACATCAATTTAATTTAAAGAAAATGGGCAATCACAGGCTATCACATGAAGACAATACTTTCCCATCAACCCAAAAAGAATCTTTTTCCACAGTACAGATTCTACTTTAATAATTAAAATTGTTTGTTTACCAGAGAAAACTTTAACATTTTGCATGTTTTTGTGGAAATAAAGATTTACAAAAGGAACAACTTTTGGATATTCAGTCTGATGTCTGTAATTGTTTTCTCTCTTAAAAGGATTTTTTGTCTCACTGGTCTCTTTATTGCTCTATGTCCAGCTGTTATATTCTTAGATTCTACTCAAGATTCTATGCTTACATCTCCCTCATGCCAAATCTATTTTGCATCTCCCTTGTAAAAACGTTTCCTGTGTCAGACTTAGGATTTAATTTTTTTTTCAGTCAGAAAATACAAATTATGATGACTTGTTTTAAAGATGTAGTTGTGTAGATGCTTGTACTTTTTCACTTGGCATCAAAGAAACTCAAAATTGCATATTCATGATGTTGTTTTGTATTTTTCTTGATTGGTAATATAGTACGTGAAAATATATAAGATAATATCCTTTGACTGAAGGTATACAAGTCACTGACAGGTAGTGACTTAGTGTGTCTGTTATCACCGAAATTACCCATTTCTGAGTAACTACTGCAGTAGCTGTAGTAGCTTGCAATGAAAATGTGTGAAACTACTGCTCATACAGACTAGTATGAAATTTGGAATATCTGAGTAATACAAGGAAGCTCAGTCCCTGTCATCATTTAATGATCCACCTTCAGTCCTTGAGGTGGGATACTATATAGCTGGAAGAAAAGGAAGGATAGGTCCATATGGTATTTTCTGCTCTTGTAACTGGAAGTTTTTATCCTCTGGCAATGCATTACATTTATCTCTGATTCTGGAAGTAGCTTCAAGCTGAGTGCTGATAGCATTAGCTAAGCGTTTTCCTTTCAGGCAAGTACATACTCACAACTTTCCTGGCTTTGATTTGTTTCAATATTGGAAAAGGAGAAGCCACCCCAAGGGAGACATTTTTTTCAGAAAAACAGTAAGTTGAATGCTGTTTTTAATTGCATTGGTGTAAAGTAGGATTAAATCGTAGCTAAATTCTTAAAATCCTAGTTAAATTCTTAAAGTCCTAGCTAAAGATCTTAAAAACACTTAGATTAGATCTAAATTTATGTCTCAATACTAGAGATAAGAATTTGATTAAATTATTTCCCAAAGTGCATCCTGTAAATAATTATGCCTCCTAATTCATCTGTCACTTGAAAACTGAATGATAATTTATGTTGAATGAAATTCCTAGCAAATTGTTCAGAAAGACAAGTGGTTTTTATCTATGAAATACAACAAAACAAAATTGATATTTAACATAAAAATAAAATATTTTGAAAAATTTTATTATGCCCTGGGTTTGGTGAGTCAAAAAATGCTGCCGCAATATTTTCGCTTCTCCATTTACCTCCCTATTCTCAAGTGAAATCATCTCAAAGGAAGAGCAAACGCAAAAATACATGATCAATCTTACAAAATAATTAGTAATTTTAAAACTATTAAATAATTTCTTAAATTATCTCTGCTGGTTTTCTATGTTTGATTAATATTTTGTTTGTGTTTGCTTTTTGTTGCTTTGGTCTTTTGTTTGTTTTATTGTTTTGTTTTTGTTGTTGTATTAGTTTGTTTTATTTGTTTTGTTTAGTTTGGTTTGGTTTGGTTTCAGCTTTGTTTTTTTGTTGTTTGTTTGTTTGATTTGGGTTTCATTGTTGGGGTTTTTTTTGTCTGTGTCTGTAGGTTTATTTCTTTGTCTGTTTGGGGAATTTTTTAAGTACCTAGTTTCAGCCCAGTGTAGTCCTCTCTTGGAATTTTTAAAATCCTTCTCTTCACCTGAACTTTTAAAATCTATACTTATTTTTTAATGCTAAAAATATCAGCACCAGTCACATCAGGTTAGTAGTTATGCATTAAGAAACTTGAAAGATCACAAAACTTTAAATTTTTTGGGTAAGCTGTGCAAAAATTAATTTTTTTAAGATAAATACAATTCTATGTTTCTCCAAAGTTTATTCACCATTTAAAAATGACATCCATATTCTGTCATATTTACTACATTATTCATATTATTTAAAACATAGCAAATAAAATAAAAGTGTATGTGAATAGCTTGTTTCAAGTGTCTAAGGTACAAGGTGTCTAATGTCTTATTCGTGTTTGAAAAAACCTCTTTTTCCTCGTAGCTCTTAGAGTTTGTTAGTCCTTATAGCCTCCATTGTACTTTGAGCAAAATTTCTGATGGCCAATGATGTAACTGATATGCAAAACTCTCAGTGGGACGCTTTTATTTTGGGTGTACTTGGAATCGATCACACAACATGACTCACAGGCTTTCCAGGTGTTAAACTGAGTCTAGCCCCACAAGGTTTATTCAAGAATCTCATGGTTTAGGCATTGATTATATAATCCTTGCATTGAGCTATAAAATGCATTAATGGGGACATTTCCAACTTGCAATGCCATTATTTTAAATACCCAGTTAACCCAAAAAAGGCAGTTATCTGTAATTTTTTTTTTTGAATTGTGCATATTGATGCAAAACCACTAAGATTTCCTATTACTTCTATTTAACCTGATACGTACAAAAAAAAAAAAGAAAAAAAGAGATGCAGTGGTACGTAGTAACATTGGTATGCACGTGGAGATACATTCTGTCTGTTTCAGGCACTAGACTGTGTGTAATAGAATGTTTGCTCTGTACTAGTAAGCCAACAGCACGATCCTCTCTAGAGCATGTCTGCTAATCAGAAAAAACATAGTTTATTGATCATGCTATGCCATGTGCATTCCTAATGTGGATGGCCGTTTCATTTTGCAATGAATGAGATAGGCATGCAGCAATCTTGCAACACAACCACTACCCATAGCACTTCTGTAACCCCCCGTTTGGATTGCTGAAAGGCTTTTATGACTTTTTCTTTGCTGATGCTTATCTCTCCACATGATCCTGACGAACAGGTGCAAATTTGGGGGGCATGGGGTAGATTAATGCACAAACACCAGTCTCAGAACCACATGGTCCTAGGTGGTGGTAAGGGGAAGTAGATGAGTAGTAAGGCTGTGGTAGAACAGCTGATTGATGTGCACTTTACTAAATTAAACTGAGCTGTTTAACCTCGGAAAAAAATCAAGAGTTCAAATATGAGGCAGACAGTGGCATTTTGAGGGTCATGGGTAAGAGTCAATTCTTAGGGAAAAAAACCATGTGAGAGAAGAATCCAGTTAGATAAATCTTTTTGAAATTTGATTGAAATTTTAATGGATCCAAGTTTACTAACCTTAATTTGACCATCAGTTTTACTGTACATGGACTTTTGTAAGACTTTGCAAGAGATTTAATTCACACATCATTGCATTTCTTCCTCATCAGTGTCCCTTAGAATTCTGAGCTTTCTGGAAGATGAAGTAAGAGAAAAAACAACTGTGACATTTATTTTATATATGCCATGATGTTAGTAGGTTTCCTATTGAGATACTTTAAAAAAAATTTATGCACTGAAAAGGAATTTGTGCTGATCATTGAAAACCAATGGCTTTGGGCAAAGGTTTAATTTTAAGAATTATATTAAGACAGTAATAGATTTTACCCATATGATTTATTCAACAGGTAGGTACTGTAAAATACCTAAGTAAATAGGGTGTAACCTACTGGCTGAAACTGGATTGTCAAAATCTCCATGTATATTGTATATACAAAATAACAAAATAAGTCTTAAAATACTTTTAATTATGATTTGATTTTTAAAGAGTTTAAAAATTTGATTTGGGTGTTAATTCTAAGAAAGCAAATGATAATTTTCAAAGGAATATACCCTTGTTTTGCCCAAGTTTGACTGATATTAATGAAGAAAAAGAGAGTTGATTTTGCTTTTTCAAATGTTTAATAAACTTTTGTTAATGGTTGCATCTACTTCTAAATTATAGCTACCATAATAACCAATTCCCATTATATGATTTACTTGGAGAAATTTGTTCTATAGTTCTATAAAATATGATCCAGCATGGAAATATGTAATTTTGCAAGACAGCAAGATTTTATATTAATTTGTCTATCTTCAATCTCATTCTGACATTCCAGAGTAAACAAAGGATTGCTGATATTCTTTAAAATAAAAGTAAAATATTTAATAACATATATTATTCTAAAAAATAAATAATTCATTTGTAGATCATAGACTATAAAGATCCCTCTGAGCTGATCATGCCAGGACTCCTTATGTTGTTTAAGATACTTGACTTAATCAGAGATATCCATGTGGGATGGTAGATATATCAGGAGAGCAGACTTATACTGGAATCAGGATGTGAGAGAAGATATTCTAGAGCCTCTCAGATGGCAATAGACACTACTCTGAAGCAACTCAATCAAACTTTATACTTCCCCAGATCATAATGAAGGTGTAAATTTCTAGTGGTAGACACATAGGCATTTAATTCAGAGTGCAGTCTCCTCCCCATTCCCAAATTCTACTGCGGAATAAATCTCACTATGATAAAGAGCTATATCTCTGAGAACCATGAACTTAGGTATCCCGAGACTCCTCAGGTGAATCCAGATGAACACAGAAATGCATGCAAGTAAATTGAGCCTCAGTCTACATGAACTTTAACAAGAGCTCAGGGCACACGGAAGTCAACAATTAGGTGTTTACAGGATATAGCTGAACACCACCTAAAAATACCAGAATCAGGAATTAAATCCATATCTCAGGATAAACCCTTCAGCAATAGAAACAGATCATATTTTATTCCTAGAACTGTTCTTTGCATTGTAGGTAATAAGTAAAAATCACATGAGACTCAACTGGTAAGAATGTCAGTGAAATAGAGAATAACTCTGGTAAAGGGAAGAAAAGAAAAATGAGTTATTTCCTAAGTTGAAGTGTTTCAAAGACAAAGAGCATGTATAGCCAGCTTCTCACAACGTACTGCCAAGAAATGCTGACTGTACAGCTGGACTGATCCAGATTGACTTCAGCGGTAGGAGAGTCCAATAGAAGCTTTCAAGAAACAAGATATTCTTGGCAATATAACTAAAAATATGACTACTTATACCAGTTCTGATATAAAGATGGCAGGTGTTCTTCACATTTTTTAAAGGCATTATCAGTTGAAAGCAGTCCAAATGGTGATGAGCAAAAAGGAGAGCACCTGCTTTTCACTCATAAACACATACTGCTCAAGAGAGGAGTTCCTGGATAAAGACATGTGTGCGCTTCTGTAATAACTGCCTGTTAAAGAAATGTCTGGTAAAAGAAAATAAAGAACAATCAGAATTACATGACCACATTAAAAAGAGAGTTTTTAAATGAGTATATATTAAGAGGATAATTTCTAGTGCCGTTTTTATTCAAAAAGAGCTGTTTCTACAAGTCTTCCTTCCTCCGTCCAGCTGCTCCTCCTACTTTGTTATTCAGCAAGGCTTGATTTGTAAGAAGCTATTTTTAAACTAAAAATCTGGTATTGATAGAAAAGACTAACATTGTGAATCATGGAAATTAAGTACTTTGGCATTATAGTGAAAATGTTCTTTTGTTGAGCACTGGTCCAACTGCATCTGACAAACTTAAACCCTAAAGCCAAAACCACTATAAAAATCAAGTGAAAATATTACAATTATGTGGACCATTTATTGCAAAAGTTGTCTAATCTTTTTAATTTTTTGCAAAATTCTCTAAGAACAAAATATATGTATCCTATTCAATGTACTTTTGAATACCGAGGCAAATATATACCAAAGCATACAAACAGCAGTTTAGGTTAAAAAAATATTACTCTTCACAGCTGAATTCATGCACAGTGATTATTTTTTGCTCTCAAACTTAAGAGTTGATATATGGTGATTAAAGCAAATGTAAAAATATGTACTGAATTATGCATTATGTCTTAAAATATTACCTGAATTTCAATAAATAGCCATATTAAAATATAGGAAAAAGTATAATTTGAAAGAATCAGATAGAAAATATAATCCATTCTTCTATGGTAGAATAAAAGGATGTTTTTAGTACTTGTCATGTTACCAGCTTTCAATTAACTTGCCAAGAAAATGACAAAGAAGTGATTTCTGAAACAACAAAATAAAAATTCACACAACAAATCTTTCTGAAAACTTGTTCCCAGTCTGAAAATGGTTAAATCTATTCTGTGTGGTAACACAAGGAAATGACAGTTCATGCATTATACAAATGCAGATAGAGTGGAAATGATTTTACCCCAGAACAGAAAAAAATCCTAGAATAGGATCAGGAAAGTACTGGGAAGAATAAGAACTCAAATAGTTCATTTGGTTTATGCAAAATGCTTTAAAATCTTCTCTTAGAAAAATAAACACAGATAATAAAAAGAAAATTCAACAGAGCTCTCCTGTTTTACAATTGTAGGTCCTTGGCAACTTTGGTCCTTGATGACTTAAATATTTCTTGTCTCCTTATCACAACATCAAACAAGCACTATGCTATTCTACTAGGATATATTTTTTTATTTGATTGATCACATAGAATCATAAAATATGTTGGAAAGAGTCTTTAAATTTTACCAAATCCCCAAGTCCAACCTCCCTACCATGGGCAGGGACATTTTAACAAGACTAGGTTGCTCAAAGCCCCATCCAGCCTGGTCTCGAAGACTTCCTGCGAAGGGTCGTCCACATCTTCTCTGGGTAACCTGTTCCAGTGTCTCTCTAGATCTAATCAAAATCTGCAGTTTTCAGTTTAAAACCACTATTCTTTATTTTATTATACCGGCACTGGAGAAACACATCTCTCCTTTAAGTACCCTTTAAGTATTGAAAGGTCAAAATAAGGCCTCCCCAGAACACATGCTTCTACAAGATGGACAACCTCAACTCTCTCAACATTATTTCACAGTAAAAGTGTTCCAGTCCTCTGATAATTTTTGTATCATTCTTTGGACCTATTCAACAAATCCATGTTTTTCTTGTGCTGAGAATCCCTGAACTAGATGCTGTATTCCAGTGATGACTTAAAAGAGTACAGCAGAAGGGGAGAATCATCTCCTTTGTCCTGCTATGTTCCCTCTTGATGGCATCCCTTCTGGCTGCCCCATTCAGTAGGATGGCATCTGTGAACTTGCTGAGGATGCTGACTCAGTGTCACAATAAGGGTATTGAACAATATCAGCCCCAACAGGGACTGTTGAAGGATAGCAGATTTTAATGATTCCATTTGGACATTGAGCTGTGGGCTGCCATTCTTTCGACACACCCATCCAACCAACTTCTTACACATTGAATAGTCCATCTGTAATATCTGTATCTTTTTAAATTAGAAAAAAGGATATTATGTCAAAAGCATTGCAGAATTTGAGATACATGGCACCAGCTGCTCTTTCCTTATCCAACAATGCAGTCAGTCCATCATAGAGGGATACCCAAGCAGTCAGGAGCAATTTGCCTTTGTTGAAGATATGTCGGCTGTCTCAAATCACATCCATGTTATCCACAGCATATGCCTGGGCATATCTTCCAGGGATATGTGGAATGTCTCATAATCTTACTGAGCACTAACGTGAGGCTAAGTAGTCAGTAGGTCCCAGGATCTTCCTTTTTACCCTCTTTCAAAAGAGTGTGCTGTTTCCTTTTTCTCCAGTAATTGGGGATTTCACTTGACTACCATGATTTTTCAAATATGATGGAGAGAAACTGGACCTGACAATCTCCTCAAGACCTGGACATGAGGATCTCAAGAGCTTCACTGAGCCTGTTTGAAGTGTCTTAGGAAAGTATGTATAATGCCGCTAGAACACTTGTTAAGGGAGTGTTATGTGACCAACTCAGCATGTCTATGCTGTAGACATGTAAGTAGATGTACTTCTGTTCAGTTAGTAAAGTCAATCCATCACCATTCACCCATGACTGTTACATGCACACACCCACACCTACACTTTTTTTTTCCAAAGGCCTTAATAGGTCTGCTCTGGACATCCAAAGTTTTACAAAACTCCTATGAAACTAAATAATTAATTGCTCCACATCTATATTTCCTGCCTTCACTGTGACTAGAACCATGACCATATTTTGGTTAGAATGGTGTGAATACAATCACCACATAGAAAACTTCTTCTGCTCCATATACTTTGCATTCATTTATACCCTAGAGCATGAAGACATACATGTATGAATATGTAAGCCTGTTTAATACAGCTATAGATGTTTTTATTAATCATATGAATATTAATTTTGCTTCTGTTTTTGTTTCATAGCCTCTAGTAACTTGTAGTAAAAATTAACACAAGTTAATTAAAATGATATAATATTTGGTGGAATGTTTAATTTTTTTTACTTCACTTTTCAATTTATGTCTCTATAATCTTACATTATATTTTGATAGGGAGGGAGAAGTTTTGGATTTGCCATCCAGTAACTTAGGCCATGCATTATTCAATATGGCTTCTTAAGGTACTCTTTAATGTTGTGCACTCTTGCATAAATAAGACCATTGTTTTCACATTAATTTTTCTCTTGTCCTAAAAATTTTCTTCAAAAAAGATATGCAGATAAAATCAAAATTCCAATATATTTGAACTGGCTGACTTAAATCTTGTATTTCAACTGAGGAATCATTACAACTGCATAGAAATTAATCATACAGATACCTTACTTTTTTTACCTATATCAATCTTCATTTGTGCTAATGCATTTTGAAAAAATATTCATTCTGTAAGTTTCATCTCTCAAGTAGGCTAAAGTGTAGGACAAAGTGTGTGTGCTTGACTCATAGTCAGTAATAAACATCTTCTGCTGTGTTATTCTCTTAGTTTGTCTACATCCTCTCAATGTCCTACTAATTCTTGTCTGATTTTGAGTGACGAAAATAAAAAATCATGCTATCTGTAAACTATTTGTTACCCCCGTATGTTAAACTTACCAAATATTTTAATACTCATTTTGTACATTAAATCATAAGCTAGTAATGGACAACTATAGACACAAGAACGAAACAAGGAAATTATCATCTGGGTCTGTATATTAATCACTGAACTTCTTTCTTTTGAAATTCAACCATCATTTCCTGTGAAAGAGCATTCTACAATGAAGTGATTACATCAGTGGACGAGAGAAGAGCTACAGATGTCATTTATCTGGACTTCTGTAAAGTCTTTGACACATTCCCCCGCAATAATATTCTTCTCCATAAATTGACAAGAGACAGATTTAATGGGTGGACTGTAACACAGGTTAGAAAGTGGTTGGAAGGTCATATCCAGAGGATAGTGGTCCTCAGTTCAGAATCCTGATGCCCATCAATGAAAAGTAGTGTCACTCAAGGGTCTTATGGGACTTATGTTGTTTAATATCTTCACTAATGACACAGAAGAAAGGATTTAGTGTACCCTCATCAAATTTGCAGATGTCGCCAAGCAGAGTGGCGCAGTTGGCACACCTGAAGGACAGGATGCCATCCATAGGACGTGGACAAGCTCAAGAAGTGGGCCCGTGGAAATCCCATGAAACTTATCAAGACCAAGTGCAAGGTGCCACACCTGGCTTGGGGCAATCCTCAGTATCAATTCAGGCTGGGATATAAATGTATTGAGAGCAGCCCTGATTAGATGGACTTTGGGGTACTGGTGGATGAGGCTGAACATGACTGGGCAATAAGTGCTGGGAGCTCAGAAAGACAGTTGTTCCCTGAGCAGCATCAAACAAGGCTTGGCAAGCAGGTTGAGGGAGGGGATTTTGCCTCTGTGTTCTGTTCTGTGAGATCCCACCTTGGGTACCATGTACAGCTCTGCAGTCCCCAGCACAAGAAGAACAGTGACCTACTGCTGTGAGCCCAGAGGAGGCTCACCAAGATGATTAAAGAAATGGAACATCTCTCCTATGAGGAAAGACTGGGAGAATTTGGTTTGTAAAAACTGGGAAAGAGAAAACTTTGATGTGACCTAATTGCAAGTCATCCAGCACCTTCAGGGAGCCTGCAAGAAAGATGGAGAGAGGATTATTTACGAAACATATAATGACAGGACAAGGGGGAATGGCTTCAAACTGAAAGAGGCTAGGTTTAGATTAGATAGTAGGAAAATTCTTTGCTGTGAGGGTGGTGAGGTACTGAAACGTTGCCCAGAGCAGTTTGTGAATGCCTCATGCCTGGAAGTGTTCAGGGCAAAGTTGGATGGGGTTCTGAGCAACCTGGTCTAATGAAGTGTCCCCACCCCTGCCCTTGGCTTGGAACTGGATGATCTTTATGGTCCCTTCCAACCCAAGCCATTTTATTATTCTATGAAATCCATTAGCTTCCTTATTCAGAAAAAGAAAGAAAACAACCAACCAATCAACTAAAGATATTTATGGATTCCAAGTCTCCATGTCTTCAGTTTCTAAGCTTTTATTTAGACAGTTTGTGATCTTTGCTAGGCTTTGCTCCTGGAACAAAATGATAGCATCAGACTTCCTTAACTGAACATCAGGAGGGACATTCTGAAAGTCTGAATTGATTATATTAACTGTTCTATTTTTCACAGTGTTCTCCCTGACAAGCAGAAGATTCCAATGGAGAGGTTGTCAGATGCTTTTGATTGAATATGCTATTTGGGAGCCAAAACACTTCAAAAACACATATTGCCTTTTTTTTTTCCCAATCCTTTTCCCATCTTTTCCTACTCCTATTTCCTTGCAAAATATTTTTTTAGTCAAAACAGATCCTTTCCAAATATATTTATAAACATGGATTTTTTAATTTTTTTTTTTGTAAAATGGATTTTTTTTTCTCCCAGACAATGCATCTAGTATATTACAGAGATACTGTTTTTTATTGTTGTTGTGGGTTTTTTTGCTTTTATTTATTTTCTTTTCTGAAAAGCCATGTTTTTTCCCAATAATCCTTTACAATTTCCACAATACAGTTGGTAGCATTCTTTGATTTTTTCCATTTATGAAGATATTATTCCAAGGCTGTGTATAAACAGAGCCTGGGACATTGTTGCCACACCCATGCTGTCTTTCCCAGTAGTAATTCTTGCACATCTGAGACAAAAACTTTCTCCAATCTTAGCAATTTATTTCCTATTCAGTATTTTTTATCAAACTTAAACAAAATCTCTATGGAATTTTAAAATCTATTTGGATTATGAAAGGAAATTCTTTTTCTTGTCTGTGTACACTGCCTTTACCTGTCTTATACAGAATAAAAAAAATTGTCTTCGAAAGATGACTACTGTTAATTTTGTAGACATCACAAGAAATCTGTCTTTTCTCCCCTGAGTTTAGAAAAAAAGCTGGGCTGAGAAATGAACCAGCAATATTAATACTCGAATATGAATGGGTGGAGAAGCAGCCTATCAAGAACTACTAAATTTGGCTCCTGAAAAGCTTGGCAGCCTACAGTGCAGAGCTTGTTTTACTATGCTATTTATACTAACCTTACCTTACCTGCTCAATCATTATGAAACACATAAAAATGTTAAAACTCTCTGCAGTCACCAATTTGGAGAATATAATATGCTTTAATTTTATTTAATTTTATCCTCAGTATGAGAACAGTACGTTACCTTATGATTTATTCTGTATATTCTCTTAACAAGTAAATTGAAAACTTTTAAATATTTAAAATAGTACAGAAGCATGTACTTTTCAGATCATTTGAGTGGAATAAATTTACTTTATTTAGACAGGTAGGAATGGACTACCCTATTTTATCCTGCAATGTGTGATGAATTAATAGGAAGATATAAAAACTCTGACTTAATTCTCATGTATTTTATTTTTTTAAAAATAGAAGTGATCCAAATGATTTTGTAAACTCACATCTAGTCATATTTAACTTTAACTCATAGAGTGAGAGGAAAAAATCCAGGCTTTTTCATTGTAATTTTCTTTTATCTTAAAATATTTTAAATAACGTTGAGATATATATACTTTCCTTTTGACTTAATAAATTCCCAAAGGAAACGGAGATTCACATATGCTGTTTTACAGAGAACCACTGGCAAAAAACAACTAAAATTAGGACTGACACTGATAAAGAGATTGCTTCTTATTATACCAAAATTTAAAAATAAAAGGGGAAAAATATGGGGAAAATATTCAAACCTCAAGTCCTAATTTCAATATTATAATAATATTATAAAGAAACACAAATGCTTTTCCATTATTAAAAAATGTGTTTAATGCTTATCTACATTATGTCTGTTGAGCTATAGTCCATTATTTTTTCATGCTTTCCTTACTACTTTGTGGTTTCTCTGTTTGGTCAAGCAAATATTTTTGTTATTACTTGCTTAATTTCAAAGTTCTCCAGTTCATCTCAGTGGATTGCTTTTTTAAAGAGCTAGTGTTAAACTAATAAAAAGGTACTATAAATAATACAAATGAGGTTTATAAATTACTGCCGCAGATGTTCAAACTATTTATAGTAGAAAAAATATGCAAATGTTCAAGGAAAACTTGATTGGATAGATCAGTATCACCACTGAGGATACTGATTTTGTTAGGAAATCAAATAAACATGTGCTGAATTATATTTTTATCCAAAGATTTTTGCATAGCTAAAATAACATTGATATTGATTCACATTTACCATGGTCATAAAATACCTTATTTTTTTCTTACCTGCTCCCAAAGGTTAAGGAGATTATTTATCTGATGGAGCTGCACCTTTGGAGAGCATCAGTTTCAGAACATGGGGTACATATTTATGAAAAGCATTATAGAATGTACAGAACACCAAAAAATTATATTGATTTTATATTTTTATTTCATTTGTCAGATTTTAAACACTCAGACTTCTGAGAGCGTTCTGACATTTGTATCACAGTTATGAAGACTTCCCCTTCACTCCTTTGAGTTTTACTTGATGATGTTGAAGAGCTTGCTCAGCATAAAAGAAACCTGTTAGACAAAGGACTGAGATATCAATCATTTTTTGGCCCTGCAGAAACCCATCCTTGTATTGAAGAAACAGCCCAGACTAACAGACAATCCCATCTCCCACTGTTTCCATAGGCTGTATTGTGTATTTGCTCTTTGTGTTTTCTTAACTGTTGATCTTTTTCTACAGATGCTAGCAGTCAATACCACAGGTACCTTCTATGTTGTTGCTACCAGCAATGTAATCTTTTATAAACACTGTCTCATTGTAAAAACAAACAAATAAACAAATAAATCAAAACCGCAAAAAAAAGACAAAAACCAAAACACAAAACAAACCCAACAGGATATAAAGCTCCTTCTGAATAAAAAACTGTAACATCCAAAATCTTGCCTTACTCAGTAAGAAGATAATATTGTTAAGAAAATGTAGCTTAGAGTTCAACAGTTAGAAAACTAAATTTGTCACTGCTAAAAAGAAAAGGGTAAGTACAGTCAATCAGTTTACTAAGCTTCCAGGAAGTGGTTGATAAAATTGCATAGCTGAAATGCTGGATTTTTATTTAGGTCAATGCCATGTACTAGCAATTAGTTTATAACAGAAGACTTAGAGTCAAATTTCAACACAACAATCAAAATACACAGTAATTGAAACACGAGAAAAAATTTGAAAATCATTGACATAATTATGATAGTTAAAAGAGGAGCATTAATTATGGGAAGAAAAAAATGTTAAATGTTGGTGAGAATAGTTTACTGTTTCTTGAGTTAAATAAACTCTGGTTGTCTTAGTGACAGTATTTGTTTCCAAATGATGTGCACCTGCAATATATCACTACATGCAGATCAATGAGTTGGTATGCCAGATTTATTTTACATCTGTGTCAGGTTTAAGTTAAAGATAAATTGATAAGAAAAGTTCATTCAGGCTCACTGCCAAAGACAGAAGCTTTTAAATATAACAGAAGCCTTATAAATTTGGCAAAGGTAGCTTTTATGACTTTACTTGCCTTGTCAGAATCAAGATAAAAGAAAAATCTGGATGTATGATTTGAACTTCATGAGGTTCCTTCCTTGAACCTTCTAAAAATTTGGAAGGACCCATCAGCAAATCCAGGCTGGCCAAGCAACTGTCATCCTTAAAACAATTTGTCTTTTCTGCCTAGCCATTCAAAAATAGCAATGAATGAAAATATTAGCATACAGCTTTAAAAAAGCTAATGAAACCCACTGGAATTAAGAATTTATTCCCATGTAATTTAGACATCTTATACTCCTAAGTGGGTACTACTTCATTTTCAGTATTAATAAAAGTGCTGAGAGAATTGGCAGAGCATTTTATGTAAAGATCTTTCAACTTTTTCCAGTCCTCCAGGCCATGTTGATTGACACAAAAATGGTCAGGCCTACTCCTTTCTTGAAGACAGCTTTGTTTGAAGACCAGCACCGATACTTATCCGAAATGAGCCTTCATTTTTGTTGGGTATTGAAATGATATTTTCTAGAGAAAATGTCACTGAATTAATATTTAACATAGTATTTTTACCATAGAAACTTACAGGGGCCTGGAGACACAGAATATCTAGCATTTATGAAAACTTCAGAAAATAAGTTTTCTCCTGCTCAACCTAGACTTTCTGCATAGAAGGGTAGAGTTGAAGCACACCTAATTGCAAATAACCCTGTGACAAATCAGAGGATCGGTCCATGTTGAAGTGTACTTTAATACTTTTAATAAACAGCCAAAAATCAGCATTGTGTGAACCATGAAACTAGCTCAGACTTTAATGGGGACTTGGTCACTACAAATCCCTTGAGTAAGTTTGGTAGATACAGGTACACCCTCTGGTATACTCTGTACTGGTAAATTATTTTTTATACCACTTGTGCTCTCTTGTATACTAATAAATTTTTCAGTGTTTCTGTGAAATCGTAGGAATTTCTTTTTTGGAAGTAGGTATATTTTTTAATGTAAAATGTTATTTCATGGACATTTTATCAGCTGTGTAGAGAATAAGTGCAATCGGAAGTTGCAGGAATCAAAAGCTCTCCTATCTATCATAACAGCAATAGAAACAGCTTTTGTAAGTTACCATGGATAAGAAAAAGGCAATATAATGAAATGATGTTACAGCTAAGAAATAGTTAACTAAATATGTATTAGTGAAGACTAAAATCAGTTGCTACTTATTCAATTAAGCCTCTGAAAAGTTTTTTGTTCTGAGTTTTCCTTCTTTTGATGTCTAATTTCGGGCCCTTAACAAAGTTTTAGACAGTAGACATGTTACATTTAAATAAAAGCTAGTAACTGATTGGTATTTTAGTAAACTCTCTGACTACAGGGTTGATTTTCACAAGCCAGCAACAGGAAATCAAATATTGAAAGGGTCACAAAAATAGCTATCAAATATAACTCACTTTCACATTGGCTTCTGGGTGAGGAAGAGAGCAATAGAAAACACTGGGGAAAGTTCCAGAGGATTTCAATATATTATTGAAGTAATAGCCTGAGCAAACATAATTTGATTAAAGCCATTCACCACAGGTTTAAGAGGGGAAATTCATGCTCAAGCAAATTAAAAGGTCTTCAAAGATGTTATTGTCGTGAAGTTCTGAGTGACTTTGAGTGGTGGTAATGGGATACGGTCCTGTTCCCCTCTGGGTCATTATTTCAAATTTAGCCAAGGTCAAGAGCAACCATAACTTGTCAGTACCTTATGGTGTAGTGACCTGTGTGAAATGAGCTGAGGATCTCCTTTGTGTTCTTGTTGGACACTAGCCCACATCAAAAAGGCACCATCACAACTGACGCAGCTGTTGTCAGCCTTAACAGCGATGAAGGGGCTGCATGGGCATGCAAGCTGCACTCCCCTCTGAACTGAGGTTAGCTTTCTAGTTCAGGACTGATACATGCTAGGCGATACTTCTAGCAACAGTACCTTTGCTCTACATGCACAGGTATGTGAACAGCCCAGAGCAAGCACCATACCATAAAAAAGAAATTAACAAAAAAACCCCAAAGTAAACCAAACAAACATACAAAAAAAAAAAAAAAAAGGAAAAAGAAGAAAAGGAAAACATAAAAAAAAGACACAAAGCTAAAATCCTGTACATTTTTTAGTTTGTGTATATAAATAATTTCCAAAAAGGATTTTGCAGAGGGGGTACAGTCTTAGGGGCATTGGTCATCAAGGCATAAAAAGCATCGTTTATTTCATTCAATATATATAAACAGTGGAAGTGTCAATGAAATGCACCCTGTATATATGTGAAAGATGAAAAATCCATTTTAAATTTATTGGACAATATGAATTCTATGGGTATGTATTAGTAGAAAAGTATTCATGAGTGAATTAATTTATTTCAGGTTTTGAAGCCACTGATTAAGGATAGTAATCTGAGATGCCAGAAACACAAACCAATGCTTTGTTTTGAATATGTTTGTTGAGAATATGTTTTGCTTAAAGGCTAAAGCCTTATATGACTGCACTGGGTACTCCATACTTGTTTTTTTCCTCTTTAATTACTCACCCACCAGTTCAGCTTAGGATTCTCTCTGCACAGCTTTGTCATATTATTCTGAAGATATCTGAATAACTTATATTCATATTCATATGAATTCTTATGAATTCTACCTAAAAAGGAAGGTGATCACTTCATCCGTCATCCCTCCAGACTTCATGCCACGCTTCCTGGTCTTTAATGACAGATTCAGCTATGACTAAGGAAGAAGTCTCCTCACTATTTCTGCCCACAGGGACTATCCCCAAAAGAAATGTCCTGAATCCCAAATGCCTGTAGGCATCTTCTGAGGTAGGCATCAACTTTCACATACCGCTTGCCATTCAGTATTGTACTAAATATTACCTGGCAATAGAGGCCTCCTTCCAATATGTGGTACTGAAGCACTAAATTTAATCATCCATTACATGATCATTGCAAAAGCTTTATACATGCAAGAGTAGATTTCATGAAGAGGATGGCTAAGATAGGTTGTATAGATTAGAAATTACCAAATGCTGACTGTATGTCAAATAAGATGGATAAAAATCCAGTCAATGTAATCTTTAGAATAGAAAGCGCAGGAAAAACAAGCCATAAAAAAACCCTTTTAACCTAGCTCTTATTTTAAGTGTCTGAATAATTTGGCTGGTAGATTGCAGGTCTAAAAAGCTCATGTGGTATAGAGTTTAAATTAGCTTTTAAAGTCCAAAATATGCACCCTAATGATATATATATTTTTTTAATTATTTACTTATTTTGATTGAATTAATGCCTACATGTGTAACAAATTGAAATATCAAAACTGATTTCTACCTATTAATTTTCTTCACAGTTGTTAGTATGGGATTGTGTTTGGGATTTGTGCTGAACACAGGGTTGATAATATAGACAAGTTTATGTGATTGTGTAGCAGGGCTTACGTGGAGCCAAGGTGTTTTGTGCTTCTCATACTGCCACGCTAGCTAGGAGGCTGAAGGAGCATTGGAGGCTGGGAGGAGACAGAGCCATGACAGGTGACCCCAACTGACCCAAGGGATATTCCAGACCATATGAACTCATGCTCAGTATATAGAGTGGGGGAAGGAAGAAGGAGGAGGGGATGTTTGGAGTGATGAATCTTCCCAAGTAACTATTATGTGTGATGAGGTCCTGCCCTCCTGGAGATAGCTGAAGATCTTCCTGTGCATGGAAAGCAGTGAATTAAATCCTTGTTTTCCTTGCTTATGTGTACAGCTTTTGCTCTTTCCATTAAACTATTTTTATCTCAACCTGAGTTTTCTAGCTTTACTCTTCCAGTTCTCTTCCCTACCCTGCTGGTGGAGGACTGAGCAAACAGCTTGGTGAGCCTTGGTTCCTGGCTGGACAATGTGCTGTTTTATACAAAAAGTAAAGCATCCATTATTTTATTGGTTATCTGAAACTCTATAATGCTTAATATTCTGTTCTGTTCTCCCATAAATTCAGTATTCCATGTTATAATAAACTTAATTGATCAATTTTTAATATTGCACCTTATCTTTGAATCCTACTTGTTTATGTATGTTATACACGTGTACCTACAAGTAAGGAAAGATAAAATTCAAAAACCTCAAAAGTTAACAATTGCTGTATTTTGCAATGGTACAGAAGCCTTGGAAAGGAAATTATTCATCCACTGCTGGCCATAGCATATAAAGGCAAATGTTAAATATCTTTTTGTCTTTAAAATTGACATGGTGGTAAATGGAAGAATTTTCTTTTTTGCTATTTATTTATATTTGGCTACATGGTCAATGGAATGTCCGCTTAAAAACAAAGAACCTTTCACTAATGCTTACTTTTTTGCCTCATTTATCTTGCATACTATCAACAAGAATCAGCTTTCTCTCTGCAAAAAAAGCCTAAATGCTTATCACCCACATGATATGCAAGAAAAAGCTCTGAATTTGTGGGCAAACTCTTATCTGTGGCATGCAGAAACACACAAAATATCAGAAAAGAAATGCATCAACATTAATGTCAGTGAGAAGGGAAGCAGGACCTGTCACTTTGATTAACAGATCACCTGACAGAACTCCTTCCTGTGCATGGAGAACAAATATATAACTCTGGCAACCAGTCAGAGCTGCTGTTTTCTCAAGTCACAGTTATTAATTGCATCATAATCTTTGTTGCACCTCGGTTTGGTTATCCTATAGCACATAAGATTGAAGGCCAGACTTTGTTTATATTTTCTCTGTATCAAGTATATTAGACCTGTTTCTTAGATGAGAGATTAGCTTTCCAAAACTGTTTATACCATTTCTTTAATGACCCTTTTTGCTATATTCTATGAGTGGTTTTACATAATGGATTTTCCAGAACTATCAAGATCATTTTTAGCATCTGTCTTCTTGTTTTGTGAAATAACCTGGTGTATGCAAATGATAGATTTCTCTTGTCAGGGTGACTGCAAGTCAGGAACTGTACATGTACCTAAAAAAACAAGAAATATCACTATATTTGAGATGTTATTCTAGTAATTCATATTTAATACACTTTCCCAGCAATTTCATTCTGAATGTAGCTCAATAACATCCCAAATGGGTAAGTAACAGTAAAATGACACCATCAGAAACTCACAGTCTCATCCAGTGTCACGGGGACTTAAATGAAACACAGTCCAAGTGAGTCTTCCTATCCTGCTGTTACACACCACTGAATATTCTATCCAACCTGACATTTATTTTCGTTCAACATAGTCCTCACTTTCAATAAAAGTTTCCAGGAAACATAAAAAACTATTTAATTCTCACTGCTATTTTTAGATTTGACGTCAGCCTCCACCTCCTGCAATAATGGCAATAAAGAACAGAAAGGGTCAAAAGATACTGGCATCCAAGGATTTCAAATGTGGGACTAGCACTGGGTACCAACTGCCCAGGCTTATTTAAGTATGTTCAGGTTTTGCTAAGGAAAAGAACAGACCATACATGATTTAACTATCCCCCACAGTGGTAATCAAGTGTAATCATTTTCTAACCCATGGCTTTTAGAAGGAATATAAAACCAGATTTCTACTCTCCCCATTTAAAATATAAGCAGATTGCAGTCAGACCCTATGACATTTGGGTATTCCACACTGAGCACCAAAACTGTTTTTTCTGCTCTGCACTCAAAACTCAGCAGGAAGCCTGTGAAAAAATGTCTTTAAGATCGTGCAGACAATTATCTTTAGTTTAACTAAAAGCATTACATTGTGATTCATAAAGTTTCATGGTAATCTAGTGTTGAAATTATACTGCACAGAATATCTTTGTTGAGATATAATTTCATGGAACACTTTGTTTCTCTCCTTTGACTTTCACTGCCCCATCAGATTACTTCCTCACCCATAATTGCTGAGATGTGTTTAGCAGCATATAATAGCTTGAGGAAAATGCATGTTGCTTTTTGTGTCCTTTCAGGCTATTAATCATTAGTAACCTTGTATTCAGAGTTAGTTCATTAAATATGTATGCCTTTTGGTAATCTGATGCCTAATATATATTACAAACATTGTGCACTAACAGCAATTATATTCTCTCTAATGGGTTTTGTAATTGTAGTACCATGTTGGAGAAGTCTCTGAAGTCTGAAATTCTAAAAGTGTCAGTAAAACAGATTCTGCTAAATGATAGCTCAGTAATAAACACAGGGACAGAAGTATTTCTTTGAAAAATGATAGGATAAACTGTTTAAGGAACTGAATTATTAAGATTCATCTTCATTTCAACCTGATGAAGAAAAAAGTGATGAGGAGGAAAAAAGCAAATCAGAAATACTATAAAATATCAGGGTACTATGTCATTGTTCAGTTCAATGTCCTCATTGCTCTAAACCAAGACTATTTCGAAATTTATAAGGTTTTTTTGTTTGGAGTCTGGTTGTTTTTTTATTCAGTTTGATTATATTTTTCCCCATCCTTTTGAGATATAGGTAATCAAGGACTAGCAGTATCTTCTTGATGGAGATTGAAACAGATTTTGCATGTTCTACAAATGAAATACAAGATGAATATTTGCACAAAAAATTGGAATAATAGGAAAACTGACATCTCAAGTGTCTTTAATATATTTGTCTTATGCTAGTAAGCCTGCAAAAATAAGGACACTATTATATTACTAACTAAAAAAAATATAAAATGAAAACCAACTATATTCCTGTATTTATGGTACTTCTGCTTCTCTGTTTGAATAAACTTGCATAGGATATGATGAACTGTCACCAAATATTTGACATGTTTTTATCTGATTTAGAAAATTTATCTGGATTGTAGCTAGAAGTAGCAAGTTGTGCTGTTCAGGTGCATAAGAAAGTTTGGCTCTGATTATAACCTTATTGAAAAAATATTTATGAACAAATAGGATTATAAGAGTATTGTTTTCTTTTTTTTTTTCTGTTACAAAGGGTTTTAAATAACATTCAAAAATATCACTGGCATAGAGCAAGGTCCATGAAATTTGAGGTGTGCTGTCTCCAGAATTTACAAGTCATTACAAGTAGTGAGCGCCTCTGAGATTCTTAAAGATATTCTGGCATCTATTATCTTACATTTTTGTGGTGTAAGAAAATCTTTAAGGTTCTTGCTAGGCTATTTTAATAAAAAGCTGGGCTCAATACATTAAGGAGCGCAGAGGAAAAAAGGTGGGTTGGACAAAACGGCCTTGCCTGGCTGTTCCATGCCCACCACAGGGGAGCCATTAAAGACTTCGCCATTCACACAGGAGAGCCACCAGCTTATCAAAAGCTTCTCCAGACGCATAAAACAGTAGAGAGGTATCAGAGCAGATGGAGGCAACCCAGTAATCTGACCAGAGACACGACATCTTCCCTCCTGGACCTGTCTCTGGGGACCCTCCAAGCCCATGGACTGAACCACCGTCATCTGCAGCAGCTTTCTGGAGTATCTTTTGAATGGAGGGGTGTTACTGCCCACACAGGGATGAGACACATTATTGGATGCACGGTAAAGAATATTTTGGAGTGGTAATACTTATTTGGGAATGTCTAGCAGATGAACAAAACATGGGGTAATAACAGTATCAAGGGGTGGGTTAGGAAAGCAGGTGTGGTCAAATAGGAGCTAAAGAACAGAGTGCATGAAGACAGGTGGCAGCTAAGGGCACTTGTCTGGCCATGTCCAAACGTTTGTGGTGTGCCTATCAGGAGCACCTTCTCAGCCTCACTCCTGGTTCAGCACAGGGGCACAGAGCTGCTGCAGCCGTGCCTCTCTGGCTGTTGAATTCAGCAAGTCCCTTATAGATCTAAGCCCTCAGAGTAAGTTTAATTTTCTTAGAAGAATACGTAATTTGTAGGAAGGACTTGCTCCCTTCAGCTTGCAGGACTTGCTCCCTTCATCAGCCCCTAATCCCAATAAATTGATATTTAATTTTTGATTGAACAAACTATGAATCCTGAGGAATGAATTTGATATTATTTGTAAATGTTAATATTTTTATAAAACATGTTGATGTTTATGTCAGCATTTACTAAGAACTGTTCTTGTTCTTGCCCATCAAGATAGACTCAATGGAGTTAGAGAAGTTACAAAGAAAGGCAACAAATATACATATAAGGGAACAGAACACCCACATTTTAAGGAGAAATTGAAAAGGCTAATACACTAATTTGAAAAGGAGAAGGCTAATTAGTAAGATTTCAAAGAGCAGGAAATTAGTGGATAAGTTGATACAGAACAGTTCTTTGCCAAATCCCATGCTAATAAACTCTGGGGGCTGTCATTGAAGATAGTACAAGACAAACATTTTAAAAGTACTTAAAACATTAAGCAATACAATTCTGGAATTTATTGCTACAGTAATTTGTGGGTGAAAATTATATCAGATGTTAAAGTGGTTTAGACAAATTCACAGATAACAAGTCCAGAGACATACACTAAAGCAAATGCGTAGGAATGTACCTTATAATATCCTTAATTTAATGATTGCAGATAATAGAATTTACAAGGGAAATAAACTGCCGTAGCCAGGCTAGTATTCTGGTTTTAAATGGCATATCATACTAACACTTCTAAAAGAAGGACTAAATATATGGGAACTAATTATGTGGGAACATCAGGAACATCTATTGCTTCTTATTTATATGTACTTTCATCAGTTTCAAGTGGCCATTTTCTTAAGTCTTATACACATGGATTTCTGAAATTTGTGATTGAAGGTCCACCTGCTCTAGTTTTCTCCTGAATACATACTTATGCAGACAATTTATCTGGTTTCCACTATCACACCAGTGTAGTAAAAACAATAACAGGTTTATGGCTTCAGACTAAAAAAAACTGCAGAAAGATGAAATGGTAATTAAAGAAATATGTTCCGAAAAGAAATTATAGTGACAGCTAATCAACTTAGCATTAACAACATGAATAAAATATCAGAACAGGAAATATTGTTTAAAACCACAATCTTAAAATATAACAATAAAATTGTTTTAGGCATTTGTTAGGAAGTACCCAGATACAGTCAACAGACATTATATTTTTAGAAGATTCTTTAGCACCAGTCGATAGAAGTATCTGGTTAGGTCTCACTGTTTAAAGAAAGCTCAGTTGTTACTTCAAATAGTTTGAGAGAATTCTGTTTCCTTGAAGCACAAATAAAACACTTTACAGTTTATCATTTCTATAGGAGAGCACTGTCCCTTCAGAAAAGTGAGAATTTATAGTAAATGTAAAGGAACATTTAGAAAGATTGCTCTTCCTTGACCTTGAGCAAAATCATGATTTTGTTTAGAGAGAAATTCCTCCATCAGTTTATAAAACTTGTTAACTGGCAAAGATGTTACTAAGAACTTATGGAATAAAATATCTTTTCCTTTGTATTGTCTTTGCTCATCCCAGAATTTATTGCAATTTTAGTTGAAAAGAGGGCTGAGTAAAATGTCAGGTAGATAGTAATAGGCATGCTGTTTTCAGTCCAGGTATGATGAAAAATAATAAATCTATCTGCTATTCTCCTATGAAAATAATACTAGAAAGAAAGTTTTAATGCTATAGACCTTGTGATTCAATATATATACCACTTTTATCTGAAGATCACGCTCATGTTGCCCATTTCTCTACAGAGATCTTATTTAAAGCAAATAACATCCAGTGAGATAATTTTAAAATAAATACATATTAAAACCTCTAAACATTAAAAAATTAATAAATAGTTGTATGTTGTGAGACATTGGTATGCAAACCATAATTGTCTTAGCTCTCAGACTGGGCAGCTTTTTAACAAACTGTAGTGTATTGTTTCTGGTATTACTGCTGGAATATTTAAAGCAAAATCTTTAAGCTCCTGATATGGAATGTGTCTTCTTGAGCACAAGGCAAAATTTTAAACTGTAAGGGATACTTTTCATCAGTGTTGATTGCGAATTGTTCCCAATATTCAGAGACTCTAAAATTAAATACATAGATCATTTATGTTGAATTCTCTAGAAATTTTTTCCTAACCTGAGTGTAGTCTGGAAAACTTGGGCATTACTGCCTGCTGTGTGTGCAGAATCTAAATTAAATATTTAAATCCATTGTCTGAATCTGCAGGTGCAAAATGGTGTGTAAAATCAGTAACTGTCCCAAAAATCACTCAGAAAAATAGATGCCCAGTTTAAATAATCAGAACTAATAACACTGTTACATCTGTAACTTCTGTGATTTCATGATTGCTCTAAAGATGTTTTGAATGCATCTATTTCTATGCAAATTCAGTGTGAATATGTCTGTTTATATGCAAATAAAACAGAATATAAGAAAAGGGATTTTTTTAAAGATGATTCACATCTTAAATGTAACCACTAAAATACACTGTATTATCTTTGTTCTTTTGGTGTAATTGCTATAATTTCTTGGAAGATTTCCGTCCATCTCCAATTGGGGCTGGGTATATTTTAGATAATAGAATCTGTTAACATAAAATTAAGGATAGCATCAGAAGCTTGCAAGCAAAGTTCTTTGCAAAACCATCAAAAATAGTAAAAAATATAGGGTAGAGCTTCAGAGTTGCAGGAAAAATTAACATTTCAAAGCAAGAAAATACACAGTTAAGAGTCCCAAATTAACTTAACCCTCTCTCCATAGACATCACACTCATATTCTTCTTTTTTCCTCTCTACCTGACAAGATTGTTGAGTCCAGTTTTCCTGAAGGAATCTTAAAAACATTAAACTCATAAACTGAATGTTCATTTTTACAGATTAATGATAAGCATATATCCTGGAAACTATACTTTTGGGATAGTTTTTATGCCCAAAAACTATATTTGTATTCTGTGAATTGGGCCAATATTTTACACTACTTATAGCAAATTATTCTTAAACAGCTCTGGAATCTATAGCACTCTTTGGAACTAGGGAGTTAAGTCCAATTTCTCTTCAGGCAAATGCTCCTTTAACGGAAATTCAGCAATGTGATTGTTCTGTCTCCATGCTTAAGTACTTGGTTGGACTGGAGAGTACTTCATGTGTACAGGAATTTTTTATCCCCCAGAACAAATCCTGTGAGACTAATATGACTCTGAAAAAAACAGAATGAGACTAAAAGGATGTGATTCTTTTCACTTCAGAGATTTAGAAGACCTCTAAGCCTAGACACTTTCTATACCAAATGATTCACCTCCAGAGATTAAAAGATCCTCTAGTTCTTAAAAGAGCTGGGTATGATGGACTGAATTAGTGAACTCTACTAAAAGAGGCACCAGCTCAGGTGAGGATCTTGTTAAGTCAAATTCTGCATACAACCAAGGGTGGAATGTTTGGTAATACTCAGAGTGAATGCTATTGTGGTGTCTGATTAGAGTTTCTTTGTGTCCAGTGCCTTTCCTCCAAGCAGAATGTGCCTTCAGCAGAGCCTGGCTCCATCTTCATTAGGTAGTTAAAAGAGAGAAGAAACATGTTCTCTTGTTTTACCCTACTATGGGTGAACAGAGTCTTAGATAAAACATGTATTTGAATAGATTTATTTATTTATATATATTTAAGGACATTATGGTGGCCTCCTTTTAAGGGGCTGACCTCTCTCTGAAGCGCACTCATGACCTCTTTTATGTCCTTATGTATGAACCAGTACCTTGCTCTTTGAGGTAAGATCTCTCATAAAACAATATTTACAGGCTTTAGTCTTGGGGTATGTTAATTGTCTCTCATATCTTCAGGCAGAAAAAGAACATGCCTGAATGAAGATTTTAGATTGTACTGGCTTTTCATTACTAACAGTAGTACTGATTGATCTCTTTCCTAGAAACTAATTTATCTACAGGTTAAACTTAAACTAGAAACTTAATTGTGATTACAAAATCATAATGTTCCAAAATTCTGATGAAGGAGATGATGGAAGATTTCTCCTTCCTTTTTGATGGAGAAAAAAAAAAAAAAAACAAAAGCATTTTAACACAGCTCCCTTTTAAACATGAAATCATGACTCTGAGAATTTCAGTTTCATATAAAATCCTTATTAGGTAAGTATGACTTCTCCAATAACTTATTTGCAAACTACCTATCTAATAATTTATCAGCAGGAAGTAATGAACTTCTCCACACTGTACAGTTTCATTTAGGCTAGAAAAATAACATTAAAATGAAAGTCATCCATAAAGTATACACTCAAAGTACAAGCAAAAATTTAACCTTGGTGCTGCTATGACACACAAACTCATACATAAATTACTTATTTTAAATACTTTACTGATTATCATAAGGCAGACTGAGAAACACTGAAATTGCCTCTTTCTTCCAATATTCCATTTACTTTAATGCATTGTGTCAGTGCTATATTGATAGAAAGATGTTTGAAAATGGTGCCTGTAATCTACATTTTTGATCTGTTTAAAGAGCTGCTGGCTTCAGCAGAACATTAATGCAAATCTAATGTACCTGCTGGTATGATTAGCTGAATCAAATGATGGCATTTAAGTAACACCTAAATAATCTTAATTAGGATCTTCAGCTCGTCTTAACACTTGGAACTCTACAGATGGATAGTCTTAATTATCAGCCTTTTGATTAGGATAACAGCTCTAATCAAGATGATGTGGTTCTGATAGACAGCATATCAGTAAATTAATGACTGTTGTTAAAAGGAAAACATAAGTGAAAAACAAGAGCTGTCTGCTATCTGGAACCTGGTAAAAGAATAAAGTCTACAGTATGTGAAGAAATTAATGCTTTGTGGGAAGAACATAAGTATTCACATTTGGTATGTGTGGAACTGAGCCAATAATAACCCCTACCCCCAGTTTCTCCCCTTCTACCTCCCTAGACTAAATATGGATGTGTTCCCTCTTGCACAGGCATAAATCATAAGTAATGCAAATTAGTTTATAAACATTTCTTTTTGACGTCTTGTGATTTTAAGAATGTCCAATGGACACAGGGCATATTAACCAAACGCTAGCGAACAGCTTCCAACACCTAGGCAAAAGTAACGAATGGCTTTTTGGTGTTGTTAGTGGATGCTGTTCATTTGAACTGGAGGCTATAAATTTAAAAGTATTGCTGCATCACTAGAAACACAAAAACACACATGAAAATGCAACACTTTCTTGCAGCCAACTTACATGGTGTAACATCTGCTTCTGCGATGTTTCATCATTCACTGCTACAAAATAAAATAAGTGTTAGACTAATGAGGATACCATGGTATAATATGATAAAGTGTTTGTTAACATTATCCAGATATTGAAATTATTAGTTGAGTGTTTAAAACACCCACTATTTGATTCTAATTATTGCACTGGTAGATTTTATTTATATATCAGTAGGTGTTTGTAGAAGTTATTTTGTATTAGCAAATGAAGGGCATTGAAACATCAGCTATTTCTGCCTAGTCCAGATCATTTTACTGAATAATTTCTTACATCCTGATGAGAGTGTGACTTATAGGAAAAAATTGTTTTCAACTTTAAATGAGTATCTTTGGGCTTACCTTTGGATACACTCCAATCTCCTTACTGAAATAAACAAACTTCACCACGATAGTAAAGGAAAAGCAAAAAAAACCCCTACCAAACCAAACCAAACCAAACCAAACCAAACCAAACCAAACCAAACCAAACCAAACCAAACCAAACCAAACCAAACACATGTTAAACCACACAAAACCAACTGACTTGAAGAGAAATAACTTAATAAATATAGAAGTTAGTGTCTGGAGGTGAAAACCGGGTATGTTTTGGAAGAAATAAGCAGGATGAGAAACATAGCTGACACCTAAACTAACAAACAGTGTAATAGTAGCTTATGTACAACATCTTGTCAATGTGTTCTTTGATTATTCAAAGAATTTTGTAAGAGAAGGCCAAGGGGTTTTCACTTTTACACTTGATTTCCAGGGAACACTGGCAAATCCATGCTACTCCTATGAACACTTACTGCAGAAACAAAATGTTATATACAGAATAATTGACCTTTTGTGATCAAACTAACCCTGCATGCCATGACAGTTAATAGGTTTATCTGATTAGGACTGTCCATCAGACCAAATGACCTGAGAAATATTGGTTTTGGACACATGAAGAGGGAAGTTTTCAGGGGCAAGAGGCAGTCATAAATGCTTTTGAGAGTTAAAAAGAAAAGAATTGAAAAATATTTGTGTTAGATGGCACTCTTCACAAAATCATCTTAGGAGGAAATATTAATGAAATATTAATGACTCCACATTTTCCTGATGATATGACCTGACAATCAGTCAGGTCACACATTGCAAGGTCTTCTTTTGAAAGCAGAGGAGAGCAATGAGATTAAGGATGCTCAGAGTGTTAATACTAGTGATGCAGGATTTCAATTTTCAGTTTGCAATCACTTGATTGATTTATATGAAATACCAGGTCAAAAAGTCCAAGACAAACAGAATTCATGATATGAACTATATTTGGTTGAGATAAAACTCCCCCAAAATATTATGGTTTGTATAATTTCATGCAGCTCTTGATTCTCCTCAAAACCTCTCCCTATCTAATTTACAGTTATTAGAGATAAATGACCTAAAGGTAAATTTTGGGCTTAAATTCTCCAATTATGCTGTCAAGTGTGATACAATAAAAGGTATATCTTGAAGTTCTAATGCATTTAAACACAAGAAAATTTGTAACAGATTTAAAGGAATGTGAATGTTAAAAAAATGCAAATAAAGCCAGATTTTGAGCCTCAATGCACATATGATTTTAGTACAAGCAAAGTATGCTTACTCTCTGCCTGTCTTCCATTTTAAGTGTGCTACTAACTTTGGCCCACAGCATATTTTTTACACTTTTGATACAAATTATAACCCTAAGTGTTTACAAAAAAGAATAACAGAAGAGACAAAAAATGTTTATAACAAAATATTTCTTCATTTCTTATACACATACTTTTAAATATATCAGTCTGTTATATATACATCAGGTCTAAAAAGTATTTCTAAAAGTTTTCTACATGTCCCCATATCCCTCATGAATTATATGTTTCGTAAAAACAAGATCCAGAATCAAAGAATACATAAAAGGTAATACCTTGATAATCCTTCATCCATCTTCACCAGCCCAGTAATGCCTGCGTTTACAAAGGTAATATATGTTGACTAGAATAAGCACAAATATGTAGCTTATTAAATCAGGCATTTAGCATAATCTAAAATGTATTTCTTTTATACAACCTGCAATCTATCAGTTTAAATTACTTGATATTTAATAAACACTTGCATAGTGTTTGCTGTAACATCAGTTAAATGTTGATTTGTAAGTAAATAAAAATTGCCAGTTTATATTTATAAAATAAGGCCCTGATCCTGCAAGAGGAACTACACTGATGGATTCTGGTACCACACTGTCCCCAGTAGGACACTCTGGAAAATACAGGACATCTCACAAAAGTCCAAAGGAAACAACAACAACAAAATTATCTAGTATGTTTTTCTTTGAGGGGTTTTGTCTGCTCTTCTTTGAGACCTTTCATAAACCCCATTAGCTGCCATGTGGTGTCCAACACCCTGAGAACGAAAGCCGAAATACTGCAAGCTGGATCCACGTGGAATATAAGCTCTTTGCTTTCTGACACCTCTGTAGGCACACAGGGACACAGCAAGTGTGGCCCTTATCTCAGGTGTCCCTTTCTGAGCATTGCGTGTGTTTCCACCCACAATTAAGTGTTTGCATTCACAACCAGCCTTGTAGGCCTTTGCTGACTCTTTAGAAGGCTGCTTTCTCTTCTTTGGTGTTGTTTATTTAAAGGAATTAAGCTCTAGTGTGTTTTAAAAAGTATAAAAAAATTTAAATATTGATATTTAATATACTGAAAGACTGAAATGTGGATGGGTTTGGGAGGACAGGGAAGATGACAAAAGAAAGGGCATGACATAGCAAGACCCTGAATGACATTTGATATTGAAATTGCTCATCATTTACCATGGTACTAATTTGCCTCTATGTATGACTTTTCCATTTAAAATTATATGCCTCCCTGAAGTAGATTATGGCTATCAATTAATCACAACAATGACATTTCCAACTGAGATCTGGATTAGTGTTATTACAGAGTGAAGTCTTAAAATTCACACCCCTCAAAAAAGCCTAAAACCATTCAACATTTTAAGAGATGAGTTTTCCAGGATTTTTTAATTTCCATTTTTCTCACTTACTTACACTTCTGCTTGTTGCTGATACAAATTATCTGATTCAAAGTGTTTATGTCAGAAAGTTAAACTCATTAAATGGTAATGCCACATGATGTTAACAGTGATGTGGGAATTAACCACTCTCAGAAGTTGTGGGAATAATTTCTTGCTTGTCTTTAGAAGACTACAGTATTTCATTTATTTTCCATTCAGGTTTTTACCACAGAATTGGTTAATTAAGTGCCAATTTAAGACATATTAAGCAGGGAAAATTAAACTGAGTTTAGCATGCAAGATGTGAAAATATTTCTAAAATATATTTAGAACGTAGTAATGGTGCTTGATTTCTTGGATTAGATATTTTATATGGACAATATATGATGACATGATGCCTAAATAGTAGGCAGATAATTTTATAATTATCCTAATAATTTCATTTTTTTATCAGAGTATTTGCTAATGTTTCTGTATGTAGAGTAAATAAACTGTGGCTGAAATGTTTCAGAAGTCTACCTATCCATTCAGTTGATCTGATAGCTACTGCTAGATACTGTCAAGTAGGTTACACTTGAAATATACTTCACTAAATTTTAAAAATATTTTGATCACATCACTGTAAGCACAAAAATATATATCTTAAGATACAGAAAAATCTCCTGATGGCTAAACCTCAAAAAGCTCCTTTTGATCCACTGCTTATCTACTCCCTACACATCTCTTTTTTTTTTTTTTTCCTGGAAGAAAGGGACAAAAGCCTGAGGAGTGGCAATATTAAACATACTCAGTAGTGCAGGTACACACAAGGCCTTTCTCTCAATGTAGTCCCAGTGCACCAGTGAGAAAGGCTTGGAGTGGTGCTCAGTGTGAGACACCTGCAATCACACATAGGCATCCACCTTGATCCTCAACCTCTTTTCCCGCAGCTCATATTTCACATCAAGGAAGAAAAGAAGGTGTCTCTCCTGTTACATATAGAAATTCTTCACCATCCCACTGTTGGCTAAGATTGGCTGAGGCCAGACCTGAACTATTCATATGAAAATTGTCATATGATAAACAATTCATAAACAATTGTCCTAACTGACATGATATTCAATAGCTATACCTACATAATGTGCCATACTATAACATATTCTGTTAATCTCATAATAATAACAACAATAACAATATTAAAGTTAAAATAATAGTAATGGGTATTACAATAAGCAACAGCTTTAGGCATGATACTCTATTGACTGATCAAACTTTGGACAACAACTAAAATGTACATCTGACCAAAAACTAAATTGTGTTTCAAGGCAGGAGCGTGATGTATGTGTGTGGGTGTGTATAATCCTGCATTTTATTTTCTTTGTATTGCAACCAAGTCCTACATTTTATTTTGTATACATATGAATTATTAACACACACACAAGCATACGCATATATATATTTATAAAGAAATACATATTATATGTATGTACACACAAACACATTCCACTTACCTATCTTACTATTTCACAAGGTCTTCTATCCAGATTCCGAATAGCCAAAAAGTCCCAAACTGTTAAATGCATCCTTGTCCTGTAATATGTGTTAATTTTCTTTTCTTATCTGGTGCATTAGTTTTTTCCCTTATCAGGCATAATAAAAAATGAGATTCAGATGCCTGTTTTGTACATGATGGAAAAACAAGCTGTATTTTATTCAACTAGGCTGTTCTAAATTCTTCTTGAATGGATGAGACAGCTCAAAAAATTTCTAATGGCAGCTCTACTAAACTCCAAATTTACTTTTTTTTTCTTTGAAAATGATTTTTTTTTACTTCCGTGTATAAATATTTTTAATTAAAAATCAATCAAGTAACCAAAAAAAAATCAGCCTTGTGTTCCTAAAAAATGTAGTTGTTGCAATATAAAGATTTTTGTACCTTTAAGAACTGAATATTCATTGGTAGTGTCTAATAATGATTCAAACTGCTCATCTGAAACTAATTAAAAAATTACCTATTTCAATGTAGTTAGAATAATGAGGATGGACATAACTGATATTGACATTCATAATTTTCTTTCCATTTGTGAACTGCTGACCATATTTCTATGCTCTAAATTCAAAATTATTAAAATATTTGAAAGCATTTTCTACATGATGAATTGATGTCTATAGAACATTGAATTACTTTTTCAAATTTTTAGCTCACACAAACTAAGCTTTTTCATAAAAGCTTACTTAAATTGGTAAAAAAGGAAAAACAAAGCCCACAAAAATTATTTACTTGCCAGAGGTCTTAGCTTCAAAGCTATATACTTAGTTAAAGTACTCCAAGTGTTCTTATTAATTTCAGGAAAAACTGAGTCTGAACTTCAGATATTGGAAAATTAATCTTGGGCAAACAAGGCTTGACACTAATTGGTTACAATGCTTATGATAACAAACTGTTAGCAGAGGAGACTTAGAGTGTCAATCGTCAACCAGTCACTTGTATCAACATCTAAATGCTTATTTAATCAAGTTGCAGAACGTAATCTTAGCAGGGTTCAAGTTTATTTTGTTTCCTTAGGTTTTTTGGGGGTGGTGGAGGCAAGGAAGGAAGGAAGGAGGAGAGAGGCATATGTAACAGGACATATTTGATGTAAAAAACAGATTTTAATAAAATTACAAATTAAAGATTTAACTTACATAGACTGAAAATGTTCAAATAGCATCAGAAATTAATATACATGTTCGATGTATGTAACTTCTGAATTTTGATGGAATCATACTGTGACTACAACATGAGTGAGACATTTCCCACTTTGGTTTTACTGTATTTTAGCTATTGCTGAAAAATCCATCTGAAATAAATCTTTTTTATTAGTAATTTTTTTATAAATTATTTTTTAGTAAATTAATAATACTTCAATCTGGTTTTAAATTCTTCAAAGCTTATTTTACCTCTCGTGGGGTATAGATGTAGCTAGAGAATATTTTTGTTCATGATTTTGAGAAAATAGAGATATAAACCAAAGCTAAAATTAGTGATTGGTTGCCCACTTTGGTTTGGGGGTTTTGTAGGTAGTTGTTTACTTGGTGTTTGATTTTTCTATAACAGCTGAATAAGGCAAACTCAGAGACCACAGCATTACTTTTTCTGATGAAATAAGAAAAAATTACTTTCTCACACTTTGTTTTGTTTTCTGTAACATACAGTTTCAAAACCAGGCATACCACTTAAAGAGAATCTGCAGTGCCCAAGCCCATCACATTGTGACAAGTAGAAGAGGTCAAATAAATAAAATATGTAAACCAACCTCCGGATGAAAGAGTCTATCTTAAAGACAGGGTAACAGGCAAATTTTACATTTTACAGAAAAAAAAATTTCTTGTGATCTCAGGAAATTCCTTTTCTGATAGTGGCACAATGATAGTAAAGCCCTTTTCAACATCAGTGCTCTGACAAAATTTGATGTTTTCAGCAGAAATTATTAGTTTGGTACAAAGTTTTAAGATAGGAGACAGATTTATTAATGCCTTTTGTGTAGTCATGATCAAGACTGCAAACAGTTAAATGTTTTGAAAGTATATGAACACAAGTATAGAAAAAACATTATCAGAGTTGGGAAAATAAATGTTTACAAATTTATCTTTATTTAACATATCTGTTCTTTCTCTATCTTGAAAAGAATCATATCTGTTTATATGTTTACATCTGCAAATGCAATTTGGAAGCTATCTTTAATGATGACCATGGTAGCATTTCTGGGGGTTGACATCACCACATCCTAAACATAATGTAAGTAGGAATATTTTAGAACACCACTATGTGAAATAGCATCAATATTGCTATATCACTTTTTAAGAGAAATAAAAAAAAATCCATTACTTTCTTGAAAATATGTATATGGTCAATGCAGCTCTTTAATCCCTGAGACCTTGTATTTTTTACAGAACAAGATAGCACTTCGGTTTTTGACCTTACAGAAGAGCTACATCGGTCTTCTATTAAATGTCTGAAAATTATTTTAAATTAGTTATTTTCATACTGAGAGTTTCATTCAGTAAAAAAGTTAAGTAAATTGATGCAATTTATTTTGCCAAAATTATTCATGGCACATGACCAAAAACTGAAATCCACTGTGCAATTCACTGATATCTTCTTATGTCTATACCTGATTTAAATATTCCTCTCTTGCTCATTCTCACCATATCTCACGAGCCATCTACTAATTCAGATTACAGCTATTCTGTGCAGGCAGGAATTTTATAAAAGAGACAGATGCATACACTTTAATGCAATTTATAAGAATAATGTTTAGTATCTCTAGTCTGTATTCAATTGCCTTCTCTAGTTGGCTGCTCCAAACAAAGGACATTAACTTCACAATGGAAAGAAAATGGTCAGGGAAAGAAATCACAGTTGTCCATAGGGAAAGGAAGATCCCTGTTAAAGATAACACAATTGCTTTTGAGACAAATAACTTTAGAGTTCTTTAATCCTCCCTGAAATATGTCTCTAACCTTTTCCTAGTACTGTATTACCCAGTCAGTCCAACTACAGTTATTTCGTACATGACATAAATGAAGAATGCCTGGGTCAGGTATCCTTCAGAGAGCAGTATATAATCAGGAGCACTGATGTCAATTTGTGTTGGCTTTTTGAAAGGAAATCTAACAGGCTGCCTATCTGCCTCAGTTCTGAATAGCTCCAACATCATATATCTTTATTAGCATTTTCAAATACAACTATTATCCTGTAGTAATTCCATTTCAATCCAGACTGGAATTTCTAAATATGTTAGCTGGTATTAAGTGGTATTGTCAATTGTTCACTGGATGTTAGCATTAAGTTATGGGAGTAAGCTTCTGTACCAAAGAAGTCAATTCCTCATATTCAACCTGAAGGAAAGAAGCAAAGGAAAGCAAAAACTATAACTCCAAGGAGCAAAGATACTTTGCTTTCTGGTAAGCCTCGTTAAATGACTGATACTGCAAAGGGAACTGATGAAGTGGTTGAAACTGGTGTGGGAGTGGTTTGAATAATACTTAGTCTGCTGAGGCAGCTCAAAAAGTTCAATTTGTGGCCTCATTCAACGTGTCTGATTTTACCTAAAACAAATGATAAAGCTCTCACACAATGTTTTGGCTGCAGTAAATGTGTAGGTAGTTGCAGCAGCTTCAGCTGACATTACAGGAACTTTACAAGTGACCAGTGGCATGAGTGCTCACATATATGCATACCGGAGTCTCCTTTACTATAGGCAGGATAAGGTCCTTCTAATCTCTCCTTTATTAGTAATTTTGATTTCCTGAAGGAATTTTCCATGGTTTATACTGAAATTGAAAGAAGTATTAAATTTGCACTCTCCATTTTTTTTTTTTTAATAAACAAAAATATTTTCTAAGGCATTCACTCTCTGGTTTCAATAGGAAATTTAAAATATTCAAGCTTCCCTCTTCTGCCCTATTCATGTTTGCCACTTTCAATAAATATAAACCACATCCTTTTAGCAGGGATCAAGGGGATGTCTGTCAAAGTTTTTCTCTCTAAGAATATATACAGACAACCACTTGGACATCATTGTCCAATGCTTAATCATCTTGGATCTCTTTTGGGATACCTTATTACTGATTGGTAATGCCTCTTATATTACTTTGATTGTAGTTAAAGTTAACACATGGGTTATCAATGGGGTACCCCAGCTAAGTAGCAATAAAAAAAAGTTTAGCAATCACCATGAACTCAACTTGATAAACTTGTGGAAAGTACATTGGGAATATATTCCTCCACTCCCTTTTGCACATAGACCCATAAACCTGTATTTAGCTGCCAAAACACCAGTCAAGGAATTTTAGGCACATTCACGTGTCCTATTCACTAGACTAAACTGTCTGTCATAGCTATAGCTGACAGTTTAAAGAGGGGTGTATGAGAGATGTGGAAGCTACTGCAGTATAAAAAATAAATGAGAAAGAATGCTGCTAAAGAGAGTAGGAGCAGTGATCAGAGCGCTAATGAGGTGCTAAAACATACCCTGAACAAGCTTGGGTATATTGCTTAACTAACCAGATATTTATTTGTTCAAGGTCCAATTTTAAGATATTAAAATTAAGTTAATTTTATAAAATATAAGTTAATTCATATGTCTCTGTTTATGAATGTTTGTTTTAGTAAATAAATGTAGCTTTTTCTTTTTTACATGTTTTGTCAAAAGTTATTAGAATATGGGACATCTACCATCCATGAGCCCAATTGTTAAAAATTTATGTGTAAAATTCAAGTCTGGTGGGAACAAAAATAAGGTGTCTTTAAATACACAATAAGTATTACCTACAAAAATGTTATTTTATGAGGTAAAAATGACTTTTAATTTATTTATTACAGAAAAAAAAAAACCTGTATCTGGGAAATTCTGCTATTTATATCCATAACAACATTTTGCAGGTACTGTGCAGGTGTTAAGTGTTGCTCATGAAATACAAATTTTTGTCTTAACGTATCAGCAGGGGAAAGTAGGAAAGTGAATATAATGTAAACCATCACAAAGTTTTACTATATTTATATAAGTAGGAGGTCCAGAAGACTTCTCCTTGTTGGCTCCTCTATCACTTGTGAAACCTCCTGGATTTTTGTGCCCTGCTGTGACATCCCGCCTGCAGATAATGGGGTGGCTGCAGTCCCCCACAAGGAGCTAGCCCTGTAAATGTAAGCTTTCTTCTACTTGACTGAAGAACATGTAATTTAATTCTTCATGATCAGAAATGTATGTCAGTGCCACATGTACTGTTTAACCTACTAATCCTGCTTTTAGCCAGCTAAAAGTTTATCCCTAGGCATAGATTTAGGCATAACTGCTGCAACTTCTACTTCTCAATTTTCTTTGTCTCCACAATTGCTTTAAATTCTGTTTAAATTTGCTTAAATTAATTTAATTTAGTGGTGGCACTTTTACTACGGATCTCTAAAACACAATAATTAAACATTTCTCCCCAGGAAAAAAAAATCTTTTCCTCTAATCTACATAATGCAAGAACCCTATATATAAAAATTCAATTTAAGAATACCATATTTCCTGCAGATCATGAGAAAATTAATTAATTGAAAATGATTATTAAATTAATTACATCAATTAAAATATAAGTCTAATATAAATATATGTATGCATTTTGAAATAAGATAATGTAATTCCTAATTTTTGTCAAAAGATGGTATTGTACTTAAAAAGTGTAGCTATAAAAGCCAAACCCAAACAAATATATCATTACTAAATAAAAGTCTTCCAATCCTTTTTGTCTTTTATCTACCCAATTACTTCTTCTGAACTTAACGTGTACTTCCATTTACTGCTGGGTTTATGTTTGGTTTCATTTTATTTATTTTGGTTTTGGTTTGTTTTTTTTTTCCCCTCCAAGTACTTTTATAGCAATCCAGGTGGAACTGTAGCATTTTATTGTTCTTTATGCAGTGTACACTGTGATTTGTATTCATTTGGGCTTGTTTTACATGTGTAGCATTTTCTCTAAGAGCAAGGAGTAACCTTACTATTTTTCCCCTTCACTTAAAACAAAAAATTTTATATCTCATCTAGTAATTTAAAACAATAAATGAAGTGTCTCATATTCAGGCCCTGGCAACAACAATGCATTTGAAGTAAGATAGCCTTTCCTATGAAACAGCATCATTTTGGAGGAAAGCAGAGCCAAGATACTTCTATAGACATCATCTATATATTTCAGGGCCTGAAGATGTTTCTGAGTAATCATGCAACCACTTCAGACTTTTTCTGTTTGCCATTTTATATTGTTCTAAAGAGATCACAATGCATAACAATATTGAATATAAATTATATGTGTTACTCTAAAGATGCCTTATCATTTCCTCTCCTGTGCCAAATGCAGCTCTTAAACTGCTAAGAAATCATCTAATACACAGAGCACAAGGTAATAACAGCTTCAGTGAGTAACTTTGTCTTCTGGGAAGCTTTATAATGTAGGAGGCATTCATAGTTAAAAGTGCCTTGAATGCATCCAAAAACATTTTACTTGAACGATTAAAAGTGAAAAAAACCCTCTTAGCAGACTTCTTTCACCAGGATATTCTAATGGTATTTTCTCTCTCTGTACTTAATAATTGGGTGAATTTTGCCCTCCTTGTTAATTCAGAATATAATTCTGGATGGTTTTTTTATCTGAGATAATATAATATATTGATTTTTTTTTCCTGAGCTATAGGAGCTTGTAGCTTTAGATCTTTACTAGGTTTAAATTTCTTACATAAGAAACTGTCTCTCAGAATAGTTTTCACCCCACTATTGACACCAGTAGCAATGTGCAGAAACACCAGTTAAACCAAGAACTGGTACGACTTTCTGAAAAAAAAAAACAAAACCAACAAAACACACACACACACAGAAGTCAATGTAAGTTAGCTTACTATGCTTTTCACAACACTTTTTTTGGGAAGGAACAGAGGACCTGACTAAGCTGATTCCTGTCTCTTTGACTAGTTCCTGTATGCAGTATCAAAATATCCAGTCTCTGCAATAAGAATCTTATGAGACCAGAAATGCAAAAGATCAGGGAAAAAACACAGGAGATCTACATTTTGTTAAAAAAACGTGCAGGAGGCCCCTGTCAAAACCCACAACAGAACTGAAGTTTCCTGGCTTCCAATCTGCTGCCCCATTCATTAAATGACTATGTTTTCCATTAGATGTTGAGTCCATTATTCAGCAAACAAAATTATGTACTTAGTAGCTCTCTATATCTTTTAGGATGTTATAATATCTTTTAGGATGAAACTTTCCTTGCAAGTATAAGGTAACATAATTGCATTGCTGGAAGTTAATGTGCTTTCCCCAATAACTGCTGACAATCTGAACTACCCATCCACTGGCCTGTTTCTGACTACTCTGGTGTTGTCAAAAATTATTCTTTCTCACTTTTTAAGCCTTTTATTTTTAGGATAGAAAAGGCTGTTGAAGTGCAAAAAGTAAACTACATATTTTATTATTTTTATTGAATTTATTGTGAGTAATGGCACACATTTTGAATAAGTAATGCTGCCTTATGTTCTACAAACTACTTTTGGAAACTGAAATAATAAATCTCATAAATTGTGTATTAAAATAGTAAACTGCACATTTGTAAGACATCCTCATTTATTTCTATAAAAACATATCTAAAAACAAGGGGCTGTTTGCCAAGGAGTCAATCAGGTAAGTCCATATGTTATTGATTTCTCTATTGCTATGCATCATTTAAAAACAAGATCAAAACTGAAAAGCATAAACCCTTACACTTTAATATGCTTTAAATTAATTTCTTTCATCTTGCACTGTCTATGGCAAAAAGGCCTGTAAGGTCTGCCTGGCTCATTGAATTTTTAAGGTCAGCATTAGGTCCTGTTATGGGATTCTGATGTTACTATTTGGTCAAAACTCAGTCCTGTTTTTTGGTTATAAGTGGTTTGCACATGACTTTGTACATGCTATACAGTTAAATAGAAAACAATTTAAAAGAGAACTTAAAAACAGTCATACTTAATATCAGGCAGAGACTAAGAGAGCATTGATCCTACAAGTGACATATATATCTTTTGAAATTCATGTGCACTGTACAAAAGCAAAACAATAGTTCACAGTAGTGGAGAAATCTGGGCTTAACACAAGTTCTTCAGAGGCGCTAACAACAGGCCTTTGTGTCTGCTGTCTCATTCTCTGGGTTTTACCAGCTCTTGCACTTATGAGACATGGCCAATATTGGGTAGATAAGTTGTCTTCAGGTCCTTTTCTAGAAATGTATAGGTAATTTGAATCAAAATTTCTGATAAGTTTACAATACTTAGAAAACTACATGTTACCTGCACCACAGAAACATGGGCTGGTTTTCTACTAACCAGATTCTTAGCCCAGACTCAAAAAGACTTAACAGATCAAGTAAGAATCTGCTTTTACTATGAAAAGCAGTAAAATGTTTTCTGCTTCGGTGTAACAGTTTTTCCTTTAAATAAGACTTTAACAGCTCAAATAAGCTAAAGCTTTCAGCTGTGGCATTCTTCACCTTTCTTCACAACACCTTTTAACTGCAAATGACATGCAGGGCTAAGAATTCTGAATTCCCTAGACCACTGAAAATCAAGAAAACTTGATGCTCTATATTACAGGAAATCAGTTTTGTTTTGTTTCTCACTTTATCATCTGGCAGAAATTTTATTAGTTGGGTTTTTTTTATGAACTTGTTATTTAGTTTTTGAGATCAGATGCAGGCTATTATGAGTTTTGAATTATGAAAGGATTTACCACTAGCTGTTTCAAAAATTTAATTTTTTTTTTATGTTTTTATGTGCTTTAAAAATATTAAATATCTCAGAGCTACTATGACAATACTACCAACAAATAATTCTACTTATAGGGAAGAAATACAAAGTCTAGCAGATAAAAAGTTAGCATTTTTTTTAATATTTTGTTAGAGTTATGACATTTTTTCAAAAGTAAGCGTTAATTGTCATGGTAATTGTAAGACTCAAAGAGAAACCTCTTGTTTTTGGCAATGGGTGAAAAAAAAATTTGTTTCTGAGACATTACTGTTAATGTTCAAGCTCGAAATTTCACTAAATGAGTGTACTAGACATTTGTAAGGTACTCACTAAATGAAGTTGCTGTCAGTCATGAGTAGCAACATATTTGACTACGCTTAAGAGATGCAGCTCGATGAAAAGCAGAGGTAGCTCCGAAGGCAAACCATTGACAGATAAGTATTTAAATATTTTCAATTTCCGTCCCTTTTCATGCACTATAATAGTAATGGACTTGGGGTTTCTTTTGGTCGCAGGCAACAGTCTTAAAGGATCATACTTCACTTTATTGGAATTTGAGCTACTAAACTTAGAACTGTCCTGGATCATACCAATGGTCCCTCTACCTGAGAGTTATGCTTCTAAGAGTGGTCAGCAACAGTTTCTTAGTGATGTGACAGGGTAAATATAAAAGGTTCATTTCCTTAAAAAGTTCTTTCAGCTTGCAGAAAGTAGATGGAGAGTTAGAGCTGAAGAATTATATGTTATTTCAAGTTCGGAATTAATTCCTTTTGTTTCTTGAAAGAAAATGTCTGAGAGTTGACACAACAGCATAACTGTTTAAAAGGTGCATTTCAAAGCTTGTATTTGGCTATATATGATGATAATTATACTGCTGTATAGTTTCACTAACTGGTTATTTATTTATCCAATCAGGTGATACAAGCAGTTCTGTTTGGCTTTTTTTGACCAGTCACAAATACTATAAGCAACATACCCTTTGGGTAATTAAATCCAATCTCTTAAGAATGTAAATGACTATTAGCTGAATTAATTTGCATAATGAATACATTTAAGAAAGTTGTGATAATTAGGCTGTAGAAAAAAAAACCCAGCCAAATTCATTGAATAAATTATTCATTGTTGGTTTTGTCTTTTAATTATTCATTCATCTCTGATTTTAACAAGTAACAATCCTCATGTTCAGCAGCTAAATTTGCAGTAGAAAGACCAGTGAAACTCATGTTTCACTTCCATGCAGCGCTGGTCCCACAATTCATTGTTGGGCTGTTAATTTCTGCTCTGGTAACTTACTTATTTTATGAACAGCTTTTCCTTTGGTAGAGAGGAGTTAATTTTATTTAAAACTTCTTAATATTTCAAGCTGTATTTTAGTCTTGTTTCTGCTTGGAAAACAATACACACAAAGGATCCACTTTGGATCACAGCTTTTTTCCTGAGGAAATTTAGTTACTCTTTGTGAGAAACATGTTAAGCTTGTTCTTTTGGCTGTAATTGATTGACTTCCTCTATTTATATTATTAAGAAAAACTCTTACAGTATTATGAGCCTTTTACCTTTAGAAGTTTTGGTCATGTTTTGTTATACGTCTATGACATTTCCTGCACTTTTTTTTCACATTTACTGCAAAGCATTGTGATTAGGAAGAAAATAGAAGAAAAATTACTTAGCCTTTATGTGGAACCCAGCTCCCATATTCATTACTTATTAATCCTTGTGAACACTTCCCTTTTTTAAAAAAAAAAAAATTTCAAGTGTTTCCTTTTACTAATAACTGTTTATAAGATGATTGCATTAAACTTAGTGCCTAAGCAAAAAATGGTCATTAAAACCTTTTCAGAAGTACCTCTCCAGATCATGTGCAGTTTTGTGTGCCACAATATAAGAAGGATCTAATACTGCTAGAGAGCTTCTGAAGAGGGGGCATGAAGATGGAGAAGGATCTAGAGAGGAAGCTCTGTGAGGAGCAGCCAAGCTCACTCGGCTTATTCAGCTTGGAGGAGACTGAGGGGAGATCTCATTGCAGTCTGCAACTTCCTTGTGAGGAGAAGTGGAGGGGCAGACACTGATGTCTTCTCTGCAGTGATCACTGACAGGACCCAAGGGACTGCCATGAAGCTGTGTTGGGAAGGTTTAGACTGGATATCAGGATAAGACCTTTCACCTAAAAGGTGGTTGGGCACTGGAACAGTGGAACAGGTTCCCCAGGGAGGTGGTCATGGTACCAAGCCTGTCAAGTACTTGGACAACGTTCTTAGGGACATGGTGATTTTTGGGTTGTGCTGTAAATACCCAGGAGCTGGACTCAATGACCTGTGGATGTTGTCGACCTGGACTTCAGCAGAACCATTAGCATTATCTTCTATGGCATACTCCTGGAAAAGCTGGCAGCCCATAGCTTGGACAAGGTCACTCTTCACTTTTCACTGAGTAAAGAACTGGCAGCCTGGATGGGCTCAGTAAGTGGTGGTGAATGGAATCCATTTTGTGTCTGGTCACTAGCGGTGCTCCCTAGGGATCATTATTGGGCCTAGCTCTATTCAGTCTCTTTATTGATGATGTGGACAATTGATTCTACTTTTAGTAAATTAGTGGATGACACAAAACTGAGTGGGAATGTCAATCTACTGCAGAGTAGGAGGACTCTTCAGAAAGAGCTGGACCAGCTGGATGGATGGGCTGGAATTAATGTATAAGGTTTAAAAAGACCAAACTCCAGGTCCTGCACTTTGCCCACAGTAACCCCATACAGCACAATAAACTGGGGGCACAGTGGCTGGAAACTGCTGAAAACTGCACAGCAGAAAAGAATCTGGGGGTGCTGGTTGACAGCCAGTGAATATGAGCCAGTGTGCCCAGGTGGCCATGAAGGCCAGTGGGATCCTGGCCTATATCAGAAATAGTGTGGTCAGCAGGACCAAGGCAGTGATTGTCCCCTTTTACTCAGCACTGATGGGGTCACAGCATAAGCCCTGTGTCCAGTTCTGGGCTGCTCAATCCCGAAAGGACACTGAGGAGCTGGAGGGAATCCAGAGAGGGGCAACAGAGCTCGTGAAGGGTGTGGAGCACAAGTCCTATGAGAAGCAGCTGAGGGAGATGGAGTTGTTTGGCCTTGAAAAAGGGAGGTTCAGGAGTGGCCTTATCACTCTCTCCAATTGCCTGACAGCAGGTTTTAGCCAGGTGGGGGTTAGCCTCTTCTCCCAGGCAACAAGCAATAGGTTGAGATGACATAGTCTTAAGCTGTGACAGTGCGGGTTTAGGTTAGATATCAAGAAGAATTTCTTCACAGAAGGGATGATTAGATGTGGAAATGGGCTGCTCAGGGAGTCACCATGCCTGGAAGTATTTCAGGATAGACTGAATGTGGTACTGCGTGGTCTAGTTGACAAGATCATATTCTGTCATAGGTTGGATTAGATGATCACAGAGGTCTTTTCCAACCTCATTAAATCTCTGATTCTGTGATCCTTATAGGTCTCTTCCAACTCAGGATATTCTGTGATTCTATAATTTCTGATATAGTACATACTAGAATGCCTTAACTTATTTAAGCTTAGATCCAAGAATATCTGATTTTATATATTTTATATATATAGTCTTTTGGGATATTCTGCTTGTCAATTACACTATGACAATTTTTAGAAGGCCAGATTTCAACTGTCATAAGACACATCCACATATGATGATAGGGTAGTTTGTATCTACAGAAATCTACAATATAATTTTTGTTACTCTGTATTGTGAATTGTGAAGTCCTTCCATAACTCAGTTTTTGACAGTTGCAAGGACTGTATCAAGTTTTGGAGAATCAGTAATAAACAATAGCTTGGGCTCTTATCAAGACACCTGAGAAACAGCAGCATGTGCCCTATGAGCTTTCTATTCCTGCTCTCAAAAGATTAATGAAGTGACTTAGCAAAACATGGATTTGTTGTTGAGAGAAAGTAGACAGACAACACAAATAAAAACAAGATTATGGAGAAGGGCAGTTTGTTCTTTCTCATTAAAATGTTATCACTTGAATGTTCCTTGTCTAACTTCTTGGTAAGGAAACTACTTGTCTATTTTTCTCAAATGACACCTTATCTCATGTTTTTAGCGTGATTTGTTAGTGATTTGTGAACACTCTTGCTGAGTACAAAAGCTTCACTGAAGCCCAGGCTGACATTTAAATGTGTAATGTTCACCATTCATTGAAGATAACCTTCTCCTTCTACTAGATACTCCCCTTATTTAACAATTTCTGGATGCTAATGAACTTACATGTAGTGTACAGAACTACACACACGGCTTGGCACCCAAAACACTTTTTAACTCCCATTCTCACCCTTGCCACCCACTTGATTTACTGCCTTTGATTGAATTAGCATTCACCACAGCAAATTTCATAATTCTCTTTCAAATATTTTTCTCTCAGCCATTATAACAGAGGTGACCATGACATAAAAAAAACATAAATGCAGATTTAATAAATTGCAAAAATCCATTTTGTTTTATCTCTTTTGCATATCTCTCTTTTCCTTTTGAACACCAAGCCCTTTAGAAATGGAACTTCTTGGGGAAAATTAATTTAACAGAACATATATTGGAAGAAGTCTCAGGAATCCAATGTGAGGTCTTGAATCTCTGACACAATAGAGTGAGCTGACAGAAGGCGTAGTGTAAGTGTTCTGGAGATTTTGTGTTCTTATATTTCCTTTAGGCTTCTATTAGACATGGAGGGCCAGTGTGTCTGACTTTTACTTCCTTACCTGTACTACTTCCCTGCCTCTACCTTCCCCATAGGTCAATTTTTTTTTTAACCAGATATGGCTAGAACCTGAGTGGCAATATATATACTAAAGTCTGTATTTGAAAAGGAAACTGTGAAACAAAAAATAGCATTAATGATTTCATAGAATCATTTAGGATGATGGGAATCATAAATGGAAATTACAGAGTTGGTTAAATAATTTCTAGGTATCAGAGTCATTCTGAATCTGGAAATATTTAGAAAGTCTGCATAGCTTTACTTAAGTTGAAGCAAACACTGACAATTAATTATTCACAACAAGCTGGAAATACATTTCAAAAACAGAAAAACCTGCTTACCTGGAACAAAAAATCAAGCAGAGATTCAAAATAGAAGTAATGTAAAAAGATCTTAGACAAAATGTTCAAGATACCCGTACAACTTCTTCTGGAATCTTTGTCCCCCAAAGTGCCTCTTCTGATTCACATTATGAAAATTCCTTAGAGAAGATTCCTGTCCTGCTTAAAAACTGCTCATTAACTTTCAGGAAGCTTGTTTTTGGCTTGGCAAGAGCAGGAACCTTTGGGTCCGTGAGAATAAAAAGAGGCACTGAAAGGTTTTTCTCAGCCTTCACCATGGGAGAAATAAATATCCCTCCAGAGACATTAGACACAACCTCCCCATCAGACAAATTAATTTGAACATGTGACCATACATGCTGACTAAAATTTCACTTTTTATTAATCTTCATCAGTCAAGTCCAGGAAATACCAACATGCTCAAATATCCCAAAAGATCTTCAAGAAGATACAGATATTGTACAGATATTCCAGAATGAAATTATATAAGAATTCTGAACAGTATGAAATTATATAAGAATTCTGAACAGTATGAAATTATATAAGCATCTGAACAGTAGTAAATATAAGTTTAGCTATATTAATTCTCCAATTCCTCTTGATACAAACAATGTAAACACAGTTCAGTGCCCATTTCCTCCCTGCTGTGCTAAGCTCCACAAATAGATGTCCCAAGGTAGAGTAACCACTCAGGAATTTGAAAGCTAATAAAACATTAAAGTGAAGAAGGGCAGCAAACAGCTCTCTGAAAGACATGTTGATTACCAGTATTAGGTCTCCTTTCCTTAGGTAAATGGAAGCAGATTATTATCAACATTAGACCTCCTTTGCTTAGGAAAATGGAAGCAGACTATCTCTGTCAAGAACTGAGTGTTATCATTTCTGAAGAGAAGTCAAATGCCATTTCTCTCTGCTTGTCAAAAGGAAGAAATTATCCTCCCCAGCTACACATTATTATCCACCATCTGTGTGACAGTTTCTCATAATTACTTACATACGGCGTCTTTGATAAGCCTTATTCCCGATAAACAGAAAATAAAATTAACTCTTATATTAGATCACTCACTGAGACATGGAATAAATATAGTAGAGCTTTAATTTTTCTCTTTCAGAAACCTGACAAGACAGCTGCTGAAACACACACTTAGAAGTCTTTGTTTAGAAAGAAATTCTAAATGAAGCTACAGCTTTTGAAGTCTAAATATTCTGCCTGGTCAATTGGCAGGAAATAGTTGGTTGTTTGCTTTAAGAAATGAATCAGCAGCTAAACAAATATAAAATAATGCAGATTTATATGATAGCCAGTGTTGTGTTCTTTCTTTTTTTTAATCACTGTATTTTAAAATCTACACCTGAGTTAGGCACTAGTAACATATTCAGATGGTTTATCTAAAAAAAAAAAAAGTTTTGTTTTTATAATCCTAGACATCTGTTTTACCATCACCTTATGAAGGTTAAGCCATCTGATGACAGATCAATTATTATACTATTAATAATTTGCTGATGTTATAGTCATGACTTAAAAAAGAAGTGATTACCCATCTGTTCCTGAATGGAGTAGTTTTGAATAAAAAAAAGAAAATGTTATGTTACTTGAAGCATATCAGAGACAGTTTCATAGGTCTACTGATTGGCTTATTGTGCAAATGCATTGTTTACTGTGAGAACTGAATGTTCAACCAAAATAAGTAGAAGTAACAATGATATTTCATATAAACTACAGCCATTTAACACTCAACTGAGGATTAGCCAATTAGGTTAATTATTTATATAGTCTTCAGTTTTGGACGTGAGGTTTTTTTAAGTACAATACCTTCATCATACATTTTAAACCAACTTTCTTATAAAACTGACATTTATTTTTCTCTGATGCCTGTCATTGTTGCAGTGAACCTTTACTATTGGCTTCAAGTAGCCATTACATGGCAATATAATCTAAGGAACTTGAAGTAAAACTGATTTAAACCAGACATTGAATTAAATACACAAATAATCCAGCAGAAAATAAAATTATAGGTGTTGTAGCCATAAAGACTCTTTCAAAGGAAGAAAATTTTATCTCACCAGTAACATTAGGCTGACAATAGTCTTCACATAAAATATAGAGGAATATAGAAGATCTGAACTTTTAGAGGAATACTAAAGATCTAGACTTTTTTTGTCTTCATGTCAAAACAACGTGTTTTGTGACTTAGGACTATTAATTTTTCGGAGCCACAGGGAAAGTATTTAGAACCTAAGGAAAGTAGTTAAAGAATGAAATATTTTTGAATTTCAATCTTAATTATTACATAAGTGATTTTTTAAATTGATATCCATTTTTTCTTACTCTTTAGGAAAAGCATAATGAACCAATTAATTTATATTAATGCAAAGAAAATAAAATACATTAAATTTAACCTAATATTAAAGAGTACTTTCAGAAAGTGAATATAAAATTATCTAGTGTGAATAGCTACTCTGGAATTCAAAAGTTATGTTAATCAAAAAAGAGATTGAAAGTTCAATACGTCATACAAATACATGAATATCAGCCATACCATTGAAGTGTAGCTTATATCTGTTGCATATGTTACTTTTCTTTACCTGGTGACTAATAAAATGGGATAAGATTAAGTCTACTGATTTTGGGTGGGGTAAAGTTAATTTTCTTCATAGTACATGGTAGGGAGCCATGTTTTGGATTTGTGATGAAAACAATGTTGTTAAACCTAATTTAGTTTTTGTTGAGCAGCTCTTGCACAGAGCCAATGCTTTTTCTGCCTCTCACCCCACCAGTGATGAGGTTGGGGGTGCACAAGGAGTTAGGAGGGGACAGAGCCAGGATAGCTGACCCCAACTGACCAGAGGGATATTTCATACCATAAGGCACCATTCTCAGCATGTGAGGAGAGGGGAAGAGGGAAGAAGGGGGGACTTCTGCAGCTGTGACTTTTTGTCTTCCCACATGACCAAGAACAAGCATTATGAGGAGTGGCTGAAAGAGATGGAGTTGATTAGCCTGGAGAAAATGAGGCTCAGGGGAAACTTTATTGCCCTCTACAATTACCGTAAAGGAGAATGTGGCCATCTGGGAGTCTGTCTCTTCTCTTAAGTCACAAGTGAAAGGACAAGAGCAAACAACCTGAAGTAGCACTAGAGAAGGTTATTAGGAAAATATAGAGGATTGGATATTAGGAAAAAATTCGTTACCGAATGGATTGTCAAGCACTGACAACACACAACAGACTACACAGGAAAGAGGTGGAGTCTCTGGAAGTACTTAAGAGGTGTGTAGGTGTGGCATTTGGGAATATGGTTTAGCTCTGGACTTGGCAGCATCAGGTTAATGGTTGGACTCAGTTTTGAAGGTCCTTTCTAACATTAATGATTCTATGATTCTATGACAGTTACACATAAGGAAGTCTGCGTGGTTTTTATCATTATGCAAGTCAAGAATTTATTTCCTTTTGACCTCTCTATTTCTTATCCTTAAAAAAGTTTAAGAAAAAAGTAAAACCAGAGGAGCTAAAATAAATCCTACATATTAAATAAACATATCTTAACCACACTTTGATGATAAAACTTCATTGATTAGCTTTGTTAAGTATAAGTCCACATATGCAGGACATAATTCTTATACATTAAACAGAAGTTTAAGAATACTCTAATGCCCCAAGTATTCAAGAGCTGATGCAATGAAAAGTTAATATCTTTTTCTACTTACCTACTAAATTTTATAAGGAGTCTCTTTAAAAAAAGGAACATCTTAATAAAAGAACTAATGAACTAATAAATTCATTACACCAAATAAAAAAATCTCTCTTGAATTTAATTTAATAGTTTTCTTGGATTTAACTAAGAACAGCTCAGGAAACCCTTTGCTTTTTGGAAGAAAAAAAAAGTGTGTATGTATGAGTCTGTACCTGATTAATCAAGCTGGTTGACTGATACAGGAGGCTACTGAACCTCAATTCAGAGAATTTTATAAATCAGTTATTCAAACTGAATTGGTGAGACCTGTATTATAGTGTTCTGTTACTTGTCTATGGCCTGATATCTCCTGCCTAATCTTTAACTTTGTCCCTGAGGGATTTGGATTAAATGAGTCATAGTCATGTCATTTCTACCCATCTAAGGATGTTTTGCAAACTGATAGGGAAGTCTAGGTATAAGTCATTAAAGTATCAGGCAATACTTGACTAAAACAGTCGGAATAACCTTTAAAAATCTTTATTTCTTTCTCTAAAATATACAATGAAAATATTTAAAATTAGAGATTATATGTTTTCTGAAGTAATAGCTAAGAATTAAAAAAATTGAAGTAGATACAAGCAGACAGAGGATGAGACCTAAATACATAAGGAGAAATTTCTTTTCTGCCCTCATGGTGTCTACTATTAGAGTGCATAGTATTTACTAAACCTTTAAAACAAAGCTCAACAGCATTCTTGAAATGGGATATACAGATATACAATCATCATTGTCGTTGTCATCATCATCACCATCTATCTTGGAGAGCCCCAAGAAATATTAAATAATTTATTCCCCCTCTTTTTTTTTTTTTTTTTTTTTTTTTTTTGGTGTGGAGATTTCCTTGCTCTAAAAGGTGGACTCAATGGAGTCTCAGAACTGAAAACTGCAACTTTAAGAAATATACACTTCCATTTATATTGTCCAAGCATGGCACTTCCACATGCTTTCTCATCATTACCCTGGTATACAAATTTTAACATTAAAAAATGTAAAAAATGTAGATGAGGGAAGTTGGAGGGAGGTTATTGAAGTAGTTTTTCATCTGGCAATGATACTTTTGACAACTAGCAGTTAAATCTCACTTTCAGGAAAAGGAAATGCTTTCTACAAACACTTGCCCTGCACAAAAGTGACCTGGTCTGCTTTTGAAAAATATGTGTAAATTGGCCACCTGTACCCTATATTTGACAAAATGTTCAGACTATAATAGTGCTCAATTTTGCAGTGGCGTACTTTTGCTGAAGCAGCACAAATTGATTAGGACATCATTTATATTTTAGAAAATAACCCCTCTAATAATGTTAAAGCAGGTAAAAAATGACAATAACTAATAATAAAAAAGCCACACATGTGAGCAATTTAGAAATATAAAAGTTGTTTTTCTTTCAAAGTTCTCATTCAGATAACATGTACTTTGACACAAAGCCAAAAACATTTACTGAAACTTACATATTAGCTCTGAAGAAAGGAAAAAAAATGAAAACAAAATAGTTTAATGGACTTAATATGGAGAAAATATATGCAAAAAAAAAGGTGTTTACTTTCAGTTTTCTCTTATTTCTTTACATCCAGTATGTTTTCCTGTTGACTGTATGTTTCTTCTATCCTCAAATGAAACAATATTTACTTAGTGCAAAATATTTGCATTATGCCATTTTGAAAGGCATTATCTACACACAGATAAATATGTCAATCATAGTAACTTGGTGCTAAAATCTGTATAGAAAGGTGTCTTCTATTTCAAAGTTTATTTATTTCAGTTTCTTATGACCCTTCTTTACAGGACTTCAAATAAAATTCCTTTTCAACAAATTACTCTTACATTGAAATAAATATGCATATACAAGTAGCTGTAGGATTTTTAACACATCAGTTGAAATCTTCAGGTACTAGTTAGTGCACAGACCAAGCTTGATTTCAACTAATGTAAGACTGAAAACTCATTTCAACAAGACAGGTAATTACAGTTTTGGATAATTAATTTTTGTTATTTCTCCATATTTTAGAACAACATTTTATTTGAAGAGAAACCTAAATACATTAGAGTGGGGAACATTAAAATGTCCACTTAGCAGTAGACTCCTTGATAAATAATTTTAGAAATTGGGGTTTTTAAACAGTATACTGTATTGACTGCATAAAAAAAGGATTTCATAAATAATTTTAATTGGAAAAAAGATAAAAAATTTAAACCAACACCACACAACTTAAGTTTTATGTATTACTGATAACTATTTTTGTCTTGTATTTTGAGCTTCAAGTGTATTTAGGGCAAGTCAAGTTTTAGTCCCAGCTGAATTTGAAGGAATCAAAACTCCCACTTTTCATAAAAAGTCCTTTTACATCCAATTATGTAATACATAATTGTAGTGTAATGCAATACATCCAATTATGTAACATATGCATGTTCCACAGAGAGCTCCTGTCCCTATGTTTATGGAAACATTCTTTCTGTTTTCTAAAGGATACTTCAATGACATACTTCAAGTCTGACCTGTCCGTGCAGTGATCAAAAACTGAAAAGTCATTAATTTGCTATTGTCTTGGTTCAGTGAGGATCGTTTCTCTTCAGACTCCAGCATTTATAGTAAAGACCAAAAAAATAGAGCCTGATATTCTTAACGACATCATGAGTAAGGGAAGGAATTACCTTTAAGTTGAGTTGAAAAGGCTTAATATGTGGTCTAAGCAATTATAAGTATTTAAGGAAGTGATTTCTTGTTGATTCTTTTTATTTTATACAAAACAAATATTGAGAGGCAGGAAAGGACCATTGGAGGAATAAAGGAAAAAATACATCACGAAGATGACTTACTCTCCATTGCAAGAATCTGTTTCACAGGGAATTAAAAAATTATAATCTTCCACAACCTGTTTCAATTAATCAGCCAGTATCAGTATCCAAAATGCATACTGTGGTTTTTGTGTGTTTTCCACATAATATCTTATAACATTATAGTTAGGACAGACATTTAGAATGCGGTTAGGAGCTGGTGTAGAATCTCCTACAACTGAGACTAATTAAAATAGATTATGTGCTTCATTTGCATTTAATTGCATTAAAAATAATAAATTTCATTTGATTAAAGGTGTTTGCTTTGTTGCTGTCATTTTTTTTCAGCAGTAGATATATGTGCAGCAGTAGTACATGGTTGAAATCTGAGCAACTTGAAGTAGCTAAACTAGATGAAATGACCTTTTGTGATCCTAGTTTTAGAGACACACACTGGGACAAACTTCTTATTTGATTTCTCATAAATTCCTTCATTGCCTTTTAAAAATAAAGACTTAGCTACAAAGTTTACATACTTTAGTAACAAATTTCCTGGAAACATAAGTAAAAACAACCCAGTGCCTCTAGGACTCTTTTTTTAATGTAGGGATCAATCTGAGGGCCTTAAAAATGAGTGTTGTGTGTTCTCTTTTTCTATTCAGCTGAATAACCTGGTTAGAATGAAGTATGGATTTTTCTAGAATAGAAGAATGTATCCATCCATGTTGTATATGGCAAATGGTTAGGTCTGTAGCATTACTTCATTTGGTTTGGATTCTTTTTCAGGAAGACTGGGATATTTCTGAATGTTTGAATCAGAACTCACAGAGCTTTGAAAAAGAATCAGGACTGGGATGTACTGAGAGAAGAACAGATCTGGGGAATGGGCATTGGGTACAGTGAGCCATGCAGGAACCTTCAGCAAGCCCTGGCAGGAAAATAATCTGGGGTTGCATCAGCAGGAGCATCACTAGGAGAACAAAGAAAATTTTTATCTGCTTCATCTACCACTCATACATACTGTGTCCATTTTGGAATCCCCAGTACAGAAAGACATCAACATACTGTAGTGAGTTTAGTGGAAAAACACCAAGATGATAAGACTGGAGTATCTGCCCCATGAGGGGAGGCTGGGAGAGTGAGGTTTGTACAGCCTGGTGCACTAAGGGCTTTTGGGGCACCTCACAGCCACCCCCCTGAAGAAGAAGATGACTGTGAGGACAGTTTAACTTCTCATGGTTGTTCATTGTGACAGGATGAGGGACAACAGGCATAAATTGAAACCAAAGAGGCTCAGGCTGGATAGGACAAGCTTTCTCCACAAGAACAATTAAGAAAAAGACATATTGCCTGAAGAGATCATATTGGTTCTGTCCTTAGATATTTTCAGAACTGTCTAAAGTCCTCAAGTCCTCATGCTCTTAGCAGAAGGTTGGCTCCAAACTGAATTATCCTAGGTTTCTAATGAAGAGAATACAAATGTGGACATCGACTATCCTAAAATATGTAGACAGAAATTAGAGTGAACTGACTTGTCTTCATAATTTTGACAGACTTAATTATTCTTTACATTCACTAGTTTAGAAACCACAGTTTAACCTAAAGATTGAATCTCTTGAATATCTAGTTGTAAGACTTCTCACATTAAACAGTGAGACTTTAATGAAGATTGTGGGAGCTATTCTTTCAGGTCCTCACTGGGACCCAGCACCTGCAGCTGACGTATGGACCAGTGTTAATGGCTTGTGCTATTCTCTCTCTTACTTATTTTCTTTTTGTCATTAATTCTTCATCTTGTCTTGGAGCTAAACTATTAAAAACTGGTTTTTATTATAAAAAGCTCTAATGTTTTGAAGTTTTTATACTGGAGCTTGAGCATTCAATGAAAATTTTGGACAGGCCTTTTTATCTTATCATTGCAAAACCTCTGAATTGGTTTTTTTTCCAGTGAAAGTTTGTCTAGAAAAGTATCTTGCTTAAAGGCAGCTTTTAAGCAGGTTTTACTACAGTTTCCAAGTTGGGTCTTGATCTACGTTTATTGCTTTCTTACTAACAGATGTTGCCATCTTCAAAGGTTGAAATTAGGATAAGTATCTACAATGTAAAAAAAAAACAACAACTAACAAGTAGATGTACCTTTCAATGAAAAAAATCATTTAATCATAAATATTATATAAGAATGTAGAAGTCTGCATTACTATATTGAAAATTCTTATGCCTGTACATCTAACTTACAAGCTTCTATTTATGTTTAGAACATGCTTTCAGCAGTTACCTGGTTTTTAAATTAAGTTCAGTTAAGACTAGTCCAGACATCTGAAATATGGACAGACAACCCAATTTTGTTATGAGCATTTATGAAGATTTTGTAAGGAACTTTTCAAAAGCCTTTTTTTGATAGACTAATCTGAACAATCTATTAATACATGTTTTAAAGAGAGAAACTCCCAATAAATTAGCATTCATCTTTTTCATTTGTGATGGTTAAGGCACAAATGAGCAGAATGTAACAAGAGAGTTGTTAAGGGTTTGAAGCAAAAATCTGCACTGTAATATTGGTGCAAAATTTAAATTGGCTGCAAGTTTTGCTTAGGGGCAGGGAGTTTAAGGAACATCTGGAGATTCTGAAATAACCTGCATTCATTTATGTTATTTAAGTTGTAAAATCATATTCAATCTTGACCCACTCAGGAAATCTAACATAAACGTCCTGCTGATTTTGACAGTCATACAGCAAAAACACCCTCTAATGAGTATTTAATAGTCACCAAAAGTTCTGCATTAAGTACAAAGCCCTTTTGATTACTTATTCCACTAATTTAAAGTAAATGCTTTTACAGATGGCATCTGTTAGGACACAGAGCGTGTGTTGCATTTATATGTAGTCATTGAAAATAAATTCCAGCTTTGGTATAAGGATTGTACAAAAAAGATCAAACATAAAACACTGAGTAAACATTTACTAGTGATATATTTAGAGCTCTTCATAAAAGCTTATCCAATACCAGAATACAATGCTCAAAGTATATGAAATAATTCAGAAATGCTTTGGCAAATTAACACCTTAAGAAAAATGGCTGAGACAAAGTAATTGAGCCCTTCCATTTTGTTTATAATCTTCCCTGGGGGGTAACAGTATTATATTTCACTACCACTTCAAACTGCATTACCTTATTAATAAAGGGAAAAAAAACCCAAATTTTTAGCTACTAGGGATTAATGGGAATGACAATAATGACTTAGATTTAAATGGCGAAAAAGAAGATAAAAATAAAGTGATTATCTACTTCTTTTTTGAAAAGGGAAATATTCTTTTTTTTTTTGTCACCACCAAGAATTTAATCAAAAAATGTCATGCTAAATTATGCATTCAAAATTGTGTAAATTAAGAATGATTTTGTCAATCTACGAACATGTCCCCAAGGACCAAATATTTAATGGTTTGATGTTTGTAAAGAAATATCCTCTGCATATTTTAGAACAAAGAGATATTGAGGGCATATTTACAAAAAACAAAACAAAACAAAAAAACCAGCCAGTGCTTTTAAAAAAATGGCAGTTAATTTAAATGCAAAGAATGTAGCTCTATTTTATGGTTATTTTCAGTACTTGCTATTAAAACATTTATGATTAATTTTAAGAGCTATTAGCATTACCACAGTGTGTGTGCTCTCACAAAGAAAACTACCAGGCGAATACTAATTTCAGAGTAAAATTACAAAAAGTTTAGGGAAAACCCCTCCAAACTTTATAATAGAATATCTATTACTCCAAGCACTCAAAATAGGTTAAATCCATCTCAACCATTATCTTGAATCAAGAATCTCAAATTTAATAATTGTTATCACAGTTGTGAAATTTCAGAAGTTTATTTGTCCCTGTGTCCCAACATGCAGATCTATGGGTTTTGGCCTTGTTTCCACTCTGATGAAAGTGCACTATATGTTACACTCCACGTTGTTTCACTTGTTCATGAAGACTGAACATTACCTGAGCTTTGTCCCTTAATGTGCACTTAAAGTTGCTATAGTGAAAATATGAGCATTGCAAAGCATGAATTTTTTTGTTTATGTGTGTGTGTGTAGTACATTAACAAAGTTTTCAAATTTCCTACCAACAGTCAGGATGCAAATAAGATGCCCAACTGAACCCAGAAAACAAGAATACTGAGTTTTAATAATTTGAATGAGATCTGTGTTTCTCTTTCACACTTTCAATAAAACTACCTCTCCTAGAATGTCAAAAAAATAAGAAGACATTATATTGTTGTGTTCAGATAGCAATTACTGCTCCAGACTTCACCTGTAATTTTTATCTTGTTGTCACTAGAATTAATTATTTGTAAAATTACCCCCATTAACTACTGCAGTTAGAAACGCAGTTACAGACAACTCCAGAAATAATTATTCTGGGTTATTGCTATATGTTCATTGTGATAACTGAGCCAGGTAATCAGCCAGACCAAGGTTAATGCAAGAAAAACATTTCTTGCATTCTTAAGAAGGTTGCTCTTTCCCATGAAATTTATTTATTGTAGGTTGTGGGAGGCAATATTTCTAACTGAAGGAGACACTAGGGAGGAAGAACATATTCTCTTTTCTTTCTCATAAAGATAAATAACAACAATGAAGAAGCTGATGAACACACAAAAGATCACCCTTGTAAAGAAAATTTAACAGATGGCAACAGCCTGTATTTCATTCAATTTCTAACCATTATGCTCATAATACAATTATGAAAAAAACTACATCTTTTGGGAGAATAAATGTAACTTACTGCCCTTCTGAAATCTGTGTTTGGTCTTTGTCAGTTGGATTTTGCTAAAATTATTTTAGTGTTAAGAAAATTATGAACTTCTCATCTCTGTGGACTATAGCCTATATTTATATTTCACCTCTATAAACCGATATTTTTCATCTCTACAGACCAATATAGACCTTATTTGTCTATAGAGATGAAAACATGGAACAATTACATACCATAGGGACACCTTATTCCCAAGCTGGTTCTCTTCCAATTAGCTTTTCTAAGGTGACAGGTTCAATGCAAACTATTGGTAATAGAAGGCCCAGGATACACAGCAGTGTAAACTAAGATTGTACTGACAGAAGTTTCAGTGCTTTTCTCTTTTAATTGATGATTACAAAAAACAGATGTAGGAAACTATCAAATTAGAACTTTCCACCACATTTGCATTGCCTTAGTTTGAGGAGTCCTTTTTCTAAGCTTTAGTGTTTAAACATAATTGAACTTAATTTTACCCTTGATATTTCAATTAAAATAAGATTAAGTATATAGAATTAAAATAGTTTTAAGCCAGTGTTGCAGGAGAAGCAAGAAGATTATAATAACCACTCTGTATTGGGATTGCGTACCAGCATTCTGATGGTGGAAAGTGACAGGGATGACTTCCATGAGTAGCTGATAGAAGTTTCCCCCATGTCCAGCAAAAAGTCAATGCCAGACAGCTTCAAAACAGACCTGCCACTGGCCAAGGCTGAGCCCATTAGTGCTGGTGGAAGCAGATAAAAGAAGGAAGTGGAGGGTAAAGGATGCAGCAGGGATTTACTGTGCAACAGCAACTGCAACCAGAGAGAGGAGAGAGAATATGTGAGAGAAACAACTCTACAGACACCAGGGTCAGTGAGGAAGAAGAGGGAGTGGATGGTCCAGGTGACAGGGCAGATATTCCCCAGCAGCCTGTTGTGAAGACAGCTGTACCCTCACAGCCCGTGTAGGTTCACTGTGCAGCTGATATCCATCTGTAGCCTGTGGAGGACCCCACGAGAGCAGGGGAATGCCTAAGGAGGCTGTGGTCCTTTGGGAAGTCCACACTGGAGCAGACTCCTGACAGGAACTGTGGACCCACAGAGAAGGGAGCCCACAATGGAAAAGCTTCCTGGAAAAACATATGACCCTATGGGAGACCCACACTGGAGCAGTCTGTTCCTGAAAGACTGAAACCCGATGAGAGGGACATGTGCTGGAGGAGATTTTGAAGAACTGCAGCCTGTGCAAAGAACCCATGTTGGAGAAATTCACAGAGGACTGTCTCCCATGGAATGGACCCTACACTGGAGAAGAGAAAGAGTGTGAGGAGTCCTTTCCTTGAGAAGAAAGGAACAGAGAAAACATGAGATTAACTGACCACAGCCCACACTTCCCCATTCCCCAGATTCCTCCCTGCACCACTGGAGCATGGAGGTAGAAAAAATAGGGAGACGGTAAGATATTTTTTGGATTTGGGTTTTATTTCATATTATCCTGCTCTGATTTGACTGGTAATGAGTTAAACTAATCTCCTCAAGTCGAGTCTGCTTTGCCTGTGACAGTGACTGGTAGGTGATCTCTCCCTGTCTTTATCTCAACCCAGTTATAATATTTGTTAAATTTTGTTGTATTTTCTCTCCTTGTCCAACTGAAGAGGGGAGTGATAGACTGGTTATGGTGGCGTGAGGAGCCAATTCAGTTTTGTTATGCCTCAACAATGGGTGTCAGAGGCATGTGGGGGAGGGGTTGCACATGTGCCATGTCCAGGAGGCAGCTAAGAGAAGATGGAGGAAAACCTTGCCTCTGGGAAAACTGCCTGGCCACCAGTTCATGTCCCACATGGAACAGGCAGTCAGCAGACAGAGTGCCTCAGAGACACTCTTCAGTCAGATAGCAGAAGGTCTTTGCCGATGGACTGCAGTAGGACATTGAGACAATGTTTTTTTTGTCAGCAGGCAGACCCTGGGAGGAGCAAGGGGCATAAATATTAACTGCACCCCAAGCTCCAAGGGCTGTTCTGTCCTTCACCTCTTGATTCTTTTGGGCACTTTTGGAACTTGTTTTTGGAGCCCTGCTTTTTGGCTCTCTTGCCCTCACTGGCTGCTCCTCACCCTCCCATCTGTCATGCTTTCCTGTGTCCCTGACCAGCACCCTGCCTGCTCCATCTCTGTGTCTCTTCCTGAGTCACCTGTATCCAACCCTGCCTACCTCCAAGCCTGCCCACCACCGTGATCCTGACCCTGCCCAGGCTCCTGGACCTCCTACCTGAGTGCCCCTCACCTCGTGTCCAGTCGCCTGTCACCACGGGAACCGTGCCCAGGCTGGCAGCGTGCCAAGCCCACTCCTTATGGCCATTGACGGCACTCCCGACCTCTGGTGGCAATGCCGTCTTTTTCACTCTGTCACCCCTCTCCCCCTTCTCCCTCCCATTTTTCTTGCTCTTGCCCTGTCTTCTCTAGCCCTCTTTAGTAGAATAACTCCTTTTATTTTGTCTTTTCATTATCAATAAATGGTACTCATATACAATGTTTGCCTCATTTGGCTTAATTTCATTCCCGACCATCCATTATTAAAAGAACTTCTTGCAGTTCCCAGCACTGGAACGTGACAGGTGGGCATCTGGCATCCAGGCAGGGTCAGCCCAGCAGTTAGCTGTAGTATTAAGAGCAAATAAAAAACCTTTGTGGAATAGAATGCAACAACCAGAAAACAAAATTGCAGTCCTAGACATCAGGAAGCATAGGGATTAAATGAGTATTGCTATAAAATCAAGATGGTTCAGCCACAAAGGGAAAATTAACAGAAATAATAAAAGTTCTTTGCTATATAAATAAAATTAGAACTAGCCCACTAAACAAATGAGGCCAAAATATAGTAGAGATTAAAATCAATCTCCGTAGTATCTAAAACTTAATGCCTACCTCACTTTTCAATAAGACTGAAAGCATAGCACATCAAGAAGAAGGCAGGTTAACTCATAGAATTAATACATGAAAAAAACCCAAAAAAACAAATAATTACCTCTTAGGTAAAAGCAAAGTTTCAAGATCTCAGAATAAAGGGGATCCTATGATATTTAGTGCAGGAAAATTGGAAAAACTGGCATAGGTAGTTATAGATCCAGAAACAAGGTATTTAAATGAACTTTATAAAGAAATAATAGAAAATAGAATATCAATATTCACTTAATGAATAGGTGATTGAGAAAACTGAAGAATCATTAACCTGATATGAGTTTTGTTTAAGCTTTTAGAGCAATTGTTGAAGTATATGATGAAGACAGCAAAGGAAATGGAGAATAGAGCATGTTGCAACATGAATTTAACAAAGTATCTGATATTATACTAGTGTCTTTACTCTCTGGTTATAAATATTTTCCTACCAAAGGAAGCATGGAAAACATAGTTCAATAAAGTTGGTTCACAGCAAAAAATTTAATAAGAGTGATCTTAACAAGCATGATGACTATTCCATTCTTCCCCAAACAAATGAAAACTGAATAGTAACAGTGGATAGAACCATGTGAAAAAACTGCAAAAACGTTCCTAAATTTAGGAAGAGAACAGTGAAACATATAAGAAAGAAGATTACAAGAAAAATTACAGAGTCTAGAAAGAGAGAACTGTGTGACTATAAATATGTTTAAATGGAACGTGGTAGATCTTCCTCCTAAAATCTACTCACCTCTTAAATAAGGTTTGCAACATAAAAGTACTTGAAAACACACCATCCTACAGTTAGTTTACTCCAGGTACTTAACTTCTATGCTTTTAAAAGCTTTCTTATTGTTAAAATTTTTCTGTCACCCTGCCAAGGACCCAGTTTTTAACCTTCTATCCACTTCTCACATCATCAGTTGTCAAATCACTTGAACAGGGAAAAAAATTAAAATAATCTAAGTTAAATACAACAAAATGTTTTTGGACTGTATTGAAGGTTGTTACTTGTTCTAACTTTGAGGAAATATTCATATTTAAGAGCTTGTTTGATTTAACTATATCTGTTGTTTTCATTAAAATTATTATGAGTTCAAAGGGAATTTGGGGAGATATTAAGGACATTTCTTTGTTGAGTGCTAGTGAAAGTTTGCTCCTGTCCTGTGCTGCCTTTGCTTAGATTCCTCTGACTCCTGATAACTAGGAGTAAAAATGCAACTTTCATCATATGAAGTAGAATGCACATAGTGAGATTTATATGTCTTAAACTTAGACATTCAAATTTAAGGTCATCTGTCTCTGTTCCATGACAATCAAAGAATACATAAAGTACCTTTGGATGACTATTCTTATCCTAAGACAAGTGTATACAGCAGGTCTGAAAAAAAGAGATTGAGACTAGGTGAAAAAAAAATACTAGGAACCTACATATTGTTGTAAAAAGCAAGTCATATCTTAGCATAGTTTAACCTGGAGCTGGATGTTTGTGCGCTTTATTACACCAAGGGCTGTGGTGCTGTATTAAAATTGTCAGTCTAGAAATTATCTAGATGAACATAAAACAAATAATGGAGAAAGCAAACTGCTGTTCATTAAACTAAAAAGTAGAAGACTAAGACAAAATCACACAGACTTCAAACATATAAAATATTTCTGAAAGGCAAAGGGAAATAATTCTTCCTTTGAATCCACAAAAGATATGACTTGGTGTTGAACCTACACTGAATCAAAATCAGAAACTTCAGGCTTGAACTGTGAAACACTTTCTAGTGGTTTAAGTAATGATGTGATAGAACAGATTGCTTGAAGAAGGGACGGTTTAGAAATTTTGGAGATGAGAAAGTGAAAATACCTAACAACAATAGCTGTTTTTTGTCAGAGGGAGCAGATGGAAAAATGCCTTCTTGAAATCATTTACAGGCAATGTGACTTGAAGACAAAATATGTTAGTGAGAGGACTGAGCCCCATAGTATGATGAAATAATATGAGAGGCAGATTCAGTACTGTATTTCCTCAGAGAAATATGTAAAAAATTTCCTTACTCAGTGCCATTTGGAGTCCTCCTGGAACTCTATGAATGGGTCAGTTGCTTGTGTTCCGGAAGGGTTTTGTAAGATGGGAACAAGATAAAGGAGCCCTGATGGGATCCTGGCACAATAAGGGAGAATAAAGGTATATCTATGTGGAAGGACACAGAGAATAGGCTTATACTTACTCCAAACTGACAAGAAATCATCCTAAGTGCATGAAGTACTGGGCAATTAAGGGAAATAGTTTATACGTGGTTTACAAAAAGGAAAAAAATAGATTAAAAAACTAAACTCCAAAGTTTTACAAATAGAGTCAGAACAATGTTCTATACTTTCATCATCTGGAAAAACCTCTGTACAAGTTGCAGAGGTCTTTCCCTCTCAAGCATATAGGTGGACCACCACTCACTTTGGTGTTTGCTTTGGATTATCTTATTGAACTCTTACTACTCAATATTCACTGCATATACAGTCTAGTGAGTTAAAAATTAATTTTCAGTTTCTGTACTGAAAATGATACTTTTTGCTTTCATGGAAACTGTCTTTCCAGTTGGCTAAGTCTCCTTTGAGAATGGGACTTTAACTTCTTACAGGTAAAGTTTATTATTAGAGAGCATTTACTGTATATAATTAAATGTTTCCATAAAATATTCTATCATAGGTACACTAGTATAGATTTCAGAATATACTATAATGCAGAAAATAATATAAAGCATTAAGATTATTTGAAACAGCAAATTGTTTAGTCAAAGATGTTCCATTCATGAAACTCAGATTTCCCAAAAAAGGCACCTCTCAAAATTTCATTTAACAAAATAACCACTACATCCTTGTACATATTCATAGAATGATAGAAACATTTAGGTTGGAAAAGACCTTCAAGATCATTAAGTTCAATTGTAAACTCACACTGCCAAGTCCAACACTAAACTGTGTCACTAAATGCCACATCTACACATCTTTTAAATGCCTCCAGATACAGTGACTCAATCTTTTCCCTGGGCAGCCTGCTGGTTCCCTGAAAACTTTTTCAGTGAAGATAGTGTCTTAAAAAACAGTGGAAGCTATTAAAAATAACACCAAGACATAAAAATACCTTTTCCATTCATTTGGAGGTTTATCATTCAGATATATCACATAGATGGACTGAAAAATTGCTCCTGGCTTTCTTGTATTGCTAGAGGCATGAAAGATTTCTTAAAACAATTCAAGTGGGAATTAAGTACTATATGTCAATAGAGATTGATATGAACTCTAAGAAGAAAAATACCCCTGCTCTATTACAGCCTGCATACATGTACAACTCTTAACTGGAAATGAATATAGAAATGGAACAGTCAATAATATATTTAAGCAAGACATTTTCACTGGAAAATATTAAAGTACACTTACTTCTTAGTGGTAGAGCAATTCAATGTATGTGGCTGTTGCAAATCGTTGCCTTACTTCTTGAAATACATTAAAAATTCTTTCAGACTCATTTGAGAAATCATATGTCCTCTTACATTCAGAAAGACCCAGAGACGCTCAACTGTTTGAGAAAAACGTGATGCAAAAATTTTACCTTGATTACACAATTTAGTGGTGATTCTTCACAACTTTAGAAAGAAGAAAAAAGGTCAATGAAAATATGTATATACCTATACATACACACACACACAAACACACACACACATATATATATGTATATATAAAGAAATGGAAGAAAAATTGAAGGAATACATAATGTGGAGAGAAAAAACATTTCCAATGAAGAAGGAGATCTTCAAATAAATTTGAAACAAAATTGGCTATGTAGAAATGCATAAGGAAAAGGAACTACAGGAGGGCATTTGTAATCAGGAAGTCATTTCAGTTTTAATGAGGAGAAGCAGTAGACAAGACAGGTCTTTAAGTCACCACCTGAAGGACTCTAAAGGAAGACGAAAACTCAGGAAAGACATACCACATTAATTTTTATAATGGAATTTTTTTTTTGAGAAAACAGTGAGGCTGCATAATAGTCTGAGGGGCAATAAAACTTGAGGCACTTACTGTGAAATCCAGGAAATCACCTATCTGGGAGATGGAATGATTGAAGACAGACTGATCAGAAAAGGCTACCGAAGTCAAGAACTATAAGGAGGTAGAGGACCAATGACCATGATATGCATCACTAATCTAATTAACCTTTTTACATTAAATCATTCTTATTAGATGTGACAATTTTAGACAAATACTTATTTCATGAAGAGAGATTCACCATGAGAGAAACGAAAGTTGATAATGTCAAAAAACCTTCTTGTATGAGAGTCCTTAAAGAGCAGAAATAGTGAAACTGTGGGAGCAACAATGACTGCAGACAAAATGATCTTAAGATGTTCAGAAAAATAAATAACAAAATTAAAAGACAAAATAAAAGGTTATAGACAGTTTAAAAACATATAAGTTTTATGAGTGGCATTTTATTTGCATTTGCTTTTCATCTTTTTGGCTGTATTTCCAACTAATCTTAGCATAAAGCTTCTAATCCTTGTGTACAAAACATTGGTACATATTGAGAGCATTCCTTGTTCAGCCAAGGTCCTAACCCTTTCTTCTGGAATGAATTTCATTCCATACCACTAACTGGTCTTTGAAAGAATTCTTTGTTTTCTACTATAATGTGCATAATTTCTTGAGTTTTTCCCTGACATGAATTTCTAAATTAAAATGACATCAGAAATTATGCCCTGAAGGGTGTCTTATTTGACTCATTTGTGAATAACTTGTTATTTTGATGTACATTATTTCATTGTTTTAAAAATTTATTTCAAACCTATTACATTTCTAGAGGATTTTTTCTTTTTTACATCCATGACCTTAAGCCACCCTGTGTGCTTTTCCTACCAATAATTTCATTGAAATTATTAGACATATAAAGGGTGAAAAAGCCTTCAGCAGTGTTGCCACTTGACTAGGTTCTTAAATCCAGAAATAAAAATAGGCATGTGCATACTCTAACTGTTATTTTTAAATGCCCTGATTTCTGTTTGTAACAATCTGTTTATAAATTTAAATCATAACCTCACAGAACTCTACAATAAATTGTTCAAAAATATGTATTCTGTTCAACATTTTGTAAAGATATTTACTAGAGAGACAAGTATTTTTGCAACTAATTGTATGTGGTGTTAATATTACTAAATTCCTATTAATAATTCTTGGGTAACCATTTTTCTGTATTTCAAAGGTATTTTCAGTTTTCCTGAAGAAGCTGAGTGGTAAGGCTTATTTCTTTATAGGTATAATTCAGTATTATTTTCTGATTGTTCCACAGATAACAATAATCCTTTTTAAAAATTCTCATTGAAACTGGAACAGCTGTGCTATATCTTTCTGGATGTGTCACCCGTCTCTTATCACCAGGAATAATGAATGAGGTCAAATAAACATGTACTTTTGGCAGAGGACAAATAAAAAGTAAACAATCAATATTGTTTCTAAATACAAAAACTAATGAAAACAATTTTAATGGGAAAAGTGACTCACAATTAAAAATACAACAACCCACTATGTAGAACTAGTTTTTGGCTGTCCTTTCTACTCTTTGCTTGCTGAGCTGAGTTGCAAACTTCTATAACTATTCTATATGTTATCCAAATGCCACTGAGTAACTCTGAGATTATATTATTTGTGAAAGAAAGTTCCAGTTATGACCAGTTTATTAAAGGATTAAGAAAAATTGATGTCACATATATATTTTAAGAGTATGGCTTTTAAAAATGTCAACTTACTTTAGAAAACCTGACCTGATCAATAAGGTTCACATTGGAAACTTATGGTCACTTATCTTTTTTTAAGACACTAGTGGATGATCAAAAAGTAATTCTTAGCACCCAGAAAAGAATACAAAACAACTTAAATGTTCATTCAAGTGATTGTAGAAGTAGAAGAAATCAAATTTTTGACAAATATCTTGTTTAGGAGTCTGTCTACCAATTAAAAAATCTAAGACATAAAATAAAAAAAAATCAAAGAAAAAACAATCATCCCATTATATGATGTCCTGAGAAGGGAAAGAAGATCATCACAGATTTGGCAATGCTGAAACATTGTTGTATGACTTTTTACGTGGGGACCCGATGGCATTCTGATCTTACCGTGCACAACAGTTCGGAAGTGAGATGATGTTCTCTCACATACAGCATAATTTCCAGTGATAATAAGGGCATAAATATACAATTTTACTGATAATTTATGTAAGTAACCAATAATCACTTAGAGGCCTAAATATGTATTTTGTTTCTTTCAGTAATTTCTTCTTCAAAACAATTCTAAATGAAAATCTAATGCACTTTATATAGGTCAAACTTATTAATGTTTTGGAAAATGTTTTCTGCTGCTCCATTTGTCTCTGAAGGTAAGCTAAATAGCCGAATAGATACCTATGGATTTCATCCAAAAGAAAAAAAAATATTATCCCTGACAGTAGTTTGAGTGTCAGTATTACTGGAGAAATTCTGAGAAATTGTACTGTTTTCCCTGAATCATCAATGTCAATATCTGTCTCACTCAACCCATTTTTACACAGTATCTGCATCAAGGGCTCTAATCAAGGGTTCCTCATGGAGGCTTCTGTGGGTTTGCTTCTCTGTAGAAAGTCCTTTTGATGTTCCTTACAGAACATGTTCATTTACATTTTTTATTCCAGTTCATTCTCAGAGATAAAATAACCTGTTTTTTGAGGAATGCTTTATACACTTTTTTTTTTTCAACTAGTTCCCCATCTTAACTACCAAAACTATTAATCTGCTCTGGAAATAGAGCTGCTTTCATTTTTAACTTGCTTCGTTTGTGGGTATACAGATAATGAAGGAAATATGGGACATGAACTTGGGCTTATTCAGTTGTAATACATCAAAAGGTGTCAGAGAGAAGCCAACCAAATATAGATAATTTTTAACCTGCAAAAAGGATGAACCTAAACCATGGTTTATAGCCTGCCATCTATTCAGTACAGATTAAATGCTGTGTATTATTTACTGTAGTTGTAAAGAATGGTGGGCCAGCAACTTCATTTGGACTTCTGGAGTATTAACCCATTTAAAAACCAGATACCTCAAATTTAAATTAAAAGGAATTAAGGTATGAAAGTATGTATATTTTGATTAGATTTCAGACTTTTTTTTTTCCTTGAGAATCTGCCACTTACCTTATGGGCATAATGTTGCTTGTAGGATTCAATCTGTTGACAGAATGACAGTTCTCTAAAGCTTTCCTCTCATCTTCTCCCCAGGTGCTTATGCTTGTGGATATAAGATACAGTTTTTCCTAGAATCCAGCAAGTGTAACCTAGTGCTTCCACAAAGTAGTATCCTTTCCTGGGAAAGGGAGGTGGCATATGTAAGAAAATGTTACAATTTTCTTACTTCAAAGTCCAGCTCTTTGTAGAAAGAGAAGCATTCAACAGAGTTGGTTTCCTTTTTCTTAGGCTCTTTAAGGGTCTGAGAGCCAGAGCAGTAAGGGCTTATTCAAAAAGATTGTTAAAATAATATCTAATTTTCACTGAAATTCTTTTACATAGGGAGTGCTCTGTGAACCTTGGTTTGCAACTTGTCTCAAACCTGCATCTTCAACAAGAAAAAATAGCATTTATATATATAAATATGTATATATATTTTAAACTAGGTTTTTCAACTATTCTCATTCATTGATGTTGTATTTTCTGTAAGCACCTTGTGAGATGCTACAACAGACAAAAACCCTTCAGGATATTCTATCACCCTCGTCTTTGTCCTGTGTTTCTATCAATGGAAGCAAAGGTGGACACCAAGAACATAAGTTACTAATGTTTACTAAACTATCCTGTACAGGAAACATTAGAGATACAGCAAAAATTTGGGTAGCACCAGATGTAATTGTTAATTAGGTGAAAAAGCTTCAGTATATTTTTATTCTATTCATCCCTGTAGAAATTCTTCTGTTTAAATGAGACTTTCAGGAAGATCCTTTTTTTCTTTTGCAACAAAAACTAAGATTGAAGAAAATTCAGTGAAATAATATCTCTGGGGTGAAATAGACTATTGGAGGTTTGAGTACCTTCGAAATATATTCCATCATCAAATATAGTCAGCTATGGTGATGTGACCAGTCATAAATTTGACCCGGGTAGAAGGGAAAAATTGTCTGCTGAAAAGCAGTAACAGAGAAAGACGTGAACTGTGAGCTTGGGAGCTAGGTCTCTCAACCTGAAACATCCTTGAAAAGTGCAGCTGGCCTCTTTGGAGTACCGACAGGGTGCCTAGGAAATGGAGACATCCTGAGATATCACCATTTAGCACAAAACCATGGGGCTCTAGTAATAATTTATGGTCTGAGGAGCTGGAAAACAGTTCATAAAAATACAATTTTTCAGAAATAACAGCAAACATAATCTTTAATTCTCTGTCACATGTAAGAAATTAAAATTAACAACTTTTATTAGCTTCTCAAAGAGGGATAACCTACACCCTTATGTTGCTGTTTTAAAAAGGACTTAATTTTTTTCCAAAATTGGGTCTCTCTCTCTCTTTCTCTCTGAGACCTTACCAGGTGGGATGCCTGACTGATTCCAGACTCTGTCACATGGATAATTTCTAAAGGGGAAGTCTGTCTGTTATCTTACTGTTTTTGTCTATACTCAGCTTTTCACCTCAAGGGTCCTCTTAATCTGGGATAAGTTTGTCCCTCACTTTTGGGATTGTTTGTTTCCTTTTGAAATTGATTTCAATTAATTTTTGTGTTTTTATATAGTCATACAAGTAATATATAATAGGTATATCAGTTGTTATATTGTTGATATATTGGCTTAAAGATAAATTGCAGTAGTTTTTAACAGCCTCTAGGCTGTTTTTCTTGGTTGTGTGACAATACCAATTGATATTATTGAGTGGTACCATACTATTGATTGATTATATTCTACTGCTTGTTGATAGAAAATGGTAAAAGCTTGATATACAGCAATTATTATTAATTTTATTAATCATAGGTGTACCTGCTGCTAGTGATTTTTGTGACATTGGTGGCAATCTGAAATAAAGTAGTGAAATTTAGAGGATAAAGCTGCGGTTTTGTGTATTGTGTCATCCTCAGAACTCACAGTCACAGCTTCCAAACACCTGAAGGTTGGGTAACCCTTGAAGTTATGACAAATAGTCAGATCTCTTATGAACTTTTTAAAAGAGTTATATATAAGATATTGCATAAATACATGATAAATATCCTGACACTTTATATTGCATTGGATTAATTTCCTTTCTCTTCAGTTTTCATTAAAGTACAAAATATGGCAAACTTTGCTGAAGGATGTCTTGCTTTGTAGTAGCACATGTAGGAGCAAAAATGATGTAGGACCACAAATCCATTAAAACATACCAGTGAAAAAATTTCTGTATTATTTACTGTTCATAAATCGACATTTTTAGGAGATAAAACTATGAGAGACAGAAATTTCTCTTTTAGGTGGGAACAGTCTACCTCTCTTCCCTGGTGAATCTTTCAGTCTAGTGTTTTTTGAATGGCCTTATATGGTCTAGGGAAACAAATTTTCTATTCTGCCCTGTTGTAGCATATACTTGTGCAGCTTTTTTCTAGTGGTATAAGCTGTGCAGATTTAAAAGTTGTACATAATTCTTGTTATAGGAAAAACAATACCCAAGTGCAAAAAGCGTACCTGTTATTTGTAAATAAAAAATTTGCTTCCTTGAACAAAAAAAAAAAAAAAAAAAAGTTGCTTGAAACAGTGTACTTCAGTTGTATTCTGTTTTCTTGAACAATGCTCCAACCAGCACTAGATGGTGTACAGTTGACTTGTTTGCTGAAATAATTTTTCATTGATGCCAGAAATAAAAGCAAAATGTTTCTTCTGCTGTTTTTGCTCTGGTTATAGAAATGTCATCATGGCTGTAGTTAGAAGAAAAGCCAGCAGGATATTGAGATGTTAATTAGGAGGAATATGAGAGGAAAATAATCCCTCAAGGCTCAAAGGATTTCAGAGGGACATGTGAATGCTAAAATTTCAGCAAGTGAACCACAAGTTCCTATGAAGTTGAAAGGGAAATAGGAAGGGAATACCACTAAATAGTTCTGAAAGAAAGGAAAGTATATTAGAGGAAAAGCATTAAGAAAGACAGAATGGCAAAATGAAATTGAAAGAATTTCAATGGAGACAAGAAAATAATCTAATCTAGAAAAAGCTGTGTTTGGAATTAAAAGTTACACTTTCTCTTGGAAAAGCTCAGAAGGGCTATTCAAAATTATATTTCAATTTTGTATTCAAGATTAAAAATAAAAAATGGTCTTTATTGGCCTTTAAATATGTCTTTAAATACTCTAATATTTAGACTGTGACATTTCTTATTTAGTAATGTTTCTTCTACCTGCTCTATTCTGAAAGGAAAATTATGTGGCAGATAGTTTGTGGTTATTTTTTCATTAAGCAAATGTGAACTGTATTTTCACAAAATGGAACGTGTTTTCCATTCTGTAAAAAAAGATACAGGGCATTTGAAAGGTAATTAAAGTTCTACTGACATCAGTTCTTTGGTGCAACAGCTGCAAGTGTAGGAGGCCTGAAAAAGATAATACAGTCCTACGCTGTACATTTTTTGCCCAAGCTCTCTTGATATCGCCCACCTTGTCTACTTTTCTGTTGGATTGCTGCTCAAATTCCACTAGCTTTCATTCCACCCATTTTAGAGCCTATGTTTTTGCTATTAGTAAGACTGATCCTGCATATAATTTGGTGAAAATCTGAGAGTGTAACTTTTGACATACGTGCAGATATATCCAACCACAGTTCATTTATTTCATTTTGAGGTCCTTCAATGACAAAAAAATGCCCTAGAGAAACAATGGTGCTCTTGCATGCTGCCTTAATAAAGTAGTCACACCAATAAAGATGATTTCATGCACATCACAATTAACAGTGTCAGTGCCTCTATGAGAATGATCATTTCTCAGCTACTAAAACCTCTGCAACTAAATAGAAATTCACAAGCCATGACTTGCAATTAAGCAATAAATGGAAAAATGACTGATTTTTACTGCAACAGCTGATAATGTACAGTACAGGCTGCTGAAAAATAACTGGACACCTCTCTATTTTATATATATGGAGATTTTTGTCTCACAAAAAGACAAAACTTGGCTTTCCTTAACTTTGTGTTACATGGAAATAAGTTACTAAAGCATGACCATGGAGCACATACACTTGGACTAATTATTTGGGATATTGACAGACTTTGAAATGTGAGGATTTAGGAAGTTAATTAGTAATTTCTCTCTATCCTTTTTTTTTTTTTGAAGATAACTAGTTTTCAGTGGACCATTCTTCATGCAAGTGAAAGAAATTGACAACATCTGAATCATTCATTTTCATCCTTAATTTTTATTCAGTACTAACATAAAAAATACATTTATATTTTTACTTGCTAGAAAGTCTGGTAATAAAGTTAATAAAACATATTCTACATATTAATTTATATTCCACATGGAATGCTTTTTAAAGTTAGTGTTAATCATTCCAGTAATAAATTGCTTTTCATTACTGTTCCCTTCATGTTTCTTAAAACTATTTTCTATACAATACCACCATTTCATAACAAAACTGTGGTTTTAGCTATCAGAAAAGCAAAGAATATACAACCAAATAATATTCTTACCTCAAAAACAGTGTGATTTTGTTATTTGTATTGGTGTCTTATTTAGTTGGCTATTTTATTGGCCTTCATGTCCTTTCAATCGATCACAGAAAAACTACACACTCCCGCTCTTCCTCCATTTTTGAGGCATGAAGATTTAGTGATTGGGATGGCATTCCTCTTAGGAAAGACTATTGCACATGGCTTTGAGCACACCAAGTAGCTTCACAGCTCACCTCTGTGAGGGGAGGGAGATAGATTCTACTTTTGGGTAAATGTTCTCTCTCAGGTGTTTTCCAGTTACCTTCTGGGCAGATTGACTCACTCTAAACCTCTTGAATAGAATGGCCCTAATGTTGTCTGCAAGACATAGTAAGCAAGTACGGAGAACAGTTCCATTTTAACTAAAATGTGTGAAAAACAAGAAGGTTGCATTTCTAGCAATATCACCCTTCGTTTTTAATAAATAAAACAATCTAACACGGATTTAAAGGAAAAAAAAAGGAAAAAGGCTTAATTACTATTCCTAGTCTTTGCATTACACCAGATGTTGCATTAATTGGTCAAATATTGCCTGTTATGGTTACAGCAAAGAGTATTGTAGCTATGGTTATAAGAGACACTGACACAAATCACCGGCCAGCATAAATCAATAGAGTTCCATTGACATTAGTATATCTAAGTTTATCTTCACAAGCAGAGGTTTTGGCCTATAATTTTGCAATTATAAGAAAGGAGGAGTATATAAAAGGTGTTTTTACATTATTATTTTTCAGACTAGAAAGGTACACATGAACATTTCAGCCATCTCCACACACATTGTATTGAGTATCTATGATAAAACTAAGTGGATTATCAAAAATTTTAAATTGAGATTTTATATTTTCATTCACCATGAGATAAAAAGACATTAAAAATATAGTCAGCATCAGTATTATGCAGAAAAAAGTACAGAAAATTTAATCTATTTAAGACCTTTTCTCATATCTGAAGTTCCAAAAATAAATCTAATCTGAAAGCTTTTTAAGAGTAAAATTTCACTACAATATTTAATGACACAAAATCAATGTTTCTTATAAATGCCATCATTATAAAACAGTGAAGTAAAAATCTATCTGCCTCACTGACATGAAAAGAAAAAAATCATTGTATGCAAACATGAGAACATTACAATATAGTGTTGACCTTCACTCTTTAATAAGGAGAGTCAGCACTGAATATATGCTATTTTGAAGGGGCCCTTGAGCTTTTATTATTTTATTGTGAACTCTGTGCCTAGAACCACTTAGCCAAGTAAAAAGATTGGCCAGGGGCCTCCCATTCCTACCAAGGTCTGGTACAAACTGTAGTTAACAGATTATGTTGAAGGGCCCTTCTGTTGGGTGCTTTCATTGTTTCATTCCTTGGAGTACTCCAGCTACAAGACAGCTAGCTGATTACAGGCATTGTAAACAGTCTGTTTTGTTTTGAAATTTGTATGTAGGGTAATGAGCATTGTAAACATATGTAAAACTTCACACTAAGTTATTTCAGAGCTGCAGTTCAGTGCTTATTAAAATTCTGTCTTTCTGGCCTTTATCAGGCAATGTCATTCAGCTATAGTGATTTCACCAGGGGTGAAATATTGCTTATTCAGAAATGGAAATCCTAAATTCCAGGAACACAATGATACAAAGGGGTCAGGCTCTCCCTCTGAACTATGCATGTCACTTTTTCTTCCCCGGAAAATGAAGTAGGCATAAAAAATCCAGTTAAACAAAGAAACTGCAGCTAAAATTTAAACTATCTCTGACTGAGGTGACAAAAATGGCTAGAGGAAAAAGCATGCTGTTCCCAAAACAGATTATAATTATAATTCTTTATAATTAGCAGCATCTTTGAATTTTTAAATATATTTATCTTTTAAAAACATGCAGATCTCTCATTTTCCACAGATCCCCACCCTGCTTTCTCCTTCTGCATAAAGCTAAAAGAAAATTAAATGTTGGCAGTTACAGTAGCTACATAAGTGTGGCAACCATCCAACATTCATACAGACAGATCTGGAATCATCTTTCCATGTGCAAAAGTAGTTGAAAAAGATTTTAGCACTCTAGACATTTTATCTGGGTAAGATCTTACTCAGTGGAAGGTGATTGACAGCAGCTCTTATGTTCAAAGATTTTAACAGAGGATGTGCAGAGTCTAATAAATGATACTCCTTGCACTGTTCAGCCATTTGTTTTTTAGGAAAACCACATGCAAAGCACTCTGGGTCAGATGCCAGGGAAATGCTTCATTGCCATATGTAGATGAGAATGTCCTCTTGTACAGACCAACTATATTTACCAAAGTAATTGGTAATTGTTACACAGAATATCATTTCTGCCACAGAAACATGACCACTGGAGATTTAATGAGCTGAACCTGTGTCAGAAAGGAGCAGTTTTATTTACTGCTATGAATTATTTTAAGTATCCATCAGTGTGTAATTTTTCTCCAAGAGGCTAGTTTACATGGATCAGTCAAATATAATGCACCACAGTTTCAAGGATATCTGAGCTCATTAATACTTCCTCACAATTTATTGAAATCTGCACTGAGAATATAGATCCCAATAATGGTTTTTAAAGGGTGATGAATCAAGATAAAGGTATTTTTGAAAGGACAATCACTGTAAGATAAGTAACTTTGGAGTAATAAATTGCTGTCAAAAATTTTGAGACTAGATGCCACACTCACTTTCAGTGGTGTCAATCAAGAGTAAGTCTTCTGAAGCCAATGTAATAATTTTAGGTTTAAATCTATGTATCTGCAATCACACAATGGTTCAGCTCTCTTCCTAAATTAAGTTGAGTTTGTTCATGCATCCTATTTTCAGACAAACAAATGTACTGAAGTATTTACTTAGAGAGAGAATTACAGATTATTAAAGTACTAGATTTTTACAATACAAATTACTTAATTCTAGATGAAACCCATTCCCTTTGATGTTCTCCAATTCTCATACACAAACACAAGGCCACATAGGCACGTATAAACATGAGCTCCTGCAAACAACCTAAGGACATAGGCTTTGCTCCAGGATCACCACTGAGGCTTGAAAGCAAAATAACCATTTTCAAAACCAGAGGCAGGCAAAGAAACAGCAGTGAGATATGTGACAATGAGTTACAATAATGCACACATCCCCAGGTTTGGCCAAAACCTTACGACTCCCTGTAAGACAGATGTTTACTCTAAGTAGAATAGAAAATCTAGCAGTGGAGCGGATTTTATTAACATCTTGCTTTTTTTAAAGCCTAGTATGAAATCCTCTCATAGGAAAAATGGAAGGAAAGCTTAAATAAAACATGCATCATAAAAAATCTTCAAACAACAAAAACACTGAGGAAGTTCTTTCATTTATCTTTATTATTTTTAAAGTGTTATTCAAAGATGTCATCTAATTCATCATTTTGGTTTTTTTTTAAGAACTATGAGCATATAGCTAGGTACTTCAAAAGCACATTCTGTCTGGACTAAAATTTATCTCCTGTAAAACAATCAGTTAAGATTAATTTTTTTCCTTGTTTGCCTTTCTATTGTTGCATAAGATTACAATTTTGTTTATTGTCCACTCTCTCCTTCTGTTTTTAAAAGTTCCATTTGTATAGAATATTGCGTACAATAAATCATTCTTGGCAGAAGTAGTAATAATATTGACCACACATAACAATTTATCATTATGTTTTTCCTTATGCTTTCTCTCTCCCTGCCCTGCATATGCTCCCCACCGTGCCTGCAACACTCACGGAGAGAAGAAAAGCTGTGCATTACTGTCAACAGAGGGATTTCCACAGTAGAACTGGCACAGATATAATGTCACAAATTCTAATGACAAAATGGTAGTATGTCTGGAGAGACAAGACCATGTGTCAATCTTAGGGACTTTGGTAGTCTTTGGTTTAGGCCTGAAGGAAGGGTGAAAACACAGCATCATACAAAAACAAACAAACAAAACAACCCAAAAAATTTTAAAATGTAGTTTTGCACTAAAATGTGAGTATCCCTGACCTCAGTGAGAGACTAAAGGATCAGACTCACCATTACTTTAATAATTTTAATTATCAGTATGCACTTAATATTTTATGTATTTTGAATTTGTAAAGGATGCATTAACTACACTTTCTATCAGATCAGTTAGCTTTTTACTTTTAATTCAGATTATTCTGTCATGTTCAGCTGCTCCAGGTATTCATACAATGTTATTCCTCTGTCTCTTTTTTATCATTTTTGGGATAAACTTCGAGTTAACCAGCACAATGTCAGCCTGTGGCTAAAGTTTTATTTCTGTTACCAAAAGCTGTTACTACAAAGGACACAGAAAAAATATTTTCCTTCCTAATCTTTGTGGGAAATTAATCTTGCTGTTGGTTTATTAGGTAAAGGATTATAAACTTGTTAAGTGATCAAAATACAGGTGTGGAAATGTCTTATGCTCTGTCTAAGCCACAAACCCTTCTCATTTCCTATATTAATAAGCCAGTCTCTGTGTCTTTTGAAATTATTCTCCACTACCCTAAAACTGAAATTCAATTATCAAGTAAACAACTTCAAACTTGCATGTTAATGGCATATAGAACTTTTTTTCTTCTGGAGGTCCACTTTTGTTTTGCTAAAGAGATTTCACAGGACTAGCTGCCCCAAAAAGTTGGAATTTTTTTTTTTTTTTTGGAAAACTTAAATCACTTGAAAAACGAATGCAATGTTCTTCCTTGTCTACATGAGAGAAAGAAAAGTGCTAATCTCTCAAACTGCTACTCCAGAAAGATGAATTTACTCTTTTCCTATTTTATGTGTCAAAAATTATTTTCAAAATATTCTCACTGTAGAAAGACTGATTTGGAATTTTTAGCGTAATAACATACAGAAGGATAAACATTAAAGTAGTAACTCAGTAAACACGAGAGCCTTCAAATGTTGTTTAAAATTACAAGTCCTCTTAACTTTTGTCTGTTTTGCACCTCTTTTCCACACTAACAACCTCATATATTGTGATTGATCTGCAAGCTATACACTTCAAGTGCTTGCAACTTTTTGTCTCAGTTACACCAGCATCTTTTTTATATGCAAGTCCTAGATCTGTGACTTCTTCATATCCATGTCCTACCAACAGATACAGACGTGCTTTGTTCTGCCTGTTTTCATGCTGGAGGAGTTTTTCCTAGGGGTTGCTCCTTGTTCTGAAACATGAAAATGTGTGAAGCATAAAACTCCAGCTGTGAATACTTACCTCCCTGCAGTGTTAAAAAGTTCAATATACAAAACACCTGGTTTCAAGCAAAATGTACACTAAGATATATGGCAATGAGACAGATTTAATATACCCCATAGGGCCCTCAAGCAAGTTTTAAATTAAAGACACAACATAGTTGGTTTCTTTTCTCTTTTTTCTTTTTTTTTTAATGAGTCTTTATTTCGTGAATAATGAATTGATACATCTTCCTACTGAAGAGAAAGTCATAAACAAAAAAGCAATTTTCGATGAGCAGAAAGGATTAGGATTCATTGTTATGCAAATAAAATCTGAAATATAAAGTTTACATTATGAACAGAATAAAAAACTCTTTGTTCCATGCAGATGAAATATAGAGGGTCCCTGGAAATCTTGACATGGAGTATGTTCTTCAGTTCACTTGATGTTTACTTGTACATTGGCACACAGACTACTATTCGAAAGTAATAATGAAGTAGAGTCTATTCCTCCTACCTTATATTCTGCAGACAGTATTTTACATTTGTATTTGACTGTGCTTCCATACAGTGCTGTTCTAAATGCCCAGCAGTATAGATGTACCTTCAAATAATTTACAGGAATGTCACAAGAGATTATAATTAGGAAACTCAAAAAAATCATAGGTCACCAAAAATTTTTATTATGGCTTGATTCAACAGATAAAGAAAGATTATTTTTGTTTTCACTCAGACCCACATGCTCTTTTCTCCTTGCTTTGTATCTTGCCTATTTCGTAAGCCTTTCCTCTTTACAATACTAGCTACTTTTTACAATACTAGCTACTTTTTACAATACTAGCTTTCTCTTCAGAAGACAACAGGTATAACAATAAGAACACAATATTCCCCAAAATATGGGCCTGTGAACAAAAATTCATCCACTTTTTTTAAGTTTTAAAAGGACAGAGTTCTGGTGTTTGTAAGACATATTTATTAAGTTAAAAATGTAGATTTTCAATTTTTTTTTTGGGTATCAAGTGTTTGACGGCTGAATACTCAATATAACAATGCAGCTAACTGCTAGGTAGGATAATTTATTGTATGATCAATAACAAACTTTAGACCCTATGGATGAACTTGACAGCTGATACAGTGTTGTAATGACTTTTTTGTTTTATTAGTATGATTACTGTTTGGTTTGTAATTTCTTTATGTTGTCCTTTTCCTGTTTGTAGAGTGGTGCGGGCTGCCCATTTTGTATTTTATGTTTTTAAAAGTAGATATATTCTTTTATTGTTATTTAGTTTAGTTAAGTGGCTGGTATTTTGTTTGTTACCTAGATATTCCCTGCCAAGCTCTAAACCCCACCTATCCATACCCCTTCCCCAGAACTTTCTTTACTCCTCCTTCCATGAAATGCCAATCTCTCCACAAACCTGCCTTTCACCTAGAAACTTCCCTGTCAGTTTTGTATTCTACCAAACCCCATTAGTTCACTGAAGATGTTTGCCTCCCTTGAAATCCTTCTTTGGTTTACACATTGTATTCCCTGCCTTGTATTTCTTCTGATTAGTTAAAGATTGTATCCTCCCCTAAGCCCTCCCCTCATTTATAAGCTGTTGTCTGCCCCGAGTTCGGGGTCCTGGGACCCTGGAGAGGGGAGTTTTACCATCAAATGATGTTACCCCAGTTCCACCCCAGGACCATGTTGCTGTCCTTTTGTTCCGCGCTGTACCTCCACTGGTAGCTGAGATTTCGCAAACCCTGAAAGAGGGGGACTGTTACTCCCCTGTCACCATCTATCCGGGACATGTGACAATATAGGAGGCCAAGTGAGCTTCACCATTGTCCATAGGTAAGACAAGGCCAGAAACAGATCTTTTGGAAGTCACAGAAAGCTCTTTCTCCATGGGGGAGTTCAATCACAGCTTGACTCAATTTTTTTCTGACTCATCACTATGAATTTAATATTCAAATGTCTCTTAAAATAGAAAACTGCTTGTCAGGTGCCATTTCTGGACTATAATATAATGACAGCTGGAGATGAACATTGCTAGAGAATGCAAAAAGGAAGTGCAGACCAAGTACATGAATCTCATGCAGAAACCAATAACAGACTTGAGAGACTGAATTCATGGAGAGGTTTCATGAATATGTTAAAGAATTTTATGAAATGTGTTTATTTATTAATATTTTACATTTTCAGTGACCAAGCATTGAAAAATTGGAAGGTTTCAGTAATACATAGATAGTGAATTTCATACTCTGTTTCTGTTAGTAGTCAAGATTTCCCAACTGTAAGTGCTAAATTTTCTACCTTAGTGGTCAACACCAAGTAAAATAAATTTATTAATTTAAAGCTCTTTAAAGAAGCCATTACCTTTATATATCTCTAGAGGCATATGAAGAAAGAGTTATTGGAATAGATAGGGAAGAGGTGTAGTGAAGCTACTACTATTAAAGAACATTTTTATAATCTACAGTAACTCTGCATTAAATAAATAAATCATATTACCACTTTATGTTCCTGAGGAGTTCAGCAGCTGTGCACATACCCACACCATATCAAATTCAAATTATTCTTAACTTGTCTTAAAATCTGGACTGTATAACTTCATTTTTACTGTATGCTAAGGAAATAGACCCAGGCAGCTGCATTGTTCAAATTATGCTCCATAATATACCCACAGAGCTGCCTCAGCACTGCATTCTTTCATTGTGCTTGCATAAAACTTTGTTTACATTTTTGCTTAGATATTAAAATTAAATTTATTTTCCAGCAAATATTATTTAAATCAACTTTACTATTGCTAAGAAGAATGTGGTTTTATTCTTCATGTTAATATCAAAATATTTCAGTCACCACCAGGCTTCCTGGAAGGTAATAAAACAAAATGTTAAAGCCTTTTATTCCCTTTAGTTGCTACAAAGTGTGTATCATAAAAGCAATATGAAGTGTTTTTGTCATTAAAAAAAATCTGATAACATTTGTTTTAAATTTTTTATGCTTTTCCTTTCTAATTCACAAAATTAACTGTCTTGTTTATGTCTAAATCTATTATTTCATAATGCTATTTATGAATCTACCCCAAGCACAGATCATCAGGACTTAAATATGTACATGTATATTTATCTATGTGTTAATGGAATTTTCATACTTTTTGGTTATAAAATTTCAAGTGTTGCTAAGATTTTAATCAAATAAGACAATTTAATGGCATATTCTTCTGTGTTTACTGCTTCAAAATGAAGAAGCCTTCCAAGAAGATAAATTTCATTCACAGTTAAATGTGGTCTATGACTTGCCTTAGTGGTCTACTGAACATTTCACCAGGATTCCAGGCCTTCATTTCAGATGTTTAAATGCTGATCAAAAGGAAAGAAAAAAAATCATATTTATATTTTTTTACCTGATTTACAAAGATCTTAAGTACTAGAAACAAAGAGAAATTATTTCTTACAGAAAGAGAAAAGAATTGCTCCTATCAGGAAATGTCAGGATCAAGAGTAATATTCTCCCAAGAGTAAGAGGTGTACTATAAAAGGAGTACTGTGTTTGTACTTCATTTAAATAGGAAAAAGTAAAACAAAGTATAATCTTGCATTAACAGGACAGTGTACTCTAGCAGAACTCTCAGATAAATAGATTGAAAAGTGCTTACTTGATTAAGAGTTTACAAAATTCTGGATAAATTGAATTTTCTCTTTCAACTGCATATTGAACGATTTATCATCCTTTTCTGTGTTCATTAATGGTGTTCACAGGCTAATTGTGATTTCAATGACCATATTAAATTTAGTAAATTTAAATCAAATCACTGAGAAAAAATAATTTTTGTATATGGGACTCCTTTAGAAGATTCAGCATGCTTATGTATTTCTCATATTTACGATTAATTGTTTAAATAAGTATCACTGATCTCTTATGTGATGAATAATATTTTGAGCAGAAAATTATGAATGCCTAAGAAATAACAAATCAGAAATTCATTTACATAGGCATAATAAATCCACCAAATAACAGAATACTTTTAGGATTCAAGTCTGTTTCAATATATTCAGTAATCCAAATATTTGCGCACAGTGCAATCTCAAAAATAAACTCCATATTTAATCTTTAATTCATAAAAATCCTTACAAAACTTTTTTTCTTTTTTTTTTCTTTTTTTCATTAAGAAAACCATATTTAAGAATTTGTTATCACAAAGGTCAAAGGACTAATTGTTACAAGGTATAAATGTTCCATGAGATTTCAAGCTTTTAATGAATGGGAATGACATGTTCTTACTATGATAGATTTTAGTAGGTGTTTCTATACAAAGCAACACTGACACTTATTTGTAAGAACAGTATCAGTTGCTTTGCAAATAATGTGATTCTTTTTTGTGTTTTAATAAAAGAAGATGCAGAGCCTTCAGAATCCTTTTTCAGAACCAATTTTTGATCACTGTTTGCGAGAGAAAACTTTTTCTACAGTAAGAAAAGGGAAACATTAAGTGAACACTTGCAAGAAGAGGTATCTCTCAGATGTTTCGTCAGTTACTACTTTTGGACTGCAGCTACCTTCATAATTGATTTTCTAGGAGACATCCTAGAAACAGACAATGAAAATATTTACAATTTAAAACTCTGTCCTGCATTCAGAGGGGGAAAAAAAAGAAGTATGCATTTTTAAAGATGATTAACCTTCACTCTTTTAGTACTAATAAGCTTGAACTACTACAAGAGATGACATAACTGAAATTGGATTGGGTAGGACAATTTCATTTATGTACTGGTGAAAGACAGTCATTGTGCATTGACTTAAAAAAACCCAGATTTTTAGTCTTGTTTTGGAGAATTATTCAGCTATAGGAAAGGGATGTTCCACCAATGATGAATTTTCTATTTTTTAAACACCTTAGGGGGTAATTTTCTGGTTTATATTTCATTAAAAAATAGATTTTAAAGGAAAAAAAAATGGAACAGTTCACAAATAATACTAAGTTGGGGCAGGAGGTTGACCTGCTAGTGGATAGAAAGGCCCTGAGGAGGGATCTGGACAGGCTGGATCAATGGGCCAATGCCAATGGTGTGAGGTGCAGTAAGTTGAAGTGCCAAGTCACTTGGGTCACAATAACCCCATGAAGCACAACAAGCTGCGGTCAGAGAGGCTGGAAAACTGCCCAGCAGAAAAGGACACGGGGGTGATGACACAGGCAGCAGTGGCTAGACATGTGCCCAGGTGGCCAAGAAGGCCAATGACAACCAGGCCTGTATCAGCGTGGCCAGCAGCAGCAGGACAATGATTGTCCCCCTGCACTCAGCACTGCTGAGGCCTCACCTCAAATCCTGAGTTCAGTTTTGGGCCCTTCATGATAAGAGAGACATTGAGGTATGGGGGCATGTCCAGAGAAGGGCAGTGGAGCTGCACAAGCTTCTAGAAGATAAGTCACATGAACTGGGGGTGTTTAACATGGAGAAGAGGAGTCTTAAGGGTGAGCTGCACTCTCTCCAACCATCTGAAAGAAGGCTGTAGCCAAGAGGAGGGGTCATCCTCTTCTCCCAGGTAACAAGTGACAAGACAAGAGGAAATGGCCTCAAGTTGTCCCAGAGGACATTCAGGTTGGAGATCAGGAAGAATTTCTTCACTGAAATGGTAGTTAGGCATTGGAACAGGCTGTTTAGGGAAGCAGTGAAGTCACTATCCCTGGAATTGTTCAAGAAGTGACCGGATGTGGAACTCTGTACTATGGTTTATTTAGCATGGTAATATTCAGTCAAAGGTTGAACTTAATGATCTTGGAGGTCTTTTCCGCCTTTATGATTCTATGCTTCTAATCTTTGTGATTTTTCAGTAACTACACTTAGGCAGTAAAATAATACTTTTTTTTAAATCATACTTTTTTGCTGAAGGACAAATTCTCATGTGTCTTATTTTGATAGTGAACAAAATACTCAAATGTATAAAAGGTGAAATGGCTTACAATTTCTGTGATCTGGCAAGGAATTTTATCTTCCAGAAGTAGTGTCCACATGGAACCTGCACAAGATGATACTTTTATTTCTGTCAAATGAAATATAAAATTCACACTACAAAGAGAGAATTCTGCATGACTAAAAGTATTTTCTTTTCAAAATTGCTTCAGCCTTGGTGAGGTAGGATATTTCCTCTGTGAAAATCAGTTAATACCATTCCTTCACCTTGACTATCTAGAACAGTCATGGTTTAGCCCTTTGATGATAAATTCCATAGGACATAATTGTTTTTGAAAAGTCTTTGAAAAAGACTGGAAATGTCCTCTGACCTCTGTAGCTAGGACAGTACTGAAAAACAATTAATCAAAATTAATTTCTCATCTTTGAAACTGCCCTTTTCCTTTGAGGAAAAGCATGGCTTGTCTTCCCATTCTGCAGCTGTTAGTACTGTGAAATAACATATTCATAATCCCAAGCATTATATGAAAAGGATTTATTTAAAAACAAACTAAAGTAATTATGGTAGATGACATTTATACTATTCTGATCTGCAAAGGAAGTTTACTGTTCTCTTAGATTTTTATTTCTGTTGCGTTTCAGTATAGCTGAATTTCTGTATTATTCCACTGAGTTATCACAAAAAATAAGGATAAATTAAATAAACACAGAAATATATAAATTATTCTCATCAAGATAATGTCAAATGCTTGAAAACTAAAGAGTACACTGGATTTTTTTTTTTTTTTTTGCATACACTCACAGTAATTGCCTTTTTTCACAAAGAGCTTTGAAGGAAAGTATGGTGTGGGATTTTGGTGGGGTTTTTTTGTTGGGTCTGTTTTTTTGTTTGTTTGGGGTTTTTTTTGTTTGCCTTTCTTTTTTTTTTTTTTACTGTGCTTTGTTTCATTTTCCTGTAGAATAGCATAAATTTCCTTTAACTTGCCTTATTTCATAGAAAATATGAGATTAAAGTCCAATAGTCCAATGTCTGATTTAATATTTAAAGAGATGAATTTAGATATTTTATTTTATATTGTCCTGCTCAACTGTCGAGTTGCTCTTCCCAAATATTAAGCCAGTCAAAGCAGTCCTTAAGATACATTTTCTATCATTTTTAAGTTATGAATTTTTACCTGATATCATAACGTAGAAAATTATCCTCTGTCTGGAAAGAAGAATAAGGTTTTATTTATTTATGCTACTGACATACGCTTTTAATTTGTATTTGTGATCACAATCCACTTTCTGTTCTTTTATCCTTTTTTTTTTTTTTTTTTTTTTGTCTTTCACTAGAAGAAAAAGTCTGGCTTCAAATGCTTTTTTTCTAGCTCACATTAATCAGATCTATTTCATTCTAACATAATCAAAAATGTTTGAATAGTAATTGACTTATGAGGACTCTTATGCATCTTCCATAGCAGCAGAGACTTGATACATTGATGCACTCTGCTTCTACTTCATACCTAATAAAACATCTAGATTACTTTTCTGCTGTGGAAGTCTCAATAAAGAAGCTGTAATCTCTGGAGGAAGATGCTGAAGCGTTAAAATACAATTTGTTATAGTTAGCTGAAGGATTGCAATGGTGCTTTTGACTGTATTTATACTAATAAACTGAGCAGGTCTAGAGACTGGTTCTCACAAAATATCAGACTGCTTTCTTGCTCAAATGCCTCTTAATACATATCTTTTACTAGAGCAAGGGTCATCCTCTCAAGCAAACTCAGGTATAGAGGGGACACACATGGGTCAATGCTGTTATTAACACCCATGTGAATAATTCCTTCATTTTCTGGAATGGAAAAGAGTACAAACCATATGGATAGGGGATCTGCTGTGGTATCCATCTTCATGGACAGAGTGTATGTCCTGTCTTTTTGTGTTGATGTAGACATTTTTTGCATTTAAAATATTTTGATAAGTTGCATGAAGAATTTTTTAATGGAAAATGCTTTTTTCCCCCTATTATTATTAGTTTGTTTCACTGTTTGGTTTTTTTTTAAGGTTACTTGGCTCTACATTTTTGCTTTTACATTTTTGTATGAACTTGGTCTCTCCCTCTTTCAAAACAAATGATTACTTCTATCTGAAGACCTAACAATTTCTGTTTTTTCTAGTCTTTTGACACAGAACACTTTGTGTAGAATCTTTAGTTTCTCTGAAGTCTTATCCTGGTTATATCTGACTTTTCAACACCTTTGATCCAAGTGCTGGCATAAAGCGCTAGTTTAACAAAGTAATTTTATGTCAGCTTCTTTATGAACTTTACATTCAACGTTTGCTCTGAATCACACATTAGTATTTGACATTGCTTCACAATGAGATGTGGAGGAGTCTAGTCTATGATTATTTTTGTTTCCCTTTCTGGAATATTGAGGATAGTATAGACAAATATCCTTATTGTCTTTGCTCAGGGCCTTAAAAATATCTTAACCGAGGACCAGGTTAACCCTACTGTACCATCATGTTTGCCTTCACAGGCTATCTTTAAACACTGCTGGGATAAGGGAAAAATAACAGAGAGACAAATGAGACCAGTGCCTGATGAAGCACATAAGCTACTTGATCATAAAGAGGACAAAAAGATGGATAACCTGAATAATCTTTTAGAGGTTGCAGAATCACAGTTCTACAACAGAATGCTTTCAAATGTGACACTGTTACCTTTTGCCCAATTCTTTTTCATGTTTGATGCTCTCTCTATGTGGCTCTAAATCTGAGAACATGTAGTGAAGGTGTTGGTATAACACTTTGTACCTACCAAGCCATTCAATTTTCCTAAATAATTTGAGATACTTTCATCTCTCTTCTGCTCTTAGAAGTTGTTTCCATAAGAATAGAAAAAAACCCCACATTAAAATATTTTAAGGTCTTTAAAATAAGAAATATGTACCTTACTTTTCTTATTCTAAATTAATGAAGTGACGGATCTAAAATGCTAGCTGTCTGATTATTCCCTGAATAAGTTCTCCTTCATCATATACAGTAAATTAAACAGATTTCATCTTTTTAAATCTGAATAAATGGGTTTAGGAAGAAAACCAAAGGGCAAGTATTAGGGAAAACCCTGTTATGTTAGAAATCTAAAATATGCTAGGTGAAGTTCCATTTGTCCCACTAACAGCAAAGTCAATATGCCTACAAGCACAGAGTAATGACAATAAAGAATAATCTGAATAACCTTTTATAGGAACTACTTTGCATGAGATAAAATAAACTTCCCCATTTTAAGAGAACAACCTAAATTAAATTACTGACTCTTGGGAAAACCTACCATAAAAGCAGGTGTGAACTGGTAAAATACAGCTTGTATGGCCAACATATCTATATGAATCTAAGTGATGCATCTGTGGAAGATATCAGCTGAGGTGATTCTGTATTTTCTACCTTTATACCATATATTTGGATGTATAATTGTGTAAGTAATTTCTGGGTGTACACACAGACATGGATGAATGACCCAATCTTTGTTATAAATTTCTCCATATTTGACTAGTGGCTGATAATAAATTATCATTAATTATAACATATATAACGAAAAATTGTTGTGGCATTTCCTTTAAAGAAGCTAGTGGGAAGAAGCATGACTCATAGTCACACAAAGATTCCTACAGACACTTGTTAGGGTGTATTTTTGGTATCACACTTGTATAGACTTTATCATAAGTTAATAATATAGTCATTTTACATAATGTAAATGGCAAAAAAAATAATTTCTGAGTGCAATAAGGAGCCAACATAAACCAGTCTGTTTTTTAATAGTAAAGAAACCATGGCATTTGGTGAAGAAATAAGAAACTAATAGAATCTTAGGACTCACTGCTTCTGTCTGGACTCATAAGCATTTTATTGCTTCTGTCTAGTGAGAAAGGAGAGTGAAAATACTTTATTTTTCCCTGTAGCTAATGTAGGCAACAAAAGAAAAAAATAATCATTAAAAGGCTGCTGTTCCCGCTCATACACTCATGCATGAGCAGGAGCAAGCACATGGAGAGAGTGAGAAAATTCACTAACCAGATTTTTTCATCTGCTTCTGAAGTGTGTGAAAAAGGGCTAAGCCTACTCTCACATATGTCAAGAATCAAAGAGGGTTGCACCTCTGTTTAGCAGAGCGCACTATTTATTTTTAACAAATATTTACTTTTGTTTTTTCTTACTCTATTTCTCTTTCTCTATGTTTAAACAATACTCTATATACAGATTTTCCCTGTATTACCCTACAGCCAAACTGGTTTTAAGTGAAATCAGAACACTTGAAGAAAGTAGTTTAAGAAAAAAGTCTTTCAGTCCCATAAGTGATCACAGAGCAATGGAAGCCAAACTATGATATTCAGGTGTACTGTTCAGATAGGCCGTTAATTTTGGAACACAACAAATATGGAAATAATTTCTATTAAAAGGGATAAGTTTATGAAATTTTTGGAGGAATGTTAACTGAGTAAGAATACAGTCAAATGCATGCAAGAGTCACAAAATCAGTAAGTAATAAAGTTACTTTCAGACTGGAGTATTACTGGATCTTTTCTGAGAGTATTTAATGGTCATATCAGTCCAAAGTCCATACAACTTCATATTTGGTAGGAGAAGTAAATATGAATACTTTATGATTCTAAATTCAAATTCCTGTTCCTAAGTAGCTTCTAACACTAATTGATGATGATTCTTTCTGACAGTCCTGTAAAATTAGTTGTAAAACACTATAAATTATTTTGAATTCTAAAATCCAGTATTGAGGAAAATAAGATCAGTCCTCTATTTTCAAACAACAAAAAGACATGAAGGAAAAAAAAGAGATAAAATGGAAAGCAAATACTTAGAGGAAAAAGCGTAAAATTAACACTGAATCCTTTAATACGTGGAAAACTATACCACCCTTGGTGATAGAGAATTAATTCAAAATGCTATTATACATCTCCTGAAATGACTTTTCAGGAAGGAAAATTTGTTTCATAATAAATATCTTGTTAATCTAAGTATCACTTACAGCAAAAGAGAGAGGGTGTGCTTTAGCCATCTGGTTAAAAACAGTATAATCAGTAATTTTCCACAGCTGTTTACTTTGCTTCTAAATGTTTTGAAAATGGGTGGAACATTTCATCTAAGACACAGAATTGGAGAGACAGTACAGGTGCTAGGGTCTCTCTCAGCTCCACCAGGAACTTGTCACCCCACTCTCTGCCTGGAGGTCTTTTCAGTTAGAACAGTGTCTTTCAAGGCTTGCTTATACTGTGAAGCCTCATTCTGTGTTAGTGATGCCCATGTAAGTCCCAGGTTGTTGGTTATAGCTGTAGCGAATCATTCAGGGTCACGTGATGATATTACTCTATAGATCTATCACATATATAGATAACACTATGTTTAGTGAGACAGAGCCCTCTCCAGAACAAGATACCTAGTTACCCGAGACATAGAAAAGGCTGAGACACTCAGTGATTTTTTTCCCTTAGTCTTTACTAGAAAGTGCAGCAGCCACACCATTCAAGTTGCAGAAAGAAAAGGCAGTAACTGGGATAATGAAGAACTGCCAGCTGTAGGAGAAAGTAGAGTTCTAGAATATCTCGGGACCTCAAAGGTACACAGGTTTTTGAGACCTGATGAGACACCATCCTTGGGTCCTAAGGAAGCTGGTGGTTGAAGTTGCTAAGCCACGGTCCATTATACCGGGGTGTTGTGGTGGTCTGGTGGAGTTCCCACTGAGGGAAAAAGGGAAACATAACTTCCTTTTTTAATAAGAAAAAGAAAATGGAAGCACTAAAGGACAACTGATTAGTCAGTCTCACCTTGGTGCATGCAAGATCATGGAGCAGATCATCCTGGAATGTATACTGAGAGACCTGGAAAATAAGGAGGTTATTTATGAAAGCTGGCATGGCTTCTCTAATGGCAATTTGCGTCCAACAATTTTGGCGGCTTTCTATGACAAGCTTGCAGTCTTGTTGGATGAGGCAAGAATAACAGATTACATCTACCTGGATTTGTGTAAAGCATTTGGCACTTTCCTGGACAACATTCCTGTCCCTATGGCATGGATTGGATAGACCACTCAGTGGATAAGGAATTGACACTCAAAGCATTGAAGTCAAGAACTCAATGTCCAAGTGGAGACCAGTGATGATGGTGTCCCTCAAGAGTCAATGTTGGAACTGGCATTGCATGACGTCCTTGTCAGCCGCATAGACAGTGAGATTCAGTGCACTCTCAGCAAGTTTGTCCATGACTCCAAGCTGTGTGGTGTCAGCAACATAAAGAAGGGAAGGGATGCCATCCAGAGGGACCTTGACAGGCTCTACAAGTGGGACCATGTGAACCTCATGAAGTTTACAAAGGCCAAGTGTAATGTGTTGCATGTTGTTCAGGCTAATTCCAGCCACAGATACAGGTTGGGCAGAGAATGGATTGAGAGCAGCCCTGAGGAGGAGGACTTGGGAACATGAGTTGTTGCAAAAAGTGACGTGACCTAGGAATGTGTGCTCACAGCTCACAGACAACTACACCCTGAGCTGTATCAAGAGCAGAATGACCAGAATGTTAAAGGATTTAATTCTGCCCCTGTACTCAACTCTCAGAGACTCGTCTGGAGCATTGCATCCAGCTCTGAGGCCCTCAGCATAAGAAATATTTACCTGTTGGAGAAAGTCCAGAGGAGATGCCTTGAAGCATCTCTCCTATGAAGATGGGCTGAAAGAGTTGAGACTCTTCAGTTTGGAGAAGAAAAGGCTCTAGGAAGATCTGATTGCAGCCTTCCACCACCTAAATTTAGGGAGGGACTTTTCAAAAGGGCATATAGTGATAGGACAAGGAGAAATAGCTTTAAAATGAAAGTGGGTACCTTTAGATAAGATACAGAGGACATTCTTTACAGGCCTGGTGAAAGGTGTCCCTGTCCATGACAGAGAGCTTGAAACTATAAAATCCTTAAGGTCCCTTACAAGCCAAACTATTCTATCACTCTATAAAAGTTTATTCTTTAAAAATCACCATGAATGATGACATTTTGAATGAGGTTCTAGCCTTGAAAGGGGGTGGTATCAATTTCCATGTATTAAAAGGAATTGCATACACTACACAGCTGTTGTACCTAATCCTTACAAGCAGTGAAGCTAATTAGCCTTGGCACAGCAACACACTGACATTGCTACGTTGCTTGGGTTCTGTCAGAGTAGCTCAGGTATCTCCACAGAACTGCACAGTTCAATGCAGGCACACACAACAGGAATCAAATTCTCACTTCCCATACTCCACTGCTTAGATAATGCCAACTCTGAAATCAAATAATGTCACTAATTAAAGGAGAATTTTTAGCAGAAAGGAAAGTCATGCTAGCAGATTGCAGCTGAGTAGGGAGGGGAAAGAAATGATGAGCACACAAACCTGAGAAATAAAATGTGAAAAAGAATGCATCAAAGTAATGCTTATCATTTTAGATTCTTGCTCTGCCATACAGCTCAATATAGTAATTTAAACTAAAACTATAACATTTCAGGTAATATAGTAAATCCTGCAGCTACCATGAGGAAGAACAACATTCCAGGTGGTTGAGGCAAAAGAGTCCTCATAATCTTAATATTGCTTTTAGATAACAATTATTTTTTCCTCTGAAACACAATGAAAAATTCCTTTATCTTACATGTCATTCACTTATTTTCTAGAACTTGGCCTCACTTTAGAATTAGCAATCAGATAAAATTATACAAAAGCATGACAACATTTCCTAATAAAAAAAATTAAATTATCACCTACACTTACATTAGATTTTTTTATCTCTACCTATTTTATGTCTACATAAATACCTAAATATTTTCCCAGTGATACTACCCCTGATAAATGTTTGCAATACTATTAATGTTTTAACTGGACTGTGTAGTCTAGACGTTTCCTGAACATGGTCCCTTAAGTTCCAAGTGCACATGCATATGTTAATACTAAGCTTGAAAAATGAAGTTTTATTCCTCTCACCCCAAACCCAGTAGTGCATTTTTTTCTGGTATTCTATGCAGATTTCAATGGCACGTGGAAAATATTCAAACTGGGAGCAGTAACTCATTTAATTTGTCCTTTACTCTAAGCAAGCAGGAGTTCAGCAAGTCTGACTGGCAATGTGCTGTCTGAATCCAATGCATGGCTATGTCTAATTTCTCTCAAAAGTTTTTTGAAACAGGTGCCAAGGCAACCTGAAAAGACTTTTGGCTTTTAAAGACTCCTGTGGAGGGGGCAGGTACCAACACCTGCAAATTACCACAGGCAAGCAATCCAATCTCACATTTGGGATTTGCTTCAATCTTGGACCATCAATATGTGATTGTTGGGTGGATAAAGGGCTCAGTAGAGCTCATCTAGTGTAAAGAAAGTAGAAGTGCTAGAAGCAGATGGACACAAACCCTTCCATTCCTACATTACATAGGGTTAATGGCTCATACTGTCCTGGATCACACTGAATGAAACCCTCTGGTTCACTGAGGAATAATTTGAATTGCCTTTGAATAATTCTGAATAATTTGAATAATTCTGTGACTGTTTATACTATTAGATTGACACTGTAGAATCACTTGCAGAAGCTGGTTTTCTGATTTCTTCTTCAGTATTTTGTGACCATAGGCAGTATGGAAAAAAATTGAAGGTTTTGAGTGGAGCAGGTCACCAAAATTCCTCCCTGTCTTTTGTCTTAATCTTCTTCCTTTTGGCCTGAATTCTTTTTGAGTGATGTGCCACAGAGCTTCTGGCAACATTATACCTGCCATTGTGTTACAACCAAAATACATCAAGCCCTTCAGGCAGTAATCAATTGTTTTCAGTTTGTGAAAGCAATCAGAAAATCTGCACTCACAATATTAAAATAATGGGAATGCTTAAGCAATGCAAGTAATTTTAACATGACCCAGCTTCCATTTTAGAATCAGGAATAGTGAATGGAAAAAGGGAAAAAATCTAAACTGATCTAAATATGTGCTCTTGTAGGAGGAAGACCAACTGAAATAGACACCTTGGTTGAAGGTGCAATATCTATATAATTCTGTACTGCTGCATAGGAGGAAGTCATACCCCTGTCAACATTTTTTTTTTACATTCTTACATCTCATAGTTTTTGACCAAAGTTGCTGCTAGTCAAGATCTGTTTTTAGAAAAATGTTTCTGTGTCAGAGTGTGGGGGAGGAGATGCTTTTAAACTCTCTTTGTGTGTGCATGTGTCTATTTGAAAGGCTGTTATCAGCATGTCAGGGTGTGTGGCTTTGGCGTCGTCTGGCTGTGAAGCTACACAATGCATCCTATGTAAGATTTGCAAGGTGATCTCGGTTTAAACCTAACCCTTCATACCTGCTATCAAGGGTGACAGGCAGAGGGAATTTTCAAGTAATTAATTATTTTTTTCCCTTCAATTCAAACTCAGCATAGTATCAATGTACCAACTCAAGTTACTCCATTTCCCTTTTATCAAATATTTTAAAATTGAAAGACACTGAAGAATATTTAAAAATTATTTTCTTTGCCCAGAAACATGACAGCAACCAGAATAATGGATAACTCAATGTTAATGAGTATTTGGTATGCACTTAAGCTAACCACCTTAAGCTAAGTATGAGTAAATGCTATTTTCTTCCTTACTGAATCCAAATAAGAACAAAGTAATCTCTTTAAGAAGATGCCTGGAGGTTTAATACTCTCATAGTCATATTTATTTGTGTACTTTGAGGTGTATTCTGTGGAAGAAAAGTTTGAGACGCAGTTCTAGCTGTCTCTCTTCTTGTGTGGCCTTGTAATTTCTTTTATCTTGTGATCTGATGTTTGCAAAACTCTTACATTTTGTAAACTGGCCAGACCTCATGCTCCCCCAAAAGCAAAGTTGAGGACGTGCATATCTTTGATAAGAGGGTAAGAATCCCCTCCCTCTAATGTTGCACCCAGATGAAATCTTTGGGGGAAAATATATTGTATCTACATATAAATACACTATTTATAGCTATATAGACGCATAAGGTATATACAAAATAGGTTGCTCTTAATCTCTGAGTATGTCAAATTCTGACCAAAGTGAAGTCTACAGTAAAACTCCAGGATTTTTTGATATTATTTTATTACTTATCTGGTCAGTTGGATATTTTCAGCTGTAACTCTGATATACTGACACCTCATGAGGCTGTTGCAGCTATATGTATACCAGTGATTTGAAATAATCAATAGTGTAACATCCATCTCTTTTATAATGTCAACATGATTCTTCACAGAATTTTAGACTACAACACAGTAATAGCCTTAGAAATATCCAGTTGTAACTCAGGGCAGCCTTTGCTGGAGCCATTTTGACCATATGAATTCAGATTATGCTATGCCATTTACATCTGGGATAGGTAAAACAGTCATGATCTATTTTATTATCCTCTGTATACCTCATATATTTTCCATAGGGGACCATTTTTTTAAATGCAAGCTATGATGCATGAGTTTTTTGATCTGTGAAGAATTTAGTTTCTTAATAGTATAGCTCCCCCAGAAAGAGTTTAAGAATACATTTTAATTTTAATTAAGAGAATTTTCACAGGAATTTTATAAGAGATCTACTGAGCTACATATTGAAAAAATTTAAAATATGGCATTTACTTTTGGCCTTAAACGATGTACCTTGGTAAAAAACATATTATAAATAAAGTAAAAATGAAAATGAATTGTTATTTTGTCTCTGATTTAGTGAAAATTTTCCTTCATTTATGTAATTTTCCCACCATAACTTCAATCAGATTTTGCTAAACATTCCAGTATCTTAACACAAGTTTGTTTGGTTTTTTTTTTAAGTCTATCCATTCATTTATCATTATAAATCTCTCAAAGGACTTATATAAAAAATCTGGCTTTCCCCATCATTTAAAATACCACCTTAGATAACAGAGTCTTCAGATTTTTGACTCTGACTTAGTATCCAGGACAAACATGTAACCATGTAACTGACTAAAACTGTGTGGAGTATCTCTGAATTTTAAAAGTATATTGATGTAGTCACATATACATATAGAAAGCATCCTGTCTTACCTATTGCTTTGCTTTAGAAATGTTAATGCAATATTTTATTGACATGAAACACAAACACAAGACCGTGCATGCCTCATATCCTCTGTGCACACCTCATATCCTGTTCTTATGTATTGCCTTCTACAGTTCACAATAATTTAGAATTTAGTGTATTATAAATTATACTGAGAAAATAAATAGAACTGGTCAGTATCAAATGTGTGATCCATGTGCTGTATCTGTGCACGAAGAAGTATTAATTCAAAGTTCTGACATCAATCATTTCAAGGAATTTGTGAACAAACACTGTTGTGGGTATCAGACATAGCAAAATATGGGGCTTTTTCCCTGAAAGCTCCTACTCTGACTTCCAGGCCCTGTTTTTGATAAAAAAGTAATCGATTTCATTATATACTAATATTAATAAAATTTTAACATTTGAACAAACTGTTCAAACTGAAGAGCATCCTAGCTGTTTGTCAGCCTGGCATTTTTCCTATGCATCTTACCCTTCCTTATAGATACCTTTATACTCAGAAATTAATACAGACTTATCTGCAAACTATGCAAATGCAAAATGTATATGGTATATGTGTATATACATACATATATATATAAATATATACATATACACCCCCCCCATATATATATATGTATATATATATATATATATATGCATACATATAGGTATGCATAAAAAATATACTTATTTTTCACTTTAAAATTCTAATACAGTGTTTTATATTTGTATTAATAACCATATAATATATCCCACATCCGCTCTGCCTTTAATATTTAGCTCGATCTGAAGATTATTTTTGGCAAACATGAAGGGAAAAAGATAGAAATATGTATAACATTACAGTCTGTTATCTAAAAAACCTCCATTATCTAAGACATATAAATAGTTAAACAAATTCTAATGATCAATTAGAAGGTTATTAAAAGTTAACAGAAGACATTTACCAAATGGATTGAGCCAACAAAGAAATATGATCCTTTGTGATCCTGCATAAATTTAAGTGTCATTACATTCTTCATTTCAATCTAGAGAAAATGTAGGAAGGAAAAGGAATCCTAAATTTAGAATTTCTAATCAGAACTAAAACAGAAAAATTCTTGGGGATCTCTAAATTACTTACAAATGCCCAGGAAAAAAAGATACTGGTGCTACTATAAAGTCTCTGAATATGCCAACTCAATACTTAAAGCAGATAAAAGGTGAAAGAGATCATAAAAATGGTTTGAGGGAAAATCCTCATAATAAAAAAAGATATCAGCAAACTGCTGTTATCTGTGTCACTTTGCTTCTGTTTTGAATACCAGTTGTAGTTCTGATCGCCTCCTCTCTAACAGCACATCTTAGAAAAAAGGTAGAGAGAATTGTGACAAGGATGATCAAAGATGGTGCATAAAAGATGAACATAAAATCATTAAATATTCAAAAGGTTGAATAAGGAATATTTGCTCACAACTTCTGACAACAAAGGACCAAAAAGGAAAACAAATGAAATATTCAAACACTGTTTACTACATGCATAATAATATCCTTTTTCATGAGTGTGGAGCTCATAGACTCTGGGTGACAACAAAGAAGTATAAATGGATAAGTGGTTCATTTTGAATGCAATACTTGGTCTCAGGAAACCTTTACTGTGCATTCCTGGAAGGGGCAAAAGTCTGCTTAGGAATTTTACATGTCTACTTGCCTTCTGCTTAAGTTCTTTTAATGTTTCCAGTGACAAATCAGAGACAGACACTGAAACAAATTATTTCCTCTCTTAAGTCCTAATATGTGGGGATTTTTTCCATATGATCTTTAATAACCCAAAAATACATATCAATGTTCTACGAAATAACCATTTGTGAAAGCACCATTGTCTTTCTGATGCATTTCATGCAGATGCTGACTTATAAACATTGTCTTTTGAATTAATTTACCTTTGAATTAAAATGTAAAAAAAAAAAAAAAAAAGGTTTTGAATTCAAGTGAAATAGCAACATAATATTTTGAAAGACCAGCACTTGGCATGTCTAAAGAAGTCAGTTAAATCTCATGTTCTATGTCCAAAAAATGATGTCCACCTTTTAAAAAATTCTTAAATCCTAAAAAATTTATGAAATTCAGATGCAGATTATTTGCATGTAAAAAAAGACACGAGAAGGCAATGTTTCAGTGAGAAGTTTTTTGAAGAAGTTCCAATCAGTATTTTATCTCATTTTCTTTGGATCGGTTCTTCAATAAACATAATGAAATATAGAATTGCTTAAATAAATTTGCATCAAGATTTCATCTAGGAGTTTAAAACTGGCTCTTTCTTTTTTAATTTCTTTGGGAGGATTTCTTAAAGAAAAAAATCTTTATCAATTAAATTGTTTGTGAAATCTGAACATTAATATTATGCATATGGAATCAATTAAAAAAGATTTTCAGGCAAAACAGGAACAGAAAAAGGAGGAAAGGCCTATTTCCCATTTCATGCAACCTAAACTTGGTGAGGGGCAATGAATAGGAAGCCTTTAGATAAGTGATATTTTAATTATGTCTGGAAAGGAGTTCTACATAAAAGACTGAACGAATGGAAGAAGAAATTATATAACTCATTATGTTGATTGGTAGCAAAGTGACAATATTTCATGAATGCAGAAAAATATCTCAAGAATTCCAGTGGAAACATACGCTAATGAAATAATAGAATTACTGTCACTAAGTCACCATGAGGTATGGTTGGAGACTATGAAAGTGATATCCTTTTGGCCTCCACTGTGAAATCACAGACCTCAGGTTATATGAATGATATCTTTTATTCAGAATGAATCCAATAATCTGAAGTAACTAAGGAGAAGCCTAAAGTCCTATCAGCATTTGTCTTTGCTTTGAGAAATTTCTGCTGCCTTTCACCTTAAATAATCCATTATTTTAACATCACCTGCACTTCATTACATATAACCATGTCTGGCATTCCAAAAAACAGCAAATATCTGTATGGCTCCATTATGAATCCAATTTTCTGCACCGTATATGGTTTAACAGCCATTTTAAATCACATTGGCCAGAAACTTTGCAAGTATATTTTAGAGACTAGCATCCTGACCAAGGCATGGAATCCTAGGCTATTTCACAGTGAGGACAATAAATAAGACACATCTGGAAATTCAGACAAGTGTCTTCAGTGTTCATTGGGATCAAGTGTTCTGTATCCATTTTCACACAGAAATCCTTGTGTGTACATCTACTCACACACATCTGCTGTGGCTGTTAATCACTTTGCTACACCAGCTTTTGAATATCACAAAGAAAAGATCCATGTCATGACATTTTTACCACATTCTTGAAGAAGTGCAACATCAGGTGGTGCTGCTCAGCTTAGACTTCCAGATTTTCTACCTGTCTTGCCATGTAAACAACCTCTTACTGCTGAGTGCAGATAATCCTTTGTTTATTTAAACAAGTAAATGCTTCTGGAACAGCATTTTCATTGAAGGTGCAAACTTCTGACCTGGAAAGATGTTCACAAGCAATAACATTTGCTTTCATCTCTTTTCTGTACACATAAGTTTAAAAAGACTTAACATTATTAATTACTTCACTACAAAAAAGTAACCTGCAGAACTTAAATAGGGACAGAAAGCAGAGGGATGCTGCTCATATTTGAAATAGATGAGTAGCAGTGTAATAGGTAAATCAGTAAAAAATCAAAAACTAAATAAAAAGTACATTAATAAGCTTTATACATTTAGAGAGTAAAGTAACTTGAAAACTAGTTCCTTTATCTTTCTACTTTGTAAAAATCATCCTGTAATTTCCTTTCCATAGAAAATTCTATCTCTGAAATATCCATTCACCCTCTATTGGAATAAAAATTTACCAAACTAAAATAGTCTTTTTAATTGCTTCCAAGTCCTTTCTTTTGGAGGGGGAAAGGGGGTTGTTTGTTTGTTTGGGTTTTTTTGTTTGGTTTTTTTGTGGGTTTTTTTTTTTAATGGAAATTACTATAGAGTTCTTTTTCAGAAAAAGAAGTACACTTTGTAAAAATTTTGACTTCTCAAATTTACCTTCATACGACCTCATTGTGCTAAATATTAAACTATTTCAATAAGATTCATGTTAGTAAGGAATTAGAGAGTTTTTTAGAAAAACACATAAAACAAGTACCTTTCTCAATTTTTATTTTTGAGACACAATAGGACAAAAATAAAGGGAAATATGCTAATACCACTAGACAACAAATATAGTAGCCAAGGTTATCTGTTTTCATGTTATCCATTCTATCCAGTCAGTTAAGATATGAAATTCCACGCAGACTAAAGTTTTCAGTGCAATCTATAAAAATACTGTGATACTGATTTTAGCATGAATTACAACTGTATTGTGGCCTGGTGCAAGAGAGTTGAGAGAAGTTTACAACTATATTGTGGCAAGTCTAGATTTATTTTTTTTTTAATATGTATCTGTCTTTTGTAAAATCCCAATCTGTAGATGGTCCAGTGCCTCACTTGAGAAGACTGTAGAATTTAAATTTTCATTTATATTCAAATATAATACATTAAAAAGTTGTTATTTGTCAAAGTGCCAGTGATTACATAATCACCCACAAAATCAGACACCCAGTTTAGAAATCAATCCCTTTCCTTTATTCACTTCTGTCAATACTCTGATATTTTTGTGTACATATATTATACTATGGATGAGGTGAAAAATCTTCATCTTAATATGTACTGAATCTTTATGGAGCCATGGGCAAAAATAATTGTTCAATCCCTGCTTTTAACAACAATACACCCTGCTCCATTTTCGTCATAAGCCCGTAACACCTCCATAGCCGCCAGAGCAGCTGCCTGCAAGGGGGACAGAAATTTGGCAAGTCCTTAATTGATCCATTGATTGTGCTGATATGATTTAGTGGTGAGCTGCAGAAGCTGTCCAAGTCCACACGACGGCAGCCAGCCCTCCCCAGGATGACACTGAGGGCTCTGCAGACCACAGTTGGTGTCACTTCCCAGCTGGACTGTTCATATTAACACGAGTTTGCCTGTGTTTAATAGTAATTACAAAGAAGTCATGCATTGCTCTTTAAAGGTCAGACCTGTTTTTCTCTCCAGTCATTGTGGTACTGCTGAATGTCTTTCACCTTTACTGACAAGGAATGCAAATGAAACAAATCTATGTGTGTAACTGTAAAAGAAAACAGTGTTTTCCCAGTTTTCTTCCTTGAATGACTTGTGTACCAACACAATAAGCTAAATATAAAAATTATAAATGAAGGAAAACACCTACCTAGTCTCTCAGATTTAATTCAAGCACTCACAGGAACCCAATGAGAATTAATTGGGTAAAGAAAACCCCAGATAGTCAGGTCTCCTCCAGTTCTTTCTGCCACATTCTCTTTCAGGAGCATTTATCTCTATTTTGCAGTGGACAGACAGGTAGGAAGCAAGAAATTAAATTAATTTGATGTGCTAAACTAAAACTCCAACAGTATTTGATTATAGAAGCCTTTCTCACATTACTGGAAACAAGCTACCTATGGTATTATGTTTAGTATTTAATACAAGAAGAAAAATAAATCTTTCACATTTTAAGATTGGCTTTGCTATTTCATTTTTAAGCTTTAATGCTTTATATTACTGTCTTGAAAATACATGTATGAGAGACATGTTTTATTTTTAGATTTAAAAATTAAAGGGCAACATTTTCTTTTAAGAAAACAGTTCAATATGCAAGGATTTATACTTGCTTATTTGCTTTAAATATTACTGGTTCTTATTTAGGGTTAGATGGTTGTTTTAAATGCTATTAAACTAGACTTGGAATTTCAGTTAAATACCATAAAAATCTTTATCTATATAAGATATAGATATATATCTTTGGCCTTTATTTTTTTTTTTAATTTCCAAGGAGGAGCGAACAGCTGTTCCATTTCTCTCTGTCAAGACAGACTAGGTAACTGTGCCACTCATTTCTCTGATCCAGGATCATAACAGTTTATAGTCTACTATGTATCCACTGGTGGAGTCTACTTGCTCCCACCAACCTGCCTGTAATTCCCTTTAGATTTTTTATGTCCATTAATCTCTTCATCAGCCTTACAGTGACCCTGTATTCCTGGGTTTACCCGTTCTTCACATATGCATTTGATATTTCAGATGTCTGTTACATTTTGCTGTACATGCAGTCTTCTCCTCCATTTATCACATTTTTCTCTCTGCAGTCACACAGTGTTGGCAGCAGAGGTTGCATCTGTACCAAAAAAATCAGCAGGGGTAAGCATCTAGCAGTGGCCTGGACATGCAGTTGTCCATATTGTGTGTATATTGGCACAAGGTTAGGCAAGGTTTTAGCTACTGGAAAGTAACTTCCACATAAAGCTCAAGCACAGTATAGGCTATAGTAGGAATCAGAGCCCTGTCAGGCTCTATACATCAGACATATTCAAAGGAAGACAGGAGGGAGTGAAAACACACACCCTGTTTAACTAGCTTTTAGGTGAAGGAGCATGAGAGTGCACTGCAGATTCAGCATTACCTAGGTTACAAAGGATCAAAGACATAGAACAAAGCCTTGGTGGTTACCAGCTCCAAGCCTTCAGTCAGTGTTCATCAGCAGCCAAACTGTTGTCATCAATACACATGCATTACTCTTAGACACATCCTACCACAAAGGTACCAATGTGTGAAGTGAACAAATACAGATTTTAAAATTAGAACAAGAGTTTGTTAACAACAACAAGGTTACGTGTTTAGTTTTACCTTATTTCTTGGTGGAAGATATTAAAAATGAGGATTAGCTCATCATTGTACAAATCATCATGAAAGTGCACTTTTGTACTTACAATGGAAATTCCCAGAATGGATACAAAATAAAACCAATTTTTTTTTAATAATCAGAGACAGCAAAAGGAACAGTAAAAAACAAAAAAAAAAAACAAAACACCAAAACAAATAAAACAAAAACAATCCACAAAAATCTTAATTTAGTAATAATAATAATAAAGTTTCACCATGTTTTTGAGTCAAAAAAATATTTGCAAAGTGCTACAAACCACTCTATTTTAAATTATGGACTTCGATGTTTTAGTCTGCAAGCTTTCCAACAAAAATAAACCTTCCCTGTTAATATCTTACTGATTCATTTTTTCAAATTTATTAAAAGTTATTAAATTTATAGTCAACGTGTCAACAGGTTGACATTTGTCTTCTTAGAAAATTTTATCACAACAGTTCATCTATTGAAATGATGGAAGGTAAAGTGTTCTATATGGAACACAATTAATAAAAGTTTACTTAGCTTACCTTTTACATCTGCATTTCCATATTAAAATACTCTAAAAGACAAATGGTTAAATAACTCTAAAATTAACAATGAAAGCTTGAAAATCATGAGGGACTAAACAGCTCTGAGCATCCTGTCTACAGAAAAAGCAAAATCCATGTGTTACATTTAAGCATATAGGACCTTGCCAGCTTCTGACCACACTGCCATAAACACATTTAAAGTAACAAAAAGAGAATGTTACTTGCCTCTCAAAGACTGATTTGGCAAAGGATTTTTGCTTTCAAGTATCTTTACACATGAAGGTAGCCCTGATGAGATCTGTGAGAATGTTTTGTGTAAACATACTTTTGTTCAGAAGCACCAGGAGGATTGAATCGTAACAGTAACATAAACTATTAAGAAAACTTAGGAAGGGAGGGAATTTATCTTGGTGTGAAACTTAGCTGCAAGTGACAGGAGAATCAGATTCTTAGTGTGTATCTGTTATGGTAAGCAGCAGTTCATTGTTTTAAGTGACAACTGCAGCTACATAACAGAGAGTGCATAACTTCACCATTTCTCATTTTGTGAAAATGCTAACAGTGCACAGACATAAAAAACCCTAATCTAAACTATTAACACAATACTCAAACAAACTGAAGTGATAAGTACAAATAAAAGTATCTGTGTTGGCTGAGTCCTGGAGTGATGGCTGATTTATCTCACAAAGCACTTAGAAATCAGTGTTTAATTCTTTTTTTCTCAGCTCTAGATCACAGGTCATGTACTTAACTACACAAATCTATTTAAATAAACAATGTGCTTATGCGTCATTATTCACTCTGCATGGCTGCAGTCCAACTCAAAGGAGATGGGGGCAGGAAGAGCAACACAGTTATCTTTGTCAGAAGAAATGAAGGGGGCAGATTTTCAACTGATATATCTTAATATATTCTGTTATATATTCTGTACTCAAATACTTATTCACATTGCTGAGGGCTTTTGAACAAAGTAGTTTGATAAAATTTACAAGGTATCACTGGAGCAAATTGTGTGTTGTACTACATTTCCACAACCATTGACTCAAGTACTCAGATGTCCAAACTGGTGCATTCTGAAATGCAAAGCAAACCAGGAAAGGATATGTCACACCAACCAAGGCTTTTTCACACAAAGAAATCAATACTATTTCTCATAAATATGCGAACTGTGTAAGAACTGAAAAAGAATGCCATTTGCCTTTTACTTACAATTAATGCCTAACAAAACCATGACTTAGTTATTTAGACATGCTTATTGTATCTTCTTCACAAATTTTCTATTTAATTTAGACTAGCATAAAATCCATACTTTAGCTCTCCGGCATTATTCTAAGGCACAGAGGCTTCTAGATCAGGATCAGCTTTCAGTTTAGAGTAGGCTTGTGCTCAGATGCTCTCACTTGCTCTAGCTGCTCTCCATTGCCCTCTGATGTCTGACAGTTTAGAGCATCCCGGTAGATTTTTTTATAAGCTCTGTGTATTTTTCCAGTTATACTTTCTGGTAGCTTGAAAAATTGAGACAAAAACTATTTTTTTTCTTTGCAGCAAGTTTAACAAAAGCAGAGTGGATTGATACTCTTTTCTCATCAGTTTTTTTGGTTTTTTTTTTCTATTGGTTCTAAGACTCAGGTATGCTGATATGCAGGTGAAACTGTTTGCTTCAAGTTTGTTGGTTACCTTCTGCACAGAAGATATCCCTGTCCAGTGTTAATTGATCAGGTTAATACATTAAGTAAAATATTATTTTTTTCTTGTGCGATTAGGTAGTGGGGAACTTATTTTTTTCCCTAATGAAAATATGTCATTTATGCATCATATTAATATAGATATAGAAAAAATTATTTATTATTATTTATTAGTGGCATTAATATAGTTTTGCTTTCATTTTTGGCTTGCACACTAAGGGCAAAGTTTACTGCTGGTCTTTTTCATCCTGCTCTTCTGCCTTGTGGTTAATATGTAAGAACAAATTCCTGAATGTCAAGAAATTTTTTTCCCAGATACATGCAATAAAGTTGCAGAATATGGTCTTTTAATATTTGATTATTATTATCTGGGCAAAAATATACAACTAGCCTTATTTGGGTCTGGAATTCACTAACTTCATCTCAGCTGCATGTACTGTATTACCATACATCCAATGCTGACAGACATAGACACACATGCATTTATAAAGTTCTCAAAATCGCCTGTCTCACATATGCAAGATTATCAACCCGTGTTGATGATCCCTGACATTCCAGAACACTGACCAGATTGATGGGTATAACTTTGGATAATGCAAAATAAGCTCATGGCTCCATAAAGGCCTCAGCTCTCAAGGCTTACAGTGACTGGGGTATTGGAGAGAGTCTCTTTTGCCAGTCTCTGCAACTGGCCTGCACATGTACAGAGTGAGAAGATGACAGTAGACGCATATCTCCTTAGAGTTCCAGGCTATCAATTTTTTTTCATTTCATCAGTCATGCTTTTTTTTTTTTTTTTACACCATGCAAAAGTAGTGAAAAAGAAAACAGAACTGAACTTGTAGAGTTTTCTCTATGACTGAGGCTGAAACACAGCAAGTTATGGGCAATCTGACACCTCCACTTGAATAATAAATATGCTTTTCAACAATTGCTGAGTATCAGATGGAAGAATGAAAAATTAATTATCATTTAATTATTTATCAAGGACATGAATATAGCTTCTTTTCTAGTGACGGAACTCAACATAATGATTTTTACAAAACATTGCCTTTCTGTCTCATGATGAGACATCTCTCTGTCTCCATGAGATATCTGGTAACTAAATAATGATACAATTGAAAGCTTATAAAAAGGAAAAACAAATTGTAAATGTAATGAAACAACATATATTTATAAAAATTCCTTCATCTGGACTGCGTTGTGAATTACATCAGTGAACTGATACAGAAGTTGAAAAAAAATATATTTGCCACTGAAAAAACTATATGCATTCTCTGGTCACCAAAGTAAATCTCTGGCTGTGTCAAAAATAGTTGATAAACTTTAAAAAGCATTTAAAATTGGTGCTACTCTAGCATCGCATTTAAGTGACACCAAGGTAGTAACTATATAAAACTTCATTAACAGTGAATAAAAGTGCATTGCTTTTAACAGAACATCTGTGAGGTTTAACAAGAATACTTTAATTATGCTTTCAGGAAAATCTGTCTTAACTGTTAATAAGATAACAAGTTTAATTGATAAAATCATCCTGGAGGGAGAACTTAAACAAGAGGAGTGACATAAAAAACAACTTGCATTTATCCTTAACACTTACAATGAGGATTGTATCTTTTTTCATTTTTAAGTGAAACTTTTTGAAGAAAGCATAATTGAAATTTACTTTCCAGTTAATGAAAAAGATCAATGAAATCAGTCCTACGATTATCTGAACTAAAAGATTATCTGAAATTGTAACTTCCGAATAAAATTTAAGGAGTCGAAGACAATCTCTCCATTTTTCCCACTCCTGGTGTATTCTGTACTGCAAATCAAACCTAAACTAGACTTAGTTTTTTTCTCTTTTGAAATGCATAATAGAATTTGGGAAACTCTAAAGTTAACAGTAAAAATACAGGAAAAAGATGAAAAGGAATCTAAGTCATGTGACTCTCATGAATTTTAGAAGTTTTGTGGACAGGTCCTTTAATTAATTCCAAAATCTAAAAAATCCTGCTGCTACATTGTTTTGAACTTTGTAGAAACAAAAAAAAAAAAAAAAAAAAAAAAAAAAAAAAAAAAAAAAAAAAAAAAAAAAAAAAATATTGCCGTCTGCAGTTCAGGGCTACCCTGCGTTGCTTTGGAGAAGGTGGAAATCTCTGCTTCACAGACAATCTCATTACCCAATGCTTATCCTAAAATAAAACTAAAGCAATTATAAGAAGCAATGTCTGAGATACTGCACCTCTACACATTCCCAGGTTCACAGGGCTGTGTGTGCTTGGTTGCTCTCTGATTTAGGCTGAGCCTCAAGGTCATACAAGTCCCTCCTTGCTGCTTCTCACCCATGGTGTGCTCCACCAGGGTACCAGTGCAGGCAGTAGAGATGCTGAGACTTTGGAACATGCCACAGCACATCCCAGTGGGGCCTCCACTGGTTTGAATAAAGACAAGACAACTAATCTGAATTTCAGAAAAGTGTAGGTGAGATGAATCCCCCAGCTTTTACAATGTACACCATCTTTTTAGTGTTTTCTTTCGCAAGGGTGTGGAGGAGGAGACAGGATGACATTTAAGGCACTCCTACCCTCACAGTGTTCCATAAAATGACCTGAAAGTATATGTTGGTAACATAAACATGTCTTTTGGAAATAGGATTGCTGGTTCCTATGCTGGAGGAATCAGTGTCTCCGTAACACTGAGGAGATCTTTCTCCTAGCCCTTTTACATATTATTCTGCTTCTTTTGACCCAGAGCTAGTCCACACCACAGATTCTCATGATATCATACAAAGTAGTGATTGATACTAAAGAAATATATAATTTTTTTTTCTTCCTTTCCTACCGTGTTTTTTATCTCAGTTGTTCAGAACAAGATCAGTAACATTGTTTTAGAAAGTTACAAAATTCAACTAATTCATTATTTGATAATACCAGTAGGTGCATTTAATGTAATTTATTTAAGGAAGCATAGGATTAAATTTATTTCCAACTCCTAGGATTAAATTTATTTCCAACTACAAGAAAATAACAAATAAATTGTGAAATGTGTCTCAGAAGAATGTTGAGTGGTTGCAGACCTTCTCTTGATCCCTATAGCAATTTTTACTTTCAATGTCTCACAGCAAAAGTACTTGAAAAGTTTTTTATATTCTTATATCACCAGACAGTATTTTACAAGCTGTAGTAAGTAGTTTATAATATACATATTTATTTATTTTCTGTACTGTCCATACATTTTTAGTCAACAGGTACACATAAAGAAAAAAAAAAAAAAGCATGAGTTTAAGAGAAACTTTAAGTAATATAGCAGTTACTCTTTCATCCTGTTATAATTATGGCCTATGTTGCATTGTCTATAAGGGAGGCAAAATGTAGCACATGATGGTCAAAAAGCATTCAAATAAAACATATTCAAACAGGAAAGTAGTTCCATAGTGAAACAGAGGTTTAGCCACAGCAAAACATAATCTGACTTGGAAATGAGAAATTTCAGAGAGAATTAGACTTAAAATACAGAGCGCTAATATAGTTTCAGCAGCTGTTTTAAATATACATAAATAAATAAATGAGCAATTTTTTCCCTAGATAAGAAGAGTATTCATAAGAAGTTTTCACTGGATTAATTTCCCATTAATTTGTCTGTGCTTGCATTCTTAACATTAGTTAAACAGTGTATCTTACTGCTGTGAGATAGTTCAAAATGAGTGCTTTCAAAACAGAGGTGGAATAACTGTAAAAAAATCCTCATTATCATTGTTAATTAAAACTTAAAAAGTGGAAAAATATTGAAAATATTTATGGCTGTTGAATTATAATGAGTTTTTGAATGTTATGCAATCACAAGTACCTGTCAGGTACATCTATAGCTGTTAATTTAAATCCAGTTGCTTTTAATTTAAACCCAGTTAATTTTACAACCTGACAGGGTAAGCAACAATATGATAAAATTCCTTGAAGTCATATGGCTTAGTCAGCTCTTCTTATATGCATATATGTGCCATGAGCTTAGCATTGGACATAGCTAACTTATTCATTATTCAGTTCAAAGAAAATAATGATACTCAGAACTTGGCAGAATAATTATATTTGCTTCCAATCACAGTGTAAAAAAAATATACATATATATATATATAAAATTATTCTTAACTAAAATTAAATCAAAATTACTATAACACAATCTTTATTGATGCATAAGTTATTACAACAGAAACAGAAGTTGCTTTGATTGACTGTATAAATGAAATATGGCAAATATCTTGGGAAGCATTTATTTAATAATTTCTTATTTTTCCCCCCACAGAACAATTCAATATATAAGGTTATAATGCAGTTATAGAATTTGTAGGGACATTGATAATGGCTTTGATATAAAGCTAAAGGAAAGAATATCACCCTATTAGATGCTCTATTAGAGCATCTCATGCCAGTACATATCTAAAAATTTACTGAACTTCTGATGCTTTATTTGGTACTTATTTCCAAGTAGGCATAGTAGACCAACATTTGCTGTAAAACTTCACACAAAAAGAGACTAGTAGCATTAAAAACAGACAAAAGAAGCGAAAATCAATCACAAAGCTCAATAAGATAAAAGAATGGCATGCATTATAATCAGGAACAGAATGATAAATCAAGCAAATACTAAAGCTTTTAGGACCTTGACATTATTCTTTGGATAGTTTCACAAAGAGATGTATACTGTAAAAAGTGAATTACTCTAAGAAGGTGCAGAGTAAGCAATTCTCACAATTGTGTAGCTAAGTAGTTTCTAGTAGCTGCTGGTGAGCAGAAATTAAGTCTCACATTTTCACATTTAATCAGTAACAAAGATCATGGATTATTTCATACTCTACAGTATTATATTTAGCACTGTGGTCTATTAAGTTAAAGACCACACTCAGATAAAACATTTTTTTCATTTTGTGAATCAACTGAATTACTGTGTTATACAATATTTGGCACAGACACTTATGTGTATGTACATGTACAAATTCAAAAGAAAAATATCAATGTCCACATATATTACATAAAACTAATTACTTAGAGTTTGACCTTCCAGATTTTAGGTGGTTTTACTGAAAAACTGAAGTACAGTTACTTCCTTTCATTTCTTTCATGTTCAGAGATTGATTACCTTTGCAAGAACTAGCATGCAATACTCTGTGCTGTTAAACAGCTGGCATGGTTCCTGACCCAGCCTGACTTAGAAAGGCAGAATTATTAGAAAATATATACAGTCATGGCTCAGGACTGAGAAATTCCAAATGAGTAGTTCTAATACTAATACATGTGTCTGAAGGTAATAGAATATGCCTGCTTAGGCACAATTTCTACTGTCTTAATTGGCCTTTGGTATCACAGAGTAGTTGTCCTTTTTTTATTTATCAGAATGCTTAGGGACAGTGAAAAACATTGACTAAATTTTATGGCTTTTAATAGCACACATAGATACTGGCATGTTAATGTTTTAGCATTATCAAATTAATACATACATAATTGTATTATAGATCCTATAAAACACTCACTGCTCAACCTTATGGTGATTTAAGACAAAAAAGAGCTTTATAGTTTGTTTTACTGATTCTTTAGGCGTTTCAAAAGTTTAATAATATTCCTCTATCTTGTCTTGCTTATTGTACTTAGATCCCTTTGGAATGAGACCACATATGGACATACTATCCAGCATTTCCTGTTTCTGTTGTGGCTTGCAGTTGCTGTTACTATATAATGGGATATATATTATTTGAGAGATATGCTGTCTAAAGTATTTAAGCTACTGTATTCTTAACAATTACATTCTAATTCTACATAATTATGTTTGTAATGATTTGTTCTCAAAACCAGAACTTAAGAGATTTGATGATGTGGTACATTGATAACACAAGTGAAAGGAATGTTCTAGTATTACTTTCCAGTTTTGGTAACTAAAGCACAAAAAGGACAACAAAAATAGGCAGGTAACATGAAAATTCTGAGGAGTCCTTCAAGGGAAATATATATAGTCCAGAAGTCTATTTGTCTTTTCTGAATGATATTGACAGTGGGTCAACTTGGGTGAACTCATACATTTTTAAAAGGTTGACATTCAATTGAGTTTAGCTTATGCAAAAAGTATTTTGGAGTTATATTTGCTGATACTATCATATTCCTTTCCTTCTTTCACTATTGCTTAGTTTTAAGAAAGGGTAGGAGTTTGTCCAAGGGCATATTTTTATTCATTGTCATTGGCAGATAACCCGTGAAGCATAAAGGCACAGAAAAATTCTCAAAATTGATGAAGTAAAGAAGGGATTTAAAAGCTGATTAAAGCAGAGGACCAATGCATATCAGAAAAATAAACAACAGTTTGTATCCATAAGGGACTTCATGCCTTGGTCTAATGAGAAAAAGTGTTAGTTCTGTGGAAGTAACAAAATGGGTTACATTGAACATATTTGGGAGAAAGATGAAGCCCTGTGGGTTTTACTGCAGGAAGAATCTACAATAAGTCCCAATCTGCAGCTATGGGAGCCTGTAAAACATGGGGTTTTTTTGCAGGGGACAGCAAACATGGAAAAGCACAGCAAATGCTGCAGCTTACAGAGAATAAGTGGTGACTGACTATGGTGATCTGAAGACAATTGCCCAAACTCTACCAGCATTACCTTTATAATTCTTCTATGCTGTGTCCAGTATGTACACTGTAGCCTGTTTCCATTTCACATTCAACAACATGAATTTAAAATATATTTTCTGCCTTAGTCTACTGCATAATTTTAATGTGGCTGAACTTTAGAAACTGATTATTTAAACTATGTATAGGGAGAGATAATAAGTTGTAGTCCACTCTAAATCTTCTCTTTCAGATACTTAGGAAACAGGCTGAAGCAGCAAAATGCAATTAATACCATGAATTAGAGGCATTTTACAATTAAATAAATAGTTTGTGCTACATTTATTCAAGCAGTCAGTTTACATACCTGGAAAATTTGTTATTGAAAATTGTGTGCAAAGTTAGAGTCTACATCCATTCATTCATTAATTTAAAAAAACTCACATTACTCTATAAGCATGCCACTTTGCAATTACTATTTTATTTGATCGATTCAAAGACTCCCAATGAACACAAAAGATTATTTCATTTTTCTCAGTGCAATATCCAAAGCCACAGAAGGATAACAGTGAGAATAAAAGTGTGTTTTCATGAAATTTCATTGACAGGATTTTTTTTATCTGTTAAAATACTATTTATTGTGGTTTTCAGCCCAATCATTTTTCCAATTTACCTGGGCAGCTTTGAATTTGTTTTTAATCATGAAGTTAATTTGAAGGCATGGAACATTCCCTCCCTCCCTTTATTATTAATAAAAATTGTGAGATTTAACTGCCTTGATCAGACAGGAAACTTTTTCTTGTATTTGAAAATAGAAAGCACTTGTTCAGCATTTTTATAGAACTTTTTACTCTGTGGCCAGAGTAAAATGCCAGGAAACTTTCAACTTAATTTTTTATGGAGAAAAAAAAATAATAAAAAACCCAAGAAGGCATGAAACTTCTCTAGATTTGCTTTACTTAGTACAAGATGTAATTTGAAGTGCTTAGAATTCTTGGGTAAAAAATATAATGAAAATTTGAGTCAGATAAATTGTTACGAGTACATTAAATAGTGAAGGTACTTTTTTCTTTCTTTCTTAGCTTACAATTTAATGGGCTTTATTTTTATTTTTTATTTATTTTTTTACTTGTAAATGAGCTTGTTATTCCTGTACATACACCAAAATAAATATTTTTGAGTAGGGTGAGATTTTTCGCTTTCTTTCGGGGATTTTTTACCTTTGTTGTTGCATGTACACTTTCCAGCTAGAGTGATTTGAGAAATCTGAAGATACACCGTTTTAAATGGCTTCAGTTCTAAATTGGATGGGCAGTTTTTTGTTTGCTTACTTTTTCCACTAAGAAAATAAGTTTAATACAACATTTAGAAAATTTTAGGATTTCCTTTCTAATCTAATTCTGTATAGAAAGGGATTCTTTTTATCAGCCCTAGGATGCTTTGCAGTGCATTATAGAGAATGAAATTAATATTCAGCATCTCTTTCAGCAAGAATAGAATGAGAAAGACACTGTCTTAATGGTATTTATTAACTGGTTTCAGTAATGTTAATTAATGTTAAAGTTAATTAAAAAAGACCAAACAAAGCCAAAAAACAAAGCCCAAAATATTTAGATCTAAATATACAACATCTGCATGGAAGAAATTATTCCAAGATTGAAATGCATATATTCAGCACTATGTTTAGTTCAGAAGTCCTAATAAATGAAAGGTATATAAATTAGATGTTAGCCTTTCTCTATTTAAATATAGAATAATGTCAATAATAATTCTTAATGCCATCATTTATGCATGATCGTTACTTTGCATTCAATTGTTAATGTTCGGTGTTCTTCAGTCACTGTTAAATGGAAAGAAAATTGCTAATTAAGAAAGGCTGAAATTTACCCTGTGGTGGAGGTTAATGCCTTACTTATATGCCACTTAAACCTTATTTTGAAGGTTTAAATAGGATTCAAGAGATGAAGTGGCCTGTGACATATATAAATCCTGAATACTCTATAAACTGAGAAAAAATCCACACAAACCTCATATACAGAGACTTGTTAATTGTATTGTTCCTAAGGTAAAAGCCACACTCCCTTCATTACTGGTAGGTTTTAACAGTAGTTGTTATGCTTATCACTCTGTGATATTTTATTTTATTTTATTTTATTTTGTAAAAGTAAGGGCACAGAATTAATCAGTCCCATCTGCATGCACAAAAGACATGACACAGGGAACAAAAACCATCTGAAACAAAACTATGCTTCCTTTCACAAGCAATAGGGGAAATTAATGTCATCACTAAGCTGAAGACATAAAGAGATTCAAAATTAAAAATCCTTTGAAAGCTTCCAACAAGATTCCTATAATCAGCAGGAAGATAAGTAATGATCAAAGCCCTTTAAAATAATATTGCTCACCCCATTAGAACTGCTTAAATGTATCCTACCATTCATCAGAAATTATACAAGATTACTGCAGAAACTATGCCTTTGTTTCAGCAAGAAGCCCAGATGTTTTAAGGGTAGACTTCACAACTCACATAAGGTTAAAAGCCAAGACTAAAAAAGAAATCAAACCAAACCAAACCAAAATATATCACCCCCTCCCCCCCATCCTCTCCAGCTGCAGTTATAATCCTTCAATATTGCTAATGTAACACTTCATAGGTGCTCAATTGCTCTGCCAAATTGCCTCATACTGAAGTTGAGTCATGGAAAGGGAAGCAAAGTGAATGCTCACCCAATGGAGAGATATTAGCATTTTGGTTAGGTTTTTTTGGTTTTGTTTTTTTTTTTTACTTTTTCCTTTAAACAAAGCTGGTATAAACCTATTGGTTTTTCTTTCCTCTTGCAGAAGCATTCTTCTTTTATTAAATTTAATCTCAGCTCACTGTGATTAGTGAAAGAAGAAAAACACTGGTCTGCATACTTCATCACTAATGTTGCCCTATGAAATAGCCCCAGGGACATTACACACTGCTAAGTGACAATTTAGGATCTGAAAACATTTCTGAGTAGAAGTTCAGAGTAATGTACATTTGACAGTTCTACTAAAAATTTGATATTTATTATCTACTGCACTGTGTGCTTTTAATAGCAATATAGCTATTGCTTTTGTCAATAACAATTTGAAGTGGTCACCTTGTCTCCTCTTTTAGACTTTCAGAGGTAGCTCATGGCACTGCTTATTAGAATTACTTGTAGATGGAGGAAGTTTGCAGTTTCAGAAATTGCTTGCTGTAAGTTGTTTCAAAGTGAACACCAGCTTTTAGTAGATGCAGTGTGCAAACTCAATTTGATTGTCATATTTATTTACCTAGACTTAAAGACACACAAGTATAGGAACTCCTGCTTTAGGTATGCTTGTCAATATACCTGTTGTACAAAAATCTGTATGAATTTTAAAAAAAGAGCATACGTGCCTCAGATACTCATACCCAAGCAAATCAAAGACTACCCAAATAAAATCAACACATTTCCATTTCACCTACAATCCAAATGCTGTATCTACCTTCTCTGTCAGTTTTTGTTATTCTCAAATATTTTATAACAGCTTTGAAACCACAATCCCTAGTACCATGCTCATTATTAGATTGCCTTGAAACCCAGGAAAATTCAACCACCTCCAAAAAAATCTCAAAGAAATCATTCAAACAAGTTTAATCTATGTCAGCAAACATCCAGCCAAACAATAGATAGCTACTGCAAGTAATTAGAATAGAATAGAATAGAATAGAATAGAATAAAAATTCTTTTCAGTTGAGAGAGACTGGCATGTTATTAAGGGCACAGTCCAGATGCCTCTTAAACACTGACTGATTTGGGACATTAACCACTCCCCCTGGTTAACCACAGGAAACCTGTTTCAGAGTTTGACCACCCTCTCACTAAGCCCAGTCTAAACCTCCTCTGGAGCAGCTTTGATTGATTCCCATGTGTCCTGTCATTGGGTATCAGAGTGAAGCAATCAGCAGCTTCCTCTCCACTTCCCCTCCCCAGGAACTTGACGAGTGCAATTAGATCACTAACCAGCCTTCTTTTGTCCAAAATAGACAAACCCTGCATCCTCAGCCACTCCTGATAGAAAATTCCTTCATGTTCTTTCACCAGTTTGTTGCATTCCTTTGGACACATTCAAGCACCTTCACATCATCCTTAGATTGTGGGGCCCAGAACTGCACACAGTACTCATGGTATGACTGTGGCAATGCTGAAGAGGGATAATCACCCCTTTTGACCAGTTGGTCATGTTTGGTGCACTCCAGGGTGGCATTTGCCCTCTTGGCCACCAGGGCACCCTGCTGATTCCCACTGAGAATGCTGATTCCCACAGATCCCCTTGTGCAGGGCTGCTCTCCAGCCACTCTCCTAGTTTATACTCAGCATTACTCCACCCTAGAAGCAGAATCTGGTACATGGACTTGTTAAATCTCATCACATCAATTACAGCTCAGTGCTACTGTGATGATAGCTTTGGTCTATCTAGAGCCCTCTGAAAGGCCTCCTCTCCCTCCAGAGAGTGAGCAGCACCTCCCAGTTTGGTATCATCAGCAAAGCTGCTAATGGTTCTTTCAGCTCCTGCAGCCAGATCATTGGTAACATAAAGGAATAGAGCTGTCCCTAGAACTGAGCCCGGAGGAGCGCCCCTGGTGACCAGCTGCCAGCCAGATGGGAGCCTCCTTCACTCTAACCCAGAACAATGTGCTGCATGGAAATGATAAAAAAAGAAAAAAAAAGGAAATCATCAAGAACTTAACCGCAAATTTTTCAGCATTGTCTCTGAACTTGTAAAAGGCTTGCTGTTGGAAACATAATACACTATCTTATCTCATACAGAAAAATGTCAGGCAGCAATAGAAATGTTTGGATTTCATGAGAAGCTGTGCTTGCTGAGGTAAGTAATTGGGAAGTAATTTTGGGTGAATAAAAGCAGTCCTATTCTCATTTTGTAATTATCTTGAAAAAATAGGGAACTAATAATGACAAAAAAAACCCTCATCATGATTTATTTAAAAGAGAAGATCATCTACCAAGTGTAGACAAGCACCAAGACAGGAAAAAACACCAGTTGAGAAAGAGAGCCACATTGTTTCATTGACGCTTTTTCCACAAACTTTACTAGAAATGGATGAGAAAACATGAGCCACTTGACCACATTAAAAGATAACTTTCCAGACCAAAATTAAACAGTTTTCCTCTAAAGAAACCAATTATTTTCTAAATTAAAAATTTAAATTAATTTAAAGCCTTTGTAAGAAAAGGAGTCAATGTTTTCCTGGCAATTTCAAAATCCAGCCAGAATAAGGAGTAAAATCTTAAAATATGGAACAGAATATTCTCAAAATAATTGGTTTTCAGTGCTAATGGCAAAATAAATATTTCTCCTACTGAGTAAGGAGGCACAGATTTTTTGTTCCTAATTTTTAAATTTGTAAAAGTAAAAAAGGAAAATCATACCATAACTGCTTGAAAAACTTCACTAAATATTCAGTGACACATGAACAGATGTGAGATCTAGGGGATGCCAGCAGGGCAACTGCTTAGAGCTTTACACTAGAGAAAGTCCCAATAGACCGAGCAAGGTAGCTGGCCAAGCGATTTGCAAGAATGATGGAAAAGGAGCCTGTGACTTAACCTCTTCCTTGAGCATTTGGTTAAGAATAATAAAGGATAATAATAACAAGACTTCACATCTCTCCTCTTAAACTGAAAAGGACATGTGCTATACATTTTGTGAAATGTGAGAATAATCCAAGACTGATTTAGACAGAGTAAACCTATGGTGGTCTTCTGGATTTAATGGATATACACCATGTGTGAATTTGGCTACTGAGGGAGAATTCACACTTTCCATTTGGGACTATTTTAAGCATCTAGCCTTGGCACAAGTTAGAGGATCTGTAGGTAGGAGCTGATAGTCAATAAACTAAAAAAAAAAAAAGGAAAAAAAAGAGATATCTCCACAAAATGATCAAGAATATTGAAGTCAAGAAGACCATAATTTGGCACAGTGAGTGATTTCCCTTTTCCCACTTTACCAAATTTATAATTTGTCTGTTTTTCCTAATACATCATTTAAATATATAAATTCATATAACTGAAATCCTATTACTGTTATTCAAAAACTTTGCATTTCAAAAGTATGCATAAAGCACTCATATGTATCCAAAACAGTATCTCTGCTGAAAGTTTTAAATAAAATTAAAATGTGTGTTCAGTTTATATTTAAATGCCTTTAGGTTTCAACACTTGCCATGAAAAACAATTCAATTATTCAATACAGAAATTATTTAGTTAGCAATAAAAATTTCTTAAAGTTACCAATGACATGAATTGTGAAATGAGAAACAGTTAATGCATTCTAAACCTCAGTTTAAAATCATAGAATTTCAGTGCAGAAATCTGCAAATTTTGTGCAGCTGGTACTGAAGTTTTGCTCAGAATCTGACAATAATACATGTTTGTGAGGTTTAGTTTAACCACATTTTTGTAAGGTTTCTTAACCACATTTCCATAATCCTTCTAAATTAAACAGCAGAAAAATCTTTCAGGTGTCATATTTTAAACTGAATCGTAATTGAAATAGAACTAATGACTAGAGGTTTATTAGCTGAAAGTCATAACTGAAAAACTTTGAATTCATATGAATCACAAGTTGTAGATTCTAGTATTTTAACTTACACATGGAAATGTAATCCAGTCTGCTTAGATTCACTTGTCTTTGTAGACATTTTAATAAAAGCAGCTAATATTAAGGTAATAATAATACATTGTTAGTATTCTATTTACTCAAATTCAAGAGAAGTTTTGATATTTAAAGACAAAGTAAGAAAAGTGTCAGAGAAGTATATATGCTTATGAGCTCCAGTAAAAGAAGAGGTAGAAAAATAAAACTACCTTCAAGCTCTCTTAGTAAGTGGGAATTGTGTCAAACTTTAAATGAAGTGTGCTTCGGTGTTCTGCTTCTTCTGTGAGAGCTGAACCAGCAATAAGCCTCAAGGTTATATTTCCTGCTAAAATTAAGACATCTATTTGGCTGCATAGCAGTTAAAACTATTCATCAAGAAGACACAACTAAATGAAGGATGTACACTATAAGCATGACAAAACATCACCAATGGATCATGGGGAACATCTTTTTTCTTTGGGTGGACTTTTGTTTGTTCGGAGCTTTTGCTTGTTTGTTTGGGTTTCTCCGTTGTCAAAAGCACAGAAAAAAACCAGTCATTCAAACAAAGTCAATCCTGGAATTAGGTCAGAAGGAAAAGTTCTTCCATATATTTTGGACAGTAAATTTAGGAGTTAGCTGTGTGATTGTAATGTTCTTCAGAGATGGCATTATCCATGAGATCTGATGGGCACTGAAAATAAATGAGAGGCATGTAATGGACTTCAGTAAAATCTGAAACTTGTTATGAATGATCATATACTTCACTCAAGTCACATTTTACAGGCAAGTATGACTAAGATAATTTAGTAAGATAGTACATATGTGTTCTAAAACTCTTTACATAGCACCAAATATATTTTCCCCTTGAAAATATGCCCTGATCTTGATCCCATACAGGGTAAGAGCACTGAAATCATGATGTTGTATTGCAACAACAATCTTTAACATTTTTTAAAGTATATTGTGAAAAGATCAAAAAGATTCTCAGAATAGCTCATTACCACTCTCTATCTTGTCAGTCCAGCTTCCATAACCACCTTGATTAAGCAGATTGTTGCTCAGATCTCATGCATCTATTTTTTGGTTGGGTGTTTTTACAAGCACAAGTAACATCTGTCCTTTTCAGTCTCTTCACCGCATCCAACCACTCTGGCAGATGTTTCTAAAACCATACTGTCTGGTAACATTTAAAGGAATACAGTATTTGCATAAGCACTGGGAATTCCAATCTTAGTACTTTCCATACTGTTTTAATTTTTTTAAATCAACATTTTTTGTTCTATACACATAATTTTGTTTTACTCCTCATAAAGCAGACATTGTGTGCACACATCTGTTAAATCTGGGCTGCATTTATTACAGTTCTCCTCTTCCAGAAACAGGAAGGATTAATTACCACAGACCAGCTCTAGAAGCACCCCCGTGTTTCTTAACACACAAAATTAATTCAGAGTTGACAAAACTCTTTCAGACACAACCTGCTTCCTGCTGATGGCGCTTTATTAGCATATTCTTCCCAGAAAAAAAATGCCTTATAGACCCTTTTTACCTCTCCTCAGAGTTCAATTTGTAAAGCACTGAGTGACAGGCAGCAAAATGGCTTGAATATATCTAAGGCAAGTTGCCAAATCCTCCCGAAAGAAGCACTTTGGAGCCTTTGTTCTGAGTACATTAAAGTCACAGAAGGTCCATGTACTGTAGACTGTACAGGGCAGGCAGGATGTTCACAGTAAGACAAAACAGCAGGTGATAAATGACATTAAATAACAGTGAGAATTTACCACAGACTAAATTAACTACTGGAGTGAAATGTTCTCAGCTCTAAGGCTATATTAACAGTGAATTTATAATCAGGAGATTATAATTCTTTTTAGTGTTCAAAGAAGTCTATATGTAAAAATGATCAAGACAGCTCTATTTAACTCCAAAGACAAGCTGTTGGAACGTGTTCTAAAAATGATAGAGAGTAACTCTCCTTTCCACTCTTATTGAGTCATTTATACAGCAAGTACGTAAAAGCAAATTTGATTGTTAGATATCTGACATGCTCTAGTTCATGAAAAATTCAAGCCACACTGAGTTTCTCCTAGCTGGTCAAACACTTGAAAAGAGGAATCTGTAATTTCAGTTTAAGAAACTTGCAAATGAATATTTCCTGGCTCTGAGATGGGGAGGGGGGAAAGGTGAACTCTTGCCATCTACATAAAACTCTACTGAGTTTTTGACAATATTTGTTTTGTTACAAAATTAATATTGTAATTTAATGCAGTAATCATTTTACAAATTGATATTACTGCACAAATTGCTGATATTGTGTATATATGTGATTTTCATAATAGTAAAATATGATTACTTCTTGTAAATAAAAACAGAATCCCAAGGGGGAAAAATTATTTATATATTTAATTTACATTTACACATTATCTATTTATATGTTTAATGAATATGGTACCATTGATTTTTCTAGTGCTTTTTCCTCTACATGGAAAGAAAATTTTTCATTATATCTACAGACTTGTTTTCTCCTATTTTGGTTGCCTAAAGCTAACACATCTCCTCTAGAATATCTGTCAGAATGTACACATTTTTTCTCTAGGAAAGGAACACAAACATCTAAAGATAGTAAAACAACCTAAGCAAGCACTGAAGATCAAACTCAATAAAGAAAAAACAAGACAAATGCAATAGATAAAGAAACACTGGGTGAGAAGAACTTTGAAGGGCCTAAATACTGTGTTCAAAGACTTGGTGCTATTTCCATTTAAAATTCAAGAGGTTTTATATAGGAACCTTGTCCTGAATGCTGTGGGTATTTATTAAGGTGCACAGGATAAAGGAACAAAGTCACAGAAACTAACATATTTTATAATAAATTAGGCTAAATTAACAAGTTTTATTTGAGCTAGTGGCCTCGCACACAAACATTTAAACCTGGATGTTGTATCTATGTTCTATCAGTTGAACACAAGCCCCAGATTCTCTCTTTTCTTGAGAAGTTTGCCTATTTATGAGAGATGGAAAGATTGTAATGACAGGTGGAAGACTCAAAGTATTTGTTTATTCAAAGTTGTAATTCATTCCAATCGCACTTAATTCATCAGCTTGGGTTTACTGCAGACGTCATTTCCAAAATGTAACAGGCATCAAGTGCACTTCATGAGTATATATAGCTACTAGTCGATATTTGGCATCCTAACAGTATCATACAAACAGTTTACTTTCCACACAGTGTCCACTATGCTTCATAGAACAGAGCTAAGAGACATAAAGCAAAACATATCTTATGGTGTTATCTTATTGATTCCATGCACATAGAATATGCATTGTTCTATTTCTTAAAAGCTTTTGAAATATATTTAAAGTTTACAATATATTGCTTCCACCAAGCAAAAAAAAAAAAAAGGCAAAAAACCCCCCCCATTTTCTAAACCTAAGAGGTTTGAACAACAGTAACATGATAAAACAGGTTTAAACAACTATACTGTTGAATGGTCACAGAGGACTTGTCTCTTTTTAAAAGAAACAAAAAAAAAAAAACCTGGGTTCCTATGATTTCTCCAGAGGCCAATCAGGCATGGGTATATTTTTAATCACACTTTTGTTTTTTCAATTCATATATTTCAAGGGAAACATTCCAAGAAGCATTTAATTCCAAGAAAAAATTAATAAACAATCTATAGCAAAGGTGTCATGTTGTAAGCATTGTCAAATTCTTCAAGACAGAAAAAATTCCTCCTGTGTCCTCTCACAAGTTCCCAAGGAATGTACTGGATCCAGCTGCCAAACACATCATAGTGGGTTAAATCATGTTATTCAGTTTGATACTTTACTATAAGACAAAATCTTGCCAAGTGTTCTGTTTTTTAGAAATGCATTCTGTATAGCAGATAATGTTACATGACATTTTTTAAAAATTAGAATACTTAAAATATGCAATATATGATTTATATTCAACCAGCCATTTAATCTCATGAAATTGCCTAAAAGCCATCATATGATCCCAATGTGAAATTAGAAGCTAAAATGAAAAATAATATAACTTGATTGAATATTGTGGTTTCTTTATTTAATCAGTGAAAGGCTACCTTGGAATTCACACAACAGAGTATTTTAGAAATGTTGCATCTCTGTGTTGGAAGATTTCTGAATTCTCAGATTTCACCTTACAACATCATCAAAAGCATCAATAACTTCTGGGTGGAGTACTGTCATCAGTGATCAGCAGGCAAATTTCTGCTTCTGGGTGGAGCTGAGTTGCCAGTGATCAGCAGGCAGAGATAAAAAGATATTCTGCATATGGTTTCCTAGGTTCCTACATTTTCCTGATTTAAAAGAGCCACAACAGAATTGAAGAGGAAGTCTCCTCCCTTTGTACAGAGAGTAAGCTGGATTCCCAGAGTGCTTTAAAACACTATTGTTCAATTTCTTTCTATTTTAAAAATATACATGCGATCATTTTGCCCTTTGATAAGGTAGGTGTACAGTTTCTTATCTTTTTCGTAATTTCTACAAGGTGCTTCCACGGCTGCCTTAACAAAACAACAACTACAATAATAAAAGCGTGCACATAGCATGCGAGCTTTCTATCTGTGTCTTGGAATCCAGACTGACTTTAGTCTTGGCTTTTCCATCAAAAGGTCAGGTAACACTGCAAGTCTTTCATCAATTGTTCTGTGGTAAGGACTTTTGTATTTCTGATCTTGATGTTGTTGCTAGGGTAGACTTTTTTTCAGTGTTTTGTTTTGTTTAACTCCCCATACTTTCTACATTGAGACAAATATGCATATGATGCAGCTCTCAGCAGACACAGTTCTGTGCCCTGTGCCTCAGAGCAAAGCAAAGGTATGTAAATTGGCAACAGCAGTTTGCTGTCTCTTCTCTGAACAGATTGGACCCCAAGACAGGCCCTCTGGCACTCTTTCTGCTGCTGATGCTTGCCATTGTGGAGTTCTCCCTGGCTTGTTCCTTGCTGTTAACACTAGGAAATCTCACAAGCATTCAAAGGAAAAATGTCAAGGGTCATTAACGAAAAAAAAAATCTCAGTGTGTGATTTTAAGAAATGTCATATTATTGTTCTTTAGAAGATATATTAAATGAAGAACAAGGAATACGCAAAAATATATAATCCCTAATTCCATGCCAATTATTTTTGCTTCAAATTAAACTTTCATAATTGTGAATATGCAAAGAAATATCAAATATTAGATGTTGCAGCAGTCTTTAAAAATAGAATCATGAATTTTTGATTGTGCAAGCAGACAGCATTAAATTTATCACATATTATTTTTAATGGACTGCCCAGGTTACTAAAGAGTTGAAAGCACCTAATTTAAAACTCTATTGGGAACATTAATTACATTTTTTATAGTTTCAATCTGCCAACCTTCCCGTGACTGCATAGCAGCAAATTTAAATTTCCTACAGACTTTAGATAGCTGTTCCTCTAAAGTAATGCATGTTCCACAGCCCTAATATGCAACAGTAGGCAAATATATAGATCATGTGAAGTGTACTTCTGCTACCTGTCTCTCACAATGGTACATGTTTGGGAATTTGAAAACTAATTTTCTTGGCTCAGAATTCTATGTATGCTACAGTTCTTTCAATCTCTAATATTAAAAGCTTGAATACGCTGTGTTTGATGACTCTGCACTACTTGCAACATGCTTATTACACAAGGAAAGGATTCTACATTTTAATTTTTTTAACACAATAGCAATTCTGATCACAAAAAAAAAAAAAAAAAAGGAAAGAAGTCAAGGTTTAAACACTTTATAATTTACTACCTGGAAGCCTGCAGCCATGAGTTTGCTTCTGTGAATATGGTTTCAGAGAAAAGCGATCAGGGACTGCATGCATGTGTAAGATGTTTCCTATTTTATACTTCCACACATTTTCTTCATGTATACCTAGTTACATCCAGCTGCCATAGTCAGCTGCTGCTTAAATTGATCCTGGCTGTTCTGGAAATTTCAGTCAAAACCATTGCAAGCAATGGGCAGATTCTAACTCCATAATTCAAGTAGGCTCTCGGAAGAGGTCAGTGGTTTTTGGCCCAGACTTGCTCCTGCTGGAGCATTTGTGAGACAGGTGTAGACCCTTAAAATCATGTTTCTTTCTTGGTAAGAAAAGCATGGAAGTAAGTTGACCTCAGTGGAAGAAACACATTCCTTGTGTCTGTGTGTGTGGGAAAGAGAAATGGTATCACTGAAGCACCAAAAAGTGACATGGTGCTGAGCACAGGCTATTTATCTTGCTAAATACACAGGCCAAGTCACACAATCTTTGTTCATTTAAAACTACACTGATTCCAAAAGAAACTGACTACATAATTTCCCTCACTATGAATAATTCTACTAAATGAATATATTTAATGCACATGAATATTTATCACTTGTAGCTTATGAAGTATTGCTAGTACTGAAATCACTGTGAGACTAAAACAATATTCTTCATTTAAAAGGTCTTTTTACTATCTCTGTGTCTGTCTGCTGTTGAAGAAATGTTACAATAATTTCAGTGAGGTTGACACTAACATCTGCAGAGGGATACAGATATCAGAAGAAAACAAATGGCATTGGATGTTTTGCACATTTCTACTGACATTAAAGTAGTTGGTGCTTCTCACCTATTCCCTGCCCCAGTAAACTAATAATGCTGAACATAACTGCAATAGTTGCATTAAATACAATTGTGGGACATTTTGTCTCAAAGTTTACCCAAACGCTTATTATTGCTTTATAAAGGAAATATCAGTTTTGGGAGATTTTGCACCAAATATTCCACAGAAATTTGTTTGACTCTTGGGAGCAAAAGAAATTAAAAATATTCTGTTATTTATCTATTTCCAAGAGGTGTACAATATTTATTGTAAGATATTTTGGGGGAAAAAATAGAAGAAAATTCTCAAAATAGAAATCACAGTTCTACTGTTTTCTCTGTTAAAAGCGTTTTTAAATTTATTTACATTTTTTATTCATTTGTGGGTGTGCCAATACATTAAATATCTACACAGTTACTATGCCATATGGAAAAGTCTACAGCATCTAAACTTTACCATAAAGGCTGGATGTTTTTAATGAAGTACTGTTAACATTTGAAAGGCTCAGACTGTCTGACAGAGCTGCTGGAAAAGCCAAGAAACCTCAGATTGTTTGGTTCTTACATGCTGTATTAAAATCAAAATGCTTACCAAGCTGTGTTTAATTTTATTAAGTAATTCAGGAAGCAGGGATGGAACGATCCACAATGCTGATGGACAAAAAGGATTTCTGTTTTGGTACAACTTTTTAACTTCTCACAGGACAGTGTACCACAGCAGGCCCTGTTAAGGGTGTTCTATTTCTGTCTTCCGGTAAATTTGTGCTGGAAATTCTATTTAGTAGTACACAACCTTTTTTTTTTTTTTTTTTTTTTTTTTTTTTTAAATTTGGTATTAATGTTTACTTGCTATTGATACTCAGATACTCAGGCAGGAGATTCCAAACTTCGGGCAGCAGGCTATCAGCAATCCCTATCCAGGTACCTTGTACAGTGTGGCCTGGACTGGTCACATCTTACTACTTTTCTTTTTAGGATAGTCAAAATTCTTGCTTCATGAAGGCAATGACAAAGACATTATCCAAATGGAAAGCAAATGTTACAGGCATTAAAATTCTGTTGAACTGAGGTCAGTCATTAATACTGCAGAATACTGCGTGATGTTAGAAATGGTGTAAAATGAGAAAATTTGACTATTGGACTTTGTGTCTCTTAATAGTATTTATAAACAGCCCCTGAGTATCTTTTCTTTGATCTTTACTGAAGGCCTTTAGTTTTCACTTGAATGTCCTCTTTGTTTAAACACAATATTTGAAATAAATAATAAATTCAAATGTATTTTCTTGTTTCTTTTTAAAAGAACTTTCAAGATTTATATTCCATGTTGGTTTCAACCAAAACCCTAAAAAAAGCCTAGGATTTTACTGAAAACTAACTCTGTTTGTTTGTAAGACTGGATTTTATTTTTTTTTATTTTAGTCTTCGGAGTTTAAAACGAAGTTTTATTTTGCTTTTCTTCTTAAGTTCTTCTACAGTTGCAAGACAATTTTTTAGAAAGCATCATGGGGTCATAGCTTTAGGCAGAAAAGTCATTGCAAGTACAAAATTATGAAATATATGTCTCTGTTCCTGACTGCATATTACCATTCCAACATAACTATTGCTTATTCCTACAAAACATCTTACTCTGAATTGCTGTTTGAATTAAGATTAGGCAAAATAGGCTAGTTTTGTAGGGTAAAATGGTAGTAAGAAAACCAAACTTGACAATCTCTTACCTTACGTAGAAGCCTAAGCTTTAACATTTGTTACTTTATAGCTAAAGAACAGTGCATACACACACATATTAGTTATGTCATAGTCCTCATACAAATATTACAAGTCTTGAATGTTTCTGAAAATCACCCTAAATTTTAAGATTCATTACACCTAACAGTATAAAGTTCTGTAAGTTCTTTGCCTGTCTAAAAGTATATTATACCAATTATTCTAAGATTGTTTGAATTGTCTTCTGGAAATACATTCTATTACTGAAATCTAAACAGGTAGGGTTTTTATATTTAAGTAGTTATGACTGCTTATAAATGGTATTTGTTTCTACTATAATTGAGCCCTAACCTGAGAATTATTTTCCTGAAAAATCCATGAAATACCATAAGGAAAGTAGGATGAAAAATTTTTAGAAAACTAAATCCAGGGAAAATTAATTCTGTCTGAGCTACAAACATAAAGCACCGTAGAACACAGCCCGGTAGTGCACATTGCAATTCCATTATCTGAAATCCAGTTGTTTTTCACATCTCAAATGTAGGAACTGGCGTCATAAAAAGAAAGGCTGAAACTAAAATGGTTGAAATGCTAGGGAAATTTGATAAAGTGCATAACCAGAACTTCTGTGCAAATGTTATAGTACAGAAGCTTAGGTATAACCTAGGAAACAAAAAGTCAGTCTCCAAAGTGTTGACTTGGTTAGAGCTCCAGTGATGCTGTTCAGCATTGGGCCTTTCCCCTCATGTTGGCAAAATTTCTTTCTCCTTCCTGTCAGATCTCATGTGGCAATCATTTCATATGGTACTCTCTACAGAGTGCTCTTCTACTCCCAAGTGATTTTGCATACTCTTTTGGCTCTCCCTAGCATATCTATCAGTCTGAAGACACTGTAATTTACACTGCTGAGTAGAAAAATCCTCTCTATGTAAGGATGGATAAAACAGAAAAAGTAGTGGAAAATAAAGTACAGCCATCGTAGGTATGTTTATTAAATTACATTGTCTTGCTCCCCTTTCCTTCTCTTTTGCCAGTCGTTTCAGTCTTCAGTGCCATTTATCTCAGTAGCATCTTAAGGTCCTACTTTCTTTTTTCTTCATGTGATACTCTAAACTCTTCTTAGAAGTCTAAGTGAGCACTGGAACAGGCTACCCCCAGGGAAGAGCACCACAGCACCAGCCTTACAGAGCTCAAGGAGAGTTTGGACAATGCTCTCACACACATGGTGGGACTCTTGAGGTGTCCTGTGCAGCGACAGGAGTGGAGCTTTGATGATGCTTGTGCATCTCTTCAAACTCAGGATTTTCTGTGATTCTGTGGTTCTTCAGATTACAGGACAACTCAACTTCTTCTTCAGTATCTGTGAGAAAAGACAGATCCACACATCTTTAAACTCGTACAAAGGTTTCTCCCAACTGATTTCTAATTGAGCTTCTTGCAATTAATATTTTTAAATCATTTTTTATTCTTTATGCACATAATAAAAAAATGAAACAACCTCAAATGAAAGAGTAGCAAGTATGTATAACTCAGTTGATGATTTGCATAATTACATTGCTCTAAACCACAAGCTTCTCTTTCATTCCCTGCTGTTCATTATATCTATTATTTTGTCATCAAGTAGAATTGTTTGAAAAATGTCTTCCATGTCTTATACTCTTCTATAAAAATGTATTTCTTTTCTGTTTGTAATATACAGTAAAGTTTAAAACTCAATTCAAGTTTTAAATTGTAGGATGAACACAAATGTAAAGTTCTTTTTTTTTTAAGAGGAAAATTGTAAAGATCTGTGGAATATTAAGGAATGGGAATATTTAAAATAACACTGCATACACAACCAGCTAAAAACACCATTAAAAGAGGTGAGAAAGAATATTATATATTTATTAATTCTTCCTCCTTTATATAAAAGTACATATGTAGACAATCTTTTAAGCATATCATATTTCTGGTGAGTTCATTATAGTATAATGTACTTTCATTACAGAAACTTACTTTTGACAATCAATACCCTATTTCTGTAAAACATTAAGTTCTGTGTCAATTGAAATGTTGGAACATACTAGATGACTGGTTCTTAAATATTGTTCCAGGCCCTTTCTCAAATTTTTATATATTCTTACATCTATATGCTCACAAGTGGTTTTAGAAGGAAAAGTATCACCTGTATAGAACAGCTGTCTCAGATTAATAGTGACAAAGTGAATTAAGTCCCATAGGAAACACTGCCATGTATGGACATGCTTTCTGCAGGAATTGATCTGCTATTCAAAAACTCAGGATCCGGTTCAAGAATATTATGTGCACTTGAGGGAAAATACAACTGCACTCTCTGCACGGGCAGAGGGCCCATTTCAAGGTGGAATCACTGTCATTCTGTACCACTGTTCTCAAAGGGCTGAGGCTATTTAAAGTGACCTATAGCTGGCACAAAACTCACTTTAGTGGGGTTTGATGTGGGAGCATTTAACCTCTAGACAGACTTTTGTACACATCAATTTCAAAATTTCCATGACAAAATTTCCATGACAATTTCCATGACGAAATACTATATCATCTGTGTTTGGCCTTCTGTGTGAAGCACCTCTTATTCAGCATTTCAACAAAATCAATATGAATGGAAAAAGACTCAGCTAGGGAAAGAAAATGTGGAGAGAAAGAAAATTCAGATCCTATTTTCTACAATTTCTGAGCAAACTTACGTTCCTCCTCTTGTTAGTCCTTAGACAGAACAATGTTAGAAAATGTCAATAAAGTCCTCTCTTGACAACAGTCCTCCAACGTTGAAAAGAATTCCATACTGTACTTTTACAGTATTGAGAAAAGTAAATTCTTTATTTAACTGGAATGTAGTCAAAATATATTTAAAAAGAAAAAAAATTGAGAAAAAAACCAACCGAAGAATTCTTTTTTTTAAATTAATAATAAGTACTTCAATCCCTAAGATGTCCTTTCATAATAGTTATTGTGTTATCCAAACACAATAAATGTATAAAAAAGAGGTGGTTTTTTTTTTAGTTTAAGTGGAACTGTACATTTATTAAACAAAAATCCATACAGTTTTAAAAGATCTTGGAGGATTGCCTATTTCCACTTTTTTTTTTTTTTTTTTCCTTACAGTCAGGTAAAAGTAAGAGTACGAATAAATGAAATGTCTTTGCTAGAATAGGCCATAGGTACTTCTCTTTTGCAGAGCAATAAGAGCGTCCAGTACCAATACATATTTCCAGGCATGTCTTCATTGATAGAAAGCTTGTCAGGAGTTCACCATTCATATTTCTCTCATGGTCATCTGCTGCACAAAGGTTTATTTTGTTTTCAAAGGGAATGCTAACATGAAATTAAAGATTCTTTATGTTTCCACATTTACTTTCCAGAATTTATGAAGGCAATGTAGCTGATTATTAGTGAACTTTCAGTTACAAGGCAGACATAGCTCTGGATGCTTATCTGTGGTGAATTTTGCATATTTATAGCTCTAATTTATATAGAGGAGAAAAAAAATTAGGCTAGAGGATAATTGGTTGTGTTAATGATCCTGATAAGATTTACTTTCTAGTCTTACCCCTTTTATAGTGATTTTTTTTTCATTTTAAAAACTCTAATTTAATGCCACGGTTGTGTTAACAATTCATAATACTGGATATTCTGGGAGTTTGTCCTAATTTTTAGTCCAGTTTTGGAGGAACTGAGACGAATGGTAGTCCTGTGTTGTGAAGACATCAGTGTATTGAAGTCTTTCTCTTCTTTGATACGTTTCCTTTGCTATTCAGAGGATCCAAAGAATACAAATCTGCACAAAACTGGAGGTGAAAAGTGGAGTCATCATGATCTTGCCTTGGTTGACAATCATGATTCCCTTTGAAAGTCTCTCATTAAAAAGAGAAACACATATATCCATTCTTCGATTAAAGAACAAATGACACAGAGACTGTTAAAATTGTGTAATATAAATTGTTCATTTGAGATAAAATATATCACTGCTATTACTACTACTATTACTGTGATGTGGAAACAGAAACTGACACTTTATTCTTTAAATTTCTTTTCTACCAAAAGTTTATTAACTATCTGAACACATACATTGTAGAGCACATCTTCTTTCATAGAAAAAAAAAAAGAGACATGAAATTAAAGTGTCTGTTTAATGTCAAATAAATGATTTAATATTTATATTAAATATTCTGTTTGATTTTTTTATCATCCATGAGTGTTAAGTGCATGAAGAGTTAAGAAATAATTTTACCTATTCCCAAATCTTTAGTTTTACTTCTATGTCTGTTAACTGTTTTGGTTTTTTTTTCAAATTCTTCAATACGATTTAGATTTTATGTCATAATTAAGTAGAGGGAAAGAGAACATTGAAGTGCTAAGTGGAAAATTTTGCAGAAGGCTGGTGTCTAGCTGCTAATGCCTTCCAGATTAGTCATATGATCATAAAAGTCCTAACAGAAACTCATATATCACAACATACATCGGAAAGAGATTTGGCAAGTTTGTTTTTGCTTCCTTAATTGTATCTTATCTTTCTTCCTTATATTTTTCCTCTTTTCTTTAATAAATTCCTTCCTCCTTCCCCAGCATTGCAGGTCAGAAATATTTTCCATATCTACCTTCAGTGGAAATGTAATGGAATGGCAAGACATAATAAATGTCTAAACCTAGCATAACTTCTCTGTATCTTAAATTCTATTTGCTTCTCCTGCACAGCCCCTTAAGCTGAGTTACTTCCAACACTGCAATGTGATGAATTTCACACTACCACCTATTTTTGAACCAACTCATGGAATTTTTTTTCTAGGCAAACCTCAGCTGAGTGACTCTTTCTGGTAAATGTGATTAGAAAAAATTATACTTTAGTTGCCTACAACTGCAAATGTTTTAATATCATTTTTCTTAGTAAATAATTCAGCACTATCTTCTCACCTCTTTCAATTTCTTCCTAAACTATTGCCATCTCTACAGATGATAAAAGACCTGGTTTAGGTACTACTCTGTCCTTCAGAGTTCATTAGTGTATACAATCAATAGCAATACCTAGTGCCAAAGATGCAATGGCATTATTTTTTTCAATGTATTTTTATTCAAAATATAGCAACCAAACCACATTCTTTTTGACTGTTTTTGGAGGAATAAAATGAATTAAATTGGATCCCTATCCTTCTTCTTTATACATACTGTTGTGGGGGTTTTGGGGTTTTTTGGGTTTTTTTTCAATTTGAACACTCTGTATGATCTTTAAAATATTAAAAAACTTTTATTAAAAGGCTACATTCTGCAATCTTAAAAAAAATTGCAATGTCTCTATGCACTGTCTGTATATATTCTCTTCTAGTTATGTTAACTGGGCCTTGACAAGTATTTATTTACTTTCTAGACTGACTTCTCTTGTGAATTAGAATACACAAGTCTGTACAGGTATTGGGAGACCAGTGTGCAATACATTTAATGAAGGAATAAAGCAGCAATCTAAATCTCTCTATGTGAGTTGGTTATTCTATACTTCTGCTTTACTCTTCGAAAAGGCAAAGCATATTAAGATGGAGTTCGTCTAAAATGGGGCGGATTAGTTAAAACCTACAAGAGATATGTGAAGGAGATACTATATTTTATTTATATGTATAAAATAAAGACAATTGAAAGGACTGCTTTGGAAGTCCCTTTAGTTTTACCGATAATTTTATTCATTTTCATTAAACCAGAGAGCTGAGCAGATAAACAGATCTTCCAGTTTGTAAGTGTGGCACATGAGTTCTCTTTCACACCAACTGCAGTAGCACAGTACAGTTAACAAACCTTAAAATACTGGATTTTTTCAACAGGTTGACTGTATATTCTGGTATTTTGTGCCTCATTATCAAGGTTAGTATTTCATACTTTTTTGAGAAGGGTATAAAAATCCCTGCAGTGGATTTACCATGAGGATAGGTATCACAATGGAGTTTTATTTTCATTGAAAATATTTAAAAGATAGCTTTTATTTTTTTTCCTCTTATTGCAGAGAAAAATAGTTTTCTCTGTCTTTTACTTAAAAGTTCATTTTCAGCTTCAGCACAGGTTTTGACATGTTTTGGCCCAAGACTTTTAGGGATGATAAACTCATTGATTTATGAAGGAAACTGGACAAACACCTTCACCTTCATGTATTCCTGTCTCACAGAGACATGAAATTAAAGAGTTCAGTATGTATTGAAAATCAGCTTTACTGAAAAAAAAAAATAAAGCAGGGATGATACAAACTACAAAGGTTGCTAGTAGTATTTCAGCCATTTGTATGCAAGCAACCTGTCAAAATGTCAGCAGACGGTATGTTCTCAGACCTATAATAAAGTGATAGATTTGTAATTTTCTCAGTGCAAGCCTTAGTGCAGATTAATGATAGGAAAGCCAATGAAAATCACTTTTGAAATTACAAAGGAAACACTAATTATACATTAAATTTTAGAGTTGCAGAATAATAATACAAATTGTAAGATGTGGGGTTTTTTTTTCAGGCTAAAGGCAAAAAGCTGGATATTTGTTCATAAACCGTGCTCAGTAGGGCTAATCATTTTGGCAGTGTCTCAGTGAAGTCCCCGGATATACTTTTAACAGTGGCAATTTCTTGCCACTGTTAAAAGAGAAAAGAGAGAAGCGAAAAGCCACCTGGAGTCTCTCACTTGAATAAAAACTAGTTTTAGACTTGCATTCATTATGTAAAGATGAACAGAAGATTATATGCACTACTTCTGAATCCTTTGGGAAGAATGCAGGAATCTGAGGGTCTTATGAAAGTGTACAAGGAACAGCAGACAGGCTCCATAATGGTATTATCTGGGATTCATGGAATCACAGAATGGCTGAGACTGAAGGGACCTCTGAAGGTCTATCTTGTCCTCTTCAAACAGGGCCACCTACAGTCAGTTGCTCAGGGCCACACTGAGACTTTTTTTTAATATTTCAAAGGATGGAGACTCCACAATTTGCTATCTGTCAGGAACCAGTGAGTATCCCCCTACCTACTGGTAAATGAAGTAATTCATACGCCATGTGGCACACAGATACATGCGGATGACTTCGCACTTCCCCTTGTTGAACCCACAAGTTTCCTGTCAGCCCGTTTCTCCAGAGTGAGGAGGTCCCTCCAAACAACAGTACAGCTCTCTTGTATACCTGCCATTCCTCTCATTTTTGTAACATTAGCAGAATTCCTGAGAGTACATTATGCTTCATCATTCACAAAGATGCTAAAACTTAAATTTTTCAGTTGTTTTTACTGACACCTGCCAGCTTAAAATACATACACTGATAAACAGACTGACCAGTAAAATATTTGAAATTCTTATATCTGTTGAAGATATATGACTGTATATGCTTTCTATTTTAGCTCTGTTTTTCCATTATTTTTTTTTATACCACTCATGCCTATATTCCACTTTCAGCTCAAATATCTGCTTTTCTGTATAAGTAATTTACTTTTGATTTCTCAGTAACACAGACAAATGAGTTAGAGAAGGTTTTATATGCAGTTAATTTTGTAAAGTTTTCAGGTATTGCACATTGCCTTTAAACATTACACGTTTGTTAATAGACTTATTTTACTGACCTTCATTTTTATTGCTTACCAATACAGCCTTTACCAAAACAGTGGGGGCAACCTTTAAAAATAATAGTGCCAATGTCAATCACACAAAAACTACACACAAAAACCTTCTGCAAAATGATCAATTAAGGTCTAAATACAAATGCAGTGTAGCTAGGCAGACTGACTGGATTTAAAGCCTCCAAAGCAAAGTATACAATTAGCTTCAAATGCCAAACTTCACATGCCACTAAAGTGGCTTACGTTAAAAACAACAAGAAAAAATTGTAGTGAATTCTGCATTCAAGATGAGTAGCCTTAAGAGTTTTGGTGAACAAAAGCTATTCTGCTACACTCATTTGCAAAGGATATAATTAGTTGTTCTTTCACTTTCTTGGATAAAGATGGCACGTATGAAAAATAATAGGCTGTCAATAGCCAAAGGGGTTAGAAGTATAATTTTAACAAAGGAGTATATTTAGGACAACAACAACAGATTTCAGCTGAATATATACCGTGTTTCAGAAGATTTTATGCCAAGAAAGAGCTACTTGTAATTTATATGATATGTGGTATTTCTGCTTTGTTTATTTTAATCCTCATGTTATAAAAATTATTACAATGACATTAGCATTTTGCTAATGAGTTTGTTGCAGTTTTAGTGGCACAAAGTTGTTACAGAAAAATACACCTAAAACTATTAGAATGTTCAAGACTTCTTTGCGTTAGACATACAACAAAAATATTTAGACCCCAAATACTTTAAAAATTGAAAAAGGTGTTGAAAAAATTCATGTTGGCATTCATTCCATTCTGTGGGCATGACTGTTACAGAATAACAAATTGGAAGAACTAAAGTCAGTCAAATGTGGGAATAAAGAGCCATGACTTCTGCCAAAATTTAATTGCAATTAACATTGTTATCGTGTGGATTCATAATCAAGATTCCATAGTAAAAGCAAATTGTTTTGATTTCCATTTAAAAGTTACATTATTATGAAGGCCACCAAAAGATAATATTTTTATTTAATTTTTCTTGCTGATTTTGCAGCTCTATTCCTCAAAGAAAGTAGACACTAAAGACAGATAAGTAGTTGTTTCATGTATGGTCATGGATGAGCAGGTCAGACAGGACTTTGTCAAAATTACATTTTTCTAGTGAAATTTTGGATTTCATTTTAAAACTAGAAACTTTTCACATTTCTTGGAAGCAAAATTGTTTTTGTGGTGATATTTCTGGACAAAATATGGGGAAGCGGGGGAAGATCTGTTTGTCATGCAGCAAATAGCAAACACCCTTTTCAGATAATTTTTAGAGGTTTTAGACTCAGGATTTAAACATAATATTGCTCACATATGAATCTTCCTATTAGACATATTCATCACTAGCTAATCAGTTAATTTAGCAAGTATTGAAAGCTTTATCGGCATATTTTAAATTAATATCTTGAACTATTTGGTTTTCTGGAGTTAATATCAGTATGTCTTTTTCTGTAAAAAGCTGTTCTTTCTTCATGTAGTAATGTGGAATTTCATGGCTTTATAACTTCATGTATCACAGAGTAAAATATCGTAGCTGCCTTTGCAGATTGCTGTTTTCCACTGTACAGAGACAAATTGTGAAGGAACAAAAGGCCTCTCAGAAGAAACTTAAGTGTCTTAAATTACATTGATAGGTCTACAGGGAAATGGCTCAGTTGCTGATTTGCCTCTTGCTTAAGACTGTGCTGCAGAGCAGAATATTAGGAGTGGCTGGAGACATGCCGCGAGAATCTGGGATGGACATGGCACACGACCATGCTGACAGAGGTTAATAACAGCATCGTGATGAAAAGCTGGATGTCATAGGTGAGTAAGGGGAAGTTACTTTACAGATAGCTGGGACTAGGGGGGTGGCAGAATTATAATAACTGGCAGCAGCGAGTTATTAGCAGTATTAGCATTCACTGTCGGTAACAGCATATAAAGCCAAGATTGCCTAAGCATATCTTGGATGGAAGCAGTGAATCTGGGAAAATGTAATTAGCGGCAGGATGTTTATATAGGAGTTAATTTAGACAGAGAAAGGGAGGTATGAGGCCGATGAAATGGAGCATAAGGAAACAGGACAGGAGAAAATAAAGTAAGAACATAACATAATTGGGGCTCTCTGGAGATATTTACAGCCCTGAGCTTGATTATTGTAGCTAAACCAGGAAAGGAAGTCAACATAATTCTGACCATGACACATGTGTTAAAACAGTTTATATAATCAGGAGCAGGGACAAGAGTAAATGGGATTCATTCCTTGCTTGGAAGGAGGATTGCTGAGACAGAGTGATCAGACATCCTTGTATCACTGTGTCAATGTCCATTGTAGGCTTGATGTCATCAGCATCTTCTCATGCACTTCCTAGCAGATATCAAGATGGATTGCTTCAAGAAGCAGAACAATTCACTCCTCCTTTCCTATTTACAACTCTTCCTCTGCTTTCACCATATGAGACAAGGGAAAATGCATGGGGTTTGTTGTGGCGTGATCAATTTTTTATCAAGTAGTGCCAGTGGGTGTTTTGCTGCTTATCCTAGTATTCTTGACCAGGATAAATGTTCAGTCTCAAGTCTGAAGAATCCAGAAAATTACTGGGGTTTTGGTTTGGTTTTGGTTTTTTGTTTGTTTTTTTTTTTTTTTTTTTTTTTTTTGCTAATAAAAAGGTACCTATAAATTCAGCATAAGGGGGTGAATTTACTTATTTCACATCTTCTGTTTTTAAGGAGAGACACGGTCTCATTTTTCACTACATAAATGTATCTCCATCTCCAAAGAACTTTCCCTCCTATTGATACCATTTTTATCTAGCAACTACCAACTCAACATTTGGTGAATTATTGCCAAGAAATTATTACCCATCCAGCAGCTCTGAGTTGGAACAGTAATAGTATTACCATACACAGATTAATTCACATTAAAAATATTAGACAATATACAGCCTGTAGAAAGAAAATGCAATAGATAATTTGTTGTCTCACTATGTCATCCTGAACCTCTTATTCCCCAGTTGCTCTATCACAACTATTAGTTTCCTGACCTCTCTAATCCCTTTTAAATTATCTGAGCTTTGTTTCATACATTTTGTGCTGTCCATTCTAATTCCAATTCCCCTCCATACTCTAACCATACAAGTAATGTGGTTTCTAGTCAGGCAGGAGGCTGACTGCTCTGCAGATAATCCAGGGCTGTGTACATACTGACTTATTAGATGCACAAGCAAAATTTCTTATTTTTGAAACTTCAGACTGTCAAATTTGGTTTAAATCAGCCAGAATCCACCCATTAAGAGGAATTGCTAAATCCTCTTAATGGACACAAAGTAAGATTAGAGTCGCTTATGTCATTGTTTTCTGACAACTGTTCCAAATGTTTGATTTTTAAAGACATGCAGCTAATGCATCATAATTCACGATCTGCCCTGACTGCACCTAAAGGTTCTCAGGTATGACTGTGGGAAGAAGAATAGAAAAGTCTTCACAGGGACCAAAGGATCCATATTGCTGACAGTAGAGGGAAACTCCCCTACACACATCAAAGTAAAACAAACAAACAAAACCAAAGAAAAAAAGCCTGTTAATAAATAAAAGCACTAAAATACCCTTAATTTTATTTTAACTTTAAGAGTAGATTAAATAGTTCAACACACTGGAATTAAGCCTTGAAAAGAAACGTCAGCAACAATGAAGCATCAGAGGACATGAGGCCCCAGTTACATAAAGCCACTAGTTTGGGGTTTTGAGATACTGGTCAAACGCAAAGAAGTGCATGGGATTCTAAGCTACCTAGGGATGCATGTGACATGTGAAGGATGGATTCGGAAAGCAAGGATGCCTACTTGATAGTGGTTGGAATGTCATTTTCTAAAGTAGGATATTTACATATTGAGTCATATTCACTGACATGAAAAATGGATAACAGAGGTGTTATCTAGAGGTGTAATGCAGACAAAACCAAAACACTGAACTTCTTTAGTAGAGTTGGCATTTATAATCATTATCTAAACATTCCATTAATCAGTTAATGATAGTAAATTAATATCCTAAAATATGAACAGAAAATTCTGACCCTAAGTGACTATTTATTTTTTAAAGCAGATTACTTACTCTCATAGTGTATTTCCAGCTCTTCATTTATATTTTTTTTCACACCTGAGTCAAATGTTCTGCTCAAACCTTCATTATTTTTTTTTTTACATATTCTGTGGAGTGTAAGACTTAAGCTTTCCTTAAAATAGTAAGAAGTACCATTACACCCTGCAGAATAAAAAACATGGCTTAAAATAATGTAGAAAATATCTACACAGTAGTCCAGAGACAGATTCAAGCAACCTGTGCTCCAACACATAATGTTTCAAGAAAATACTGATACAAAATCACTTCAGCCTCTCAGGAGTATGGCATCTGAACCTTTCAACTCCTACACAAACAAGCACTATAACATCAAAAAACATCCTGACCCACTAGAGTTCAAGAGAGACAGACTGACTTGAATGGATGGAATTACCCATATAAAAATGAAACTGTTCTCACTTACATCATTATTTGGCTTTTGAATTCCAAAAGTTTGGGGATGTTTTGATCAATGCAGTGCTTCAGAAAGCATAGTGTGAGTACATCTATGCTTAGTATTTACCTTCCTATTTTTTAACTAGACGTGTTTTGACTTCATTTTTTGGATTAAAAAATGTATGCTCTTTTTTTTTTGCTTCATTTCCTCAGTACCCATCCTTCTAAAAATGAGGCAAAATTACAGAAAACTTATGAAGCTTTCAAATAAATTAAAATTTAATACCCCCACAAAAACCCCAATAAACTTTACATAAAACAAATTAAGTTGAATAAAAAACCCACAGGAAACAAATAAACATGAAACGTAAAAAAAAAAAAAAAAAAAAAAAAAAGAAAGAAAGAAAAAAAGAAAACACACACACAGATGTATACCATGATCTCGATTTTGGGGTAGAGTTGTCTAGTCAGTCAGTGTAGAATGAGACATTGGGCAAGATCTCAGCTGATTACAGTGGGGAAAAAATGCCTATAAATTCATTTAATGAAAGTGACCAACTTGTAAAATGAATCAACAAAAACACCCAGAAGACACTGTTCCTCTTCTGGCTTCTGGAAGAAGTGACAGAAGTGGTTGGTGAAAAAGAAAAGAGCAGCTAGAAGACAGTTAAAAGTAGAGTTAAATTGACTTGCCTCGAACATCTCAATAATATAGCAGCAACTGTTATTATGTATGAAGGTAAAACAGAGAAACTGCAAAGTGTGTGTCATTGCAGATTTCTGCATTAAAAGTTATTTTTTATTTCTTTACTATTAATTACACTTCCACAACAGAAAATTAAATTACCAGACAGCAAAGTGTTATTATTTAAATATCAACTCACTTACTTTCTTAATTTATAGACAAGCCAGCAATTCAATTTCATTTATTTACACAGTAAAGATATTACCAGTATGTGCTAAGAATACATGGAATCTTTTCAACACTTACAGTTTTCTGCAATCATTGTGTAAGAACCTTTAATTATTCCTTTCTTACTTTCACTTTTGAATGCTTAACTTCATTCTAAAGAGCAGATAATATTATTCAACTGAAGAAGTTGGCAAAAAATTTCTTGATTTTCTTTGCATTTTAATACAAAAACTGTTGACAAAATTTCCCTTGAAGTTAGGGAAGAAACAGGAGAAACACTTCTGGTACCTAAAATATCACTTCCAGCTTCTGAACACTCTTCCTCTCAAATTGAACTACTGAAGCAATACAGGTTTCCTTTATAATATTTTGGTTTTCTCAACCTTAATCTAGATATGAGTATAATGGACTGAATAGGTGCTAATCTAAAGCTGAATATAATCTTAGTATAGACAGCAATTTTTTTGAGAGCTGATAGACACCCCATCCCTGGAAACATTCCAGGTTATGTTGAATGTGACTCTGAGTAACCTGATCTAGTCAAAGATGCCCCTGCACTTTGCTATGTGCTTGGAGTAGATGGCAATTGAAGGTAACGTCCAACCCGAACCATTCTATGATTCTGTGATTCTTTAACTTAAATTTCATACTAAAGTTTCAGCAAACAGGTTCCTGACAACACAGACTTTTAACTTCCGAAAAAAGAAAAAGTCAAAGTTTTTGGTGGAAAAAATATTAAAGTTGTTATGGTGTTGAATCACAAAAGAGCTGACATTCTCATACAAAGAAAAGGTATTTAAGAAGCCAAAAGTTATAAAAAAAATAGCTGTCATGAACAGCTGCCTGTGTGTCTACACTTGATGTGAAAGAGAATGTGTAGAGATTAGATACACTGGGCACTGTGCTGGGAGTATGGGACAGCACCAGGAAAGTAGCAAAACTGGATAGGTGTACAGTGTCTATGCAAGCACCTACGTTTTCCCTGCTGTCCTACTAGCCTAGGCAAAAGAGAATAAACTCACATGTAAGTTGCAGAAAAAAATAAAATATGTTAAGCCATTATTATGCTCTCAAATCTTCAGTCTGTGTTTTGCTATGTCTGATGAAACAAAAGTTTCCTCGGCCTTGGTGAAGGGCTTAGTTTAATCAGCTAATGTAATATCACAATCAATACCATATTTGTGTTAGTCTTAAGACTTACTAGTCAACATCTTTAAAATGCAGGTAACAAAAGCCTAAATTGCCACAAAGTGTAACCATTTCCTTTGAACCATCTCAGAGGAAAAAAATGTGATGTCACTAAAAAGAAAGAATAACACATTTATATCATCATGTTTAAATATTTCAAAATATGCTTTATATTTCCTTTCTGATAAAGTCATAAGCCCTATTCATAACTAGCCATATGAGATGTAATTTTTACTTGTTGCTTATGAATCCGAAAAAGAGATAATTTAAGCATTTCATCTAACTGTTTAACATGAAGAAAACTGAGGAGATCCTTAGGGCAGCAAGGAGGGTGCACAGAAAGCTCACTACTCTAGACTTCAGGAAAGCAGACCTTGACCTCTTCAGAGATCTGCTTCCTGAAATCTGGTTATTATTCAGGGATCACTTCCTCCAAGACCAGAAGGCTGCAGACCCAAAAAAATTAGGCAAAAACACCAGGAAGCCTTGTTCTTGTATGAACAAGAAGCTCCTGGACAAACTCAAAACAAAAAAAAGGAAGCTTAGAGAGAATGGATAGCAGCAACAGGTAGCCTGGGAGGAAAACTGAGAGATTGTTTGAGCAGCCTGTGATCAAGCTAGGACACCTAAAGCCCTGATTGAATTAAGTCTCGCCAGAGACCTGAAGGGCAACAAGAAAAACATGTATATGCACATGGGTAATAAATTAAATGTGAGCCCTCTTTGGAAAGAAACAGAGACTTGGTTACTCAGGGCAATGAGAAGTCTGAGGTATTCAATGATGCTTTTGTCTCAGTCTTCAATGGAAAATGCTCCACCACACCACCTACATTGCAGATGGCAAAGTCAGGGAGTGGGAAAATGAACTGCCAGCTACAGGTGAAAACCAAATTTGAGAATATCTAAGGAACTTGAAGATGCAAAAAGCACCTAATGAGATGCATCCATGTGTCCAGAGAGATCTGATGGAAGAGGTGTCTGAGTCAGCAGCCATCATATGAATTTGATGGAAAGACCAATTAGTGGATAAGGAATTCACTACATGGTCACACATTGAGTTCAATGGCTTGGTGCCCAAGTGGAATCCAGTGATAAGTACAATCCCTCAGGGGCTGGTATTGGTACCAGCTTTTTTTAACATCTTTGTTGATGACATGGAGGTTGGAATCGAGTGCACCCTCAGCAAGTTTGCTGACAGCATCAAGCTGTGTTGTGCAGTCAATACCCTGGAAGGAAGGGACGCCATGCAGAGTGACCTTGACAGGATTGGAAGGTCTGTGAGAAACTTGTGACATCCAACAAGGCCAAGTGTGAGATCCAGAACCTGCTTCAGGACAATCCCAACATCAATACAGGCTGTGAGGAGAATGGATTGAGACGGATCGTCCAGAAAAAGACTTGAGAAAGTCTGTAGATGAAAAGATCAATATGACTCAGCAATGTGCACCTGAAGCCCAGAAGGCCAATGATATCCTGGGCTGCATCAGAAGTGTGACCAGCAGGGCAAGGGAGCTGATTCTCTCCCTCAACTCTTCTCCTGTGAGACCACTCTTGGAGTACTGCATCCAGGCCTGGAGCCCTTAACAGAAGAAAAACTTGGACTTATTGGAACAAGTCCAGAGTAAAGCCACTAAACTGATCACAAGACTAGACCACTTGCCATATGAAGACAGGCTGATCTGGGGTTGCTGAGCATGGAGAAGGCTCCAGAGAGGCCGTCCCATATTTAAATGGGGCTCACAAGATGGTTGGAGAGGGACTTTTCATGAGGACATGAAGAGATAGAAAAAGAGGCAATGGTTTCAGATTGAAAGAGGGTAGATTTGGATTAGATATTAAGAAGAATTTCTTTGTATGAGTGTGATGAGGTACTAGAAGAGATTGCCCAGAGAAGCTGTGGTTGCCCCATTCATGGAATTATTCAGGACTAGGCTGGATGGGGCTTTGAGTTCCGTGGTCTAGTAGAAGGGAGGCTCTGCCAATGACAGGGGGATTAGAACTAGATCATCTTCAGGTCCTGTCAAACCAAACCATTCCATGATTCTATGAAAACTAGGCTTTCACATTGAAATTTGATGTGATCTTTTACAATTATGTTTTTATTTTCCATACATGAATAAGGATTACAAAAAACCCCTCCTTTTTAATTATAATTTTTAAAACTATCACGTAAAGAGAATATACTTTATGATTGATTTTGTTAGTTTATATTGTAGTAGGGAAAAAAAATAAACCAAAAAAAACTATAGCTTTAATTTTTTTTAATTTCTTCTTTAATACTGAACAAAGAACATGTAAACACATTTTTTTAAATTTCAACTGAAAAAATATATACATATATATACACACACACACATATATATATATATACACACACATATATATATGGGATTATTTTGTGTGGCTTAAAAATACATCAACATTATTACATGAACTTTGACTGACCTCCAACAATTGACCTGAATGCTCAATAGAGATACTGAAATATTGATACCTGATAAATATTTTCCTCAGTAGCTGGGGGGAGAGAGAAAGAGAATGTAATCCTTTATGTTGTTTAGGGTGAACTATGAATAGAACCAAATGAATTCTCCATGAATACATTCATATTATACTGTAAAATGCAATCATATGACAAGTGTCTAGGAAAAAGTGCTTGGAAGAAAATCATCAACAGATAGACTTCTGAAATAGGTAGGATACATTGCATATTTTACTACTAGCAAAATTGCTATAATTAGAAAGTAAAACTCATTACTTGGTATGCATAACATTATATCTGTATCGATACACAGAAAAGGATTTTTTCATTAAAACTTTTAAAAAAATATTATTTTATGCATCATACAATATAATGAAATATGTGTTACTGCAAAAGCAATCAGCTTAGACAGCTCATTAATCTTTCTCATACAAATATTGTGATCCCTCTATCTTTCCTCAACTATTTTTGTGTGTATGATTTAAAGATCAAAGAAATGATAACTAGTTTCCATGACAGCTTGAGATACAATGTGTTCTACAATATGATGAACAATTAAATTCTGACTTAATTTCCTTTATTATTTTATGGTAACATAACATTAACAAAATAAATATGCTCTGATTGTGCTGTGTGGAGGAAGCAGTTTCCTGCCTTAGCACTACATTTACATATTTTCTGAAACTTACCAGATTTCCATTAGTCTAAATAACTTGTACTGACATAGAATTCTTCCACAGAGCTTAAAATTATATCTCCACAGCCCTCATTTTGTAATGATACCCAATCCAACTCTCATGGAGAGATCTTGTGCAAGCAGTGCAGCTGCAATTCTCCTCCTGGAGTATGTTAAGAGACTCTTAAATTGGCTCCAGTATTTCAGTCAGCTTGCTCAGAATTTCCTAATTTGGGTATTTCCAAGTCACCCTACTATGCTAAATGCTCTGAAAGAAATATTTCCATTACTTTCAGTAGACTTTGGTCCAAAGTCTGAACATTGTGAAGCAATAAATTGCATAAATATGATAAAAACTTGATGCAAACTCCTATTTTATTTTGGGTTTCATATAGTAAATTCTGACATGTTTGTTAAGATCAAGTCCCTTTTTTGATTTGGAAGGCTGGGACGAGGATCTGAAGTTGTCAGTATTTATTGCAGAGATGTTTCTGAGCTTTTGGGGCGCATTCCCTTTGGATGTACTCAAATTTTTCTATTTAGATATAATAGACAGAACGTGTCATCATCTGCAGATGTGCTGAGAGTATGCTCTCCCTGTTCTGGAAATAAAATGAGTTGAAGATTTGTTAGCATAAAGGCATAGACAGCAAGAAACTACATCCTAAATAGAAAAAAATGTGTCTAATAAAGTGAAATTTGTATGTTCCACATGCATAACTATATGTTGTGTGACTATCTTCCAGATTCTTTAATATCTCTATTTGTCGAGATACCAATACACAACTAGTAAAAGCCATTCGCAGGAAGTTTTCATTTGAAAATGAAAACAGTGTTCAATACTTTATTTTCATTCTCCTCAGGAAAAGACATGGAAGTTATGAATGCTATGAAATTAGTAACTTCCTTTATTGTCACATATAAAGGATTCTTTTGTCTACTGCACCAGTGACAATGTAAACTCTCTAACTAAAACTGGTTTACAAGTTTTTCTCAGGTCAAGTGTTATGAAAACAGTCACTGAGCAATAAAAACATTGGATGCTCTATCCTATAATCTTTTTAGCTGTAATTATGCTTAATTTCACTATTTTGTTCGATGAAAAAAAAACTGTGAAAGTAATTGGTAGTTTTCAATACGTCACTGAACTCAAGTACTCTGTAAAGAAAGGTCAGAACATCTTTGCCCAAAGGAGTGTCTGCTCATTTCAGGTGTTGTTGAATTTGTATGTTAACGCACAAAAACACTGGAGTTTTTTGTCCACTCTTTTCTCAGCTCAGTTTCCCTGGGTAGTTTGGACTAAATAGCTAACATATGCCACAGCAAGTATTGCAGGAAACAATGACATTTCAAGTTATATTTAGCTAGAATGTGGATGTCATATGGACCTTTAATGTGTACACAGAGAGAACTTAATTACTTACTCAGTACTTTAAACATGACTAGTCAAACTTACTATATACTGAAATGAGGACAAATAGATAAAATAAAATTCTGCTTATTTGTTTTTGGCCCACTGTGTTTCATTAAGCATCACCAATAGAGAATCAAAGTAAGGCTTAAGCATCAAAGACAGAATTTTCAAAAGTACTAAAATAAAGTAATCTATACATAGAGGGATAGATGCATTATTGAAATATGAAATTACCACAAATCTGCAAAAATAAATACACTCTTTACAAAACAGAGTTTATAATGCTTAGGGTTTAGCTTTTTGTTTGATTTTGAGAGGGTTTCCTTACACAACTAAATAAAAAAATCACATTCTTAAATCTGAAGAGCTCAGCTTTATCATATTTTAGGATATCCCATCTGACACTTACATATACAATTCAAAAAACACATGGATCCTTCCACAATTAAGTAATATTTACTAAGAAGGGTCCAAGAAATGTTTTAATTTAAACTATTTAACTGTTTAAATTGCAACAGCCCCCAAATCAGTGAATGTCTGTCTTCCAAGGAGACATAGGCTCTGCCTCAAGTACACATTCCAAAAGCTGGATGCAAATAAGCAATTAAAATGAAACTGCCAGAGACTTACTTGATCATAGTGATGTAATCTAGGAAAAAAACCCCAAAGTACATGTTCCTTTCCCAAAAAAACTCCACCAAAACCAAGCAAGTTTTTTCAGGCTCCTTGATGTTTTGATTTAGATTCGGAAATGATAATCAGTTTTATTTGAATTATTATTTTAAAATAAGAAATCTGATTTCATTTGCTCAGCTGGATCTGAAAAAGATAGATAATTTCTGATATAAATCTTTTGAGTTACAGTATTAATTCATCATTAATTCAGTATTACATGTATATTTCAATCCTTGAGAAGAAGCCTAGAAAAGAACCAAAATTCTACAAGTGCAAAGAAACTATCACCACTATTTTAGTTTTAGCTTAAATATTAGGCATAGACTTGCTGAAAGACTACTCTAAACTTCAGAGAAATAGAATTTATGTGCTTCATTGAATTCTTTTACTAACAAAGAGAGGAAAAGCAATAAAATTTTTTTGTAATTAAACAGTTATCATAGTTACATTTGCATACATCATATTCTCAGAAAATTTGAATTCTATAGGTAGGAAGAAATGCTCAAAACTCAAAATCCATTAAGCATGTGGTGAATAAATAACGAATAAGGACTGTCCAAAACCAATAGAAAATACCAATTATCTCTATGCCCTGATTAAAATATCTTTTAAATGTAATAGTGTTTCTTCCAGTATATTCAACAAGAATTAAATCCAAATATTTTATAATATCAAGCGATAACCCATTACAATTAAATTACATCTTTATGAAACAGCAGAGAACCATAAGAGCCACATACAGATGTAGAAAGACAACTCAGAAGTATGGCACTTATTTTTTTAACCATAACCAGAAAGCATAGATCACTATATCAGGACATCATTAGTGGCAAAAAAATGCAGTGATTATTTTCATCATAGCTCTGTTAAGAACTTTTCTCTGTTTCTTGGAAAAAAACAGCAAGCATGGAGTTAATCAACACAGTCAATAACTGCAAGTCTTTAAAAAACAAAGGTCCTCTTCCTTTGAACGTCTAAGTGCAGCTTCTGCAAATAAGAATAACTCAACTGCAATTACTAATAGTTTAGTCCTTAGATTGTTGAAAAATACCATACAGAAATCTGTCATAAAACCCCCGTTGACTAAAGTGCCAATGAGAAACACATTGTGGGACAGTATGTACCAATATAGATTGTTGTTAATTGCCTTCTGCTGTAACCTCTTTCCACAGCAGGTCAAATTGTGGTCTCACATGTCACTGTAACCTCAGTAAAGTAATGATTTGCATGGGCATTAGAAAAAAAAACTTGAGCCTTTAATAGCCAGAGATGATGTAGTTTAAAGTGTATGAATGAGCTCTGTCTTATCATTCATGTGATATACTTTTCAATCTTCATTCTAATTTAAAAAGAAAAAGTGGGATCCCTAGAGATATACAGTATCAGCATTCTTTTTCAGAACTATGAGGGAATAGTGTAGTACATTTTCTCCTCTACAAGCAGATTTACTTGAGATTCTAGATCAAACTGTTTAAAACAAAGCAAGCCCATATGGACCCTTGGAGTGCCATAGGAATGGTGGGGAGCCAAGAGAGGAATTGTTTGGGTTGTCTGTGAGATCATGCCTGCAGAAACTAAAATTTAAGAAAAAATTACATGAAACTTGTGTTTCATAATCACAGTCTAAGTCTCTAATTTTTCCCTTCTGTGTAGCCTTCAAGTTCTCTTTTATTTCTTTTTTTTTTCTTTTTCTTTTCTTTTTTTTTTTTTTTAATTTTTGCACAAACACAGAAAAGGATCCACTTCTATTTCCTATCTCTTAGGATACCTGCCTTTGTTGATTTTTATTGCTGCTTCATTGAGCTTGGAATGCCTTCTAGAAAACTAACATCAAGATGGATGGAAGAGAGAACAAGTATTTTTATTAATACTCATTGCTATCTTCTGAGGTTTTTGATGAAAGAATTAATGGATGAGCAGCCTCAGATGCTGAGATCAAACTATGAAACAAAACAGCTGCTGAACCAGCAGAAAATGTAGAAGAGATGGACTATACTGCTGTTATTAGTTGTACAGGTAAAGAAAAAAATTGACATTGCTTCCAGGAAAATGTAATAGAGCTGAACACAAGACTGTAGGGGAATGCTATCAAATACATATTCATTCCTTAGGCACAATGGAAACACAATCATTTGCTAATATGAATAGTCATAACCCCAAGTAGTTTAACAGAATTGCAGCAATTCAAATTAATTGGCTCTCTTCAGAACTTCCTAAAAGTCACTGCCATAATCGTAATATTTTCCAGAGCTTCTGAACAACTGATACTAACTGGATGCATAAATACTGCAATGTATAAGAACAAAAGAGAAGGGGGTCAGCATTGCACAAAATCTTTTGTAGACTAACAGGCACAGAAAAGTAAATTGAAACTGAGGAGTATTTCAAAATCCACAATGCTTTGAGTCACAGGCATTGGATTATGAGTTTGGTCCTGAAGTATGAAACACCACAGAAGCTACAGAAGCACAGACCATCTAAAAAAAGTATCCATTTTTTGTCATCATTATCTTTTTATTATAAATGCTCAGTCTGTACAAAGGTAGATTCACAGGTTCTCAAGAAAACTAATTACTGATGTGAATAGTAGTGCCTTCGCTGTGAAAAAATCCACAGAGCAGGTGTTGATGGAGATAAAAAAAGTATGTGTCTAGCTGTTCTCCACATTGAAAGGCAAGTGATAAAACTGTTTTCAATTTCTATTTGTTTTTGTTAAAAACTTACAAATTTTGATAGAAAAATATTTTTTAATTGAAAATAGCCGATAAGTTTCTGCAATTTTAGGTCATTTGTTATCCTATTTTTGGCTGGGACAAAGTTAATTTTCTTCCTTGTATCTGGTAAAGAGCTGTGTTTTTGATACAGTGTGAGAGTAATGTTAACAACATAGCGATGTTTTGGTTTTTGCTCAGTAGTGCTTGCTTTAAATCAAGGACTTTTCAGACTCTTATGCTCTGACAGCAAGCAGGTGCACAAGAAGCCAGGAAGGAGCATGGCCAGAATAGCTGCCCAAACTGGCCAAGAAGATATTCCATGAAATAGACTGTCATGCTCAGTATATAAATTAAGGGGAGTTGCACCCATAGGGAGTTGGTTGGTATCTGCCAATCCCTGCTCGGGGATGGGCTATCCATGAGCTAGCAGGTATTAAATAATTGTATCCTCCATCACTTTTTCTCTTGGGTCTCCATCACTGTTTTCCTTGGGACTTATTTTTCTCTCTCCTTCTTGTTACAATTTATTATTATTATATTTCACCTTGTTTGAATTATTAAACTGTTCTTATCTCAGCCCAGAGATTTTATTTTTTTGTAATTCTCCTCCCCATCCCATGTAGGAGGGGAGACTGAGTGGATTGCTGAGTAGTGCTGAGTTGCCAGCTGGGGTTAAGCCATGACAGCTGTACAGTTTAGGAGCAGTTCTCCTGGGTTCCTCAGGCACAATGAGCAAAACCAGTAAGCCATCAAATCGTGAATATTGAACAGCACCTCAACGTTACAGCATCATACTGGGCTCACATTATTTACTCTGGGATGATAACACAGATTATGTACAGATGCACCAGAGACCAGTTTCATTATCATTTGAGCCATGTCAAGGTTAATGTCATGGATGCTCAAGAACTATGTTGCTGCAGACTCTGCCTGGAGCTCCTGGGTAGCAGTGCTTTCTCCTACATGGCTCAGCTGCTGTTCAAACACCAGGAGCAGAAGAAGCATCTGCACTGTTAACACAGAAAGAAAACAGGTTCTTTACAGCCACCAATGCTTTACCTTGATGTTAAGGTAGCTTAAACTAATAGCTGTTTCTACTACTGCTAAAAAATAACTTGAAAGGAGAGAAAAAAATCTAGAAAAATGGAAGTAACTTCCATTAGATATTGTGGTTTAAGAAGGGGAACCAAACCAAACACAACATATAGTTATTGAAAATTTATTTTGTAACAGCTTTGGGATGGAAACTAGTCATTTGACCCTGCAGAGAAGTGTGTTTTTCTTGTGAAAATATAAGAAATCATACTATCTTTTAATGAGTTTGGAGGTAAAGCAGAATATGTGTGTGTGTGTGTGTATGGGTCGCTTTAAATCACATCATTACTGAACTAATATAGGAAGTAGTATTTGGGATGTTAGTATCCCATGTCTTTCTGAAATTCACTCATTTAGGAAATTGCATAATCCATAAATAACGCTGTTGAGACTGATGTGTCTTGAGAGGATGGACTCATCCACATTTACACAATTTCCACTACAAAACAAACATTCCCCAGACACCCCACCTTCCTCTGAAGTCTTAAGAAAATCCCTTTGTAGCCAAATAAATTATAGCAAAAACTATAGTTTGCAAGGTTTTTCAGCAGTCATGCTGATACACAGAAGACTGCCAAATATGAATTACAACAAACCTTACACATATATTTCCTCATCTGAGCAATAACCAAGAGGTGTCTTTACACTTTCAATGATGGAAAGGCAAAGATAAATATTAAACTGGATGTCTGACAGCTGGAATTAAAATCAAGGCCAACTGCTGTCCCACAAAACTGGCAGAGTCATTCAGCTTCAACTTAGCTTATTTCTGATTATTCACTTTTTCTAAGAACACTGGGCTCCTATCTTTTTTTTTTCATGGTAAAGGAAATCTTTACGTGAATTTTTACTAACATATTTTTTCCCAGCAATATGGAAATAAAAATACAAAATCTAAAGACATTCATTAGCCTTCCAACAACAGACAGAAGAAAAATTACCCTGTTCTCTGTTTCTCTTTCAGAATAATGACAGCAAGGAGATGCTCAAGATGCACACATGGGAGAGAAGGTAGAGACTGATGTTAGAACTGTGTGCTTAAATGCACCCCATAAAAACCAAATCATGTGAATTACAGTTTATCATCTAAATAAATGTTTGCAATCCTGTCAGACTTCAACGTAACCACACAGCCTGGAGTTTCTCTTCCGGGGTGGTTGTTCTTTTTTTACAGGCTTTAAAATTCTAGTAAGGGTGAGTTCAATCACATGGAAAAAACCCTACCATGTACATGTGATCCAGTGTTGTAACTAGATCTCATCTATGCTGAACTTCATTGCTGCACATCTAATTGCACTGGTAATACCTTGCTTTGCACTCCACACTTATTCAGCAGTCACTGCCTTCAGTTTTGTTACCTCTGAAATCTTAGTCTCTTGTCTTTGCAACTTGGCTGACGTTGAACTCTAGAGCATGGACTGTATTCATTGATGTTGTTGTTCTCTTGTTTTTAAAAAAAAAAAAAAAAAAAAAAAAAAAGTACAAGCTGAGGGTTCAATTACAGAGGGCAGTTGCATTGCCCCAGGGGGTGGAGAAACCTACAAACTGAGAATCAGAGTTACAATATGCCTTCTATTTCTCTTCTTTTATAAAGTCATTGATGTATCCCCCTACACCACCCCTATACTTAATTATATACTAAGGCATGTATAATTAATTAATTATACATGCTCTGATACAGCTGCACTGGCCGTAACATTGGGAGGGGAAAAACTGAGTCTACCACCTGTGCAAGAGGGGAAATAATAGCTCTATTGAGGCTGTCTTTGACTTCCTTGTTGTACTGTTCCTAGATTAGAACTTTAAAAAAAGGAAAAATAAAAGGGAAAATGTTAGAAAGTAAGCACTTTTTCTAGAAGTTTATTTTATTTTACTGGGCTTCAGATCAAACTTTTGGTTTGAAAATCATGTATAGATGTAAAAGTAGTTTGTCTAGCAGGATATACATTTTCTCTCAAGGGATGTCTGACAATCTGTTAACACAGTGTATAATGGAGAGAGTAGGGGGCAGATCACAGGCCAGATTGTTAGCTAGTATAAAAGAGGTGTTAATGCCATTGACTTTAATAGGGCTATGTCAATATCCACCAGCTTAAGATTCTGTGTATCGCAGCCCACAGACCACTTGCGGCTTGCAAGGCCTTTGTATTCAGTCCACAAAGGGACTTTTTAATTGTGGCTATACTTGACAGAATCATAAAAATGTACTATTATCAGTTTACCCAGTGATTCTCTAGCATTCCTAAGGATTAACCTCTCTCTTTGGAAGCATACAGAGTTGCAAGAAAACCTTCTCAGCTAAATCCAAGTTCAATTCAGAAGTACCATTGGAAGCTTTCATTAAACCATTTATATTGTGATAACTTATTTTGAACACATGCTGTCTCAAGTTATTTGTGAGGAAATTTAGCTGTGAAGATTTCACCTTTGAGTATATTAGAGAAAATATGTTGATTTTTTTTAAAGAAACTTTTTATATGTACTGTATCACCTTATAAATGTGAGACAAAAAAGCAACACAATTAGTATAAACTTTATAATGCTGTTATCAGACTGATGTCTTATCTGTCAAGGGTTCCAGCATGAACAAAACTTTGATGAAAGTTTGCGAAAAAAGGATGGCTATTTTATATTCTAATTAATTAAAGTTCATTAAAAGATAGAAAATACTTAACATGGAATTATTTCTGTGTCATGGAAGTGCTTACATTTGAAATAAAAAGGTGGCCTTGCCCTCCAAAAGTCTGTAGGAAAATAATTCTGAATGTCTTTACGCAACTAGAATTACACTGACTTCTCTAGAGTTTGAATATGTGCCATGTTTGCTTATTCTTCCTGAAGAATAGCTTTCACAATATTAAGTATTTAAAAGACACAGTAGAGCTCTCTCAAGTTCCCTGCACCAGTTTTTCCTCCCCTCTAGATCATGCCTAATAATAAAAAAATAACATGATCACTTCATATTAAGTAGTTGTGGGGGTTTTGTGGCAAAAATCCTTTAATGCTTAGAGCTTAATTTTATAGTCTGCCCCAAACTCCTCCACTGAGTAGTAAAAATCCTTTTTTTTTCTCCAAATAGAAGCTCTATCTGCATATGTGATGACTAGAGAACATCTGGGCCACAGAGAAATTATCAAATATTGTGCAAGTTGGCAATATTAAAACTGTTTATGTTGGAATAACTTTTCCCCAAGAAGTGGGTGCACTTTGGCAGTCAGTGAAATGATCCCCAGGTACCCATGACTCCCATTGCTGTTGATATATTAAATATGTACCAAGTTGTGTATACGGAACACACAGATGTCAAAAGTTGACATCAGTGGGGAACAGATAATCCTCTAAAGGCAGAATGAGTCAAGTAATTTTGTTGAACTATCTCAAAGTTGCACAAAATTCTTGGTCAGGATGGCAAAAAAAACAGGAAGGCAAAAAATTACTGTTATTAAAAACAGTGTTCTCCTAACATAAGAAGTACAAAAATAAGGAAAGTTTATCACAAAAATGCTGAAAATTCCTGCAATTATATTTTCATCAAAATGTTTTGGTTTTCTTTTAAATATCCAATGTTACCCAAATTTACTCTAGAGACTAATGTTATTTTTAAGTTATCTTCATTTTTTTGCCTCTAGGGTGTTGATGTCTAATATACCACCGAAAAAAAAAAGAATATTTTGGGGTTTTGGTTTTTTTGTTTTTTTTTTTTTTTTTTATATGTGGACATTGTAAATAATTAGTATACATAGCTGTATATCTTTCAGAAAATTTCCTCAATGTTCAAATCCAGAGAGAAAATTTGGCAGTATAATCCTAAATTTACTTCCTAGCATTCTTTCTTTGTACATGCAGATATTGATATCAGTTGAGCACATTTAAGATGATGGTCAATAAAATTTACATGATTTTAAAAATTCTTTGGACTTCAAATAAATAATTAAAATCCCTAGAAATATCTGTCTGTAAACAATGTTATAACAAAATTTCTTCTAATCTTGGTTCTCGATGCAAACTTTCTCTTTTTACCCCAGATTTATGCTATAATTTCTTCCTGTTCTAGCAGCACAAAACATTAGCTATTTTAGTCTTTCAAGAAGATACTAAACATCAAATAAACAAACAAAAAAAAAAAACTTTTGTACATTATAATACATAAAAATTTGTGCAAAAATTAAGAACTTTACCTTTCCAGTCTGTTATGCTTTGTCTTTAGAGGTAAGAGAGTTTGGAATGCTGTCAGGAGCAAAACATGAACATAAATTCTGAGCTTTTGTTTGAGTTGCTACTGCTTTGTAGCATGCATATATTTCATTTCATATGGTCAAAACCCAAATCAAGCTGAGAACTCAAGTAAACTCACTCAAAATTTTGAGTGGAGTAAAACAATTCCTAACACCTAAGAAAGGATGCAAACAACTTATTCCACTTGTCATGTAGGAAAAGCTTTTTCAATGGAAAATAAAGCACTCTCCCATTTCGCTGTTTCCCATCTTATCAAACTAAATAAAAAAGGGAGTTGATTATAGCAGCTAATGAACTGTATACTTCTTTATGCAATTAAAATACTACTAACAGCATTGAAGACTGTTTCAACCTATACAGAACATGTAATACAGACTAGAGAAGATGTCTGATATTCTATTCTACATCTATTCAAGTCTTATATTGTGTAAGAGACTATTTGTAAAGCAAGAAGTAGTAGACTGTAAAAGCTGGCATGACTTTCCAAAATTTACAACACAAAAAGCATTCAAGAAAGCTCTGAAGAGAGTTGGTGTTTGAAACCGTTTTTCCCTTCTGTGGTGAAAACATTCCTAACCACATCAGTTTTTAGCTGTATCTGGTTTTCATCATATCTCAAATGATGCAATGGAAAGAAGATTCTAAGCACAAATACTGGGCCAATTATTTATACAGCCATACTTGTGCAATAGAACATGTAATTCTCATTTTTCAAAAGTGAAATTTTAAGAGGCTTTCTAGCTCAGTCCAGAAATCCTCAGTTCAGTTTCCTTCTTTCAGTTCTTTAGCAATTTGTGGTTTATTGGGTAGCTGGATATGTGCAGAAAGACACCTTTCCAGAACAACTCATTGCAAAATGGCCTTTTCATTCCTATTATCTATACCCTTTCAACTACTCTCTTCCCTTACTCCTGTACCAAACACATACTTTTTTTTTTCTTCTTAAGAATTATATTCCCCTTTTTAAATCTTGCTTGTCTTTTTGAGCCAGCATTATTTGTTTACATGGAGTTCTTTTGCCAGAGCCTCTGATTTTCCTCTCTGTTTTTTGTGACTTGTGCTTTCTTTCAGTTAATCTGCCTCAACAGCAAATTTGCACTCTCTGAGACAAATAATATCTTGATATAATGTTAACTACTTGATTAAATACAACACATTTTGCTGTCCATAAATGTTTTCAAGAGAGCCACTAGCAGGTTATAGGCTCTACTTAACACTCCTTATAGAATTTTTTTTTTTTACTGCAAATAGTAAGCACATGCCTGGAAGGAAAAAAAATCATCCTTCTGCTCTGATTCTCTTTCAACCCTTTGTATGTTTAGATGCCTAAAACATCTGATATTCATCTTTCAAAGAAGGTCAGAAGGTGATAACCAGTGGTACATCTTTCTATCTAAACATCTCAAAACCTTGGATTTTGGTCTTGCCATTTCTTTCCAGCCATTATTTCCTACACTCTGCAATTCTCAAATAAGCATTTCCTTACACAAAGATTATTGTGGAATGACATATGGGAGTATGTCCTCTCTGTAAATTAAACAGTTGCCATGTCCATGGAATGGGACCAAGAGCAAACACTATAACTTCATTTAAATTTTTCTTCACTGTCAACTTATGATAAAGTAAAATTCTTTTCAATAGCAACAGAGCTTTGTAAGGGCATTTAGAAACAGAAGTGGGACGTCCAAACAGAAAGCACCAAAATTAAAACTCATTTAAATGGATGACTCCCTCATGTGTCTTGCTGTCTGTGTCTTCTTCTTCCATGAATCACTTTGAAGATGAGGTCATCCTGAGAACTTGTGAGAGAGCTGAGGCCTTACCTAAAAATTAGGGAAAGAGATGGTAAATCAGTCCAGCATAAATAACTTTAAAAAAAAAAAATTACTGAGGTTCAGAGCTGCAAGACACTTCATTATTTATGAACCATACATATTTTTCTGATGGTGAAAAAATAGCCAAAAAAAACAAAAGATAAGAGAAGCTTGTTGCAAAATTTTCTGCCTGCTTATAGAGATCCCTGGTTTTGGTTAACTCACAAAACTGACCCTGAAATAGCCCGAACACAGCAAAGACTGCTGCCGTCGAGGCAGTCACCATGTTCTATGTATCAGAAATTCCACACTTAAGCCATGCTGTCAATTAGACAGGTCCCACTGTAACGGTGTGTCTTCTGTCAAACATTTCTGAATAGACCCTTGTTCCATTTGATACTATCCTGAGGAAGCTTTATCACAGTTCTGATGCATGGTAACCTGATAAGGCTTCATTTAGCACCGTTCTATCACTATTTCACCTTAACATGCATCTGAAATCTACCCTTAAAACAGCAGGGGATTTTTGTGGTGATGGAGTGCTCACCAGTGGTTAAAGCAGATTAGCTAAGGGTTTTTATTACAAAATAGAGTTTGTATCCCACAGTCTTGATAAACCCTCGTTAACAGGAGTTGCATCATCTAAAAGGCTAGCTGTTCATACCTGATAAGGTTTCTAAGAGCATAAAAATGTCTAAACAAACCAATTCTGTGAGAAAGGCATTTATAGGGTGTCAGTATTATTGTTAGATAATGCTTTAATTGAGTTAGGTATATGTTTCTTAGGACACTAAGAAAATACCTTATTATAATAATGCTTGAGAAATTCAGATCAGCTATTTTATGGAGGAAACAAAAAACTTACCATTTCAGGTTAGTGTATTTTAATCTAAACCCAAACCCTCTTAACATTTAACAGAGTGGGTACAGCTAAAAATATCAGAAAGCTTTTTAGTTGGTTCATAAAATGTTGAGATCAATTATTTAATCTATTTAAAAATTTTTACTCTGTCAGTCAACAGTACAGGATCAAATGTAAAAAGAGTTAAGAGGAAGAAGCTTAAGAGTCATCAGATCCTTTTATCTTTTTCACTCAGAAGTACAAAATAGCATTCAAGAAATAAAGTGATTAATTAAATGCATGCTTATATAACTCAAGTAACATCTTATATAAATGTAATATATATGTTTGATGTACATACATCTTTATTTAGTCAGCATTTTGGAGGCAAGGTCGTTTTTAAAGCTTTCCAGGTATGTTCTGTACTGACTGCCGCATCTACAGCCAGGTTATGTCATCCAGACATCATACGCAGTGACAGGTAGTTTATTTCAAACACTAGCTAGATTTCACTATCTCCAGTAAACTTCTGTTGCAACTTCACCATTAAAAATATAATACTCAATGCTTTATTTAAACTAAAGTAGATGGGTTTGTGTTTATTTGAAAAAAACATGTTAGGGAGATCTATTTAAGAAGATGAAGAAGCATGTCAGAATCTAGGAACTATCTATGGAGTTCAGAATGGTTTTTCAATTTATAATGCTAAGATAAAGAATATACAGTATATGCTTTATGCTGTATATAAATAACAGTTGTATACATGCACCAACATGTATGTTTACACGCACATTTCTATAAGAGATCTACAAGAAATTGATCATTAATTTTATCAAAAATATTGTTGCCATAATTTATTACAAATCTTATGAAAAATTAAAATGTTTTAATCAGTGGTCTTTTAAATCAAAGATATAAACCACAATTTTCAAGACTTAAAATTTCAAGTAATTTTTCAAGAATAAAAAAAAAATCAAAATTAGCAAATTGTAGATTGTGATCTAAATCATAACAGGAAAAGAGTTATTTTCAGTATCCATGATGTAAGTGGTTACTAACATATTCATGCAGCTGGGGGAAAGGATATTAAAAAGGGGCTTAAATAAACTACATTTCTCTGACAGTAACTTGGTTGTGATTCATAGTCATAACAGCAATTATTTTCTGATCTCAACAGCCTAAGGAAGTAGGGAGTGCCATTTCTTCAGTTTGGGTTGTGGAGGATGGCAGTAAACTCTCTAAAAATTGCTATTCCATTTATATTCTTGTGTGTCCTAAACTACCTTTTATGAGTAGAGTTAAAAGGTAACAATGCCACATCATTATGTATTTTTGTGATTTCATCTGGGTTTGGGGTTTCCTCTAATGCACTGTCACTCGTCAGATACACCACAGCATCTTACTCTAGTATATTTGGCAAAAAATAAGTAGGGCAACTGTTAAGTTGATTGAGAGCTCTCTCACCTTCACCTAGTGATACCTTGAAACTAGAGTAGGATTGCAAAAATCTGTTAAAGTTTTCCTCCTTAAAATAATCCTAAACTATTTTACCAAATATACCAAATTTTGGAATCAATGTCAGTCATTAATAGAACAGACACATTTTATAACAGTACACAAGCAGATGTATGATTTAGACTGGATCAATTAAGAAGAGAATAAACAGAAGGTATTTTTCTTTGAAAATTCTGTTTCTTTCCATGGGGTGGGGGAGAAGCGGAACAACACATTTTACTTTCAAGAAATTATTTACTATTAATAAGGTTTTAAAGACCACATTGAAAATTCTAGGTAATAGTTTATCTGTTTTCCAAAAGGTGCAGTCTGAAACAATATCTTAAATGTTGATGATGTTTTATTTCCCTCAGTACTTCAGGTTTAGTGTCTAATAATACACATAAACCACACAGGAGTTGGAAAAAAAAAATCATGTTAATTTATAATCAACGACCTTCATAGTTAGTGACAAAGATATTCTTTGTCTGCATAGGCAAATTTTGAAATGTATCATCAGAATGAAGAAATACTCTCTTTTTGTTGATTTGAGATTTTTCCCAAAATAGATTATGTAAATGATAGAACAAATTCTGTTCAATTTATTCATATGACATATGCTGTATATATGTGTCTGGCTCACCAGAAAGCAAGCACCAGAGTATTTGTCCTTTTATTTATATGCTGGTGAAAATGCCTCCAGTGAAAATTTACCTTCAGGACTGCAAAACACATGCACATATGCACAAGGTTACCTAAACTACAGATTAGAATTTAACTGGGAGATGGAAGCAAAATATTTTCAATGTTAAATTGCTTTGCCTGTGGCCACAAAGAGTGCCACCACAGAGGTGAAATTTATTAATATGTCTAACCAAGGTGATCTGTCTACCTACTTGAGCCACATGTTTCTGTACAGCCGGTAATTTCAACACTCACACAGGAATAGAATTAAACCAATCTCTGTTTATTGTAGATTATGCATCACTTTTGTACTCTATGTATAGTAAAACTCAGCTGTGTCTTTGTTGTTAAAGTGCTGCCTACTGATGGCAGCAGTGTGGTTTTGACTTGGTTCAACCTTTTAGGAATGTCTGATATAAAAATTTCTTTTGTGTGATTTGAATCTAATTACTTAAAAGTTCAGAATAAATGTTTCTTGCAAATTGATGTTTTAATATGTCACAAATCCTTCCATGAAGTTTTGTTAGACAGGAGAAAAAATAAGTATTTATCGTGACAGTGATTCTTTGATGTGGAATTGATTCTTCAGGCCCTGAAACTTCATTATAGTAATAAAAGAAAATATCTATTTTTCAACACTGTTTAATGAGTGAGTGCAAGGTTTTTTAGCTATCTGCTAAAGTATGATTGCTTTGATCTTTTAGCTAGAGTCCTTTGTAAGTGACAGCTTGCAAAGAAACACAAGAAACCATTCAGATTGAAAAGCTACTGAGAAATACAAGGCAATAAGGGTTTTTCTTTTGCTTCAGGATATCATGTCACTTCATGGTAAGATACCAAACCTGTGTCATTACTTTATTGGAAAGCCAGACAGAGCTCCCTATGGTCCAGAAAGTAAACTCATATCACTTTGGATGAAACTGAATTTGTTTGACTTTTTCTGTGAATCCTACCACATTCTGAATGGAATGTGGGCAACTCTGTACTCCTATTAAATACTACAGCCAGGAGATGAAAAACAAGGACATAAAACTGGTAGTCATAACTCACAAGGCAGCAGAGACCACTAGAAAGGTATTTTCTCTCTTGAGTGACAGATCCAGCATTTGAGAACAGGTCCAGCAGCTAAATCAAGGAAATACATCTTTGTTTTTCCCTTCTTTATCTTGAAACCCTATGCAATATCATATGGAATTTAATTGGCACAAAAATTTTCTAGACAATTCTTTGAAAACCTTACTTTTCCCCTTGCCCTTCTGTGCAAAGGATTACTCACAGGAAAGTTCTTACTTGTTTCAATGAAAATAGTCATGACTTAGTGTTGTACAATAGAAGAAAGGCATTTTTAGTCTGATCACCTGCCATGAAATATTAATACACATGAAGTGTTGATTGGCATTTATATGCTTTTGGAAATCTTGGCCTCTTTTAGCAGAGCTTCTTGTTCATTGAAGGAAAATAGCACTACTTGCAGTTCAAAGACTACTCATTAACAGCTCTAGCTGTCAGTAGCAACAATAAGTTACAGGAAACTGAAATCAAGAAATCCATTGTCACAATGTTTAAAAGAGCTTTGGATGAAATCACCCACATAATTAAGTCTTACATGCCATATATGCCTACAAAACTTTTCATGGTTTTGTGATGAAAACACATCTGGGCAGGTCCTTGGGCTGTTGCTACTTCACCCATTTGTCATATATAGCTGATGTTGTTGCAATGTCTACACAACTACACTGTGCAAAACCACCACTTTCTTTTAACTTTAGAACATAAGGATGATTTTACTTTTTTTCCTTCTTTTTTTCTTTCTTTTTTTTTCTTTTTTCTGTATGTCTTACGAAAATTACGGAAATTAGCGATAAAATGGCTGGAGGACAACAGAAAAGGTTTCTTGAAAAATAAATAATTGCAAACATCAAAGTAACAATTGTTACTGCTGATGCCACAAAGCCCAGAACTGGGGAATGGCTGTGTCATGTGGCATTGCATGTGTAAGTGAGTACTGGGACATGGCATGATTCACAGATCTTTAACAGTGTCACATGCAGCCTGGGGGAGTAACAGGTGACAGCCGAGTCGGCTGATGAAAAATGGTAACTTGATGGATCAGATCAACTTAAACTGTGCTACGCTACCTGGTACTACTCTGATTGAGACTTACTGGAGAAGAGACACCCTGTGCTGTACCAAGGTGCAAAGCACTTTGCCTAAGGATCTCCTATTCCGAGAAAAAGATCATCCATTCTTACCCTGACATTTAAAGAATGAGTTACTGTTCTCTCACTGATCTAGCAACAGAGAATTTTATTTTCTCTCTTTAATACAAATGTCATGTTAGTGATTGGATTCATATTTGTGAATGGTGCAAATTTCTCACTGAAAAATAAGAAGTTGAATATAAAATTTGAGGCTTCTCACCAGCATTTTTTTTCTTTTTTTAATGAGATTCTTGAATTTGGTCATGCTTCCCCCAGGAAAGCACCACAGTAGGGTTACAAATATAATATATATTTATATTCCATATTTATACATGCGCACACAAACATTTTTTATTTTAATACTTTTGATTTACTTCTTATTGTATAAACATGTCATTGTTAATTGTCTTATGGAGTACTACCCATGGTATCTGGCACTTCCAGCCTTTTATAGGTGGTCTGTCTGTTTCTGCTCATCGCTGCAAAACAACAGTCCTTTGTAACTGAGTTTAAAAATCCATTGTTTTGGCAGGTCATTCATTACATATTTCCAGATCACTTGCATATCTGAAAGCAATTCCATAAAAAGATGCATTTTTTTACTTATGGTAAAGACCTTTGCTTGTATTTCAGGTATCCTATTTATCAACAACATGAGTGAAGGGACACACTGCACCCTCAGCAAGTTTTCTGACTGGAACCAGTGGCTGATACCCCAGAGTGTGTTCTAGCAGTCTGTGAGATGGGAGAAGGCTGGAAAGATGGGCCGAGAGGAGCAAACTGTAGGGTTCTGCACATGGAGAGGAAAAATCCCATGCACCAATACAGGCAGGGAAGCTGTAAAATTTAAATTTAAAAAAAAAAAAAAAAAGGAATCTTATCTTTCAGCATTATGCAGCAAACCCCTTTTCATTTACTTTGTCACCACTAATAAGTATAAACAACAAAATTTGAAATAATGCATTAGCAGGCTGTGTTAGACTGTCAGATACTGCCTAAGAGGCTCCGGTCTTTTGAGACACAGCAATTTTGTTAGATAAAGTTTCCATAAGAATAAAGAGTGAGAGTCTGCTAGATAGTCTCAGACAGTAACTAACCAGCCCTACACCATCAAGGACATCACCCAATTAAATGCAGGGGGGGAAAGAAGCCACTGGGATACGGAGAAGAAAACACAGAAGTCACGCTGCAAATCTCAGTGAAAGGTTTCAGTGCTCACTGCTTACATTAATTATAAATGGGTGAGCACCACAAAGTTCTTGTCCTTTCAGTAAAACACAAAATGTTTCAATAAAGTTAATTACTCGTCCAACCCTAAAGAAATTAAAAAAGATAACAGTGCCTAACATTTTTTAATTTTCATTGTGATGTTTCTTAAAAACCACAGTCTCTGAAATGTCTAGAAGTGCTGTCTCTGATACAGATATGCTCAATAAATCACCTGAACTTACACATACTATTATTATGAACTTTAATATGTAAGATACTATAGAAAGTCTCTAAAAAACTTTCTACCCCTAACACTATTATTATGTATTATTATTGTATCATCATAAATCACCAAGCCAACTGAAATGGATGTCATGGGCATAAAATGATAAATTTTAAAATCTAGGCCCAGAATAAACTGTTTATGTTTACCTCAGTAATATATTATGCTCAAAATTACTACATTAATCCTTCAAACTATTTTTTTTACTGAAGATGTTTCTTCATTTATAGTCTATAACAATTTAACAATGTCAAACTAATACAAAATTCCAGAGATAATGTTACCTTATTTTGGTTTATATTTTATTATGCTTTCTGCCTCCCCCCTTCCCCATCTTCTTCCATTCTTTGGTTCTCTACAAATAAAATCTGTGGCATATGTCCCATTATCTATCATTTTGTGACAGTAAAGAATTCATATTCAAGTGGGTATACTAGCAGATAACTAGAGTTTGTGCTATAGTTCTTCACTTTTTGCCTACTTCTCTTCTTTTTAAGTTTCTGAACTTGAGGTTTTCGTATATCTTGAAGAAAAAATATTTATGGAAGCGCCCTTTCTTCCTCCCTGTCTCTTCTCCTCCTGATGGACAAAGGTGGAGGGTTTATAGAGCCTAATTGTGAGTGCATCTTCAGGAAGGGTGTCTTTTAGGCTCTCAATATAAATAACAGAAGAGTGTCTCTCCTGAGAACAGTTTAAAGGGAGATATCAAGTGTCTTGAGTCATGTCTGAGGAAATCTTACCAAAATACTGAGATAAGCAAAAGTGGAATAAACTGTTATAAAGTAAACTCTAAGAAATGGTTTTATATAATTAAAAGCAGGTAAACTAGAGGTAGTGAACTAGATGACTCTAGAAATTTCTGAAAAAGCCCCTTATTGCATAGAGAAAATAAAGATATCTACTTTAAACAAGAAAGAAGAAACTAATCTTTAAACTTGGACATCTAAATCTCTTATTAGGGGTTATCTTTATTACCTCTTACTGAGAAAACCAGGCAAAATTGCATTCCATTTCCACTATTATTCTAAATGAAAATGGCAGAAACCTAATGTTGTTAAAAGATTAAGAAAGATGGAGTGAGATGCAAGAAATAAACCTTTTCTGGGGAAATTGTAAGGCTTCAATACTATTTAGAGCATTTAGACAGCATTCATTGTGAGATATGGCAACTCATTGACATTTTCATACGTGTTGTTTCTCTGTTGTTGTTGAGTTGGTGGTTGTTTTTGTTTTTATTTTTTCTCTCCAATCTCAGCAAAATGAGGAACTTCCTTGCATCTTTAAAAATCTGAAGTGATAACCTGCATAACAACTCAGTCAGTTTTAAGCAAATAGGAAATTGCAGCACTAGGGTGTTGATAAGACCACTTGGGACAGAAATGTCAGTGTCTAATACTAAGTGTTAAATTAATTTTAAAATAATTTAAATTAATTTTAACACGTAATAATTAACAGATTTATTTATAAATTCTCAGAGGTCTTCAGTACTTGGGGATTAAGGATTGCAAATCAACAGGGGAATGAAAGCATGAAGTTCAAATCACCGCAATTTTTAGAGTTGTATTTGTGATATGAGCCCAGACAGTCACTCTCTGTGTTGTTTGTGCACTAAGGAAAAGGATGTGTGCAAGGACATGCTTGATGAGGAGAAGAGATTTCTGTTACAAAACTCTTCACTTGGCACTGCTTTTGTACAAGGTCTGGAGAGCTGTTCCTACTCACTGCAAGGTTTGCAGCTGTGAACACAGACAATACAGAGTAAAGAAGTTTTATGCTGTGCATTGGGGGATTTTTATTCCTTCTCTCACAGTTTGTGTTCTGGCAGTGCAGATAAGCCTTCATTAGGGATTAGGGTGCCATTTACCTTGGCATCATACATGCTCAAAGGAAATATATTCCTTTTCCCAAAGAGTTAATTTAAACATTGGCAACCTTTAAGATACGTTTGTTCATGCCTAAACCAGGTTTGCAAATGGATACTTTATTCACATCAGATACAGCTGGGAATCTAGTTCTGTTGTGTATATTTGGGATACAGGTGGCTACTCATTGTGCAGCTATTTACTGCTTCAATTTACATATATCTAGGGTTATTTACCGAGGTCTTAAATCCTATCTTTTTTCTTTTTTTTTTTTTTTTATAACCACATAATTTTATTTGTCAGACACTTCTTTCTGTGAAGGCCTTTCCTGTTTTCCAATATTCATAATGTAAGTAAAATACTTAATTGTGTGCACACACTCACTTTATATTGATTTCCAGACATTAGTTACTTTCTTACACAGCTGTTCAACTAACTTTTCACTTTTCAATTCCCAAATAAAGACCCACTACTATTATTTTTAAAATACAGGAAGAAAGGAAAAGTAATTAATAAAAAAATATGTACATAAACTCTGGCAAGTCTTTCAGAATTACTTCCACCTATATGAATCTTAAATGCATCTGTCAGTAGAACAGAAGATCACTGACTATCTAGACTGTATGTATTGTTTCAAGTCCCCACAATTACAAGACTTTCAGCCTTTTAATGTACAGCCAAAAATATAATATTAAAAGAAATTTTCAAAATCTGATACCTGCTTCTCACTATGGATTTTACATTTTTTGATATGACCTACAAAAAAAATAAGTAGTGCACTTCACTTTTTCATTTTTTGTTCAAGCAGGGAGTTACTGTACTAGGATTATCACTGGTTTCACCCCCCACACCCCAAACTCATAATTTAACTTTAAAAACAAGACCCTAAAATGCAATTTAAACGTTCACCTCATGTTCAATTTCAAGCAGGAAATAAGTCTTTTGAGTCTTATTTATTTGTTGCCGTCGACTCATTAGAGGGAATTAATATATCATTTACTATTGAATGTGTCGTTCTGCAACACACTTTGGTTGGCTTCATCGTTTTGTCTCTCTGATGAGTATTCCAGTATTATTTGATCTTTCTTCAGGGAATAAATCTTCCTGGTGCTATGTAGGACTGCACAGCCACAATATTCTAAAAGGTACTAAACTAGTTCTAACAGTATCTTTTCATAGATTTTTGAATGCTGCCATTTACATCTACTCCTGCCTGAAATAATTGCTTGTTATTTAACAGTCCCTTGAGCCCACAAATAGAAATATTGGCTTGCTGCTAAAAGCTGACAGTTTTTCAAGCCTCTTGAAGGGATGCACATTTTTTCTTTCTTTCCTTCAAATTTTTTTAATGTGTTATACTTTCAGCTTTTTACAGTATGCTATATTTCAACTCTATTGTTTTTTGTCCTGCTTTTATTCTTTGTAATAGCTTTCCATGCCTAATCATTCTAGATGGAAGACTGGTCATGACAACACAATTTCCTTTACCATATGAATTTTCAGGAAATAGAAAGTGCTGAGGTGGGGCTGGTTTTGTTTATATATATATTATTAGAATTGTTCTTAATAGCATTACAACAATTTCAGCTGTAAAACACTGCACAGGTCTCATTCTTCTAAATCTGATATGCACCCAAACTTAAAGGTGTTCTTCCCCAAATGACTTGGAAAAAAATGACTGTGATATAGCACAGATTTCTTATAGTTTGGGATTTGCTAAAAAATTATAGCTACATTTTGCTGTTTTGTTGTTTTGTTTTTTTTCCCATGAATGTCCAAAATAAGGGTTTGGTTTTTGATGTAATCTGTAGAGAAAAAAACAGATAAATAAAAAGAAAAATCAGAAAAAGTCAAGTCTGTGGTACTTCAAATAATATTATATCTTAGCCACTGAAAAATGAAATAATTTCTTTGCTTTCCTTTTTTAATTTTTCATCTAACTAATTGTTTTTCTACCTTATTCTAACTGGCATTTTTACTGTCTCTTCTCATTGCTTCTCATCTGCAATCACAATTCAATTATGAGGAATCACCACTTCTTTTAGAGTCATAACATATTATGGTTAAACATCATGAGTGAAATACTGTCTCTCTAGGTGTTTGTCATTGACTTCAATGTAGTAAATTTTCAGCGTCTGGCAGAACAACCTGTAGTTTTACAAGCTGGCTACTTTTACCAGCAGTGTGATGAGGAAAAAGTATCTTGAAAATTTATTTTCTGGAAACTGGAAGGTTCTCTTTATGTTGAGCCCACCACTGAATGACAGAGTAGAAGTTGTGTGAGCCAGACATATATAAAAAAATGACCTTGTTTCTGTGTGGAAACAATTGTGTGTATGGCAGTTTAATACAGAGACAGTATTGACACCTGACAGTTTTTGAAGTTATTTGAGATTCTGAAAATGCATGCAGAGAACTTCCAAAAGCTACTGTAGTTCCTAGAAAATTAAATTTCTCACTTGCAGTCCTGATGAAGTTGTCCATAAAGTTGTCTTCTTCACTCATGAGTTCTTTCTGAATTAGGAATGAAGGTGTCTGAAATACTGAATGATATGCTAATGTTCTTGGTGCATTCATGGGCAATCTTAGTCTTTCAAGAGATTCAGAAGAACAGCAGGAATTAAGTAAAACAACAATAAGTGATGTGTTTAAAACCAATTTTAAATTTAAAAATAGCTGGGATGGGATTGAAACTCTAGTTCAAAAATAATAAATTAAACTATTTTGGTCAAAGAAATTATTGTGGATGCTAGATATTATCTTGTAAAATGAATGTAACTATTCAGCTTTGAAAAATTGTCATTAGAAAGACATTATTTGACCTTCGTATCCTTATTTTCCTTTTCACCTCCAAATTTTTGCTTTAATTATTTTCTATTTGTGTGCTTATTAGCACTTCTCTTATGGCATAGTAGGGAAAATATAGCCTTTATCCCAGATGTTAGCTTAACTAACTCAGGAGTCTGTTTGATCCAAAGAATTTTTCTTCTATTACCTTTGACAAGTTAATTATCAATAGATTAAACAGAGGGAACTGAAGAAATGTGTTAGTGTTAGAATAGATACAGGAGGCACAGTAACTCCAGGATTCTTTTTCCTGTATTTATCATAGGAAGTCCCAGAAAGTTGAAAGCCCAGAACTACAACTTGAACTACAAATACATTTAATACCTTTCAATGTACCACTGACACATCATTCTGAAATCCATTATCTAATCAATTACTCAGGAAACATGTTTCAGTAACTATCTCTTTTCTCTCCCCTTAAGAAGGAATCAGATATGTGAGAAACAGCTGCAATCATCTTATTCAGTGCATGTCTTAAGTTCAGCAGCACAAAAAGAGCACATCATTCTGATGATCTTTCTGTTGTTCTCTCTACCTGGGTGGCATCAAATCCACTCCAAGGCCAAATGCTGGCCCTATTCTTCAAAGTCTTGAAAGAACTAGGCCATGACTCCTTCATACCTGCTGCTCACTCTGCCCCAGTGTGGCAGCTGTAGTCTTAGTAACTGCGACAGACGGAGACCAGGGTTAAGATCTTGGCAACTGCCTTTGTCTGCTTTACAGACAGAAAATTTCTTTTCATCAAAAATTAGAATAAGTTCTGGACCATGGCACTTTACAAGTGAAAGTGAAGATCCATCTCTTTTCATTTGCAGAGATGCAGTCACCTCTGAGTGACCCAACAGTATTCCCTTGGAGTATAAGACAAGGGAAAAACATGCTATGTTCAGATGATGTAAGCAGAGTGGTTAATTTCAGTCCTCTGACTGCTTTGCTATAAAAGACTGTTAGTGCTGAGATTCTGTTCTGATGGATTTAAAATATACACAGAGATTAGATAAAATACCTTAGATAAACTGCTTATGCTTCCATTTAATTTTCATACCAAACATACTCCTGCAGCAAAACACATTCCACTGGGAAATTAGTTCATCAAGACAAAAAGCATGCTGTGGCCATTAGCTGTTTCCCAGCTTCATCTTTTCATTGCCTCTCAACCCATCAAGCTCCAAATCCACAGAGTTTCTTTACCACTCTTAGCTCCATTCTTCACTACAGATGATCTACAAGTTTCTGCTTGTTCTCACCTGACTCTGTCACAGTATCTTGAACTGAGTTATACTAATTTTATAAAATATGCTCATATAAACAAAAGTAAAAAGAACTTCCTCAATCGATTCTACTTGAAATAGTATGAGATTTCCTTATATGTACCTTGCTCTCTGTTGTTTCATGTCAGTTTGTCATTGTAAATACGGTTTAAACAAGTCTATGTTTCTGTAGCTTGTAAATTTTAGCTGTTTTCAGGAAAATCTTGAACCCCACACAACTACTCCCCAACAGAATGAGCCACAAGTAATATAGGACTTCATCTGATTTTTTTTTTTTGTGTTGAATATGTTTAAGTAAATTTTTATTATGTCAGAAGCTACAGGAATTTCCAAATTCATTATCAACAGTGTGTGAGCATAACATGGACCCATGCAGGGAGGGGAAGAGTGGGGTCCTGTGTCTTTCTTGCATGTATATCAAGTTCTTTTATTTTAAGACTTAGTGAGTTTTTCTCAAGCCCTGTGACTGTTCATTTATTCACAGCAAATAAATTACTTCTTTCTTAGTGGGAATTGCAATTTAAGCAGACAGTACATTGCCTTAGTTTTCAGTTGCTTTCACTATTTTTACATGACATAATCTGTCATCAAAAATATATTTATATTTGTTATATCATCAGCTGCCAGGTTTCTTCTATACTCTTTTGCTTGTGAGAAGGACTGGGGGTACCTACCTCAGCTTAATTAACTCCACCTGGCTTGAGACGCACCCTTTCAACAATCTGCCTCAATGCCATTATACAAGCGCAGCAGGAGAAAGCCACAAATCTAGTGAAATTAAATCACTCTCCATAGAAACATCTTGAACAATAGCATGAGGACATGGAGCCAACCAATCGTGTTCAGGCACATGGAAGTTGCAACAAAGACAAGTGTATGGCAGCAGCAGCAGCAGCAGCAACTAATATGAAGAAAGAAAAACACACTAGCTTCAAAATGGAATTTATTGCCTAGCAAAAGATTTTGTGATTATTTCAACCCAAGTCTCTATTCCCTCCCAAGCAGTTGCAAGAAAGTCTTCCCCTGTTCTTGAAGAAAAAAAAATTGTGAAGTGACACATCTTTTGCAAATGATTAGTACTTCGGGCATGATCCAGGCCTCTGTCAAGCATCACTAAAGGGCTACACTGTGCATAAGAGGCCTCAGAATGTCAGGGTCAAGGCTCTACTCTTACTGAATCAATGCCATTTTTTGCATTGCTTTCAATGGTTCAAGAGTGAAGAAGAGCAAATATAGATGATATTTTTCTGGTTTCACAAAGAGAGGAAGAGGTCTTATCCTTCTAAGAGAATGCTACTGTGAGTTGCAAGCCAAATATACTTACAGGAAAAAAAAAAAGAGTATGTCCTCGTATTGTGTTATTTCTAAAAATGGTTTTCATAAATCTAATTGCAAAATAAAAGAAGAAAACATTTTCAAAATAACCAAACCTGAAGTCTTCTCTTTGAAATAAATATAGAAACTTCCAGGTTCCAAAGCTACATTCCCCAAAGCTACGGTGAAGCTGTTTAACATCTATACACACATGCACACAGGCATACACTCACATACACACACACACACACACACACAAAAAAAAAAAAAGAATTGGGAAAAAAAGGGAGATTTTGGCCAGTAAGGCACATTAAAGGCCAAATTCTGCCAGGCTTTCTCACAGTAATGCCCTCAGTAAGTAGGACATTACTGTTACAGTAATCCTACTGATCTCACTAGGACAACTTCAGAGTAAAAAACTGGTCAATACAAGCAGGTTGGTAGATTTTGCCTCTAAATTATCATCTTCCTTACATTCTATCTCTACAGGTCAGTACTGTTCCTTGCCAAATGTTTAAAGTAATAATTTGTAAAATTTTGCTTTGCTAAATTCTCAGAGCAGTAAATACTGTGAACATTAATTTGCAGCCTCTATTTCTAATTGCAAAATTATATTCTTTTAAAAGGTGTCCATTAATATGAAAAATGTTATTTAATGTCTTTGTAGTCTTCATGACAGCAGAATCCTGAAAGGGAAAAATATGAGAGGTACATGATTTTCACAAGATACCTACAAGTAATTTATATCTTATAGTTCAAAAATTTTTTTAGGATTCTTTTGTCAATTTGTTTTTAGTATTCTTTTATTGTGTAATATATGCTTATATATTTTTAAATAGTCTTGATTTTGGACTGACATTTTATCTCTTGAGGGAAAATAGCAAATTTCTCTCATGTATACTCACAGCTACAAATACACCATCAACAAAAATCTCATATCTGTAACTTAGAAACTGAAAGATAGTGAATGTTGGGCTCAATAAATTTTAACTTTTCAATGTTTATGAAAAACAAACACAGTAAATGAGTTAACAGCTGAAAGAAAGTCTGCTCTAAGTGAAGAAACTAAAACACATCAGATTTAGTTCAGGTTTCATAAGAGCTCTCAGAATCGGGGAGGTACAGAATCACACAAGAAAAATTTGTGTATTTCTAGGCTGAATGTATATGAAGATGTTGATTTGACATCAATGAATTAATTTATAACAGAATTTTTATCAATAAGTTTAATAGAATTTTGTAAGTTAATGTACTGCAAATTGCATGAGCAGTCATCCTCTAGCTATTACTACTGTAATGAAGGACGGGGTTTTACAACAATATGTATATTAAATCTGGTTTAATATCTGTTATGATTTGTTGTTGTGTATTGCCTAAGGCCTATCTCTTCTACAGTTTCTTTTGCCTCAGTGTTCTTTTGCTAATGTCAAATCATTTAAGAAAACACTGAAACATGTGTAATGTACCTACATGAATAAATTGAATATTTAATGGTTCAGTGTCCTGACCTTTGAGATTACAATACAGGACAACGAGTACACTTTGCTAAACATGGAGGCGAGTGGGTGTGCATATCCTGAGTGAAGTACATCAGCAGGGAGAAGCAAAGCCAAGTTAGAACAAATACTCTAGTCCCTAAAGGCCTGTTGCTGAAATCAAATTATAGGCTTAGACTATCACAATTTATTCCTCATAAAAAGTCATGCTGCACTAGAATATATCATCCACTTGGATAAACAAAGAGCCAAGTGTTAAGCAGTGAAGTGTCAATCAGGCAAAGTGGGTTCCTCAGATGCACACACATGCAGCCTGCACACAGACTACATGCACTATCTCACCCCTGGGATCCTTTTGCACAATTCATATTTGCCTTAAAGCAAAAACTTGCCAGTAAATTAGTTTTCAAGAACCCCTAATGCTTCAAGACCCCCTTTCTTTTTACAAGCAATTGTCTGACTACACTAGAAGCCTGAACTTTTCTTATCAGAGCATAGTGTTATTTTTGAATGTATCAAATCTGCCTTCAGAAGAAGATTGCAAATTTTAGAACCCTAAAAAACCACAGTTTGAACTAATTTTTCATAAAGAAGAAAAAAATAGACTGGACTTGTCCAGTAGGAGTCACTGTCACCATCATAACTTCACTTGTGATATAGTTCCATAAAGTTATATTAGTTGAAGGCTTATAAATCCTGTGTTTTAAATCATACAGTATTTGTTATGTTTCACACAAAATTGTTTTCATGGACTTCAATCACACCACACAGTACAATGCATTTTTCTTTTATCTATATGAAGAAAGAATTCTTCATGCTTTTCTAAGTTCTACAAATTAGTATGCTTTCTGAAGAACAAATTATAGCAAGTCAGTTTCTGTGCGTGTTACCCCGAACATGAGGAAAATGTACTACAGACTATATTTCCATATGATAACTAAAATCATAAAATCATAGAATTATAGAATTATAGAATGGTTTGGGTTGGAAGGGAACATTATCTAGTTCCAACTCCCCTCCCTTGGGCAGGGACATCTTCTGCTTGATGTTGCTTAATGCCCCATCCAACATGTTCTGTTCCTGTAAGCCCCCTGCAGGTGACGGAATGTTGTTATAAGGTCTCCAACAAAGCCTTTGCTTCTCCAACCCCACCTCTCTCAGCCTGTCCTCATAGGAGAGGTGCTTCATCACTCTTCTCTAAACTTACTCCAACAAGTCCACATTGGTCTTTGTTGGGGTCCCCAGAGTAGTAATCAGATGGGGTCTCATGAGGGGAGTACAAAGGCACAGAATCCCTTTCCTTGCCCTGCTGGCCATGCTGCTTTTGATGCAGCCCAGGAAATGTTTGTCTTTCTGGGCTGCAAGTGCACACTCCTGTCTCATGTTGCCCTTTTCCTTAACCAAATCCTCTAAGTTCTCAAATTCCTTCTCCTCAGGGCTGCTGTCAATCCATTTTATCTCCAGCCTGTATTTGTGCTTGGGATCTCTCTCTTTGGGTCTTTGACTGAATCAAGACACAGTGATGACAATTTTGTGATTCATTGCGCTTGCTTATTCACCATTCCCTGCTCTTAGTTATGCTTTACATCTTTGTGTTCGGCCATTTTGTCACAGTGTATTTGTCCATGTGATAACCATCCTAACCCTTTTAGTATGGAAAGAAGCTATTGGTCAGTGGGGATTATGAACAAATACACAGCAGTAAGAAAGTTAATGAAGATGGGGAAGTAGCAACACAGACATTTTGCATAAGAATATTTCCACCTTTATTTTTATTTCTATTTCTAATCAGGTACTTCAGAATTATGTTCTTCGTCCTCTTTCAATCGCAACATTATATTAATCCAAGCTTTCTGTAAAAGCAAAATAATTTTTTCATTTTTTTTAGTGTTAAACACAGAAGACACAGACATACTACATGGCATCAAGTACTCTGAGAGATGTAGGGGTGACCTGCAGTCAAAAGGCTGGTAAGTGTTGGGCAGTGTCATTCACTTTTAAGTCTTCTCTTCAGATCTCTTTCATTTTCAAGAGGAATATGCGCAGAAATTTGACACCATCAAACCAGTCACCTTACAAAGCAGACAGAAACATCATTATCTGAGGTGGTCATTCTATTTCTTATTTCTGTGTGTGATTCCCTGTTCCGTGCATCAAGACCCTGTCAGGGTGGCGGGATTGTAAGGCATTATCCTGGGACCCAACCACAGATAACAGGATGTGTTTGATTCACTCTTGATTTGTTTTGATGGCCACATTTAAATTCTCTCTGAGATCTCTCACTGAGAAAAGGTTTTCTAACTAATGTAGCTTTTCCTCACTCAGAGATGCAAAACAAATTTTGGCCCTGGGAAGCCAATGGAAGAGATATGGAAAACATAATGTGTAACTATCCCTTCCTAGGCACTAAGGTGCCTCTCTTTACCCTAATTCTACTCCTAGAACTCAGTCAAAGAGTAAGAATTTTGCAAATCCTTACATATAAGGATATATTGTTCAGTATTATTTAATAATTGCCCAAGATATTTAATACCTAATAAATATTTTAATTTCCTGACACATAGGTAATCTACTAGTTTAGCAATAACAATAGACCAACAAAAGCAGACATTGGTGAGAAAATCTCCAGCAAACAGTCCTAGAAAAGATGACTTTAACCTTACTTTATTAAGGCTCCAACTCATGTGCGAAATATAGGAAAATAACAATAAAAATTAGTGCCAACTGTAAAGTAATATTTTATATTAAAGTTCCTAAACATGTACTAACATTAAGATTTCAGATAATTTTTTTTAATACCGTATGACTATTAGCATCCTACTTATTGGAGGTTTTACCATTATATGATTGATCTTTATGCTTTTTCAGATACTGCTTAAACCTTAGCATGTTTTTCATAATAATTTTTTGCATTGAAACATACTACAGAACTTCCCACCCTGCAGCTGACCTGAAATCCATCTGCTTTGAAATCTTCCTTCTGAATGCTGTGAAATGCTGAGGGGACACTTTAGAAAACATAGTCTATCCAATAATACATCTTTCCCCTTTCTCCTCTACCACACATACTGAAGACCACAAATGTGATTGCATGCATCCTCTGGGACCTAGTCTTGGCAATCCAGTTGCCAGAAAAGAGCAATTTCATTTTATAAAATAATGACAAGTATAACGATTACTGCAGCAGAGACAGGACAGTATTAATAAAGATGATGGCAGTTAGTATATGTCAAGTACTAATAGATCACAGTTAGGTGGCTTTAAAAAATACATGGGAGAAGTCAGACTAGCCCTTTCTCATTTAGAGTGGAGTCTTCAGCATTGGTTTTCTTCATACAGAAGAAACACATATTTTTATCTTCTGTATATCTGTAAAGTACCTGAGTGATTTTTTCCACCACAGTATTTATGATCCATCAACCAATCAACAATAAAAAACAATTCCTGTAGCATTTAATGTCCCCTAATCTTTCACATATTCATTCCAGTCGAGTCCGCTGTTTCCTGTGGTGTAGGTAACCACCTCAATATGGTATCAGAAAGCAACAACCCAATTAGCACTGAAGATCATCCATGTCACAACAGTATCTGGAAACCCTTTCGGCCAACAGCCTCCATCTCTTCAGTCACCATTTCCCCCAAGCCATGGCTGAGACAAAGCAGCTGAGCCTAGAAAACTTGTTAAACCAGCAGCTAGCCTTTTAGACTGCAACTCTGACAGCTGAGTGAGCAAGGGATGGGGCAGGAAAAAAGGATACTGTTGGAATGAATAGGGTAATGAGCACACTTTTCACTTTTCTCAAACTTCTTGTACCTTTGGACTTCTTCATTATGATCAGTCAATGTATTAAATCCACATATTACAGAGAAAATAGAAACAGTTCTTCATCACAATCATTCGTATTTTCACACTTCATTTTGTAATTTCTCCCACTACAATGTTCTTGCAATGGGAGAAATTATACATATGCTAACATTGAAAAAAAATTAAATTCTTAAGGAAATAATTTTTAATACATCACCATTTCTAATAAAAAGATGCAATTCTTTACTAAATGAACTATGCATACTCCTATATGAGAGTAAGTTGTTCCTTTTTTGTAGAAGACATATGGAAATAGAAAATTTGGAAATAGAAAATTTAAAATAGAAAATAACTCTGGACTTAACCACATATAAGACACTCAAATAAATAATAATTCTGTGGTAACTTCAGATTTTTTTTTCTCCTAAGCTCTGCTTGCTTATATACCATCATATACCAATGATAAAGTTCAAAATCCTGATCTGGAAGGCTTCACAACTCCCATCAATTTCAGCAGAGCCAGAAATGATCTTGGTTCTGTAACATGGGATCATGCATTCTGCAAGTTTAAATAGCACATGGGTGACTGCTGCTCATATACTGGATATGACCCAAAGATCATTAAAGTAAAAAAAGAGATTAGTGTTGTTAACCTTAATGGGCTTTGGATCAGGCCTGAAAATGCACAACACCTGAAATATTCTGTGAAGGATCTGTAAAAGATCAACATATAGATTTTGCTGTTGCACTATGAATTTTATTCAAAATATCTTGAATGTATTGCTTTGCCTAAAAAAAAACCCCAAACAAATAAAACTTCAAGTTTTAGCAAAACATTAAAAACCAGTATTTGCATAATTGTCCTCTATGTCAACATTTTCTGTAAAGTAAGTGAAGTGACCAGTGTCACCAAAGCAATTAAAAGCATTAAAATCTATCTCTTACTGATTCAGACTGGTTTTTGTTACCCCTGGGGACTCTATTTGTGTCTGTCAAGAACATTTCAGCCTGACAGCTCCTGATTTTCAACAGGGAGAGGAAAAGGCAGAACTAATGGATGTGAATGAGCTTAAAAGCTAGTGAACTTATCAATCACAGAAAACAACTGTATTTTGGGAAGGAAATAGAGGTACTTTGGAAAAAAAATCAATAGGTATTTTTTTCAGACACTGATAACTATGATCAGGTTTTGGTCAGACTATTTTTGGTCTCATAGCACTTTTGTCAGCATTGATTATTGCATAAAATTTCTCATGCACTGCATGAAATACTTCACATACAGCCTTATAAGCAGGTCAAATTCAGAGGTCCCAGTTAAGTTTTAACTATGATAAAATGTTTTTTTTCATTCAATAGGAGCTTGTTTCAATAACAACTAAAAAAAAAATTGAGTGAAGCCTTGGGATCTGAACCAAAGAATCCAATTATATTTACACAGTTTTTGCACAGCTAGTCTATTATTGTTGAGCTGGGTGAGTGCTCATGAATGTGTTTGAAGGCTTGCATATTTTGCATCAGAAGGAATCAGATATTGTATTGCTTTTCTTTAGCAATACTTTGACTGCTCTTTACATAAGACTTACACAAATGAAGTGAAAAGGAAACTCTGATCTACTCATATAATAGTTATTACTCAAGTTATTTTTTCATGTGGTACTTGCTCTTACTCAGATATTATAAACAAATATTGACAAAGATCAGAGTTATGATGGCTTGAGAATGAAATGGGTTATTTTTTAAAAATGACCCTAATTATGCTTAACATAGTGAGAACTTTCTCAAACCATACTTCAGACAAAACATTTTAAGATTCAGAAAAAGACCAAAACCTTAAAAAGTAGGATTCAATAAATGCCAACCTTCTACAGCTATAACTAGTTTAATTGCCAAACAAACAATTTTGAACTATAAAACTTTATACTTTCAATAAAAATGTCAAAATAAGGCATTCTGAAAATTTTCCAAGCTTATCTCCCTAATGTTCAGAATTGACAGAAATAATGAAATAAGGTTGGGCAACACAGCATTGTCAGTGGAAAATATATGATAAAAACAATTCAAACTCCCTAATATTCAATGATATATTATCTCTACATGCTATAAAACTCAGTTGGTGAGATTCTTTATCTGCATTTTAATGCTTGATTGTCATCAAGTGGAGGCACTTTCCAGAAACTTCTGAGGGAAATCTAACTGCTCAGTGAGAGGCTTGCAATTTCTTCTCACTTTAATGCTGGCACATTCAGTGTAAGTTTTTAAACCTGAGCATTTGGGATGCAAATTAATTATTTAGCAGGTATTTGTCAGTGGATTATGTTTATTGACATTTTCAAAACCTTTTTCTTACCTCAGCAAAAATAGGCTTGCTCTGTCCCATTTTCAGAAACCGATGCAGCCTTATTTCCCTGTCTGCACTCCCTGGACTAGACTCTTTCTATAGGCCCTCAGGCTGAAGTGTGTTTTACAAAGCAGAGCCCTGATTTACAGCCCTCTCCCACTATTTTTTGCCTGTGGCTGTCATAACTTAGATAGTGCTTTGAAGTGGATCGTTTGCTACTGGCTTATTAGCTCATCTATTTTCTTTCTCTGTGTACACATTCCTTATGACTACCTTCAGCGTTGTAGATACAATGCTAGCTCGTTCTGAACACACTCTTTAATTACAGCCCACAACCAACTCCAGAGAAAGGTTTTCCAGGTGAGTTAATATTCACATGAATGAAGAAGCAGGCAGCTCAACCTGCCTCAGTGATTACTGAAAAAAGTGAACATTTTCATCACTAGAAATGAGTGAATTCCTGGATGCTGCAGCTGAGAGTGGTCAGTCACTGATGGGAGACTGAGGGAAAAGCAGACATCAGGGTTGCAAGCTCCTGGGAAGGAAAAGACAAACTCGGTTTGCACAGAGCTTCCACACAGAATAGTGTGTCTTTTTGTTTCTTCATCCTGCTATAAACTTCTAATCTCTCTTAAAATCTTCCTGCAGGGTGGCAAGTAAGAGGCTGAGAGGCCCCAAATTCACAGCATGGCTATAATGACCTTGCTCTTGAATGATTTATCTTTGAAGCTCAAGTTGACTACATCCAACTGCTTTTCTCACCAACAGTCCCCTGTTTCTGAATTGTACATCTTAAAGTCCTGATATCTTCAGAGAAAACCAAAGTGGTGTGCATGCTATTACTGTACTCTGCTGGCTTCTTTATATTCTTTCAGGGCAATCTAAAGTGCCACCCCCCTCCATGAAAAGCCAGTACTTTAAGTAAGCTGTATAACAGATGAACGATGGAGAAGTAAGTCAGAAAAATGAAAAAAAAAATTATGAGTTTAAATTTTCAGGGGTAAAAAAAGGAATAAATAAACAGCACAGAATTGTTTCTGTTGTTATACTGGAAATGTTCCCTGTTATACAATCACCTTATATTCTTTCAACTTCTACTCTCCACAGATCCTAAGTTTTTGGTTTTTTCCCCCCACCATTTCATGAACAATACCTCTTCCTCAGAACACCACTGGATGTGAAGTCAAGCTTCTTTTTTTCTCTCCTTGTTTTCAGTCAAACCCGCCAAGGGTAGATGCAAGCTGTTTCACTCCTGCTGAACGGATGCTTCAGAGCAAGAATAGTCCCACTGAGACTAAGTGAGATGTCATGCTGGGGACAAAAAATGGGGAGAGAGACACACATACACATGCACACGTACTCACACATTCAAATAGATCTCTACATAAGTAAGAGTAGTCCCATACATTTCAGGACATATGAAATGTACAGAAATACATTTCTGTGCTCAGAAACCACTGAGCACATTGTGCTATTCAAAAGGACTGAAATGTCAGTTTTCTTATCAAATAAGCAAAGTTTTGTGGTGAAAGGCTTACTGTTCCTGTTATCTATGGGTTACTGGTCAGTTAGTGATAGCAGGCCATGTCCAGAAAACACCTGGCAAATGTTACTGTCAGGATTTTCAGTGGACCCTCAGGCTTATTATTGACCTTTACTGTTGAACCCATTAATCTAAATGTGTCCCACAGACAGTACTACAAACATTACAAGCTGAGGTTCAGATTAAGGAAAATATTAGTCACTTTCACTTATTTGTGAGATCAAATTGAAGTATACAGTAATTAATAGCCACTAAGGCAACTGAGACCAGCCTTTGCTTTTAGGCCTGTGTCTTATCATTTTTCCCACCATTAGGTGAAATTTATATTCATTTAAGGTTTCTTAAAACTAATAAACAAGACTTCCTGGTTGCTAGACACAACATTAGGAGGCTGTGGACTATTTTTACCTCCATCACTTCAAGTCTACATTAACCAGTTACCATGCCCAAACAAAAATACAAAGTCAAGAATGTATATTGAGAAAGTTCCAAGATTCCAGATGAATCAAGAAGGTCCTAAACAGAGTCTGTTTGAAGGTGTATGACCTAATTCTACTTACCATAAAGATAGTTTCAATTTGTTTCTCTCTTCTTCTATCAGTTTTCTGTTTTACTAAATTTTTATTGGTAGATTTCTATCCTATTGGTTTCTCCTTCCATGGAAAGGTCAATATTTTGCAAAGTATTTTAAATTTGAATGGTACCTCTTGCCTATCAATGTTGAATAAGTTTTGAAATAATGTGAATGAATGTGTTAAGTTTTGCAATTTTAATGAGAGCTCTCTCATTAACACAGTGGCAACACAGGAAAACTAGAAAAGACACATTTGTCACACTGCACCAGATGATATTCTGCATGGCATCTACAATTAAAACATTCCACTGTGTTTATTTATTTATTTATTTCTATTCCCCTCTCTGACCTACCATTTTGGTTATTGTTGTGGACACTTTGTTTTAGCAATTTCAACATCAGGAAATTATATTCTCTACTTTGAGGTATTTGCAAAAAGCATTTTTCTCTCTCACTTAATGATAACATAGAACTTGAAAATCAAAATTCTCTGAGAACTAGTTATATTTTTCTGAATTTATAACAAATGTGTTTGTTTTAATTAATGGAGGTGTTTCCTTCTGATTACTATGGCTTTGTATTAAGTATTGTATGATAATAACATAGTTTAAAACCAGGACATGGCATCCCGTACCTTAAAATATTTGAAAGAAACATTGTGCATGTAAAGAAAGCAAACCATGTTCTCTAATAAAGTGGAACTTTGCATTAGAGCTTTAGTTCAGCTGTTCACAGCTACACCAAAAGCAGCTGGAAATTAAATGTATAATACAGTTCAGGAGTTAGGAAGTAGAGTGGTGATTATTGAATAGAGATAAAGCAGGAGACCTTATTCATATCTTTGTCACTGAGACCAAAGAAATCCAATGCTAAGAGGGGTATGTATATTAACTTCATACTGAATTTTTTAACATACAATACTGAAGTTACTTTACTGATGGCAAGTAAACTTGACATACATATATTTCCCTTGAAAATATGAACACATGAATACATGTATGAAGGCATGTTTTGTGATGTTAATTCAATAGACAATAGTTATTTCCTGTGAATTTTAGCCCTTTAAAATCTGCATCTATATAGCCTCCTGCAGGGACAATTGTGCAGCAGCTAACCAGGGAGAAAAGCGATTATCAGATCGATGTTTTCTCAGTCATGGAGATTTTAAAACCACGCTCTTAAACTGCATGAAATTAAATCTGTCAAGATCAAGAAGTATTGCATGTGTTTTATGTTTTTGGAAACTGTAACAAAACCAAGCTGAAATGTCATTTAGTATTTCACCAACTACTGACTTAGCATGCTACAGAAGTTGATGTTTTGCATTGTTTTATTTTAAATTAAGGATTTGGAGCAAAAAGCAAAAGAGAGATGCAGGAAAATCTATATAGTTGCAAAAAAAATTTGCCTTTTTTCTAATTGTGACATCCATGATCTCTACAGATAGTGATATGATGATATGAAGACTGGAAAAGAAGAATAAAAATGTCAGGAAGAAATATTCCAAGTTGTAAATAAGTTTTGGCACAGTTAAATGAGAAAATCATGATGCTTGGAAATCACTCCACAGAATATGAATACCATGTGTTAAGTTACAGCATTAAATGCTAACAAAAACATGTAGCATTGCAAAATGATTCATAAATTCTTGGCTATATGATAATTATGTTGCTACTGTAAAAGATGACAGACTAACATCAACTTATGAGAAGAGCTATGTCAATGCAAAAATTTCCTTCATTTAGGGACATAGAATATTTTAAAAAGGAAAAATAAAAGAACATTAAACACCCTTTGGTCATATAGGCTTTTACAGCACTTTGATATCACAGTGTTTTTTATGTCTTTCACTCCAGTGACTCAGAGACGACAATCACTCCTACGGCAGACTTGATAATCCTTTGCTCTCTCAGTGTTTTGAGCTCTTCACACTAAATCTTTATTTTAAGTGTCAAAGTTTCCCTCTCTCCCCAGCTGGTGCTGCCAGTCATTCCCCAGACCTGAAGGCTCCCACTTTTTAATGTGCGTGCACTCCACTTTTATCTATCACACAGAGACTACACCTGCAGGAACAATTATTGTAGACCACAGAATAGATTTGCAGAGCAGAGCAGAGCAGCTGGTGCCAAGGACCTGATGACCACAGAGAGATAATATGGAGTGGTTTTACTTCAGATCAGTCCTTCATCAGTCCTCCAATGATCTAAATGCCCATCTGCAGACAGAATGTCCTAGGTGAGCTTCCCAACACGTATTCCTCCACTGTCTCACCTGCAGTGAATCCACTTCCAGCACCCTGAGACCACTCCATTACATGACTCCCCCTAAGTGTGGAAAAGCAGAAGTCTTACTTTAAAAATGTACTTTTAACGGAAGGTAAAATGGAAATGACACCTGAATCTGCTAGGGAACATAGATGTGTAATGTTTACATTTAGAATTGCCCTCCTTTTTTTTTTTCTAAAAAGAAATCATGTCTTTTATGGAAGTGTATGAATGCTTTCCCATTGATGCAGTAAATCCATGGGAGAGAATACTGGCTTTTCAACGATCCGCCAATAATTTTTGGGGCTATTTGTTTAAAGTTGGTCCAAAAAGCTATCAGCAGTTAACAACAAACCTTTTATTACAGATGTAAACTTCAAAGCTTTTCCATGAAGCCAGTTGCTATTAAAGTATTTCCAGTAAAAGTACCTATTGATAGTCATTATTCAGTAAGTACAATATAAAATAGTTCCAGCTACTGCACTGAAAAACTCTTGGCCTCAGTATTTCACATTCAAAAGAAATTTATCACCTTGCTGTTCTTGCCAGAAAGACTAATTAATATTAAATCTTTTGAATTTCTCTGGATAAAACTAGCATCTGAGAGCCTAGCATGGTAACAGAGTTCTTTAAAATAAGTCAATAAGTACCTCTTGTGTAATACTATATGCATTGCATTCTGTTACATTTATTATACAAATTGAAATGAATAACAATATGCAGTTTAACATCCCATGAATATTTTTTACCATTCTCCAGCTGTAGTTAATATGCTAACCAACTACACTGAAAGGCATACAGATGTGGAAAGAGTCTATCTAGGGACTTTAATTATCACCTTGTCAAATTCAAATTATTATCTTACGAGTTCATTTCCATAAAGTATCCCCTTTGCTGTTGGATGATTTAACATGTGTCTGCTTTTTCTTATCTTATTTGTATCTATCCAGAGGCTTTAAACCTTTCAAAGCTGGCCAGCTCTTTGTCAGATCATGATGTTTACCGTAACTGATTTTGTCAAATACATTTTTGCAAACTCTCAATTTTGCCAAAGATTGGCCTGTAAAACGTGAAGAGAAACCGGCACACACCACCAATAATGTTGCATAAATCAGACTAAGACTTCAACTATTTCTAAACAGGATTAGCTTACAGTGAAGAACCAAAGAGCCTGGGGAATGATTTACCTGACAAAATTCTGGAGACGGTCATTCTTGGTTGGTAAATCATTTCACATTTCAAGAAACCTGGAGTAATTCCAGCTGTAAGAATTGGGTAGACAGAATTTTCTATGCTAGTCTGGATCACATGATAGGATAAAAATATCATATGAATATTAATGACAGTGGTTTTTTAACCTATTTAAAGACAACAAAGCAGAGATGAAAATAAATGAAGACAGAAGAGAAATGCCCTATTGTATAAGACTTACATCCTTCAAAACTGAAGGTTTAAACTGTTTTTTTACATTTTGTAAAAGAGTGTAGGATAAATGTATTTGTAATGGGGTGGATGTTTTTGTAAGTGTGGTGAGGCACTGGAACATGTTGTCCAGAGTTGTGGATACCCCATCCCTGGAAGTATTCAGGGCCAGGTTGATGGGGCTCTGAGAAACCTGGTCTAGTGGAAAGTGTCCCTGCCTATGGCAGGAGAGTTAGAGCTCAGTGAGCTTTAAGGTCCCTTCAAATTCAAACCATTCTATGACTCTATAATTCTGTGATATAAACATAGAATTTATCAATCCCCCAAATTTTTGTTTAGAAAAAGTAGAAGGAAAAATGTGGTATCTTGACATAAATCCAATAGCATGCATATAAAGTTAACTAAATCTGGAAACAGAAAATCTGCTACTTTTTTAATTTTAGGTTTTTGAATTTCAGTTGTGTGAGAAAACAAAAGAGTTGTGTAATTACAAGTCATAATTAAACTAAGATGCATATAAATTTTTAATAATAGTAAAAAAGAAGAATGGTAATTTTGGCAAAGTAAAAAGCAGTAAGGTAAATGTGACTCTAAAAAAAATCTCAAAACTAGCTGAAATCAGAAAGAAAAAGGCAACTAATTAGCTAGCTCTTTGCAAATACATCCATGTACAGTTTCAAAAAGAGACATGAATTGTTCCTGTTCAAGAGCCATACTACTCACTTGTTTTGATTTAGTTTTTATCTTCTTTCTTGCACTTGGAGTACACTGGAGAAAACTTTAATATATTTAGCAGAATAACTTCTAAATAGATACATAATACTGGATAAGTATTAAGGGTTATTATTAAGGATTACAATATTGGATAATATTATTGTATACTATATGTATTAAGGATTCCAGTATTGGATAAATACTAGTTTAGAGGAAATTTGCAGGAAAGGGAGTAAAATAGGCACAGCTTTGGTGATTAGCAGAGGATGGAAAAATCATAAGGCAAATTTGGCTTCTGTTTATTATTTATTAATCATTATCTCCTTTTTATTGCTTTTGGTTTTCATGGATTTAGTCAGTTTAGATTCTGAATTAATTTCACAGGGAATTTAGAGAGACTACTTATAGATGTACATGAAGAGTCAAAACGTGTGTGTTAAACATGTTAAAACTGTTTCCAGTGCGTCTGTGTAAACCAGAAGTGCAACTTAATCAATTAGTTCTTGCATAAATTTCAGTAGAGTAGATCAAGAAATAGTATCAGGAGGGTAATTGTAATTTATCATGTTTTCTAAGCAACAAATGATGCTCCAATGCGCCCCAAATTCTTTCTAATTATAATTAGTGAATACTACAGTGAAAAAGGTTTGCATAGTTTTCAAAAAAATATGCTCACTTCTTAGCAAAAACCTTCATAAAAAGAGAGTGATGTTTAACAAGTGTTATAGACCAAAATGCAAGCAGGAAGAAAATTCGAAATGTGATTATGGCAACTGCATTTCAAACTCCAGTGTGGATAAAACTGCAGATTAGTATATAAGAAAAATACATAACTTGAAGTCAAATTATGATTTTTGACATTTATACATTGCTGAAATGATTTACATTTCAGAAGCACATAATCGAACAGGACTTGATATTAGCTCACAACACTTGCCATCTACATCTCTCACTTCAGCACTAAAATAAAACTGAGGGACATTTTTTTTTTGTGGTCCTATTCCTCAGGGCTGCCATCAAAGCACTCTCTTCTCTTATGGGGTATGGGATGTCAGAACAATAATCTTCAGCAAAAAAATAGGTTGTCTTGCAGCATTGTTAAGGCTATAACCTCAGCCCAAGTACAGATTGCAGCAGGCTTTGCAAAAGCCTTTGTAAGGCAGCAATCCTCGCCAGCCGTACAAGCGTTCATTTTTCAATAATAATTTCCCTGACATTTGATATAATGTAAAGGGTATAGAGTAGAGCATGCTAAGCAGTGGTTAAACACAGAAAATTGTCCTCAAAATATATGCCATACTGAAGAATGCCTGTGAACCAATAACATAATTCAGATGCTGTGACTGTGCTGCAATGAATACACCATAGTGGGAAATGCAGCTGTCCACATCACAATCCCTGACAGACAAATGAATGTCCAATCAAAGCAGATTTTGCACCCTTGACCTTAAGGTGAACACCTATTTAAAATCAGGATACTCATGAATTAAAGAGGAGGAATAGTTAGTACAGCCTGACAATGTTCACCTGATTATTTCATGCAAAATTCATGGGAAAATAACATTAAAAACCTGCCTGACTTAGTGCCAAAAATTACTACATCTTTAAAAAGAATTTAATTTGTCATTCTAGCAATTTGAGTAGTACTTCATTTCATTCCTTTGTTTGAGATATAGAATGACTCTGAAACATTCTTTACTAAATTATTATTATCAATAAAGGCAACAGGTTACTGCCACATGACACTATGACTATGCTGGATGAACTCTCCTTTGGTAAATTTCTTTTTATTGTTATACAGGTAGAATTTCTTCCTATCTGTTGTGCTCTGTATTTTGGGATCAAAAGAAAGGCATTCTAGACAAAGGAGTTCAAACTGTTGTGGTTTTAGTCAAAATCAACATGACTTTTGGGAAATAATAGAGTATTAAATACAAAGCATGCATTACTTTTTCTCATAGTTATTTATTATGAGCTGGAATAACTTTTACAGCAAATTAAGAAAGAGAAATGTAACATAAATAAATCAACTTAGAATGCATGCATAAATGAGTATTTTTGAAATCCTATAGCAAATTTCATTTTTAGGGGATACACTGGAGACACACAGGTACAATACTTAATCTATACTGAAACTTATCCATAAGGAAAAATTTGACCCCCATTTCCTTCTGTTCTCTGTGTGAAAAGGGAACCATTGATTTCTGCCAACTGACAAGCAGTCAAGCATACAAAACAAGTAGCAGATCAACCCATACAGTAATTCCTGTTAATTATTTCCCCAAGGTTTTTTTGTGGTTTTTGTGGGATTTTTTGTTTGGTTGGGTTTTTTTCTGCAAGAGAAACATTGATTTGAACACATTTTAGTGTATTTTCCAAAATCATATCTTTTTAATAAAGTTTCCCTTCTCAGAATACTGAGATCAAATACCAGGAACAAAAACCACAAGAAAATTCATTAATAGAAAAATCAAACATCTTGTGTTTCTCTGAAGCTATTCTATCTGCTAATATTCTGTAGGGGTTTTGTTTGCTGGCTCTATATTTTTTATGTTAAATTTGTTTGGTAGAAGTGCTTAGTCTGGGTTTGTTGATAAGGAGATTGATTAGGTGCAATGAAAACCTAATTTGTTATTGTCATTTAACAGTAATAGGCCTCTATTTTTTCCACCTCTCTTAAAAGGAGTAAACAATACAAACCAATAAACAAACAACTGCCACCACACCCCACCCCCACCCCCATTATAATATACAGGATTAAACACAAGAGGAAAATGAAGACTGTGAAGCTGCCCTAGTTTTGGAAAGAAGTGCTGAAGTCCAGACTCCATCTGTTGCTAAATATTTTTACCACCACCAAATAGCGTAAGAAGTCCTTTCTAAAACTAAGTTGTAAGAGTTCTATCCTCTCATCATCTTCTTTATAGTATCCCAAGTATTATACAAATTTTGGGTTGCAAATTTGTAGCTTCTGCTGTCCTCAGTGTGAATATGGATTAGATGGAGTGACCCGACCACTTCAGCAGCTTCCCCCTCTCTGCTCTCCCTGCCACATATCAGCTGCAGTATTCTGCTCAGGTTAAGAGCAGAAGATGCAGTCTCTGCTGATTGGCTCTTACTAATGATTTGATCATCCTTGAAAGCTCTGTAAAGAGAATGCCTAAAGACTTTTTGATCCTCAGATGTGTTTTGCTGAATAATCTAGGTATCCACAATAATTAATTTTACATCTGTCTCTTACAGACTGTTTTGGAATGTACGTTTTTTATTAACGGGGATCTCTTCATTCCTCCCTTAAGAACTGGGAGATCTTCCCTCAGTTATAATAAAATAAATAGGCTGTATCTGTTCTGCAGAAAGTCTACCAGGATTTTTTTTCCACTGGCTAAATTTTGGTCAGTGCAAAAGTGAAATGCATTGCAAATTGGAGATTTTTTTGCTGGTTTGCTTGGGGGTTTCTATGGTTAGAATTTAATAGCAAAAAGGCGAGAGGAGTATTTATTTCAATAAAGATGATTTTATCAACATAATGTATCCATAAAAATAGCTGTCTTTAAATGAAAACAATAGTTTTAATTATTCTCAACATTTTCCCCTAAATTCTTTCTCCTTCCCCTCTAAAAGACTTAAATTGAAGTTGAGATTCTGTAAAAGTCAGATTTTCTAGACACTGACAAATCTAAATACTTATTTCTTGCATTCTTCCACATGCAACTGTTATATTTTTCATAAAAAAAGAAACCTTGCTAATTTTAATTTTCAATCTTACTCTCTTTTACTGTACAGAAAGAAGAAAAAGAGGGCAAAAAAAACATTCAACTAATTTCAAACACTATGTTTAGTTAGTTTGTTTGAGTGGTCTTTATAATTCATATAACTGTATTTTACTTTCTTTTCCATTCCTTCTAATAATATACCTTTTGAAGATTTTTATGCCCAAATTAATAAAAATAAAACTATATCAAGATTAGAGTTGTTCCAGATTTACTCTAAAACCAGCATGCAAAAGTCTTTTACTACTTATTGGTACATAGGGTACTGCACTTTTAAAAAAAATGTAACAATTAAAGACCATGAACAAAAAATAATCATTGCTTGAAACTGACAGTCATACCAAATGGTTGTTTTTTGTCGTAAAAGTTCTAGTACTTTAAACTTCAAGTGTATGAACTAGTAAGCAATCAATGTATTTAGGTGACCATTACTCTGTGACCAATGTCAAATGTTTTTAATTAACTAGTTAGGCAAGCTTAAGAAAGCCTGCTGAGCAAAGATGTATGATGTCAGAGCACTCTTTTCCTTTGTCACTTCTATTAGGCAGAGGAAGAATTAAGAAAATCAATGGCAAAGGAAGAAGAAAACCAAACCCTTTACTTCAGAGCAGAGGTCAATCTGTTTATAAGGGAATTAGGTGTCAATAGTAAAATAGACAATTTGAAAAAAATGCTAAAAATTGACACTTGAAGCGGTGATAAAAGAAAAGATCCTGTCAGAAATTATAAAAATTCCATGTTATAGTAAAATCTGTTTTTCTTTTTCATCAATGTTTTAGACAAATTAAAATCAGATAAAGGTGAAGAAAAATGCAAAATCCCATTTGAAATTCATGGAGTTCTGCATTCAACATGTGACAGAACTGAAACACCCTCATCCCTGTTACAGAAATACTGTGGTCTCTCCAAAAGAAGTTGCTTCCCCCATCAGTAGTATCCTGTATGAAGTTCAGAAATATCCTTAATGCTTTGGCACCTTGAAAAGGGAGAATAATATGTACTTAGGACTATTTTCATCCACTGAATGCTTAAAACCGATGTCAATTAAAGTGAATGTACAATAACAAATGGGAAACTAGGAAGCATGCATTAATTCTGTCCCACTATACTTGCTTCTATTGTATCTCCTTTGTCATACAAGTTACACCTACTCAGCCATCAAAAGCTTCTGTAGAATTTAAACTTCTCCACTGGTCACCATTTTACCTCCCTAATATAAGATCCTAATTTCTAGGTTAAGGAGGTGTTTAGGTCAGTGTCATATGCTGATAGAGTGCCCTGAGGAGAGGTTAGTAACTCTAACTTGTCTTCCCAGGCTGCCTTTGAGGGCTGACCTCCCCAGGGCAGCAGGTCAGGGCGGTGCTGGAGGATCCCTGTGGTGGGGCAGGCACACAGGGCACAGCCACTCCACTTAATGGCATTCACTGCCTCAGTCACGGGCACACCAGGGCACTTCTACAGCCCAAGCTGAACCTGTCCTTCTCCTCCTCTGCTGACACTGGGCCTGAAACACAACAAAAAGCAAAGAAAAGAAAGGAAAAGAGAAAGGGGAGTGGGAAGGGGGAGGGTGGGCAAGCTCTGCTTTACTGCTCATTCATTTCTCTGCATTCAATCACTCCGAGGCAGTAACTAGCTCAGCCCCAGGCTCCCTTTACATGCACAAAAGAAAAGCAATCCCATTCAGAAGGAGACCATGAGTTATTGATCTCATGCTGAATGTTATGTTCGGTTCAGCAGCACTGTCAGCTCCCTCACACGGAAAGCTTATGTTTCCCACCAACTCCGTTGAATGATATTCAGTTTTTTTGAAAATGAAGTGTTGGGGACTAGGGGTCAAGGGCAGAGACATCTCAGCTTTCATCCTGGGACTTCAGGACACATTCTGGGTCATGATGAAGGGTAAGCCTGCCAGGAATTAATTGTAAAAATACTGTGGAACTTGTTCACCAGAGGAGCAGGCAATTCATGGTTGCTTCACTTTCTAATTCAGACATTAGAAAATGAACCATAAAGCCATCATTTGTTAATGTACATTAGATTTATTTTACCCATTCAAATTAATGAACAAAGTTTTTTGCTAAGACACTTTATAGTTCATTTATTTAGCTTAATACTCTCATTTGCAGAAATATGCAGAGATTTTGTTTTAATCAATGAAGACATTAAAGTGAAAACTTAAATTAAAAATTTATTTCTTATAACATGTTTCACTCTCAGCCTTTCTTTACATAAAATATAAATAGCATGATCCCATGTATCAACCCTCAGTAGTCTATATAACTACTTGAGAGAAAGCAAGAGGTATTTTTACATTAGTTATTGTTACCGTGATGCAAACATAAAACATTCAGACCATATCAAGTCCACATTAATTTCTTGATTTAAAATTTTCAAAATGGAATATTTTGTAATTGTTCCTTTATGAGAATTCTGTGTGCCAGGAGTCTAACTGTGGCACGAGGATAATTTCTTACCATTAATTATCTTTTTGTTTGCTTGTTTGTTTGTTTTCACAAGTATTCTTTCTCAGAGGTCTTTCACTTATTTAGTCAGTTTAGCAGGCTGTAATTTTGATCTGTTTGAAGGTAGGAAGGATTTACAGAAGGATCTGCACAGGCCAGACTCCATTCCAGTGGTATGAAGCTGAACAAGTCAGGTCCTGCACTTAAATAACAACAACCCCAATACAGTGCTCCACAGGCTGGGGGGAAAAGTGGCTGAAAATCTGCCTGGAAGAAAAGGACCTGGTGCTGATCAAGAGTGGCTAAACAGCACGAGCCAGTGTGTGCCCAAGTAGCCAAGAAGGCCAATGGCATCCTGGCCTGTAGGTGTAACAGTGTGGCCAGCAAGACCAGGGCAGTGACTGTGCCCCTGTTCTTGGCACTTGTGAGGCCACATGTTGGATCCTGTGCTCAGTTATGGGCCCATCACTACAGGAATGATGCTCAGGTTCTGCAGTGTGTCCAGGGAAGGGCAATGGAGCTGATGAAGGGTCTGGAAGCAAGCCCTATGAGGAATGGCTGAGGGATCTGGGGTTGTTTAGCCCAGAGGTAAGAAGGCTCAAGGGGGACTTTATTGCTTCCTACAGCCATCTGTAAGGAAGTTGTAGTCATTTAGTTGTAGCCATGTAGTTGTGCATGTTCATAAATAACATGTGAACAGGATGCAGAAATGACTTCAGGTGACATCAAGGGAGGTTTTGATTGGGTATTAGGAAAAAATTCTTTATGGAAAAGGTGGTCAAGCATTGGAACAGGCTGCCCAGGGAAGTGGTGGTCATTGTCTCTGGAGGAATTAAAAAAAAAAAAAAAGATATAGATATGTCATTTAGGAACATGGTTTAATGATGGCCTTAGCAACAGTTGGGCTCAGTGATCTTAAAGATCTTTTCCAACATAAATGATTCTATGATTAAGCAAAAGACTGAGTAGGCATCTAGAAGAAGGAAGAGACAGATGAATATAGACACTTCAGCGAAACAAAATTACTTCACAAGAAAAGCAAAGTAAAAAAACTAATGAAAGTAGGAGTGCATATTTAATTGGAACTCAGAGCTAAAACACGGAAACCCCCTTACAGTCTTACTGTCTTTACTGCAATGCAAATTCATTTTGCCTGAGTAATAAGTACTGTCAGAATGTCATCCCACAATCATGTTCACATAGTCACACTCTTCTAAAACAAAATTTTATAAATGAGACATATAAATCCATCAACTCAAACTTAAGCATTAAAAGTAAAATGATATGCTTACTAATGTTTGCTGCAAATTTAGTCCTTTATTCTTCTCAAAACACCCTCAATCATACCAAAGTTTTCATTCATTAAAAAGTATCTAAATTTGAGTGCATTCTGCTAATCAATTCAATTTTTGTGTTTATATTGCAGATTCCCTCTTTTCACTGGATATAATTGATTTACCATTCCATGCACTTGATTGGTCCTCTGAATTATTCAACATTCTTTTTCCTGTGATTGGATAACTAAAGCTTTCAAATCAAAAAAACATATTTTGAAAAGATTTTCCTGATTAAAATATTTCTTAGAAATATCTAGAGTAATGACATGCATTCTAAATACAAACTTTCTATATAGACAAATAGGAAAAATAGCTAGCAAATAACAAAACAGAGCAAATGAAATACCCTGACTTCACTAATGAACATGATAATGAAGATTTCTAATATTTGGTTTAATGTTTTCTCAGCTGGAGTTTTCTCTACTGTTTCTACATGATGTATCTAACACAAATATAGAGATACTTAAAATTTTCATCATTTGACATGGAAATGTTTCTGTGGTTTTGTTGTTTTCTTGGGGATTTTTGGTTTGTTTTGGGGTTTTTATTTGGTTTTTTTTTTCTCTCTCAGCTCTTAACTATAGATACACTACAGGAATGTAATTACTTGAAGGTAATTATTCTAAGTGAAAGTTAGTTGTTTTTTTAGCTCTACTTGTTTCTTCTCACACTGTGTGTTTTCTTCCACCTTTTTTTTCTAGACTTTGTTGAACTTAAGATTCTCTTATGTCTTACTTGGATCCTCAGACACTGATGAGAACAAATAGGAATTTAAATAGCATAATTAATTTATTGGCATCCGTTGGAAATGGCTGTCCAAGGACTTTTTTAACATTATATCTCTACTTCTGGGTGAATACATTCCAAATACCACAAAAGCCTATTCTATTCTCTTTTACTTATTTCCTGAGAGAAAGTCCAGGTGAAAGGAAAAACCAAATCCTGTCTTGCACTCAGTATTCCGTAATCATGCAGAAGGAGAGACACAAGCCAGACAGCTGAGAGAGTCTGTAATCTATTATATGGATCTGTTAACATGCCACATATTAGCTTTACAACCACCTTACACCAGAACTCCAGCAGCATTGGTAGCATTGAAGTAATGCTATGTTAATACTGGTAGTATGCATAACATTATTTATCCTGTTATGAACACAACCAAAGTTACAATGAGAATTTTCTTCCTCATTTTTTGGTCAGTCTGCCACAAAATTGAAAGTAAAAATTAAATATAAATGTGTTTGATTTATGTATTTTTCTTCCATTCTCATTACTGTTTCTATGACAATAATGTAATGCGGTATCACATATTTCAGTTTACATGTTTTCCTTACTTTCTTCAGTTGCAGCTGATTCACGTATGATTCACATATGATTCAACCCATCTAGTTGCCTGATCAGATTGTTTCTAGTAAAATATTGAAGAATATTTGAGAAAAGTTGTATGGTTGTGCCATGTATAAAAATTTGTCTGGGGAAATGGGATAAATTCATCTAATCTCACTACACCACATGGACTTTATTTTATAGAAATATCAGTCTACAAGTGCTGTGAAGCCAGAGAAGATTTCAATTTTTTGACAATTCCAAAATTCCTTACAAAATCAATTGTAGCCACTGTCACTTTGCATAGAAATATGCTTCCACAGATCTAAAAAAAAGAAAAAATGCAAAAAGGTAACATCCCACCTACTACACGTAACATTTTCATGTGTTTCTGTTTATTTTTTCTGAGTATCAGTATCTGTCCATGGGCTATCTGACAATACATGAGATTTCCAGCTAGAGCATGGAACCTTACAATAAAACTGAGAAACTTTTGTCAAAAGAGATTGCGCCGATGAAAGACTGTTCCTACAGTCAGACTTATAGCACATATAAACAGGAAGAAGTTTAAATTCAGTCTGAAATACAGTGTAGGCTAAAAGTTAATTTAAAAGGAGTAGGAGAATTTATTCTCTTAAAAATCAAACCCCACAAAAATATGAAGAATAAAAGTAAAGCAGGAGTTACCTAGATTACAATTTAAGCAGGGGGACAGAATGTATTTTTAATAGTTAATTTTTTTTCTAATCCCCCTTATGATTCTGAGGTTTAACTCTGAGCTGAACAAAATTCACAGACTTTCCTCTAATTATGATTCCATCTATAAAATATGCCTTTTTTCTTCTCCCCAATTCATAGCTCCCATTGTGTATTTTACAGGTTCTCACTGCTTTGCTCTGTATTTGAATTTTTCCTTGTATAAAGACAAACTGTTTGAGTTGCCTCTCAGCTACTACCCCCTTTAACCTCAGACCACGACCTCTTGTTTTGCAGCTAGTTACTTACTATCTCTGCTGCTTGCTGATATCAATTTGTTTCCGCTTCATTCGGGATCAGTCATCTGGGCCCTTGATCCCTTACATGCCCTCACTGGAAAACATCTTTCAGTACCCAGTAAAGGGAAGAAACTCCCAAAATTAAATGAAACAAAGCTTCAGCAGGTAACAAAAACATAATGTCAATCCGCCCACCTCTTGAGGGGTGATTTAAGAACAGATAATATTTATTCACAGATTGTCTGTTAATAGATGAATAACAGATCACTGGGGTCAGATGACAGAGTTTTTGAATTTCAAGAGACAAATTTCAGCTGAGAGGAAGAAGTGTCAAATAGAATGTGCCACCACAGTATATCTGATTGCAGTAGGAATATGGCAAAAGCAAGAAAGAGAATTCTAAGCCTAATCTTTCACTACATTGAAATGGTAGGAAATTCTCCTCTCTTTTCAAAGCAAATATGTGAGAAGTGAAATAAACTGTAGAGAAATGCTTTGAAGAAAGGACAGAGTGTATTGAATTGCCTATTTCCTGTCTTTCTTGAATTGCTTATTTCCTATTTTTTGTGATCAGTCTTAAATAAAGAAGAAAATTAATTATAATAAGATATGGACTTTTGTGAAATAATTTTAATTATTTAAATAAAAATAAGTTTATGCTCCCCCTAGGTGTTATGATTCACTGCCATATTGTTTGAGAAAAGTCAACAGAAAACTAAATGAGATATTTGTTTTATTTAATATTATTGTCCAAAACTTGAAATATCCTTACCCAATGATGTAACAAGACTGACACACTATCTTTTGTTTAACTAACAATTGCTAAGCAATGGCACATAAATATTGAGTAACAAGCTACATATTTATAAGAAAACTAAAATTTTTGAAAGAAAATTATTGTTTGCTGGCATAGTTTTAAAACTTTAATTGAATTATTATTTACTATGAATATTTGCTCAGTTTCAATGACAGTGCTGCCTTGTCAGAATTCAGCAAGGGGAAATTATGTAGACTAATAAGATTTGACATACCTCATTGAATTCCCAATCCTCCTACTTCTTCCCTAGTCATCAAGATTAGACAGGATCTTTCTAATCACTAGATGATATACACTCTCAAGTCACTGGAATGCTACCTGATACACTCTTTTATTATTATTTGCTACAGTATTTCAACTGTCATGGAAACAAGAATTAACACATATAAAAAAAATTGAATTTCTACCATGCCACAATCAATGGAATGCATCCCTACAGCTTAATGACTACCACACACTATGTGTAGAGAAACAACAGAATTATTTCAATTATAAAATATCTTGTTTTAAAATTATATTTAGGGATTTTATAACTTTTTGAACTATTTTGTATGAATCAGATCTTTTCAGAAATCCAATGACAGTAAGATTTAAATACCCAGTTAGGAGGAATTTTGTATTAATAATCTCAGTTCCTAAGAATGCAACTTCACAGATAATATTCTCTTAAGAAACTTTCTGATATGATAAACAGATATCCTTGTACAGTTTTTCATTCTTCCCTATCTTCCATTGACATATATATTCTTATCTAATGGGCACCCATAATTTATTGATCTGTGAATTAAAATCCCATGATAATTCTGAAATCTTTTCCTGGGTAGATTTATGCTGACCATTTTGCTTGGGTTAAGGAAACAGTTTAAATGGATGGAGAGATTTTCTGCATCAGTAGCAATTAAGGCAAGAAAATGAGCTCTTAACCCTTTTAATTTCTGAATACAGATGTAGTAAAAAACTCCAATTTGCATAGCGATACAGAATTTCATATTCAATAATTAAATGCAGTTTAAATGCAGTTTAACTAAAACCTGCATGTCATACTGCAGTAAGACATGTGACTGGAACTTTTGACTGAATATGCAAGCTCAGAAATATTTGGGGAGCCACCTTTCACTCTACTTCAAATGCCAAATTCCCATGTTTCCACAAAAAAAAAGAAGAGTTGGTTAGTAACCCTGGCCCTGTTTTTAGCTATTGCACAAAATCCCTTTCCTGCAGTCCTTATCCCAAAACACTGCTAGCATAGAAATGCACTTTTGTGTAATGGCATATAAAAATGTTTCTGAAATCCACATTAATTATTTCCACTACTACCTCTTTGTTCACAAGTGTAGCAAATATATGTGTATTTTAAAGAAATAAAGCATATTAGTCATATCCCTTATATGTCATTGTTTCAAATGGCTCATAATACTGTCTGCTGTGCTTCATTCACACTATTATTCTAATTATTGTATGCTTTTCATGTCATTTTTGAATCTTTCATAGATTCTTTCTTAAGCTTTTAAAGAGAAACATATTTTGCCACCTCTGTTACTTCATTAACCTCGGTGAGTTATCAGAAATATCTGACACTGACTTTTCTATTTTCCCAAACATGTCACAGAGCAATTTATCTGAGCCTGGTGCTTTATCATCCTTTAATCATTCTAATTTTCCAAACACTTTATATGATCTGGGGCTCATAAAACCGTTGTTGTATTTCACTTTCACAGAAAATTTATTCCAGACTTTAGGTTATGGCCTACAGCTGCACTCATAAATATCAAGGCAAAGAATTCATTCATGCTAAATTACCTTCCAGAGATGTGCAGAGTTATTCATACCACTCAGAAGAACACCAAAATTCATATTTCTGTCAAGTTCCACAAAAATAGAATACATGAGATTGCCAGTTAAAACTTCTTTGCCAATATGGTTTGAAAGGGTGGAAAACAGTCTAATTCTACATAGGGCTGTTGCTGAGAACACATTCAGACAATTCAATTAATAATGATTGTCAGACTTCAAAACTCTATCCAGATATACAAATTTTAACTGAAGTCTAAATAGATGTATTACAAATAAACTCAAGCAGTTGTGGGAAAGTTAAAGCTGGAAACACTATATCCTTATTTTAAGTACTTATTTTTCATCCTCAGTTTCCTGACTTTCAGAAAGAATGTGTTCTGCTTGTCATTGAAACTTCTCATATCAAGCACAGCAAGTCCCAGAAATCTGACCGTGATCATGTCCTATAATCACAAAAGTCTTCATCAGTTTGAGTCACTTAAAGTAAAAGTGAAGGCATCTTCATCAATTGGCTTCTGCCAGTTTCATTTTTTCTTCAATATACTCTTGCTAACCTTTTGACAAGAAGCAACTATGAATTTTCATATGGCAAAATTACTTCTCCCTGTTTTCAGATAAACACTGCATCTATATAAACACGAAACATCATAATTCACATTTAGGTCTAAAGTTACAAGAAAAAAAAGTTTTTCAAAAGAAAATGGAACAGCTTTCAGAAGATTAAATGCCCATTTAAATAAATACTCAGAATGTATTTTCTTTGGTTGTATTTTCTTTTCTATTGAGAAGGCCAGAAAAGTATCTCAATAGAATTGAAAAGTATGAATTGACAATTTGATTTCCTTGCAAGCTCTAAGTTGTGAATCAGAAGGAAATAAAAAACAAGGCCAAAAATGCAACCTGCAAAATATATATTAAAAAAAAAAATAAACCCTGACTGGTAATAAAAAGCCATGTAACCTTCTGGGAAGCCTTCATTGCACAGAAGTTAAAACCAACAGACCTGTGTTTGTTGGAATTTTATCTCCAGTAACTAATAACAACCTACCCCTGCAGAATGAACATATTTCTTCATAACATTCATTATTAATTCTATCCTAACAGGGTACAATTTCTTTTTACTATTAGTCTTTTGAAATGATTGGAACATGTATAAAGAGTAGAAAAATCTGGGGATTAATTCACATAAGATTATTGTCCAATTTAAAATTAAAGTATCAAACACCACATCAAATGTCTGGGTTATAATCACTATGTTTATACATTAATGAATCCATCAGAATGGATGTGGTTATATATAATATTAAATAACAGAGTTGTAGCTTATCATTATTATTTAGGGATCATGCAGTGCAAATACCTTTAAATCCAGTACTGTAATTTGCCATATCTGAAGGTGAGGGTAAACTTGCTCAGCAGTAGAGCCTGCTTACCCTGTGCTGTTCCAGTGTGTAGTTCCTTATTTCATTCTCTTCTCTCGCAGAGCAAGAGCAGCAGTAGCAATAAAACTCTGCATGTGGATGTCAGTGGAAGGCTTTTATTGCTGTTTCTGCTCTTGTTTCCCATGAGAGGAAGAAAAAAAATTATAAAAGGGTATGGAAAATCTTGTTTTTTAACAGGGATTTCTGCTTCAGAAGTGAGACAAGGGTTACACTGGTTTGAAGGAACTTACCTCGGTTTGTTTCTGCTTCCCGAATTTGAACTCCCCTAATATTTAGCAAGCAGATCTGTAGTAATATTCCAAATATTATGAGCTATCGTCTTTCATGATTCTTGGGCCACCAGGGACTCCCAGGAATGCCTGCTTCCATGCTGACTATGCACACAGTAAGCCCACCTGCTGGAGATCTTCCATCTGCTGAGGTTCTGCTACCTACTTCTACCATGCCTGCAATCCCCTCAGGTAAAATGGAACATCTTTCCCCAAATACTTTTTCTTCCTCTCCTCACAGGTACAGAGCAAAGCACTAATCCAAATATATTCATCAAATATGTTTTCAGAGAAATTTCCTATGTAGGACATGAAATAGATTATATACGGTTGTCTGAGATTCAAATCTGCAAGACTTTCACAGAAGAGAATGTGTCAGTGAAGAAACACCAAAACCAAACTGTGTCTTAGAACTTTTAGTTGAATGAATTTTAGTCAACCATAAATACATTCCCTACAGCAAATATACAAAACTTTTTTTGTGCTGAAAGTAAATATCTGCAGTATTTCAAACAAAAAATAGGGCAGTGTTTTTAATGGGTTTGATTTGGTGTGGGTTTTGGCTTGTTTTGTTTGGTTGCTTTTTTTACAAATACTGATGTTACCTTTAATTAATTTGGCTTATTACCTTTATTTTATTCATAAATAATTGTGCATTCTCTATTCTCTGTAGTAAATTAGGAGCTAAAAGTATCTATCTTGCAAGTTCTAAAAATCAACTCTTATCCCTCCCAACCATATCTCACCTCTCCCAATACAGTGCTTGAGATGTTAAATGATGGAATGCCTGATGGGGTAAGACTAAATCATGGTATGAATGCTGTTTGTACAGCAACTCTACCTTTCTTTTTTAATTTTTTTTTTAGTCAAAGTAATGCAAAATTAAAGTGGGATGTTGCAGTTAACTAGGGAAAATATTTTTTATTTCTTTTTAATTGATTCAAATTGCTGCAGATCATGACCTAACATCTATTTGGCAAGATATTCAGATAAAGTCTGAGTGGTTCACCAGGAGAGTGGCTAAGAAGTAATTTCATACAGTATCCATCCAGCTAAAGGAACAGGCTTCTATTTCTTCACACTTCATTGAAATATATTTTTGTTAACTTGGAGAAGAAAAAAAAAAAAACTCATGAGAGGATTTTTATGATTCTGGGTCAACCAGTGGTGCACTGAACTATTTAACTGTAGGAACTGCTGATCAGATAAGATGAAAGTAAGTAGATATGTTTTAATGTGCTTTATCTTGAAGGTAAAACCATCATACCTAAATGTATGTAGAAGACAACATGAAATAAAAATGGAAATAATTTCTGCTATTACCCTAGAAACTATTTAGGAAATAGTTGGACAGTCTCTCACAAGTTGGGTGAAAAGGAAAGAAATAACATTATTTTGTCAAAGCCTTCATTTCAGTAAAAAAAAAAAAAAAAATCAGTCACACAAGAAGCTTTTGTTTGGTCTTTGATCTAAAACTTCCATATCTTTATTCATGCATGAGAAAAGTCTGTAAAACTGTTCAGTTTAGGAAAAATTCCCTTCATCTAACCTGATAAACTTTCAGTAATACTTTCTCTTCTACAATATGCAATCCTGGTGCACAATGTCAAGAGGAAAGGAAGGATTTAGTAACCAGAATTTCAATAGGTTGCTTTGTGTACCACAGTTCACAGAACATCCCAGTACAAATCATCGGGGAATTGAAATAATCACCAGTGAAAAGGACCCTATTTCCCCTCTCATTTCTATCAGCAGCTATTCAAGGACAACTAATAATGTAAAATTATATCATGAACTTTGCAATAGCCCAGAGACTAACCATCTTTAAGTACCATCTTTCAAAAAAATTTTATCATGATAGTCCCTGATGGTCTGAACACCCATTTAGTCTCAAGGGTGGGGCTAAATGCTGTGGTATGGTGTGGCTTCCTGGGGATGTTGCAATCTCAAACAAGCACTGCTGCTTTTCAGTCACGAAATGTGGGTTAACTGCACCAACGGCACAGGCTAATGCCTGTGGGAGGAAAGCTTCCACTTCCAGACAAATCCAGTGCTGGACTTTTTCCTGTGCAGTATCTTGCTAGGGGCAATAAAAATTCCACATGATCCAGTGAGTAACTGAGAGGTGTATTTGCACACATTAAAAACAGTTAAGGCAAAACTGCCTGCTGGCTGTCCTAGAGGCTAGACACAGTAAACTAAGTTAATTTCTAGCGGCACTCTGTAGGGAAAATATGCAAACAGATAATATAAATGGCTTGATTTTAAAAATACTTGTTTTTTTTTTCTTGTGGCTAGGAGAAGACGTGACTGAATTATCAAAAAATAGTTTGGTAGTAAGTGTCTTCTGAAGTATCAGATGTTTGATTTCACAATATAGTATTGTCTACTTTTTGTCTGTAACATTACTTACACTAGAAGATTAAAAGGTCTAACATGCCATGACTCTCTACCCAGGATAATAAGTGCTTTTAATAATATTAATATGGCATGCAAAGGACGTAAAATCTGAAACAATTTTTCCAATACACATGTGCCAAAGACTAACTCTCTGAAAAACATAAACTGTACAAATTAGAGTATACACAATGTTTATTAAGAATTCAAATATGAAGATCTTGTTTTTTCTTTGTAATCTGTTGACTACTGGACTGGAAGGAGGGGACAAATAACAGTTTGTGGTAAGATTTCAGCTATGTCTCTGTATATGGAGGCAAATGAAGAGAAAGAAATAGATGATAGTTAAAGACTGTGTAACAATTTTACTAAGCTTTTTTAAAATGTTTATATTGAAGTAGAATTTAAAAAAGGAGGGGATGAATTAAATGTATTTCTGTATTAAACCAAGTCTGTGTTTTTCTTTTTAATTTGTTCAGTGGCTTGAAATCTGCAATGTTTAAAATAATGTAATTTTTTTCTCTGTGTCCCAAAAGGACAAATTTAAAAGACCCAACAAAAATGTCCCTAAAAATAGTTATGCAATTTAAATTCCTAAATATTTAAAGATAAATTAAAGTAACAACACTATATTTCATATTATATTTAACCTAGGTGCAAGACAAAATCTTTTTAAAAAGAAAAAATGCAAGACAAAAACATTTCATCTTTTTACTTATTACAGTCTGTTAGGTATTTATCAAAAATTAATAGTTCCATTAATTATATTAAATATAAAACATTATTAAGATGAAGCATTTTAGTTCATTTTTTCATCAAGACTTCATTGCTTACTGAGCCTGCAAATTTTATCCATCATATAAAATGCCTCAATAGATTTGCTTGCTAAGGGTTCAGTGTTTGAGTTGAGGATAGAAAAAAAAATCAGAAAAGATTAACAAGTTTTGTGGCAGTATTTATTTATTTTTGATGCTTACAGATTTTTAAAATCTCTTTGTAAAATCTTCCCCTCTCAAAATTCACAGACTCTTCTCTTAATAGGAACTACTGCAAGCATCTGTTAGCCCTGGCCATAGGAATGAAATTAGTCTTCAAATAGCAAAATCTTTGTCAGGTTCACTAAACAAAAAAGGAACAGAGTCAAAGTAACTGCCTCTTTGTAATTTTTCATCATGGCTGGAGCTGAGTAAGGAGAAAGATGAACTTTAAGAAGTTTGAGCAAAAGAGATCTAGAGGAAATGAGAACTTAGGGGCAAAATGACACATTACTAACAGTAGAGATTAAGGAAGTAGAAAGAAAAATTATAAGAGACAGAACAAAGGACAACCTCTATTTTAGAAGAAAAATAAACAACTGGTGGGACAGAAGCCTGGGAGAGAAACTGAAGCAGTAACAAATCTAAAGAGCAAGTGATGCTCAGTGAGATGGCTGTGAACCATACTGGTTACTCACCCATGATACCATGACCTTTCAGCTCAACTAATATCATCCCATGTGCCTTCATAAAAATCGTAAGCCCCCACCACTCACACCTCCAATAAAAGACAGAGGAAATAAACAAATACCACAACTAAGTAGTAAATTTCAATTTCTATGACTTTAATCCTGAATTTTGGTTGTATGTTTAAGCTATGTTTGAAGCAGTGCAATAATGTAGAATAGTAATTGTGCTCCAGCCCAAATTTCTTTTTTTATTTAGTCAAACAAAATTTTTAGCTGAGATCCCATAATCCTTTCTTTATTCATTTCCTACTCTTCTATTGTGAGATTTCTCTCATCTATTTTCTATTTATTTATTTTAGTCCAATATTCAGGTACAGAATAAACTGAAGCAAGGATTCAAAATAAAGTTTACAATCGAGCACAGAAATATACGCAAAGTTTTCAGTATCAAATGTAATTTGTAAGGGGTATGGAGGGTATCACAGTACATAGTACTGCAAATAAATCATAGAAGAAGTTCATTCTGTTTTATAGCTATAATTATTAGAAATATGAAACGTAACAATTTCTGAATTCTCAATACAAACTGCAGTTATCACTACAATTACAGAGCTATAAGATAACAAGAGTTTTCTTCTCCAAAATAACATTCCTCTCATAATTCATACTGTCCAGTAGCATGATAAGCATATGTATAAAGCATATATAAAGACACTTAAAGGTACAATACTGCTTCTATGAACAAATCACCTATATAGAAATCTCACTAGAACCTCTTTTTACATTAATAGTTCTTACAGATCCAGACCAAACAGTTTTTATTCACATGGCTAATCCTGTGGATGTTTACAAGATCACCTGCTATTGTACATGATTGCAGAACCAGGACTTATTTTTATATTGTCAAAAAAAAAAAAAAAAAAAAAAAAAGGAACCCAAAAAACGCCATAAACCCTGTAGAAATCTAAGTACATAGTCAAACTATCCTAAAAATATAATAGTAAGAAAATAATTTTAGTACATTTTACTGTATAACTGTATCTATCACATATGTATGCATGTATTCATCTTCTGTTCTCATGACTGTCTTACAACTGTGTTGCTAGTGACCATATTCAGCTACCAGTGTTTGTTCTGGTTATGTTCTTTGTTGTTAGAATAAGATTCCATATTTGTGAAACCTAATCTATCATGTTAGAATTCCCCTCAAAATAGGGCAGAAGTATCTTCAAAAGATGTCTCAGAATAAATCTATTTCAATGAAAAAAAAAATTAAAAATTGTACAAAATTAAGCTATTCTCAAAGTAGTTTTTGTATTTTAATGAAAACTGAAAATTGTACCAATTTTTTGTAATCCTAAGAAAAATATGACAATGAAAATAATATATAAAAGGCATATAAAAGACAAATTTAAGATTTCAAGCCACTATTAGTAAGGTTCTAGCCTTACTTTTTATTTTAATTGTTTAGAGTGAAAATGTGGTTTTGTAGGGTTTTACTGATTTTGGGTGGGTTTCTTTTGGGTTTTTTTTTAGTTGGGACAAGTTAAGGGGTATGGGGGTATTTTTTAAAAGAATTTTTTCTCCTTTAAAATTGTAGTTTATCTGCCACAACTCCTAACAGCATTTTATTAACTAATTAATGTTTTTATGCATTCAGATATCTTTCTATAAACATAATGCTTCATAGGGACTGTTACTTTGGCAGACTTATAACTGTGACATCAAGTATTTTGGCCATATCTGAGCAGTTAGAAGTTAATAGAAAGCATCATGAATCTAAGGAACATGACAACGCTTTAGCAAACACAGACGATGAGCTTGGTCTTTGTGTTTGATGAGTCAAAGGCTGTCTGAGTCAAACAAATAAAGTAATACAGATCTGTGCAGCATTTGTGTAAGCCTTGAATACAGCACTGATCATGTCAAGCTAATACTTCAGAGCTTTGATAAACATCATCCATTTTCAAGCACAGGAATAGTGGAATTGAAATAATCTAACTTTTTTCCTTCACATAACACAGGAAAGCTAAGTTAGAGGTTACTTTTGCAGTCAAAAAGTCAAACCTAAAACAAATGGCCATGAAAGTTAAGATTTGTGGCTAGACCAAAGAACAAACACTGATACTACATGTATCTACACAATCCCAGCCTTACAAGCACTCAGAGGTGAATATGACACACAGCTTTTTTTCAAGCTTCTGCCATAGCAACTGTAAGTCACAAGGATATTTGGGAAAATATGACTAGGCTGCTGACTCATCCCTGGCCTTAGGTTGCTTTGTGAAGCAAGATGTGAGGAAATACTGAACATAAATTGGTGGATGGTCACGTGGCATAGTGGAACTTGGCAGTTTTAGGCTTGTGGTTGGACACGCTCTTAAAGGTCTTTTCCAACCTAAAGGATTCTGAGATTCTAAAAAGCACCTAGAGGTAGTTGTTAGCATCACGAGGAAAAGCTGAATATCATGAGTGGGTAAGGGGGAGTTACTTGAAAAGTGACTCAACTTTGTATGAAATTGAGGGGTAACACTGGGAAACCTTCTAGAGAACAAAATTTTTTAAGGCTAGTTACCTAGGCAACCATACCAGTAATAACTTACAAGGATGAGATCGCCAACATAACAGTATCAAAAATATTTAATTTTTTACAGATAAGAAAACTGGGACAAACCACAATTTCAGACTCATCACAGAACAGCTACAGCTGGGAGAGACCTTCAAAGGTCAAATCATTGTGCCCCTTCTGCCACGTGCAGAGACATCTTTCACTTGATCAAGTTGCCCAAAACCTCATCCAACCTTATCTGAAACAGTGCCAGAGATGAGGCATCCATAGCTTCTCTGGGCAACCTGTTCCTATGTCTCACCACCCTAACCATAAAGAACTTCTTCCTTATACTGAATTTTAACCCATCAATTTTAAGTTTAAAACTATTAATCATTTTTCTATTGCTATAGGGCCTGGAAAAGTATCTTTCTCCATCTTTCTTATAAACCCCTTTTTATACATTGAAAGGCAAAAACAAGGTCTTCCAGAGCCTTCTCCTCTCCAGATTTAACCCAAATTCTCCTCTCTCTTTTTTACATAGCCTTCTGATCATTAGCATTCTGATCAGCCTTCTGATAATTTTCATGGCCCTCCTTGGAACTAACTATAAGCCCAGGACTTTCTAGCACTGGGAACCCCAGGGATGGATGCAGTACTCCAGGTGGAGACTCAGCAGAGCAGACAAGAACAACAGAATTACTTCACTTGATATTCTGGCCACACTTCTTTTTTATGTAGCCCAAGACAAGGTTGAAACAGAAAATAAGTGATTTATATTTCTTTTTTGTTGTCGCTTCGGTGGTTTGGTTTGGTTTGTTTTGAACAGACTCAAAGGTTAGACCAACGAGTGAAAAAGAAAGGAGGAGCTCTTTGCCCACAATGAAGTCAGCCAAGTATGTCTGACCATTATGGTGGATGATCACCACAAAACTAATCTGCTCAGATAAAGCATGCAGAGAAGGAACATCCTGAGTTGACAGAAGACATGCAATCTACACATACTATGAAAAACCCCTCAGTTTTGGTTCATAGCCACCTTCCTGTCTTGGGGTTGAATATTGGTTCTACAAAAAGCTGGCTTTTGAATGTTCATGCTTAGAAAGTATGGGGAAAAAATGGGAAAGAAGGAGAGCAGTGCCTGGGAACCTGTAACTGAGTCTGAACAGAAAATAACTTTGTGCATGAAGACTATTATTTAAGAGTATTTCATGCTCATTTCTGAAGACTTACAATCTGAATCAGCCAAAAGCTACTGAGCGCATTGTCTTTCTAAAATCTATTGAACCTCCTTATTCAAAGTTCCTCTAAAAAACTTCTTGTTGTGTTTTATCTAATTATCTAATAAATTATTACAACAAGGGAGCTCATTAAATTCAGAGTAAGGAAGAAGGAAAAGGTGTTGCTAGAACTTAATTAGCAAGATACAAAGATACCAATTAACACCTATAGCTCAAGAAAAGGAAAAAGTTTTTCATGCAGCATGCTAAAAAAATACATCCACAGCTGGTTACACATATTTAAGTGGCATGCAACTAATTTTGGTGCTAGTGTTGATACTAAGTAAAAAACATCATGTAAAGTAAAAAACAACTTCCCCAGGGTAGCAACCAAGATTCCTTTTTATTGGTATGAATACCAACTATTTAGCTATTCAGATTAATGAGAAAATAATTAGGAAAAAATTGTGCTACAGAAATGGCTAAGAATGATATCATCTCTTTTCTACCAGATGTACCACACTAAAGTATGCCAATAATAATTTAAATATACAGTTTGCAATTAACACCTCTGACAAGCTAGAAAACAATTATTTTCTTCTAAGATAACAAACTCACTGCTAGGAATAAGATCCTTCTTAAATATAGATCCTTCTTCTCTTACTCTTGTTTTGAGTGATGTTATCATGAGATCTAAAAGGTCATTGAATTTTAAATAACAGAGGGAATCATCTAGCTCTATAGATTCAAAATAAGTATGAAGAACCATAACCTATAAAGGAAATGGTCATTATTTTTCACCTTTCCAATATGTTAGATCTGTTTCTGAAACGAATAAAGAGACTTAAATGTGTCCATATTAGAGCTCAAACTAAAGCAAGAAAATTTTAGGATGTACAACAGCCAGCAAACAGGTAGCCAGCAAGCAATACTGTCTTCAGGGTGCAAATGAAATGCAGTATTTGTACAGAGCTGAAGCATGGAAGCCTGCAGGATGTTTTATTATATCCATTAAGGATTTGGAACAAACCCATCCCTGAAGGAAAAAAGAATCAAACACATTTTTTGAACACTGCAAAAAGCTTGCTTTTCCTTTTCAGGTGTGGCAGCATGTGCATATTTGAAAAATAAATAGTATTTTTCTATGGAAGAAGGAGGACAATCTCTATTCCTTGTGTTGAAATGGAATACAAGTAACACCGGACTTAAAATCCATAAAATGGAAAGAGGAGTCTAGACTATCTGAACTAATAACTGTCTTGCTTAGGAACTAGAAGCTTAGTATGCTTCGTTATTCAAGATCTGTCTGAATAAATAGCAAAAGTAGAGACGATGTTCCAAAGTGAGTGTCTAAGAACTGGGATATACAAAGTACAGAGGCTAAGAGGCCACAATTTCTTGCTCATTTGTGAACTCAAACAGTGGATGCATTATTTTCGTAGTGTGTTGCAGGGTTTCTTTGAAGGGTTTCTTTTCAGTGCAAATTTAGTTTGCACTTGAAATCTTACAATACACACTTGAGCTGTGCTGCTGTTTTCCTCAAAGCAGTTTCCCGCCTGGTGAAGCAGAAGCAAAGACATCCAACAGGGAGCCATCTGTAGATCTCTCCTTGCAAATTGAAAGCAAGATCCTCCAGCAGTAAGCACTCTATGTGCAATTTATGCCTAGAACCCACCGCTGTCATTAACTTCATTGGCTTAACTGTGAAAACATAATATGGATGCGTACTCCAAGAACCACAAAGAACCATACAAAAATAAGTTATGATCCTTCCTTTTACATGCAATAATAGTCCATGATGTAGATGCGTCTGACACCAGATCAGCTCTGACATACTAAGAAATAGGCAATTTTGAGTATGTACTACCCAATATATTTTTATTACTAGGGATCCAAAAATAAGTTTTAACTATTAATTTAACATATTGCTTCTTTGTATTTAGCCAAAACAAAACATTACCTCATCAGATATTTTTTAATCATGCAGTCTTAAGTTTTGCTAAGCAAGTTTATTAGTTTATTACACATATTTAAGCCCAGGCATAGGATTCATATGTCTGACTACTGCCTTCTGATATTTCTGAGGATGTGCTGTATCCTATTGGCATTCTAATGGCTGCTGCAGAAGAGCATGAGTATTATGTCATATTGGCAATTCCTGCCATCCTGGGCAACCTAAACTGACACCAAGTGTGACAATTCAAGCATGTTAATTCCATATTAGTGTTCTTGACTTACAGGGATGAGAGAGGAGTCTTGCCCCTGTGAAAAATTTTATAGAAAATGTAATTCATAAGGACTAGTCTGGGATACTCAGATAACACAAAACTTAGTTACTTTCTTTTGAAATTAAAGAAATGAACAGTTTATTTTAAAAGACCAGTCCCTTATTTAAAATCTCATAAAGCCCAGAGAATTCAAAATTCACATTTACCACCTCTCAGAAGAATGCTGTTTGCATCAAGCATCTATACCATGCTCTTGTCCGCGTCATCTGGTTGTCTCCCTCTATTTTCCTAAAAAAAATATTTAAGTTTGCAATAAAATTGCAAAGCAAAGGGGTGGAAACATCTTTTTCTTTGTGTACCTGAGCAATTGGAAGAAAACAAACAACAACAAAAAAAAATACCTTAAGAAAGGAATATACCTTTCACCACCCGTAATTGTTATAATGTGATTTAGTAGCACAATGATGAAAAATTTAGAGAGGAACTTATCAAACAGCAAATTATAATTCTGACAATACAAATAGAAGATTAATTTTGATTTCTGCTAAAGTTGTGACTGTTTGTTTGAGTTTCTCTGAGATTTGGTGTTGAAGAATACATCTGATGAAGGTTGCTCAGTTTGCAAGCTAGCGATGCAGACTGAGCTCTGGGTGGGAGCCCAGATAGACAAGAGGCTGTGACTGAAAATCCTTTGGTAAAGAAAGGTCACGAAGACCTCTGGTCATGAAGACCAGTGGCACCAGCCAGATGAGCGGACACCAAGAGACACCTCTGGAGCAAAAGACTTGGGAGGAAGAGCAAGACTTGTGCACAGGCAAACTGTGAGGGTATAAACCCCCAGGGGTTCTTTTGTCCTCCTTGGAGGCACCAGCTTAGGCTGTTTGTGCTTATGCACTGTGAATAAATGTCTTTATGGAATGAGACATCTCAGACTCAGCTATGGCAAACCTGGTCTCAAAATGGTGAGGAAACCTGGTCTGACTGTGTGAGAGTGTGATGTGTGGGTGGGCTCCCATCACTCCCTGGAGTTGCCTGTTCTGAAGGGGCTTCAATCCCAGCAGCAGAAGTCTCTAGCCTTGGGAGTGCAACTACCAGAGAATGTCATGAATGGTCAGACTGGGAAGTTTCCTCAACATGAGTGTGTCTCAAAGAGACAGACATGAAGGAGAGTATTCAAAATGGAATTGCAACCAATTAAGCAATTCCAGCTGTTCTGGATAGTCAGCTTATATAATTCTCTCACAGTGAGTATTCTTTCAGCTTTAGGTCGTGGTAGAAAGTTTCATGATTCAGTGACTCTTGATTTTTCAGAATAAGATAAGTTAATTGCAGATCATATTCTCTTATAAAATTACAAAGGACAGGATATATCTTTATTGTGTGGGCAGTGATGTCAACTTTCTGGCTGGGGTAATAGTTAAAAGACTAAAAATGAATAAATATCATTTTTAAATAGGACCAAATCAAGACCTTCTCTCCATGCATGCACTTTGAATGGCAATTACCTCAGTAGTTATTAAGATATTTCAGTAAAAAGTCTGAAAAGAATAAAAGAAATAATATATTCCTAACTTGACCTAGAGGTTTTGAATGTTGTTCAATGTCTTCATTCTGAATAACAAAGGCAGATTTATCAGAGTTAATTCTAAGAAGGCAACTAAATTTTTGAAAGACCTAAAGTGAATTTAGAACTTTTTCATCCCAACAGTATTCTCTACCTATTTTCATACCCTCTTCTTACTATTCCTTAATAAACCAAACAAAATCCCCTGCAATCTAGCTTCTTGACAAACTCCAGCACAGATACATCTTTATCTTCTTCCTCTATCTTCTACCAACTTTTCCAGTTTTTGGTTTGGTTTCTTTTTTCTTTTTTTTTTTTAATATACAGTTGACTTGAAATTGATCTCAACAATGTCAATTCAATGGCTGTTGCATGCTTTCTTACCTAAAATCCCAATAAAATTTAGTAAGCTGTAGAGATCTTGACCACTGCTTCTGCAGCATCAGCAATTCATGTAGTGAGTTGCATTCATGCCTATTCTCAGAGACAAATTTTGTTTTGTTTGTTAAATAGTAGTTTTAGGTTTTCTGCTCCCAAAGAGATCGAGCCACTTTATCCACCAGCTAGCAAAATATAGACCAGGTGAATGCTTACTTAACATGATTCTCTTTTTGTCTGGTTAAATGACTTTCTGATTTCTCTTCTTGGGTCTACAAGTTTTCTTGAGCATATAAAGCTATTTTTTGCCCTAAAATAGAAGACGTCACAATATATTGTTCACTTATTCATCAGATATTACATGGGACACAGAAAAAAAAGGGAAAGTCTGTAACCCAAAAGAAGGTTTCAACTAAAATTACTGGCGAAATTTATTTCACTAAGAGACACGTAAACCTTACTAAAATATAAATTACTTTGTCTGACAGTTGCAAACACCTTAAGTAGTTTTCAGGGTTCATTTCTTCTTGACATAGTTAACTGTAAGATTGAAGAATTTTCCACTGCTTGTGGTCTAGACAATTTTTTTTTTACAAAGACTTGGCCCTGACATGAGATCAGACCTCAGACTCAGGAGATTCAAGGTCAGGACCTGATATTATTCAAAATTCCGTTTTTAGTATTGGAATGAGTCTTATTGTAAATGTTCTTTTATGTCCCTGAGAAGATTTTGTTTTCTTTTAGCATCCTTATATGATTGTTGGTAATCATAGCATTATGAAACTGTACTACTTTTTATAGTCCTTTTAAATGAGTTAAAGAAAAGGACAAAATTCTACTCTCAAAGAAATTTCCAAGAAATTGTTGTTACAGGCTTCAAAACCTATAATCAAAACAGTAAAATAAGCAATACATTCCAACCAGCATTACATAAACAGGACAGAGATGTTTGCTAAAAATAAAATTTAATAATAATGTGGAGTACCTATGCATTGTCTTGAAATAACCCAAAAGAAATGCTAAAGCTAATTAATAATTTTGAAAAAAGGTTGGGTTTGTTTTTGTTTTGGTTTTTTTTTACTTCTTCCTCCCTAACCAGGAATTTTGGAATACAGTGTTATTACTACCTAACATAGTGAAAATAAACTTTGAACAATAATTGGGTTTTGAAATATAGTTTGATATAGTGTATATAAACTTTATCTCAGTGCATGTATGTAAGACCACACTTTCTCCTTTGATCTTTCAGTACTTAAATGATTACATGGTCTATACTGTATCATGTCTCTCCTGAAAATCTTTAAAACATGCAAAGAAAAAAATCATATTTTTAAAGCAAAAAATCCAAATTCTTTTCTCTTATCAGAAAACCAAAACCCGGTTGCATCTTGCTAGCAGTGTTCACTCTTTCAGTTTCCAGATGCATTTTTTCCTCAGCTCATGCTCAGATAAGAAATTGTGCAAGAACCCACGTTGTGCCTTAGAGTCTTAAGACTTTCTATCCATATCAGAATCAACTGCTTTCATGCAACCAGCTATAATCCCAGCACATATTTATATTATCTGGTCTTGAGCTTTGGTTGGCTCAATTCATGATCTGCAAGCATACAGATGTTCATCCCTGCTGGATGACAGCAGTACCTCTTAACTTCAAGGGAACTGCTGAACAGACTATTCGGATATGGCTGTCTTCTGAGTAACTTTGGATACTCTGTCTAATTCTCCCAGTCTTTTTGTAAATGAGATACAGAAGATTCAAATAAATCCCTTTCCCTTCCTACTTCAACCTCTTTTTGGAAGTGGGTTATAGTCAATAGATCTGTTATTGGAAAGAAAAGTAAAACATACAACAAGAATACCCATTTTCTTCTTTTCAGTTTTCTTCTCCCTGGGGCTGTAAGCTCTTCTTCAACTCTTGAGTTATTTTAAATAATGTTTTGGGAAGATTGCAAAACACAGTTCCTATAAAACCAACCTAGCTTGACTAATTTGCTAACAAAACACAAGTTTCAACTCTCTATTTATACATCATTATCATTGAAATGTAGCCAAAAAGTGATAGTGGTTACTAAGTTGCTCAAAATAAATTACTTAAATTCTAGCCATAAATTTTCAGCCGTATAACTGAGGTTAATGTGATAGGAAATACAGCAACTGGGATCCATCAATGCCTAAATTACTTTTGTAGACAAAGGGAGAATATTTGTTCTTAATGTTCCAATGTTCTGAATTTTACAATGTTGCCTGACCTACTCTGCATTCTGATGAAGTCTTAAAACCTAACTTTTACCATATTGGAATGAGTCTATAGGAGACATTATAGAAAACTCTTGGGTGGTCTAATGTTACATAAAGCTCAGTGGACATTATCTCTATTTAAAAGATTTCAATTAAGAATTTCAGTGTTAGCAAATATAAAAATAATCTCTTGATTGCTATTCAATTTTCCTGTTTGCATGAACGAACTCTACTTGACCTGATGTACAACTAATCTCTATAGCTACAGTATTTAAAATAATTTAAAAATCTGGCAAATTTACATGTAAAAATGTTTTCTTTAAAAGAACATTAGAGATAGCTCTTTTTTTCTTCTCTTGCTCTTCTGTGGCTATATTATTTATGAGCTACAAAACAAAAGAATGAAGAAGAAACTGGATGTAAAAGAATGAGGTCCATTACAGTCTTATTTCTTGGATTTTATACTCTAATAAATTCATTAAGAACTGTCAGTGGTAGGAAGGACAGTGGATTTTATTATTTTTGAATGACTTAGCATCAAAGTGATGGCAACAAGGGGAAGAAAATCTGCGTCTTCACTATTGCTTAGCATAGTATTCCTTACATTGCATGTTGATTTTAAAATTGGTAAAAGGATGATTGGCTGATTCAAACCACACCAACACCACTGTATATTGCCACTGTCTCATCTAATATAACTGTCATACATTTCTCACTCAATGGCAAATGCAAAGTTTGAACCCAAGAAGGAATAATCTCTTCCAGTATTACAGACAGGGATTAACAGATCAAGGAACAGCTCTGGGGAAAGAGGTTGGTGGTCTTGCTAGACTGCAAAGCTGGATGTAAGCCAGTAGTGAGCTCTGTCACAAAGTTTCAAGGCAGTGATAGATCACACCTAGAGTGCTGTGTCCATCTAGTTTTGGAAGGACAGGACAAATTTCAGTGAGGTCTTCAGACGCCACCAACTTTGAAGCTGAAGTGAATGCATGGGTCTTGAATGATTAAATCATCATCTCCTAGATTTACTTACCATGTTACCACGCTCCAACACCATTTAGGTTTCTAAAGACTTCAGAATAATTTGTTTTCTCTAAACCAATTTGTCTCTTGTCAAACTGAGATTGCAGTTTTACAACCACCTGGGGAATAAGTGATCCCATTCCATAAATAACAGAGTCATCTGCATAATATGCACTAAGATGTCCCTGTAGATTTAGATATTGTATATGAATAGAAAGATATAGACTCAGTTGAGAGATTTATGCAAGAGAGACTTCAGTTGATATGTCTAACATTTTCTAACACAAATCTTTTCAGAATACCATATAGAAAAATCGGTTTAAGTATTGCAGATGTTGAGTTAGGGAAGTAAAAGAAAATACAATTAAATGGATGTGTAAATAATGGAAATTTATTGGCATCAAGATGTCCAAAGTCAGAAATGTAAAAATATTTGTTGTTGGCAAGACATATGATAGCTATGGAATAGTAGAATGGCCTGGGTTGAAAGGGACCACACCAGGTCATCTGGTTCCAAGTCCCCTGTTGTGGGCAGGGACATCTTTCACTAGCCTAGGTTACTCAAAGCTCCATTCAACTTGTCCTTTAACACTTCCAAGGATGAGGCATCCACAGCTTTTCTCTGGGCAGCATCTTCTAGTGCCTTACCATCCTCTCAGGAATATGAATAATATGAATAATGCAATTTTTAAGAAAATACGTGGAGTATATACATAGTACACATATTGTTCTATTGTGCTATATATGAAATTCCAGATTTGGTCCTTTGATTCTCTTAAGGATTTTGGATTTTGTGTTTCTGTTTTTAAACTATATGTGATGTTTTTTGCTGGGATAGAGTTAATTTTTTCACATTAGTTGGTATAGGACTATGTTTTGTTTTTTTGCTGAACACAGTGTTGATAATATGGAGATGTTTTTGTTTTTGCTGAGCAGGGCTTACACAGAGTGAAGGCCTTTTCTGCCTTTCCTACTGCTGTGCTGGCAAGAAGGGTGGTGGTGAATGGGAGGTTGGGAGGAGAAACAACTGGGACAAACTGAGAAAAGTGATATTCCCAACCCTTTGACATGATGCTCAGTGTGTAAAGTGAGGAGGCTATAGATTTGTGCAATCCAGCTGGAACAGCATATCCCTCACAAGTTCAAGGTCAGTTGGGAGCTGATCATTCTCACAGTCATGGTCCTCCAGCTCAGGGCACTGAGACCCCCTTGGTCTGTCATGCATGCTGAAGATGTAGCCAAAGAATGCGTTAAATACCTCTGCCTTGTCCATGCCCCTGTATGTGAGTTGACCATCCGCATCCTGTAAAGGGCCTATATTAGTTTTATTCTGCCTATTGCCATCAATATATTTCTAATAAACCTCTTTTTATTGTCCCCCACAGTGGATAGGTGGCCAATATCAACTCCAATTGAGCTGTGGCTCACAAATTTTTTGTTTCAGTGGCAAGCAGCATCTCTGTGGTTTTCCATGTCACCCAACCTTGCTTCCACTGGGCATACACCTCCCTTTTTTCTTTGTTTGCAAGAGATTCCTGTTTAGCCAAGACATCTTTCTGCCTCACCTGCTTTATTCCTGACATTTGGGAATTGCCTGGTCCTGTACCCTTAGGAGAAGAAGTTTAAAAAGCAATCAGCACTGATGGACCTCAGAATCTGCAAAAACATTTTCCCAGGGGACCTTACTTACTAATTCCCTGACCAGCCTGAAGTCACCTCTCCTTGTATCCAGAGCTGAGGTTTTGCTGACACTTTTCCTTCTGTCAACAGAGATTATAAACTCTATTTCTTTGTAATTATTGTGACCAAGATGGCTGCCAATCTTCACTTGGCTCACAAGATCCTCTCTGGTGAGAAGCAGAGGACAAGGAGGGCATCTTTCCAAGTCGTCTCCCTTAGGACCTGTTCTACTGAACTTAATGAGAGTTTCTTCAAATGCATCAGTGAGTTCAGGCAATAGCAAATCAACAGTTACACTATCCTTAAAGGTAGACTAGATTAACTAATCATTCTGAGATCATCTAAAATTCTCCCTTACACTTTGAAAGTTTGAAAGCAACAAAATAAGAAATGAGTAAAAATATTAAGCAATGGAACTTAACATAGAATTATTTTAACAAGCCATTTAAATAATAATTTAATAAGAAAAAATTGAAATCATTGCAGAAATACTATGCAAAACACATTTGATAAGCCCTCTTAAAAGAGTATGGTATAAGAGAACAGTGTGGCTGGGAAATAGCAGAGGCAGAGAAGTGTAAGACCACTCAGATTTGTCAGAAAAAGGGAAATAGTATGGAAGAGAATTTAACATAGTATTTTCTTTAAATACAGTGAGTTCACTCTGTTTTCCCAAAGAAGGAGAAAGTAGCTACACACTGACCCTGGTAGTTTGGGGTATTTTCAGTTTTCATTTCAATCTTAACTACAGCCAGAGTACATCTGGATTTCTTCAGACATGTCCTCCCTTTTCTGTCAAGAAATTTTCTCTGTCTGGGAACTGGAGAAGTTTGTGCCCCCAGCTGGAATGTCCAAAATTTCCAGACATATTCACTATGCATGTAAAGATTAACTTTGCAGCACAGGCATAGTGAGCTTGCTGCTTCTGGGAAACATCAGTACATGGTGCACATGTGATATTGTGGATCTGCACACATGCAGCTAGCCTAGCGTGCTTTAAACACTCTGTATTTATGATAGTACCTGTGGTAAACGGAGTTGCTATCCAGGATTTCCAAACAAGAAATCATTTTAAACAATTATGAATAATTTTGAGTAATTTTTTAAATTTTTCTCCTGCTTCCTTGACAAAGCTAACCTTGCCATAAGAATGGATGGCAGTGAAAAATCTGAACGAAGTAATCTCAGAGGTTGAAGAGATAAGACCACGATAACCCTAATGAATGGAAACTGCAGGGACAAGCATCAGAAACAGCCAGCTGTGATTTATGGACTTGGCTTTAACCAAAAGTCGAACATGAAGTAAAAGCTGTTTAATGTCTATGGTATCACTATGCTGCTAGTGAGGACATCAGTCTAAATGGATAAATGAGCTCTTTTTTTTTTTTCTTTTTCTTTTTTTTTTTGCTTCTCTGGCCTCTAAGCAAGTAATAGAGGTTTCTGAAGAACAGCTGTTGCATCCTCCTTAGGACAATCAGTACATCCTGGTTTCCAAGAGTGAATTACATGTGGTATACAGTTGTACTGAAGATCTGCAGAGAAAATGCCACTCCCTTTTAGCTCACAAAGATACAAAGATATTTCCTTCCCGAAAATATACTTCAGCTTCTTTTACCATTAGCACTTAAGAAATATGGGGGAAAAAACTCACTTTACACTGTCAGGCAAACTGTGCTTGAATTGAATCAGATTGTGTACGCAGCTATTCTATTTATGTGAAATTGAACTAAGCAGATCTGCCCCACAAATTAATATGAACAAAATTAATTGTTCAAAAGGAGTCTTTATATGTATTATGAAGGAACTCAAAAAACGAATTGAAGCACAAAGACACCAGAGCACTTAAGAGACAATTCTTCATCAGAAATTGTATAAATTCATATTGGGCAGATGCCAGTTCCTAGTGGTTTATATCCATTTAAAGTCTTTGGTTAAAGTGATAAAGTGGACCAGTCATGTCTCTCTGATAACATTTTGCCCGCAGGATGCTAGTGATAAGTGGCAGATTTACCATTAACATAATATGACAATGCTGAATTAATTCTACTTATCTTGATTGTTGAGCACTTAAATGAAAATGAAGACATTAAAAGTAACTAATTGCTTAAAAGGCTACTTCTGAGAACAAAATATGAAGGATTAAAGAAAAAAAAAAAAACAGTGCAAAACAATGGGCTTGAACTATCTAAAATCTTGTAAGTTAATTTATTTCTTATGAACCTGCTTGGAAAGTAGTATGACTTTTCAGAAAGTTTGAAAAATTTAAAACACCATTTTGCTAATTACATATTTTTTCATCATTCATCAAATTTATGGACATTATTATTTAATTAACTGATACATTATCTGTAGGTTCTCAGACCTAACGTCCACAGTTCATAATGCAGCTTATTGATCATAAAGGAAAAGATTAAAATAATACATAGCAGAAATTCACTAATAATAACCATGAAAAATACACTTCTTGCAAGGCATTAAGCTCTCATTGTTCAGCAAAATCTCACAAGGAGAATATATAACAATTTGTATGACAAAAAATATTTTAAAGCAATTTATTTTGTAATTATCTCCAGATATTAAACCACAAATTGCTTAAATCCATTACTATATTATTTTCATGTCAGTATCTGATCATGTTATCTCTTTTTACTTATTTCTAATCTCTATTTCTTCAATAAGTAGAAGCTGTCATTTACAACCAATCAATCATCTTCTTAAAAAAAGAAGGAAAAAAATAAACCTTGAGAATGCTTTTCTCTCTGTACAAGTAAAAATTTGAAATTATATGCTTATTTAGTGTTACAGGACGGGGTGCAGAATGTCTAGAAAATTAGCATACTACACTCTCTCAGTCCACACAGAAAAACAGTAACCACCACTTTCAAAGTAAAATGCAGCTGTTCTAGAGCAGCCAGCCTATTAACTGTGTGCCTGGGCCCTGTCTCCAGCCCTGGATATCTCACACTGCAGCCTGATTCAGTAATGTATTGCTAAGAGCAGGCTAGCAAGAATTAGTGTCATGAGGGTTGCAAGAGCAGCTAAAGGAATTGCATGTGGTTATTAAAAATGTTGGCATTCTACTCACACTTTAAATAGTTTGTTGAATTGGAAAGGAGCTGCAAAATCCCAGTTTAGTTTTGAAGTGATTTCATTAAGGTGTGGGGTTTTTTGTGTGATTATTTTTTTTTCTCTCCACAACAGTTTTCTTAAATGGATGAAACCTGTTTTGAGTGGTTCAAGTGCCCCAGCCAGGATCAGGGACACTCCTCACCTCCACCTGTTGAAAACACCGTTGTAGTGCCTGAGAATTTAGAAAGTTCTCACTGTAAAAAAAAAGTGACAGACAGCCTTAGTGTAAGTTTGTTGAAATGCTTCTGCCCTCCTGCAAGTGCCAGAATACATTTTATTGACAATCTGTATGACTTTTCACTCTGACTTTCTCTGTCAACTCACATGGGAGTTCAGAGGCTTCTGATACTTTCTGAAGGAAACAGGAATACGTCTAACATGAAATTGAGAGACTGTTGTATGGCATCATGCTGTAACTCCTGAGCCTTTGAAAGCAGATCTAGAATTAACTGCCTAAATTTCCTCAGTAATCCAGAAGGAAAGTCATGCATCTCTGAAGAGCAATCAAAAAACTCTTCTCTGAGCATAGATTCTGCCAAGAGGAAAAATCAAACACAAGATCAGAAGGATGCAACATCTTCTCCAAGCTGAGTGAACTGAACCAGGAGTATAATTCCTATTGAATTAGTCACAACTTTCTGTCCCCTCCAATGTGAAACTAGAAATCACCTCCTGAGAACGGACATCTGTAATTAATCTGTTTCCCCATGAAATGTGAGTTGAAATGTGGGTAAGGACAATTTTCCATTTTACTAACCACTTTCTCATTGCAATCATGTTTGTAGTGCTCTGAGCTCCCCTCTCCTAGGGATTTAGCTCCCTGGGTACCAAAGCACTGAGAGCAGCCCTGGTCTGGACTAACTGCATAAACTGTGTTTACAGTGCTATGAGAAAGGCTTTACAGAGATGAGAAAGGACAGCATTAGAGATGAGAGTGCCTAAGTGAGATCACCCATGGCTCAAGGATTCAGAATGAAAAACATTAGCATGGAAAGGCATGAGACGTGACAGGCAAAGGCAGTGCAGGCAAAGGTGATGAGATCCCAGCCAGGAGATGTTGATGCCATTGGTGGAGCACAGTCAGAGGCCCGAGGTCATTCTCTGGCTCTGTGAGTCCCCTGTGGAAGCCACAGAGCTGACAGCTCTTTGGGTGCCTTGCCTATCGAAGCGAAGAGCACACAAGTGCTTACTCAAATATCTGGTAATTCTTATGTGTCTTTTGTGGATGCTAGACAGTGAATAACTGTTCTATATCTTTTGGTTTTGTATATTCGTCCTTTAGAGTCAATTATTCTCTGCTTAAAGACACCCAAACATAACTAACCTGAAAACGGGCAAAACACACAAAAGACCATTCTTAAAATCCACAGGTTAATTTTTCTGCTTTTGTATGCTGGGTTTAACCCCAGTGGGGAAATTCAATTTCAAATTAGCTACTTTACTTCACCCACACCTTTTGGCAAGGAAGGGACAATAAATGAGATATAATAATTGAAATAGTTTCCTAAAAGCTCACCAACAACAGCAATATTAATAGCAAGAGTATACAAAAGAGAATGTTTTTTCCCCACAAAAAGATATTTACCACTGGGAAAAAAAGAAAAGGCTTCCCAAAGATAGCACCTGTGCCATATGATATTCAGCAAACAAAGGCAATAGGGTGAGGAGAGCTCCTGCAGCTTAATGTTACCACCATTAGCCTGAAACGATGGAAAACAGGAACAAACACACTCTGGAAGTTAGTTTGTCCAAATAGGGATTGTGCTGGTTGAGCTCAGTTCTCTGCAGTTGTTTGTCATGCCACCTCCAACACTCTGTTGTGCACGTGTGGGGAAAAACCTCTCTGCAAGGGTGTCTTTTTAGAAATAGCCATTCATTTAAAAACAACCAAAGGCTGATTTATGACTTTGATGCTGTTGGGGTATAAGCTCAGCTGGAAACTAAGCACCATGCTGCCCCTCAGTCACTGCCCTTCTCCCCATCATTCCCAGTGGAATGGGGAGGAGAAACAAAAGTTAAAACCTGTAGGTTGATATAAGAACAGTTTAATAATTAAAACAAAGTAAAATATAACAACAACAACAACAACAACAATAATAATAATAATAATAATAATAATAATAATAATAATAATAATAATAAAAGTAAAAAGGGAAAAAAAAGGCCAAACCAGCAAGCAGTGCATTAAACAATTGATCACCACCTGCTGGCCAATACCAGACCTTATCCCTGAACCCTAATCTGTTGCCCTTCCAAGTATCTTCCCAGTTTGCATAATGGACAAGGTGTTCCATGGTGTGGAAAATCCCATTAGCAAGTTTGGGTCATTTGTCCCCCCTGTAGTGTCTCCCAGAGGGTTTTTTTGTTGTTGTTGTTTGTTTTTTGGGGGGTTTTTGTTGATTTCTTTTGTTGGTGGTTTTTTTTTTTTTTTGTACCCCCTGACTGGCAAAGCACAAGTACAAAAAAATGTTCTTGATGTAGGATAAACATTACTTCCCACCAAAACATCAGAGTGTTATCAGTATTATTCTCATACTGAATCCAAGACAGAGCACTATACCATCTACTGAGAAGAAATTAACTCTATCCCAGTCTAGGCCACAACAGATGCCTGTCAACTAGGCAGGAAGGAACATTCCAGCCACTTGTGGCATAGAAAGATGCTTGATCCACCTTCACCTCAACATACAGTAATAGAGTATGAGCTGTATTGTATGATACATAAAGGAACTTAATTACACTTTTAATAGACAAGAGTTTATGACCCAAGCACAAAGCATTGTACTGTTTTCAGGACTGAACTTAGGTCTCCCTTTTAGCCTGTTTCTATAGACAAGAGCATGAAAACCTGGTAGCTAGCATGTATGTCTTTGTATGGTGAACACACATTCTAAGTTTCTCCAGAAAAAAAAGATACCCCCTTCTCATAGGCACTATGAGGGTAAAGTCATTTAATTAAGTCTAGAATTAACATTTTAATCTTGGCACTTAGCCACTGAAACAGAGCCTCAAATATTGAGAAATAATGTCTTCATTCTCTTAAAATCTCATTCCTGAAATTTCACTTCCAGAAATCTATTCCAAGATTATCAGATCACACAATGACTATTGGAGGATATGGAGGCTGTCTCACCTGGGTATTTGCTCAAGTCATTACAAAAAACTATATTTTTTGTAGAAATGCTTCTAATTAAATATTTTCAGCTTGCATCTTTCACCTGGAGCTGTACTGATATATACTCAAGGATATGTTTTAAGTCTCCCAAGGGAGAAAAGAGAAACCAAAAACAAAACAAAAGAAAAAGGGCCAATGGAGGAAAGAATTGGAATAGTAGATTTACTATAATTCATCCTGTAATTATCGTAATTTTGGAATCAATCAGGATTTGAAGTCAGAACTTCCCTTCCTTTACCTAAAAACTTTGAAATTGCTTTTATTTAATCCTATACCAGCTGATTGTTATCCAGGGTTAAGATTGTTATACTTTTAAGAAGTAGTTTGATATAGTAGAACCTGTAGAAAATGTGGGTGTCTCACAGAAAAATCAAATCTGCAAAGGTTCATTTGAACTGCATTTCAGCATGGCAGTGTTTTCATCAGGTTAATAGAGAAGTTGGCAGTCAATTATGTGATAAAATTACCTCTACATTGTAGTGGAATTCAATCCTTTTGCCAGCTGAGAAATCAGGAATGAGAAAAATACACAACTAGAGTAAAAAAGCAAAATCACTACTGTTACTCTGTTTACAGTTCACTACAGATTTGATGTTAAAATAGCTGCAGAAAAAGATATCAAGCAGGTAATGAGCTTTCTGAGTACTAATCGCATGAGACAATCTATAAAGCATTAGTATGAAATAACACACTATTTATGATCAGATATTTACATTGTGCAGCTATAATCACTAGTGAGCAGAAAGCATGACTACTTGTCTCAGGTCATTGCGTACATTATGGAAATAGACTGCAACTTTTTTTGTTTTCCTTTACATTTCACTACTGAGAAATCCTCTCAAGAACTGTCTCAGATTCCTCAGAAATGTGTTTCTGATCTTTCTTTCTTCACTACAACCACCCCTAACCAATAGTTTTCTTGGTGAAGACTAATTCTCTTTCTTAGATCACGTCATCCTGCATGGATTTGGAAAGAAAGCTGATCAATTTATTATATTTGCCTGATGGATAAGGAAATCACTCATCTGTCTGTCTGTCTCAGAGTTCATCTATCATATCCACACAAATATATCACTTGAAACCCACTGGCATACCTAGTTTAGGTTACCTCAGCATTTACTTTTTGCAAACCTGATTTTAACCACATCTGTCTTTTCAAAATTTTCTACTTGGCTCCCCTTGGTGTAGTCCATAGCCAGTTCCAGCTTTCTTTGGAAACCTGAGAAACAGCAATTAAACAGCAAGACTTGTTGCACAGGAGGCAGCGTAGGCAGATGCTGGTGAGCCAGGTAATAATTTGGATTCTTGGGCAGCTTGTACACAATCTGTCTTCCTTTCCTTTTTATATTCAGGACTGTAGACAAATAAATTACTTTTCTGCTTTGAGTCAGAATATACCCCAGAAACAACCTTTTACCAAAGGTTTTTCTAAATTAATTGTATATGTCCAGAAAGAAGCAAATGAATATCTCCCACAGGAAGCCATTCTGAAAATTGATGAATATTTAAAGAAACAGATCCAATACATTCTCAGCAACAGCCTGGACAGCCAAACAGGCATTTATCCTGTCCCTCTGAGCCATCTAAGAGTTAGATGTCTTCCCCAAATCACCTAGATTCTCCCTGTGGAGCATAAGGAGAAATAGGTACCTTCAGAAAGCAAAAGGACTCCATATTTTTGTTGATGGTGGTAGTTTAAGCACCATACTGCAATTAGTATTGTAAGACTAACTGCTTTTCAGTTGGAGACCACCTCTCCTTCTGCACAACTTTATTTCTAAATGAGAGAAATACTTCTTTCATTTTATTAATACATTTTAAGTCAAAAAAGTGAGCATATGGTGCTTAGAACAATCGTCCACATTCACCAAAAAGAATACTTTCATTCAAACTTGCATTTCTGATGAAATCATTAACTTTAAAGCCAAAAAAAGAAGCATTCATTTTGAATTTCAGTAGTTAGACATAAAAGTAGATGTCTTTCATTTACTGTAAGAGCTCTAGATACATCAAAGGGAAGGAAAGACTCTCTGGTTCTGTCATATAAAATAAATTTCTATGCCTTTCCTCTGAAAGCTGTATTTGAAAACACAAAAAATAGACCAGCACCATCAAAGTCTTTTCAAGGTTTCTTTCTTCCATATTTTTCTCCTGAAAGAATGCATATTATAAAATCCTTGCCCCAGTTGCTTTATTGAGAAATTGATTTCATAGCATATCTGAATCATAACCCAGAAGAGGGACCAAGAGCTTAATTTGTATCAAGATACAAGATGCTGAGCCCAGTTGAGATAGCCAAAAATTTTATTAGAACTAAAAACACTTGAGAAGAACAGATCAGTGTGGTGGGAGTTGATTTTGTTTCATCTCTGTACTAAACACCAGTTGTTTTATTAAAGTCAAGAAATGTCAAACAATATGAACATAATCTGAATATAACATGCAGATTATAACTTTTGTGCTTTTCAGGGTTTTTTTGGTTTTTTTTTGAGGTTGCTTGTTGTTTTGGGGTGTTTTTTGGTTTTTTTTGGTTGTGTTTTTTTGTTGCTGTTGTTAGTTGGGATTTTTTTGTTTTTCCCTTTTTGTTTTTGTTTTTGGTCTGGTTTTTTTTTTTTTTTTTTTTTGTGGGTTGGTTGGTTTGGTTTTTGGGTTTTGTTTGTTTGTTTTTATTTTTGTGTGACAATGTTCAAGGCCAGGTTGGATGGAGCTCTGAGCCACCTGATCTAATGGAAGATGTCCCTTTCAACAGCAGAGGGGCTGGAACTAGATGATCTTTAAGGTTCCTTCCAACCTAAACGTTTCTGTGAATATATGATCTGTCATGTTGCTTAAAATCATCATGTCACTGCTACCTTTTCACTTAAGCAACAAATAATATCAAAACACAAGACACTTGAAGAAGGGTCATCCCATTTCTTAAAGTGTTTATTTAAATCTTTGGAGAAATTAATGTTGGAATACGTTTATAATGTTGATTAATGTTTATTTTCAGCAGAAAAAAAAGGAAATAAAAAAATTAAATGTTCATCTTTTAAATAGCTTAGACCAACTTCCCAATCTTTTATGTTCCTTTTCCTCTTCTCATTTCCTTGTGTTACACCCTTTCCAATGCAGTCAAAGGATGCTGAGCGAAACAGAACTCATGGGACTAGGTGTCTCATTACAATATTGTCTTCTAGTCTTTCCCATCGGAAATCATGAAAGTTTGGCTTCTTATTTCTACCTTTGTAAGAAATAGAGAAAAATTAAGAGGAGAGGGAAAAAGCCTTCCTAGTCTTGGTAAGGAAACTTCTGAAGGCAGAAAAATTTTTGCCTCATCCAATGCCTTATGCACCATGCTCTAAATTAGCAGAAGGCTGGCCTTGGGAACACTGCTTGGGAACTGTCTGGGCATCAGTCCAATGGTGGTGAGCAATTGCTTTCATTTGCATCAGTTGCATCTCCTGTGTCTTACTTCTCTCTCTCTTTGCAACTCTCATTATTATTATTATTATTACTACTACCAAGTTTTATTTACTAAGTTGTCCCCATCTCAATAACAGTAAGTTTTCTTAGTTTTACCTTTCAATTCTCTCTCTTATCCTATCAGGTAAACAGGGAGTGAGAGGAGAGCTCTGTGGTGCTTGGCTGCTAGCTTGGATTAATCAGTGCACATGCCCAACAAAGGTGTTAGTATCCAAACCCTGGCCACCACAGCCACAGTCTATTCTAGAATGGTCAATTTACAAGCCAGGACAGTTTTACTGTTTGAAAGCTGTTGAACAATAACTCGAGATTATTAGTTTGAATAGTTCTGAACATGTTTACCCCTGCAAAATGAGCTGTTATCTGTTGATCATTTCCTGTTCCTGACAAAGATGGGGCTGAATAACCAGAATTCAATATCCCTGCATTCAAATCCCACCTATCATTACCTCAGCTTGTGAAAACAAGTTTTACAGCTCTTTCTAACAGTGTTGAAGGGAGAAAGGGCAAAGTGCTAATCCTTCTTTCTCTCTCTGATAGTAGAGCTGCGTATTTGAAATACTGTAAACCTAGATACATGTACAAAATTATGTAGTTCTATTATTTAAGTAATTCAGAATTATAAAGTTTGCCTGAGCTTTGCAGATATGTATAAAAATATTGCCAGAGGCAGGAATCACTTCTGCAGTATCACCATATCACTGGTTCACTGCTTCGCTGCACATAAACCTTATTTCCAATTAGTCTGAGCTCCCTGAGAATCAATTGGAGACTGTATAAACATTCTAAACACATACTGTGCACGCCACTTCAAATTTACCACTAACACTTTGCTATATTTCTGTCAATTATTCACAGGAAATAGGCCATATTGCACCAAAGTCATGGTTTAATAGTGTTTCATTTTTTTTCTCCAACCACCAAGCTCAAGGAAAAAGCTACAGATAAACTATTTGTTGTATTTTCTATTTCTTATTGAACAATTACAGCACACACAAAAAAAAGATAATATTAGCAATCTGATTATCAAGGAAATAAATTTAACACTTTTTTGCATACTCAGGAGCAATGACATGCAAATAACATTCTTCAAGCCTCATTCACATGGACTGAAATGGCAGGCCAAAAGTTTACTAAGACTAACCAGCTGTTTTTATCCTGCTCTCACCCCAATACCACAGGCAACATCAGATCCCTAGAGGATCTAAAGGCTTTCTTCCATGTAACCAATAAATCCAGTTTGGGTCCTTCTTACATAATCTTTAAAAATCAGTTTGCACATTAAACTTTACCTCAGAAAAATTGCCAGAAAGAAAATTCAAAGGGGCAAAATCAGTCTGCTAAGCATTACAGTCTTACTTGTCCCTTATGGAAGAAACAGCACCTGTTATTTCCCAAGTATTTTAATCATATTCAGGTCTGGGAGGTGACACCTAACAGCTCCTAAATCACAACTCAGTAGATTTTCATACGCATTATTTTCTCAGTCAAAATTGAAGCTTGATCCCCACACCCTGATGGACTTGAAGCATGCCAAATACTTCATTCAAAAGGTAAGGAGAGAGGAATACCATGTTAGCAAGCAATACAGAGTGAGGTATAAAACAACAATAAAAATCAGATCATTGTAGAATGGCATTATAGGATGCTACAAATTTATGATAAAAATGTAAAAGTTTTAAGGATCACATGACATTTTCTCATTCTCTTGAATGGGAAAGTGGGAATCAAAGGCATTGGAAATATCAAATCATTTTAATTGGAAAAGATATTTGAGAAAACCTAGTCCAACCCTTAACCCAGCATGGCCAAGTTCACCATTAAACCATGTCCGTAAGTACCATATCTACATACCTTTTAAATGCCTCTAAAGATGAGGATTCCTCCATTGGGAAGTCTGTTTCAGTGCTTGACTGTCGTAATACGACACGAAAAGACGACACGGACACTGCTGCTCTCCAGGTGAACAAAAAGAGGGACCTTTATTTTCTGACTCCAACATTTATAGTTTTCCAAAAGTGACAGTGGATTGGAGGGTGACAGTGCCACCTCTCCAATGACACTGGACAGACTAAGAGTCCATCAATTCTCTCCTCCTCCATGAAAGAATGCAAAACATAAGTTGTTTACAGAACTGTGTGTGAGAAAGTTCGTTACAAGAATGAAAACATCAGAAGGCTTAGCAAAGTCTTAGAAAATCAGGGTGACACTTGACAAGCCTTTCAGGGAAGAAATGTTTCCTAAAATTCAATCTAAACCTTCCCTGTAGCAGCTTGAGACCATTTCCTCTCACTGTTCCTTGCGCAGGACTAGACCACCCCCCCCCCCCCCCCCCCCCCCCCGCCATGTGTCTAAAACTGCCTTTCATGTATTTGCAGGGAGTGATAGGCTCCCTTAAACCTCCTTTTCTTCAGGCTGAACAACACAAGTTCCCTCAACTGTTCCATATAGCATTTGTGCTCCAGACCCTTCACCAGCTCTGCTGGCCTTCTCTGGACACACCCCAGCACCTCAGCATCTTTTTTGAAATGAGGGACCCAAAACTGAATGTAGCACTCAAGGTGCAGCCTCACCAGTGCTGAGTACAGGGGGACAATCACTGCCCTGGTCCTGCTGGCCACACTATTGCTGATACAGGCCAGGATGTACCTGGCCAGAATGCATACACTGGGTCATGTTCAGCTGCGTTTGAACAGCACCCCCAAATCCTTTTCCACCAGGAAGCTTTCTAGCTACTTTTCTCCCAACTTGTAGTGCTGCGTGGGGTTTTTGTGACCCAAGGGCAAGACCTGACACTTTGCCATGTTGAACTTCATACTACTGGCCTTGGCAGATCCCTCTGCAGAGCCTTCCTGTCCTCCAGCAGATCAACACTCCTGTTCAGCTTGCTGTCACCTGCAAACTGCCTGAGGGTGCACTTGATCCTCTTGTCCAGGTCAGATAAAGACATTGAACAGGACTGATCTGAAAACAAAGCCCTGGTTAAGACCACTGGTGACTGGCTACCAGCAACTCCCTTCACCACCACTCTCTGGGCTTGGCCATCCAGATAGTTTTTTAACCCAGTGAACCACATACCCATCCAAGCCATTAGCCACCATTTTCTCCAGAAGAATGTTGTAGGAGACAGTGTCAAAGGCTGGACTAAACTTCAGCTAGACAACAGCCTTTCCCTCATCCACTAAGTGGGTCACCTTTTCAAAGGAGATCAGATTGGCCAAGCAGGGTCTGTTGGGCCTGATCCGCTTGTTGTCCTGCACATGCCCATAGTGGCACTCAAGATGATTTGGTCCATGACCTTTCCCAGTCCTGAGGCCAGGCTGACAGGCCTATGGTACCCCAGATCCTCCTTTCAGTCCTTGTAGATGGGTGTCACATTGGCCAGCCTCCAGTCAGCTGGGACCTCCCTAGTGTGCCAGGACTGCAGGTAAATCACAGAAAGTGCTTCAATGAGGCTTTCCACTAGCTCCCTCCATTCCTTTGCGTGGATCTCATGTGACCTGTAAATGTGTGTGTCTTAGTGGTGTAGAAGTCAATGACCACTTTCCCTTGGATTACGGAGGCTTCATTCCGCTCCCTCTCCCTGAATTCCATCCAGCTCAGTGGACTAGATACCCTGAGAACAATTGTTCTTACTGTTACAGACTGAGGAAGAGAAGGCATTAAGTACCTCAGCCTTTTTCCTTATTATTTGTTGCTAAGTTCCTCCACAGCCAATAATGGGTGGAGATTCTCCTTACCCTTTCTTTTGTTACCAATGCATTTTTAGAAAAGTCTTTTATCATCTTTTATAGAAATTAACAATGTAAGTTTTAGTTGGCTTTAGCTCTTCTAATTTTTTCTCTGCACAACCTTATGAAAACTTTGTAGCCCTCCTGAGTTTCCTGCCTCTTTTCCCAAAGGTTATAAACTCTTCCTTCTTTTTATCTTGAGCTCAAGTGAAAGCTATCTCTCTGTTCAGCCAGGTTGATCTTCCTCCTCTTTGTCCTGTCTTTTGGCACAAAGGGGTGGCCTGCTCCTGTGCCTTTAAGATCTCCATCTTGAAAAATGACCAACATTCCGGGACCCCATCACCCTTTAGAACTGTGCCCCAGGGGACTCTCTCAAACAGTCCCCTAAAGTGACCAATGTGCCCTCTGGAAGCTGTAGTTCTGCTTACCCACCTCCTTAGTTCCCTGAGAGTTGAAAACTGCCATTTTGTGCCCATAACATCCTTCAAACATCATATGACCCAACGGTCTTTCTCTGTGCACAAGCAACATGTCCAGTGGGGTGCTTTCCTAGCTGGCTCCCTCTCACCAGGTGTGTTCAGGAAGTTCTCTTCCACACACTCCAGGAACTTACTATACTGCTTCTATTTTAGTCACTGGAAGAAAAAAAAAAAAAAAGGAGTTGCAGGGAAGAAAAAAAAAGGAGTTGCAGAAGACTTATCTACGTGATATAGTGATGTCAACTCTCTCTAGACAAATGGCTTAAATCTTAAAAGGGATTTTTCAATCCATTCTATTGACTTTTACAAGTATAATTTTAGAAATATCAGAAATCAACTTGCTAGTCAGCTTTATCGTTCCACTTACATTCATCATATCTCACTTTGGTATGATTTTGAATTGCTTCCCTTTCTTCTATTTCTAAATAAAATGTGCTAAAGAAGTGCCATTCCAACTCCACAGCTCAATTATTTGTGCAGAAAGAGATGAATTTCACACAGTGTCAGAATTTGGCAATATTTTGATTCTGCTTTTAACTACAGAAGAATTAAATACCCTGGGGAATGCAGTGATGAAGAATAAGAGATTAACATTCTGTTTCTCAGTCTTCATTAGAAAATACTGTGCATCTGGTAGTGGGGTACACTTCCATTCAAACTTATGGAAGCAGAACTTATAATTGGCCCTCACAACAGCAATTGCTCATCATCCTTGGGGGATTTTCATTTGTTTTTCTATTTCCCCCATCTAAATACATTTTTCAGAGGCACAAAATCCAGGTTTTGAACTCGTTTGAGTCTAACCTCACCTTCATCCTTCCTTCTCCAAATTAACAAGAGAAATAATTACCTGTATTTAAATTATTAAATTACCTCTCAAAAACCTATGTCAGTATTCTTCAATGTTAAATTTATTTTTGAGTATCAAAAGATAAAAGAATTAAAAAAATGAAAGAATGCAAAAGGAAAAGGAAGGTTTAGGGAGAGTAGGGAGAGTTTATTGTTTTAGTTTAAACCTCGACTCATAAAACACTGAAGATGTCTATGGAGTGCCACCCTTAATTCATTTGTAGTTAGACAACTAAGACATTACCCTGCAAGGCATGAGCAGGTCTTACTTTTACTGAGGGCAAGGCAGTTGAAAATGATTATTTACATTATAGTAAACAGGCTCAGGGACAAAAGCACCATAGCAATATTTTTTTTTTATTCTCAAGATCATTCTCCCTGACACTAAGTGCTCTAATCTTGCTGCCTACTCTCCTTTTTAGCCCTTTTCTATCTCTGATGCTTGCAAGCAAAACTTTTTTTTTTCCTTTACACTGGTAGATAATATGATGCTCCTCATCAGGAGATGTGATTCAGACCTCCTTCTGGGATGTGGGAGTTGTTGTATTATATTCCCTTGGTCTAGGGCAATCACTTCCTCAGTAGATACCCTGTCCTAGACCTCCTGAGCTAAACACTGACATCTCAGGAGCACAGTAAAGTTATTAATGGATTCCTATCTGAATTTCAGAAGATTGATGCCCCAAATCAGTGGGCCCAGAATTTTACCAATTCTGAGTTGAAAGGAACCCATAATCTACTGATTTCCATACAGGGAACTCTGGACAGTTGTCTTGATAGTGTAGAGAATTTATTAGCCATCATTCAGCAGTCTCCGCCTCTCTCATTAACTGTACAAAATCACATTGACTTAATATGGTGTATTTGCACTGATGATTAGGGAATTTCAATACTTAGATACTGTTTTTTAACTTAGGTGGTCTGAATATTACCTTGGATATTCAGAGTAGAAAAAGAAAGTAAAAATATTCAAAATCCCTTTGAGGCCTGATGGGATGCCTTCCCCTGCCAATGCCATAAGATGTCTTCTCATTAGATATGATAATTTCTGAAGACAAACTTTAAAAAAATATATATACCCAAAATCACAGTATACAAAAATTAATGTAACGTAAATATTATTACAACACAAAATATTGACTTATCTTAAAAGTTTGTTCCATGTCAAATATTTTCATTTTCAAGACATTTCTCTTTCAATTGTTCACATTCTACAAACAAATAAAAGCCAACCTGAAAAACAGAAACTTTAGTGTATTGTGAATGAGGCCATCCATATAAAAAATAAACAATTACAGAGAAATCTTTCTTTCTCAGCAGAAGAATGAAATGAAAAATAGGCACAGAAATACTGCAATTTGTTGAGACTGTGGAGTTTAAAGACACCTGAAATTTTCTGCACTGTTATTTTTTAATTTTAGGCTAGGGTAGAATCATTATTAAAAAAAAAAAGCAACAAAAAAACCATGGCATTTGGTTTTTGAACACATGTAGTTTAAGTGAAAAATAAACAGTGAACAACAGCAGTCTAAGAAGTCTTAGGAGGGAAAATACTAATTTCAAAAATTACTTTAAAAGGCATGTTTTAATTATGTTAGGTCAGAGACTCTGCTGTTTTCTGATGTCTTCAACAAGTAGTTTCCTAAATATTTATATTTCAGTGCAGTCTTATATTTTCAAAGTTGAACTTTATCTAAATAGTAAAAATATGTTAGAATATGCTAAGATATATTTTTTTTAAAAAATAGAAGTAAAAAACTTAGATGTCTATATATATTATACTGAACCTGGTTGCTCATTTTGTGCAAATCACAAATCATTTATTTAGTTTAGAAATCATGCCTGTAGGCTGCAGTCGCACAATTGAGAAGTATTTGGTAAGGAATTGAGTTTGTTTGCCTTCTATTGCAAGGCTACTTCTGCTGTGAAAGACGTTCACTTCACATAGCAATTAAAGGAAAAACTAACTCATCTGTGGTATAGTAGAAATCCTTGCTGATTTGAGTTGAGATTTTTTTGTTTGAACAGTATGTATTTAACTTTTTTCCTCTTGAGAGAAGGCAACATACTATATATGTGGTCAAAATAGGAATGCTACTGAGGAGATTCTGTCCCATCACAGTTTTGTTCCAGTAGCAAACACTGTAAATATAGTGACAACTATCACTTTGTCCAGTGTAGCTCATCAACGCCTCAAATTGAGATGCTTCCTTTAATCTTTCTGGAAACTGTTGATTTTTTTAAATTTCTTTGGTATGAAACTTTTAGATTTGAGGGAGCTGCACAGCAATCTGATTCCAGTTAAATTATTGTACACATATGTCCTTGAGATATACAGACAACTGTATTATTAAATGAGACTTTAAGACATTTCATTACAAAGAACATAAAATTTCCATAGTATATATTACAGTTCTCAGCAGAAAAACAGATCAAAGAGTCACATCATCAGAAAATGCTGTATTAAATCGTTGTTTACAAGAAGCCTTTTAACTCTATCTCTGCAACAAGAAATCATACAAGGCTGAATGGTTGCAGACATATTGCAGACTAAGTGCAGACAATTTATTTGCTGCAACCCTGCATTCCTGTAATGTTTCTCTGTGTGTCCTTTAGAGTAAAGTGGAAACACAAACAGGAAAGTGCCTTGCTTTGTGATAAATGAATGTGTCTGAAAACATGAGACAGTGAGAACAGCCAAAATAAGTGATCCAGGGCTGTGAAGCACATGAAAGAAAATGGGAGAGAATTTCTTTATAATGCCAATTTAATCAGACCTTCAGTCCCAACAGCCACAGCAGTCAACAGCTGAGATGAAGACACCATGCTGTTATTCAAGTTTGGAATTAGATCCTTTTTTTGAAGGAAGGACACACACTCTTATTAATGTAGCTTTTGGTTTAGCAAGCTCTAAATAAAAATGTAACACCCATGACTGTGTAACTGATCGACTAGCACTCCTAAATATCTCTTCTTAATATACTGATGCTAATATCTACTATCATATAGGTCTTCCTACTCCTTCATGGTATCATTTCTGAAGAGTCAGATTTGATAAAACAGGGTTAGCAGAAGCAGTTGGGATTATCGCTGCAGTGGAGGATCTTTTAACGCACAATGTGAAATCTGATGTGCCTTATTCTCATCATTCTTTAGATCATATATTATATAATCTCTGCATCCTTTACTCCTATACATAAACATTTGTTGAAAGAAATCACTTACTTTTATATAGGCATCACATAATGAATGTCTACACACTTATCAATAATTGGCATCTAGTTCTTCTTATAAAGAAAATATTATTTCACATTTTCTTTGCTTCAAAAACATTGCCAGACTATTGGCTGTGACCTTATATATGTACTGAGTTGACCAGAAGTCCCTGAGAAAATAAGGAAGCTCCATGAAGTAGATAGTTTGACAAGAGACTGAGCGCTCAAAGCAGCTAACATTTCACCACATTCTATTGAGATATCAACGTGATGGTGACATCTGTAATGACAGGTCACAATTTGTGACACCAGACATACACAAGCACCAGCCCTTTCTCTGTGACTCGCCTTTCTCTGTCTTTTATTGAAACATTAACCAAATTAACCTCTGTGGCAAGTGGCGTTCTCCGTAGCAGGTTTTTTATGTTAATAAATGGGAGGTCTTCTCAAACTTCTGTCTTGACACCTTGTACTTAAAGGGCAGGACTTATTGTGATCCTCAGTGCTTGCAGCCTTGGACAACAGAATAAGTGATAAGACTACCTGAATTTGGAGCAAAAAAAAAATGAACTGGGGCCAGGATCTCCTCAGAACTGCAATACAAATTATTTTATTGTGTGACAGATACCTAAAGAGAGAATACATGCCTTCAGAGGCAATTTCTAAATTCAAAAGGCTTAGGTAACAGAGAACCATCCGAAATTACATGTAGCAGAGGTAGCCAACATGCTTTCTGCAAGACCTCTGAGCCAATGTGGTGTCCTGAGTACAGTGGCACTCTTAGAGGAGAATTGACAGACACTAGTCAATTTAGTCAGCTAGTGGAATAGACTATTCTGCAACCCATCTGTCACAGCATCCAAAGTTCTGCAAAATAGTGAGGATCAGTGCCAATAGCTTTCTGAAGCTTTTGATGCTTAACACAGTGGAGGTCATTCATCACATTTCCCAAATAAATTGTTTTGGTAGTAATAATAATCTAACAATTCTTGGACTGCTACTTCTTTTAGATATTAGATAATTGCTCCACTTGAAAACCACTGAAAACACAAACACACCTGAAATCAGACCTGATTTTCAAATGGAAGTTTCAGTCTACCCTAGAGATGCTAAGGAAAATATTTTTCTTAGTTTATACTACAGAAATGTAATGATTAATTAGATAAAAGCAGTACTAGAATCTTATTTGGTCAAGGGAAGATACAGGGAGGTGAACACAGAGAACACTACTAATGCTTTGGTGTTTGGGTAGTACCAGATCTCATTTCCTTTTGATGTAGTGGCCAAGACATTGCTAAACCTCATCAGCATTGATTTATGAAGCCAGATATAGAAAATATTGGTAACATGTGGAATAAGCATTTCAGTATTAACAGGGACAGAATATTGTAGATAGAAACTGATCTGACTGGATAAAAAGGGTTTATCTTGGGATACCTCAGTGAATCTTTCTGTGTACAGGCAAATTTCCCTGTAATTTGAAAGTATTTGCATATTTACAGACACACAGTATGTATATATGTGAATGCATTATTCATATTCAAATTATTTTAGTAATTAAAAAAAAGAAAAGAAAATCATCCATTGAAGGAACACATTTCTGCCAGAGATGCTCAAAGTAAAAGTGATGTGACTAATAACCAATCATCTGACATGTTACTGGTGTGAAACATCAAGGCTGAATTTTCTTGTTGAAGTAATTCTCTGGACTGCTTCATGAAGTTATCTTGTGGCAGTTTGCCTTTCTGAAATTTATGGATTGGATATGTGAGGAAAAAAAGCAGTGATTTGTCTGTCGAAAAATGTATTGATTTAAATAAGATTTCCTGTATTTGATGTTTGAGAATAATGTAGTGCCAATTTAATGGTCTATATAAACTGTTTCATCTGTTATTGAATTTCAGTGTATTCTTTCAGGAAAGACTTTTACTGGAATTAGGCCAGTAAGAGAAACAACTTCAACAGAGAGCTTTATTAAACTAAAAGACAACTTGGGCTTTTGAGGAACAGGGCATGATAACCAAATAAGTGAAAATTAATCTAACCAGAATGGAGAGAAAAGTATAAACACTACAGAAAGTTGAAATTTAGAGGTAAAAATACAAAGGAATATTTACCGCACTTTTTGCTTACTTTTCTTCTTTACCTTCTCATACTTTTCCCAGTGTGATACAAGACCAAATAGGAGTGGAAAGGGTTTTCTCATCCTTCCACTTGTTCAGAGCTGCCTCTACAGAATAACACTGTAGTTCTGGAATGATGCGTTTGGGGACCACACTAGAATTGGCACCTAAAACAAGATAAGGTTGTGTTCATGTCATTCAGGCATTTTTAGCTCATGATCAGTGTAAAAAATAAGCATAGTAATAATTTACAAATGTCATCTTTTTCCAGCAAGTCACTAGGTACTCCACCCTTGCTCTGCCTGTTACAGCAGCTATGCTTGGAAGTTGGCTTCTCTTTGCAGCAGCATTGTCAGCGGTTGTCCCAGTTTCAGCATTCACAGATTTAGAGTGAGAGGCAAGGAATAGATGACTTGGATGTACCTCTCTTTATCTTAAGATATTTTGTCCCTAAAAATCCAGCCAAAAACAGAGATGATCTCCCTCCTGCCAAGATGAATTAACAAGGGCTGCTCTCACTTTCAATGCACCAAGAGTTAAAGCACCTCACTGGCCTTTGAAATTCTTATCTAGACTTTAACTTGTCACTGACATGCATGAATGTATATATATATATATATATATATATATATATATATATATATTAGAAAATGATTTTGGAGTAATGCCTGCATGACAGATGACAGTGTGAGATATCATAGTCATTGAGACAGTCCTAGTAGATTTTGCTTAGTGTGGCATTTTTTTTCAACCACATGCTTCTTGCTTTTGCTTATTTTTTCATCTGCTTCAGTGACATATTTACAAGCAAAGATGAGAAGTAGTCACTGAGCATTATCATATCATCCCTACATAATTCCTACATTAAATGACCACTGATCAAAACCAATAAAGGCAAAATCTCTTACAATATATTACTTAACTTTTTTCTTCATGCAAAACACATAACAAAGACGTTGTCTAACAGATACTGCAGATGAAAAGATCCAGGCATTTTCTGATAAAGAGGTTCTCCAAGACTGCTACTGTACCATTCTAATAATGGGTTCAAGAAATACAGCTTGAACCACTCACCTTTGATATCCATCAGGCTGTCTGGTCTTCTGCCAGACAATTCCTCCACAGAGTTTGAGATTTATCTAAATTCAGGGGCTCATCCCAAACTACAGGGTGGATGCAGCTGGCTCATTTTAGAGGAAAATTGGCCTGATAGTATATACCTGAACAAACAACATCACTTGGCAGCAGTGCCTTTACTCTTTTAGTAAAGAATCCATTCAGGCTGCATAATAAAGAAGGGATGTTCTGGCTTGACTGCCTGTAGGACCACTGCAGTATCAGGTATTTTAACAGTAGTCATAGCCTGAGATGACTCAAAAGTATCTCTCTCATTTCATCATCTCTGTAAAATGGAAAAAAAAATGTAAAAATCTTTGTCCCACAAGAGAGTGTTGTGTGAAAGCAAGGCACTTGGACCATTGGTATATTTTCCTTTATGCTCCTTATGGAGGAAAAAAAAAAAAAAAAAGTACCATTAAACCAGAGAGTTTCCTCTTATAACGGAATTTTCTTGTCCTAGCTGTCCTTCTGGGACTGTAATATGGTCTAAATTAAGCTTCAAATATGATCTGGCTGTGTTATAAAATTATGGTTCTTCCCAGTAGATATCAAATTGAGACTGTGTTTTTCTAACCGTGTTCTTCTAAAGGCCCTGGAAAATTGCAATTCAGGGCAGGAGGGATACTACAAGCATTTTAGAGTAGTCTGAAAAGCAAATAAAGGCAGAAAGAAATTGAAATTAAGCAGAGCAAAATTAGAGGATGACAAAAGTCACCTCATGGAAAGACGGCGTGTAGGAGAGAGTAAAAACTAGGAAGTATCAGGTACAGTAAAAACTGAGCAGAGGTCCAGAACTGGCCTTTGGCTGGCTTTTCCTGTGCTGTTAGAGATGGAAAGGCAATGTTTAAAAACATAGAGCTAATGTAAGCCTAGATATGGGCATAGGCCTCACTGTCATTGTAGATATCCTGTGAGAATTTAGGTATGTTAATCTATTCTTTCCAAGCAGACATTGTTTGAACTTGTGAAATTATTAAAAAAATAAAAATAAAAACAAATTAAGGTTTCTGAAATTGCTATGTTTATAAAAACGTAAAATCTTTATCAGCGTATGGTGGAAAATTAAACTTCTACTTAGTTGGAAAAAACAATTTGCATTTGGAATGCCTAGCAGGGAAGAATCCTTTTGTTATTGTGCTGTGTAAAAAAAAATAACAAAAAAACCAAAGAAAATCAGAAACCATCTTGACACATTTATGATTTTTTTTCTAGTATTTCATACATTCTGGCAAAACATCCCACAGTAGCTATCAAGATAGTGAACAAATCTGTTGAAGAAAACTATATATTCTGTGGAAAACTTTCCATGTTTTCAGAGCTATTTTCCTTAAGGTGTGTAAATATCTATGCGTGAAAATTGCATATAATAAATGAAAAAAATAGTACTGATAAATTTATTAAATGGATTCTAGGATGTGATTTATCAAATGATAGCAATTACTATTCATGGGCTTTTGAGTGATATGCTTTGACTCTTGAAAATGTGTGCCACTCCTTTCCATGATTTGGGTAGGAGAGATTCCTAAGATTACAATGAAAAATCCAAATTTTAAATTTCTGAATTAATAACTGAAAAATAAATTGATCTAGAACATTTGTCTTCTAAGGAAGTAATTTTGTGATCCATTGCAAAATAATTTATGGCTGTTGAGAAAATACTAACGTTTTATAATCTTTTAGAAAGATGGTAGTCTTTCACTACAAATTGAATTTGTGACCAATAAGAACTGCATTCACATTTAGAAAGCAGAAATACTTTTGGTTTATTTGCATAAGTTCTGTGCTGGAAATTTAAAACATTGAAACATTTAATTTCAGCATTTTTTGCATTTTATAATTGATGTGACATTTTAAAATTATTATAGATAAAATAAAATCGCAAAAATATGTTTCAATCTTTATTTAAATTAATATTTTGCATTATATAGTTAGATTTAAATTTTAGGTAGTAGTGAATATATGCTGTATCCTTTTAAGATTCAATATTGTTTTTCATCTTTTTCCTGCTTCAAAACATATTTAATAATAATATGACTTCTCATGGCTAAATGCAGCTCTAGGAACTTTCATTTTCCTGCTGCTAAGAAGCTCATTTCATAAAGTGGAACATTACTATAAAAAAAAAACCAAAAACTCCTTATATAAATCTATTCTATGATTTTAATAAATTCCCATTTTTTCTTTCTTCCTTGGGTCATGTTTTGCATGTCTTACAATAACTTATGTTAAAGAATAACCATATCTTTTTCTCTCTTAAAAGAAACCAGAACTCAGTGAGAGGTGAATCCTGCTTTGTGGGGGATGTGTTGTTTCTCTCTACATTCTTCTCTTGTGAATAATGCTGAGCTGTCATCTCCTCTCATATCCACCATTTTCACCCTTTCCATTTTCCTAATCAAATTATGAAAAGAAAAATATGCAGTTTCTCAACAGTGGCTGTAACACATCAGAGAAATTGGCGCTTTTCTGAATGATGTTTCTCTTTGCTGTACATTACGCATGGAAAGAAAACATGTTCAGGACTACCTATTTCTTCCTCACTGGACAGTTTTCTAATTTGCTGTGTATATTATGTTCAATTAGAAGCATAAAAATGAACACTACCAAACACAAGAGAGGAACAAAAGTCAAAATTATTCTAAGATTCTAAACCTCAGTCACAGCACAAATTCTATCTGACCAAAGTCTCCTTATGGAACTATGTCTACTCTTCCTCTGCAACCCATATAGCCTTTTGGCTTTCTGTTTAAAAAATAATATCTATTTATAGTTGGTTGCCAGTAACTAAGTATTTTCAATATTCTTCCATTTCAAAGGTAAAATATCACACAAAAAATCAAAATCCACAAGTATTATTATGTAAACCTCAACCTCCTTCATTCATCCTTTTGAGGAAAAAAAATAAAATATGAACAAATTATACAAATTCATTTATAAAATAATAAAATATTGTATCAGAGTAATAAGAACTGCCTTCTCAACAATGCACCTGTTCTAGATTTGCAAGTTGGGGATTTTGTGCATCTTATTAATTGCAGCAGGCAGTAATTAGGGAATTAGGGGTATTAGCCACATCTTGTCCTTTCCCCCTTTCACCACTCCCTCACATGTTCAGATCTTGCATAACCAAAAAAAAAAAAAAAAAAAAAAAAAAAAGAAAAAAAAGAAAAAAAAAGACAGAAACACCCATGGGTTTGAAAATAGAAAGAATTTTAAAAATTTTCACAGATTTACTTTTGAAACTATATTTAATTTGAAATCTCAAAAAAATTAATGTATGAAATATGTAAGAACCCTACAAAATTGCCTTTCATAAAAATTTTGCCTAGTTTATTAAGTTGCTATAATTAAAATTTCACCTATGTGGCACGCGTGTTTGATACGATGCATCAATATTTAGTTAAATGAATATATATTTGAAAAATACTTGTCATGTGCACTCAAATTTTCACATACTGGGAATGGCACTGTGGTGCTATAATATTTCCTTAGCAACATAAGCATTATTCAAGTGAAGAAAATGAAGTCTGATTACATGCTATGTATTTTATTTCTGGAAAACTACACTAGTATCATTAAAATTATGTCATTAGAAAGAGAAGCATTTATTCAATGATTGATTGATAATTTCCCCTGAGTAATAGATATAATAGATATAAGCCATTTCTAATGCGTATAAAGTCCACTGAACAAAAATAGTAGTACAAGTATCTGAAAGCATTTATGTATGCCTGTTTCTTTAAAACATCGTCTCTTGTGCCAACATTTTTCAAAAAGGAAAGCACAGTACAACTGGGTTTATAGTGCTGCAAGTTGCTGAAAATAGATTTTCATAAAAAGGTTTATATAGACATTTCTATCGATTTACATATATTTTTATATTGTTATCTACTTGGTGGTGATATTTACAACTTTAATGGTAAGTTTGGCTTTAAGCCAAACATTAAAACCTTTTTATTCATTTTCTGCTTCATTGTTTTGATTTTATCCATTTGATTTACAAAGCTCCAAAAGTACTTGCAACTACTTTAGAGATGTGAATACCTTTTAATACATCTTTGCTTATAGAAAAAAGCCTCTAAGCAGAATTACTTAAGAGAACAAGTAACAATACCATGTATGAGCAGATAATTGTCACAGATATGTGAAAATTATTTAGGTGTATTGCTTGTAATAAAAAATTTTTCTGCAAGCAAATCAGTTTATCTTATCTGATGACTTTTTCTAAAAGAGATTTTGACCTTTGTGATTCATTTCTTTGTGCAGTTGTGAAGCAGTACTGCAGAGGTATGTGTGACAAATAAATATTACTTTGAAACTGGAAGCATAAACAAGCCTAGATATTCCAAACAAATGAGGGATATAACAATGAACATAGAAAACATCATATACATGTCAACATTTAAAAAAAATTAAAGGAATTACAAGACATCTAAACACAATTCATATTTTGCCATTTTCCCCATTATTAAAACATGAGGGTGTTCAGAAATTACTAGCAACAGCTCAGGACTAGGCTGATGCTAAATTCTATGAACAAAATAACAACCTAGTCTTGTCTGAAGGCTTTGGTACTTCAAGAATAAATTACCACATTGTGAAGACAAATACTGATGGCTATTTGTTTTGAATATACAGGATAAGGTTTTATCTTTTCTGTATTGTTCCAAACACTTTTGATTGCAGTGTAAAAGCATATGATGCTGACAATATCCTGTTCTCAAACCATTATCTACAGGCATTCTTTTTTTTCACTTTGGTTTTTGTGTTCAAATTTAAAACAAGCAATGATAAACCTTTTCCTCCCTCCTCCTCCCTCTTTTCCACTCACAAATTTGTCATACTTTATCTTTATTTGTAGTGACAACACATAAGTACAGAAAGAGCAATGGCTTGGGCTCATACTATCTCACTTGTGGTTCTAAACTGACACAGAGTTAGGAAGCCTTATAATCCTAGAAAAGTCTCTAAAAGCAATTGAGAGCAGTAAGGATCTAAGTCGCTCTTGTGAGAGGTTTTGAGTATCCTCATAGGATGTTTTAGCAATTTGATCACCTTCAATGTGTTTTTAGGAGCTAGGTCATCACCTGGTAGCTTCAGCTAAATGCCTAAAGCTGGCCATAAACTAGAATGAAACCAGGCCATAAGTCAGGTTGTCCAGTCTAGAATTGAAAACAATAAGATCATTCTGAAATTTGCAGAGAGAAGAATAAATATCACTTCTTTATTCCAAAACAAACAAGAAATCCTGAAAACATGTGAAGGGTTGTGACAAGTGACACAATGATATAACAGAAAATTGTTTTAAGAGTCTCATTCTTTACTAAAATCAGGCATGTAAAATATCTCTTTCTAACACACAGGGTAAATTGGTTACAGTTTTTGGCAGGTTTTTTTTTTAATTTATTATTGAATTTACTAATGGTTTTTGTTTTTTTGTTTTTTTTTTTTTTAAGAACTGTTAGTGTAACAGGCCATATTATCACTTTTTTTTCTTTTTTTTTTAAATCTAACTGGTGGGTAGTGGGAACATTCTACTACACACATCTCCAGTCTATGCTTCTGACATTCCATGCACTCTGAAACACAAATTTATGCCAGCTTCCATGCTTCAAGCCTAAACTCTACAAAGAAAAATGCATCCATGCGTTTCAGCAGATTGTGGTACCATTACATATGATCAGATAAAGGAATAAATTGTCCAATAGGAAAAAAAGTATTTCCTTATATCTAATAATAACACTGAAACAAAAGTGCAATCTAAATATGCAATTTCATAAAACAGGTGAAGAGGACTAAAAGTCCTCCCAGTACTCTGCCTGTATAAATGTTGACCAGGAAACATTTGCATTAGAGATTCTTAGTTGTCATAGGGAAACAAAGTTCTTCAAACTAGGAGCTCGGTCTTCTTAGATCTCCTCTACACACAAAAGTGATAGGTGACTTGTAAACAGAATTATTCTATGTCTATTTTAAATCTCTGATTTAAAAAAGCAGATAAATACGTAAAATTAGATCTAAGGAATGCGATTTATGTTAAAGGTAAGGGATCATAACTTTGGTCAAAGTTTTTGCAGTGTGTTTTGTCTTGACCACACACAAATATAACAGCTTTTAAAATACACTGGTCATATCCAAGATGGCAACTACTACAATATTCCTTTAATATCCAGCTCTAGAAAAAGTACCTTACTTTTCAAATGTTTAAAATATGTTGTGATATTAATCAGTCAAAGTCATTGAATGTAAGTTTAGAGAGAAAGGTAAAGTTTCAAAATGTGCATCTTGATTTGTTTTCTCTAATTATAGTAATATTTTAGACCACCTGTGTTTCAATTAGCTCTTCAGAAATGTGTTTACCTGTGGAGCATATGATTTGCAACAGGAGATGTAAATTTCAGTCATCAAGTGATCTGCACTAGGGACCATTTTGATTTTCAGACATATTTTTAATTAATCTATATAATAATTTTATTTTCAACTAGTTTTGTTTTTTTTTTTTACAAAATATAGCCTCTTTCCTTCTTAAAAAATGTTAAAAGGGGAAGCCTAAACTCTTACTTTAAATAATTTATATGTTAGGGACCTAAAAATAGGTAGCTGGAGTGTTAATCTAGCTAGATACCAGTACAACAGCTTTTTGTCTCCTTTCATTTTGGAGGTCATCTCTCTCTTCAAATTATAATGAGGTTATAATGCAGATATTTATTGTAGGTATGATTTAAGTATGATCCACCCCTGTTAACTGTTTCAAGAAGGGAAATAACTTTTAGCAACATTCTAATTTTGTGGGTTTGCTGTTGATGTCCAAATATTTATGGTTCTGTCAGTCTTATTTTAATGTCCCCTCTATGTAAAAACTTGTATTTATAGCTTATATAACGTATACAACTGATATGTAACCAGAAATTGATGATTTGAAGATGTAAATTAAAGAACTGGGAGGGGGGAGAAAATTATCTGTACATTTTTCTTCCTCTTCATATGGATATTTGAGAATAAGAACAGAGAACAAGGGGAGAGAGGAAACGCATTTTCAACACAACAAAACAGCAGATCAGTTTCTGTTTTGTTTGGGAAAGGATAGAGAAATTATTTTCCCTGTACATTTGCTGGACCAATATCCATATTAGCAGAAAAATAAAACATTAGCCACCTTAAAAAAACTTGTATCAACCTATATGAAGGGTCATTTGTGCACTTTCTATTGGCCTTTGCAAGATAAGAATATTGACTGACCCTGTAAAGAATATCAATTTCAAGTTTTTGTATACAAAAGGTACGCAAAAGGTGCTTTGAGGTTGTGTGAGTCCTGTAGAAGGCCATCATGGGTTTGCATCTGATGCTTACTTGCTTAATAAATATCTTAGAAATAAGCATGGACTGATCTAAAACTTGTCTTATTGCCATTGGAATTTTTATTGGACACTTTTGAAAAGGTCTGACACTTCTTATTGATAGGAACCTGACAACCCCTTGTTTCAGATAAATAACGACTCTTAATCTGATACTCAAATGAATTTGGTGAACTTCAGAGACAAAAGTAGGAAACTGGAAATTCAGGACTGCGTTAGCTGTTGTCCAAGTCCAATACCGTCTGATGTGCTACCATTTCATAACTATTTTACTTTTTTGAAAATAATGACATAGAATGATGAACTATGATACATCTGACCTCAATCCTGCCTAGTTTATCTAGTTGTTTTATTGCAAGATTTTGTAAAACAAACCAAAAATCCCGAGGGGGGGGGGGAAGTAAAGGAAAGTGTATACAACTTCTCTGTTAAATGTTTAAAGCATGTTGTATTCCAGAGCTGTGCACGACCCTGTGGAGGTATTTCCATAAATTTTAAAAATGATAATAACAGAAACCATCACAGCTATTTGAGCAATGTTTATTATTGCCAGTATCTTCCTGTCAACGTTATTACATTCTATTTCTCCTTCTTCATGAACAGATAGGAAAAGAGAGAGAAAGTCTGAGAAAAAAAAAAAAAAAGAAAAACAAAAACCCAGCTATATTCTAAGCTGACATAGTTTTATGCATTTTCTTTCATAACATGAAATTATTGGGTGTCAAATGACCTGCTAAACAAAGAAGATAAGCAAGCCACTTAGGTATAGTTAATAGAGTGCTAACTAAAACTCCAGCAAACTGTTACAGTTCACCAGCTTAGTAACACCACGTAAGAAACAATACTCCATGACCCTTAATTAACATTATAAAATAGCTTCCCATGTTTTGGAGATTGTAATTGCAAGATTTTGCAAAGACTAAAGTGGTTAAAACTTACTGTGCATTGTTGTGTACCGCATATATAGGTTAATAAGATCTAACAGGGAAAACATTATGAGCCCCAATTACGAACAAAAACTACCTTTTCTGTTCACGATGAGTGTTCTCCATAGACCTTTAAATTTTATTTAAGGGCTCATTTCTGCTCAACAGCTTCTCCTAGGTTTTATAGCAGGCTGATATTCATGCATTGCATTGCATTTTGAGACTTGCAGGTATTATTGAAAATGAAATTAGCATTTCTCCTGATTATTTTTTTCTGTTCAATATAAGAGTCATGTACTTAAATTATTATTAGGTGAAAATATGGTTTTGTATAAAAAATTGAGATTTTAATGTATTAGTTCCTTATTCTAAGTATTTATGTGTATGAGTGGAGGGAAGAAAACTTGTAATGTTTCTCATTTTAATCCAGAGTCTATACTGCTCTTAGAGATCTACTACTTTAAAAGATGATACATATATATATATCACATTAACTAATTATTGCATTTTCAATAACATGCAAAGATGTTGTTCTTTGCATACATGAAGACCAGGAAATCACAAAACAGAAGAAACTAAGCTCACAAAATTAGTTATGGTCAGTCTCTTCTCCCAAGTAACAAGAGACAGGATAAGACAAAATGACCTTTATTATTGGATATTAGGAAAATTTTCTTTCCTTAAAGTTTTGTCAAATACTGAAACAGGTTGGAATGGAATCAATGGAAGCAGAGGAGTCCTCATCCCTAGAGATATTTAAACTACATGTAAGGGGGACTCTTAGCCTCAGCCTACTTTCAATGCTCTTCCTGATGCACCCCAGGATACTGTTGGTCTTCTTGGCCCCAAGGGCACTGCTGGCTCCTGGACAGGTTGCTGTGCACCAGAACCCCTAGGTCCTTCTCCTCAAAGCTGCTTTCAAGCAGGTCAGCCCTCAGCCTGTATTGGCTCATAGGGTTATTGTTCCCCAGAATCCAAGATCTTGTGGACTTCCTGAGCATGCACTACTCAGGAGATACATTTTATTTTCTCTGGTTAGTATTAGTCAAAGTGATATCACTCCACATTCTTCACAAGTTTATATACACAAGGACCAAAGCTCAGAAATGGACCCTTGGGAAGAGGACAATAAAAATAATAGCTTTAGCAAGGAGCTATTCTATCAAAACAAATAATAATATCTGATTCAATTTCTGTTTTCTGTTGGATTTACCCCAATCTTTTATATAACAGCTGGAGATCAGTATGCTGGGGTAATGTTTTCCATTGCAGACATTTTGTTTGAGTAACACATAGATACTTTACATTTTATATTGCTACTTAATAGGTTTCCAATAATAGTAGGCCATTTTCTAACAAGTAGTATATTTAATCATAATTTTTGCAGCTATATGTGTTGTAACAGTGGCCACAAGTTATATAAATGTTAAAAGCACCTTATATGTACTCTATGAAATGTACTAGTCTTCTGTACTGTATCTTTACCCCTCCAGCACTTTGCATTACCATTTCAATATTTGAAATTACATTAATTAAGGAAGCATTTCTTAAGGTTCCTGCAGAATCATTATTAACATAAGACTAAAGATCATGAGAAAGAGTCTCCCTGATCTCTTTTCTGAAGGTCTGTAACACAGCCATGGAAGAGTGCTGGACCAACCAGCCAGGCATGACAGTCCTGCACCAAGAGAACAAGCCCACACCAAGTCAGAAATCTCAGATGCATTTATACCTCTCTTCAAAAGCAGTTTGGAGCTTGCGTAGGTAAGTGTTTTATTTTTCTGCAAACTGAACAGCACTGAATGAGGTCCTGTATTTGTTAAATCAGTGCCATCTGTGTTATATTTCCTCCCATCCTCCTCAGCACAGGCATATTTTGATATTATTCTACTCTGGCACACACACTTTTCTTTTTAGTTTTAATTACTTTATTCTGTTTGCCGTATGAGGAAAAAGGACCAACCACAATTTACATCGATGATACTTAGCATTTATTAAAGTTTAAGTATATTGATTTTTTTTATATATCTTCAGTCTGGGAACTTTATATTAGTAAAAAGGTTATGTTAATAAACTTTAACATTTTTGTTAATAATACTTTAGTCAGCTGCCTGGAAAATCCTAAATTATGAACTTATTATAAATGTTAGAAGATTAGCTAGATCATATCACTGCTTTATTAATCTAGACAGTCTCAAATTATGAATGTTAAAGTGTTACATTTTTTGGTAAAATATAGACTCATGTACTGTAAGAGAGTGATGAGATTTCTGTCTAGTTTCATAGATGTTCATAGTGTTAATCATAGATTTATTCAATTCATCCTACATCAACTATATTAACACCAGCCCCAGAGGTAGACTTGTCCAGAAGAAATCAGTCCATTTGTGATGTTTAGAATCAATAAGCAACTAAGTTAAGTAACTGTTTGCCTGCATATGCTCTTTACAATGCACATTTATGGCATGTTTCTAGATAATTACTTTTCTGTTCATCCTGCCTGGGACAGACAAGTGATGGCATGTGCAGAAGCAGTATATCAGAGAGATAAAATTTTTACTGATCACTGGAGGAAAGACATTGTTTCAGTGAATATGGAAGGAATGGGAAAAGAGATAAGTGATTTTAACCAAGGTCCTCCTGATTAGTCACAGAAAACAAGCTGAAAGAGCTTGTCTTAGTGTATGGAAGAGAGAAGGGATTTAACCATATATCTTGTAGATTTCCAGAAGGATAGGAAGATAAAGTACCTCTGCACAGCCTCATGTGGTCATTTGGACTTTATTTCAAACTGAACTCAATCAGAATAGGTCTGACCTTCTCTTGGATTTTTTTTTTTCTAAAAAGATGAATCTGGGTAAAGTAGAGGTAACTGTATAATAAATGACTTCTCTGTTAGAAGGGTTCAGGTGTTCCAAAAAGGACATAGTTGCATTTTTTTCTGTTCAGCTATTTCCTTCCACTTGTCAAATCTAACTTCTGAAATGATGAATAATGAAATTATGAATAAATAGAATGGAAGGAAAGGAGAAAGGATGGAATACGGCAATTCAAAATGTTCATCTATGGCAGAGTTCTTAAACAGACAGGTTAGAAAATGTCCTTCCATATCTGAATTCACATTGCTAGTCCGACACTGGTTTTACCATATTAGAAGTGTTTACACACCAAAATAATTAAATAGTTTGTCTAGCTAAACTATTATTAGACTGTATAGCTCCATTAGTCCAAGCCCATATTTTATTTTTTAGAGAATAATTTTAGCCATTAGTAAGAATTTCAATTCCATTTAATGAGCATTTTTAATCTAGAGCAATATGTTATTATGGCAGTAGGATCTTTATTTTTAGCCAAGAAGGCCAGATTGCTTAGAGGAAGAGATTCCGCTGGAAAGTCTTCATGTTTTTAAAATCTAAACGTTATGTACTTCAGTATATGCAACAACTACCCAATTTCATTTCTCTTTTCCATCCTCCCTTACCTCATTCCCTCTTTCTCCCTTTCTTTCTTTCCCTCTGCCTTTATGCCTTCCTCACTTCTTTTCATATGATGGAGCTTAGTAATTCCTTTTTCTCATCTTACAGAATCACCAAGAGACATAATACTTCAAAATACAAGAATTGGCAAACACAACACTTGTAAAATCTCTGTAGGCAGATTTTATTTCAAACTGAAGTCAAGTGCATTAATCTACATCCTGGTTTTAAAGCCATGCAAAAATAGGAGAAGAGTTCTTTTCTCCTCTTTCCTTCCCTTCTCCCCAGAGCATGAAATTATTGTGAAATGTTGCATAAAGTGGACAGAAAATTTCCATCAAGTGCAGTATAGCTAAATATAGAGGTAACTCAAGTTCATGCTGCACCAGAAATACACAGTTAAATTCATCAAACTCTGGCCAAAACCTTTAAAAATTGAAGAATATATATGATGCCAAGATATATCTTAATATGCAATCTTAATTCATATTTCCTTTTCTTGTAGTTCTGCGGTTACTATCTAAACATATGTAGGCTTTCTTTTTCCAGACAAAAAACCAGTTCCTCTTTCCCTCACTCCTAAGAGTCTCATAAGTGTAATAGCTTAAACAAACAGAAAGGAAATGTTAAGAACATATTGACTTTCTGATAGTGTGAGCTAACTGTCTACAGAAAAATAAAAAGCAATATAGTGGTAGTGGTAAACAAAAGCATTTTCGTTACCAGAGCTTCCCAATAGCTCTTCACATGAAATGACAGAAAGATATATGTACTGGTAATGTCCCCTTTAATAAACTGGATAATTTCAGGTCTCACTAAAGAAAAATAGTAACCCCATAGTTAGTTCCTGAAAATTAAGTTTATCTATACCTTATACCTCCTGCAGAAATTTGTAATCCCCTTTAAAATTTGTGTACTGAGAACTAATCAGTGAATCATAAAATGGTTAGAGTTGAAAGGGATTCTAAAGCTTGTCTAGTTCCAACACCTCTGCCATGGGTAAGGAATCATCCACGGAACCTGTTACTCAGAGCCCCCATCCAGGCTGGTCTTGAACACCTCTTTGAGCAACCTTTTTCAGTATCTCACCACCCTCACAGCAATTTTCCCCCTAATATCTAGTTTAAATGACCCACCTTCAGTTTAAGGCCATTTTTCCTCACTGTCCCCTCACTGGCTTGATATTCCCGGTGGCGTCCCCCCTTTCCCAGGTGCCCAGCCCTTAGCTCCGCCCCCCACCCCTTCCCTTTTTTAAGCTGCCTGCTCCACGTGTTTTGTTGTCTTTCTAGCTGGGTTTCCTTTCATCTACTGTGCTACTCCGCTGGAATAAAACCTTGCAAAAGAGCCTTTCTTGCCTCCGTCACTGAGCCAGTTGTGGTGAATGTTAGTGGAGGTTTGACTGCGTTGCCTGAACGTTAACTCAACTTGCTTTTCAACAGGAGAGGTTTGTTGGGGATGAGAAATAGGCAACAGCACCTGCCATTCTAACACCTGCATTTTTAGGTTTCCTGTCTCATCTCCAGGCTGAACAGCTACAGCCTGTCTTCATAGCAGAGGTGCTCAAGCCCTGTGATCACATCAGTGGCTGCCCTCGGTACTTACTCCAATAGATCAATGACTTTCTTTTGTTGACGGTCCCAGACTTGGACACAGTACTCCAGGTATGGTCTTATGAGAGCTGAAAAGAGGGGCAGAATCATCTTCCTTGAGTAGCTGGTCACAGTTTTCTGGAGGCAGCCCAGGATGTCATTGGCTTTCTGGGCTGCAAGTGCCCATTCCTGAGTCATATTGAGCTTTCATCCATAAACAACAATGCCTTCTCCTGAGAGCTCTTCTCAATCCATTCTGTTCTCAGCCTGTACTGGTGCTTGGGATTGCCCTGACCCAGGTGTTGGAACTTGCACTTGGCCTTGTTGAACTACATGAGGTTTTCACAGTTACCTTGCAAGCCTGGTAAAGTTCCTCTGGATGACACCCTTTACCTGCAGCTTGTCAACCACACCACACAGCTTGGTGTCATCAGCAAACTTGCAGTTCCACTGTCCATGTCACCAACAAAAATGTTAAAGGAGTTCTGGACCCAATATCAACCCCTGAGGAGCACCACTCATCACCACTTTCCACTCAGACACTGAGCTCTTAACTACAACTCTTTTGAGTGTGACTGTCCAAAGAAATTTTTATCCACCAAGTGTCTATCCATCAAATCCACGTTTTTCCATTTTAGAGACTAGGATGTCGTAAAGGACAGTGTCATGCACACTAAATATTTTGTCTTCATCTCAATCTCTTGTTATTTATTACTTATTTTTGTTATTCCTTCCACAGCTTGGTTACATTTCCTACTAAACCTAGGAATGGGACAGCTGTGATTCTGAGATTTGCTGATGAACCCATTTATGTCCTGATCTATGTGAAGTAATCAACCGATATAATGAGAAATCTTTCTTTGTTCAGTTGTCTGAAAGCACTGTCTTTCACCTAGCAATTGTTTCTCATGGTCAAATAAACCCATGCCTCTGAAAATAGAGTTTGATATCATTTACTTTATTTTTCAGACTGATGTATTATGTTTCTTAAACATGGGGTTTTTTAATTTATTTTTGTTTAATATTTAAAACAAAATTCAACAGCACAAGCAAAATCATTAATGATGTAAGTATTAACAATACCAAGATTCTTTTTACAAGTATCTTGACACTTGCATTGGCCTGAGGTATGAAATTCTTCATATTCATTTTTATAGCTTCCAAGTACTTGTGTGCAAGCACATAAGAAAAAACACTACTAGGAATAAGTACAGTGCAGAGCTACAGCGGGTTTAAATGGAAATGTCTATCAGCATAACACAGGAGAATTTTAAAAAGCATATATTCACTTTCACATTCAAGTAACACAGCTGGTGCATACTGAGGTTTTTTGAGTTTTTTTTTAATTTCATATATTTAAGACTAGATTTCCGTATTGAAGACTACACTGAAGACATCCAATCCATTTTTGCAAAGGATGGTATTTAATAATGACAACTCAATGAGAAACTGAGTTGCAAGAAAGTAATTGAATTATCAGCATTGAAAGGTAAACATGTAATCAATCTATTACAATGTTTTAGCTATTAAAAGCACCCTCAGAAACTACATATGGACATTTGCCTAAAAGTGCCAAGAATCATTTCTTTGTGAGGTCTGCCATGAAAAATAGCTAAATATTAGTGAGGTTACCAAAGAAACAACTGTAAAATGGAACAACATGAAAACACAAGAAGAATTTTTATCACAGTTATTCAGTCACAAGGAGACATATCATCAGTTTTTCTTATTTGGCTTTGTAGATGACCTGTTTATGAGCAACAACAGCAACAAAAGCCATTTGCATGGTTTTTTTGTATTATTTACTGCAAAGATAATACAGACCAGCTAGTTATCATGGAACTGGTGTTCTTAAAGACTGGTAATTTTCATCCTGTAGTATACCGTATGTGGGCTTTACCTAATAAAACAGAAAAAAATTGTGTACATCATTCATCAAAGGAGTAAATTTACATTTTCTTTCATCATTCTCAGATGAATTATGTACCTTTACTCCATTTATAAAATAAAATTCATGAAGAAATTATTTTAAAAATAGGTTTAAATATCAAAAGTCAAGAGAGAAATGAAAATCTGATCTAGAAAGTGTCTCAGTATGTAGTCCCTCTAACTTTGTTCAGCAAGGTAGTTTAACAGGTATTTTACAATTGCCTTCTAATCAAGGTGTCAGAGATAAGCAAACATTTTCCCAGGCATCTGGCAGACAACAAAAGCAGCATGACTATTAGCAGGTTATCACCATGTGGAAAATATGGACATGACTGATGGGTCCTGAATTATCTTCTGTGAATGAGCCTGAATTTTCTACCATGTACTGGTTTCTCTATCCTGTTCTCATGAGACCTCATCTGAACTCCTGCCCTCAGTGCAGAAAAGATGTGGACTAGTTGGAGCGTGTCCAGAGGAGGACTATGAAAATAATCAGAGGTCTAGAACCACTCTCCGATGAAGAAAGGCTGAGGGGGTGGGGGTTGTTCATCCTGGAGAAGAGACGAATCTGGTGAAACAGTATTGAAGCTTTTTTGCACTTAAGGGAAGCTTATAAGACAGATAAAGAGACATTTTTTTTACCAAGGCTTGTAGTAACAGGACAAAATCAAGAGTTTGAAACTGAAAGTAGTTTCTTTCAGAGTATAAGGAAGATTTTTTTCTTACCATGAGGGTGGTGATACACTGGAAGAGATTTTCCACGAGAATTTGTTAGTGATTCATAATTGGAAAAGTTCAAGACCAGTTCAAGACCAGTTTGAATGGGGCTTTGGTCTACTGGGAGGTGTCCCTGCTCATGGCAGGGAAGCTGAAAGCAGATGATCTTTAAAGGTTCCTTCCAACCCAAACCAGTTCGTGATTCTGTGATTCTTAGGTAGATATAACTAAAAGAACTTTTTACATTCCACTCCTCTTAGACAAATATCTAAAGTTAAGTAAATCAATAAATATATAAAATTTCTTCTCTATAGTTGGTGAAACTGCCATAATGTAGCTATTATACCAATATTGTTTTAATTTGAACTTCATGGCTTAAGTCAAAATGGGTTACTCTGAAATGTTCTGATGTCTAATATGAGATGTCTCATTAATTTTGGGCACACTGTTCATGTAAATTCAGATTTACACATATATGGATACAGAAAGAAAACCCTCATAAAATAAAGAGCATACTCATTTGTTTTTAAAATTTTTCTGATAGATTAGCTGTCTATTGCATCTTTTTATCACTGTAGAAGCTAGACCAAGTCCTTTAGTTACACATTTCAGATGTCCTTGTCCCAGCAAAAATCCAATGTGTTTATGACATTTATTATAATTTGATATAAAGAAATAATTTGCATTATTTTATATTGGCATGTGTTAACTGAAATTATTAAGGAAACAGCAAGAACTTTTGTAACTATTTTTCCAGCAGTCAGTGAGAAGACAGTAGATGTTGATTTCCACAGGAAGAAAAATACACTTCTATTAAATATCTCTATTCTGATCAAAATTTGAGAGAAGATGACTCAATCTAAGAGCAGAAAAGTTAACTAATCTATTTCATTACTTTTTTCCATTTTTTTAATATACTCCTATTTTATTTCAATTTTCATAAGCATGATTAGAGAGAAGATGTATTTTGCCTTTTTATTTTGAAAAATATGTCCACATAAGTGAATGATTAAAATAGTCATACTATTTTAATACTGTTTTTTTTTTTTTTTTTTTGCAAAATGAGGAACATATCAGTGTATGTGCATCCATGTGCATGCTTATGGTTGCACACAGACATCTATATGGAAAAAAGGGAATGTATGCAAGCAGTGACAATTTTTAGTAGGATTTATGCTTTGTCCTATTGTACTCCAACAATTTTGTGGGAATCCTGTTCTCAGCAGGAGTCAGCAATTATCTCTCATTTATCTGTTAGATATTGAAAGGAACTACTGCCTTCCCTTGTCTTGTTCTTGACTCATCCCAGGTGCAAAAATTAATTAGAAAACAAATTATTTTCCCTATTTTACTAGCACTAATTCAACTCCTGGTTCACAAGACGTCTTCTAAAATTTTCTTCCAGAAATTTTAAGAAAGAGCTGAAAAAATTGTGAAGTCTCACTTGGGTTTAATTAATGGTGAACAATGGGAAGAGAACACTAATTTTAGACTTCCATGGTTTACTGGACATTTTCATGTACAAGGGGGAGTCAAAAGTCATGAATAAGTCTAATTAAACTTTTGGAAACTGTCATTCTGAAATAAATAGTATTCAATGTTAAACCTATCAGTGGAAGGTAGGGTCTTTTTTGATTGTTTGGCTGGCTGTTATTGCTGGTTTTGGCTTTGGGTCTCGTGTTTTCTTTTGTTTTTTTCCCCAAAATATGTGAAAATATTGAGTGATTTCAAATATTTATGAGAACTCAAGGGTACTGAGAAGCTGCAAACACTAAGATAACTGTATGAAAACCAAGGCAGAGAAATTTTCTATTTCAATTTTGAATCTAAAACATGAGTTTTGGATCTGTTAGTATCTGTATAGATACTTTTGATGTTGCACTTCTTTGGGTTTTTTTTTACTGAAAAGCTGGAGTTCAGTTTTGCTAAATTGACATTTTTCTGAATGGATCATGGAAAATGTAAAATTTTGTGTGTACTTCAAGAAATGAAGAGGGGTTAGAATACACCAGCCATGATTGCACTTTTCTCACCTTAAATTGTTTTTTAGTTTTAAACCATTACAACATTAAAAAGGAGCTTCAAAATACAATTGACTATCTTGAGTGAGACACTAGCTTTTCTTTTAAAGAAGAAAACACTCTTCATATAATATTGAACTGTTAATCTATGCATATAGCTAATCTTTTCTTCCCTTTTCAAGTGTTAATTATACTTGCTTGTTTGATTGTATTTATTTAGTCTCTTTTATCAAAGTGTAGTGTGAGCTTTCAAAAACATAGTTAGCAGTTAAGCACCTAATTAGCATCAAAAAACAAAGGTGGGTATGTGCTCAGTTGCTACCTTTCATTGCTACCTCTAAATTTTTATTATTTTATCTTTTTTTTTCACATTAATCTTCCCACATTCCTACATAGCTTTCAGAGCACCTAGCAAATAGTCTCGAACAGACACAGAATGTTTATCCTCCTTTTTGTTTTTATTTTACTGGATAATTTCAGATATTTTCACTTCTTTACTTATTTAAAACAGCACCAGGTTGTCAAAACTCCTCCACTAAACCAGTCCTGTTCCTTTTCACTCATTCCCATAAAAAAGGAGAAAACTTTATTCTGGAAGCGTCCATGATAAACATTTTTTGCTCCTCTTCTTTTAATACTTACTCTTTGCTACTTCATTTTTATTAAATTTGAGGGGTTTATATTTTCTTTGTGAACATTTTTATTGCAGAAAGCTTCACTTGAAAAGCTTCACTGTGATGATATTTTTGCTGGAAAAGGTCTAGTTCCATTAAACCACCACAGAGCTTTACCAGATTTGCATGATGTTCAGTGAATGATTATCTTGATCCCTTTACACAGTTTGGCCTACAGTGACTGTCAAGAAATTGTCAATAAACAGTCAAACAAATCAAGTGCCCACAAGTACAGAGCAGGAAGCTGTGTAACTAAGCAAAACCAGAAAAATTATGTTTCATTCATCTGGCATTTCTGAATGCTCAGCAGCTGACACATTTATAAACTCCTATTGTAAAGCAAAAGAGAGCAAAAATGTACTTTTTCAGTATTTCAGTCCTGTAGTGAATTTGGACACATTTGTACTGGTACCAGATTTTAAATTCTTGTAAGCTTCTGTTGCCTGACACAAGATCTTCTCAGCTGCTGCTGCTAAATTCTGCAGCCCTTGGTACCAATCCTATACATCTATAACTTTTGTGTTTACAAAATCAGCAGAATTTTGGAGAGTTTGCATACCTGAAGTTTAATTTTATCATAATTACCATAATTTCTATAATTCCAGTCTCTTCCTTGCAGAGTAGCATTCCTTGTCCAAATTCACTCTCTTTGATAGATATTTCATACCAGTATTTCATGCAAAATTCAGTTCATTGCTTTTAGTCTTACGAGCTGTGAATCATAAAACCATTTTCAGTTTTTACAACAGTTCTTAGAAAATGTAAATGACAGTTACAAAAATGCAAACTTGGCCCAATCTTTTTTTCCCACAACAACCCTAGAATTACTTTTTTTTTTCCTTTCATTGCTGCAGGCCATAAATACTGAAAATCCTAATTAAAACACAAAGTTTGACTCTGTTCTCTTCAGGGATTACAGAAACTAAGTGAAAGGAATGTGAATTAAAAAATTATACTGTTCCCAACAAAGACACCCTCAGAGTTTTAAATTGTTAACTTTTCTTTGCTCTGGGATCATGTACCTTGTAAGGGAAATAGTTACTGTGGAAAAACTAATGAATGTAGACATCATTCAAACCGGTTTCACACATACATGAAGTGTCAATGTGAATAGAATTTCAGACAAAAACATCTAAGCAATTATGCAAGGAGGAAAGAATTATATTTGCTAGATACAAAGGCAGCTTTGTTGCCTCTGACTTTATAGAAATAAGAGTACTTGTGTTTGTGTGTGTATGTAAAGTATGCCTTACAGTAGTAGTAAGGCTTCACCACTTGAACAGACCAGGCAAGAAAACTGACACATTTTCCAGAGCTGGTGTCAAGAGTTGCAGGCCAAGGTCAGGCTGAACACAATACCTTCTCCCTGTACAAGGCAATTTTTTTGATTGTTGCCTCTCTTCATTTTCCTTTTTTTTTTTTTTTTCCTTAGAGGTAACATACTCAAGAAGTTGAAAAGGGCAAAAGTAGCTCTCTATTTGCCAGAATCTTTCCTGGCTGCAGCCTCCCTCTTGATAAGGAAAAAAAAAAACCCCAAAAAACCCCAACAATCTAACCTTGTGGCTGGATTATTCTTGCAACATATACAGAAAGGACAGCCAGTTTGTTTCATTTTTCGTTTGTGTGTTCTACAGTATTAAAAATCAATATTAGCAAGAACTCTGGATACAGACAATTAACCAGATTCTGTGTCTAATATTGCATCAAAATAAATTAAACCCCATATGACTGAGGTTTTTCAAGTGGACAGTGATTTTCCAAAGTTTGTGATTTGCTGATCTTGTAGTATTTTTAAAATGATTTTACAGGATTTTAGCAGAATTGATTTGGGGTTTTTTAAGGTTATCAAAATATTTGGAGAAAGAATAGAATAGAATAGAATAGAATAGAATAGAATAGAATAGAATAGAATAGATAGAAAGAATTGAGTATTTCAGTTGAAAGGAACCTAAAATGATCATCTAGTCCATCTGCCCCATTAATTCAGAGCTGCTCAAAAATTAAAGCATGTTATTAAGGTCATTTTCCAAATACCTCTTAAAGACAGATGGTCTTATGGCATTGACCACCTCTCTAGGAAGCTGTTCCAGCATTTAACTACCATTTCGGTGCAAAGAAATGTTACTTCCTTGTGTGGGGAAGAGGAGGGACAGACACTGATCTCTTCTCTGTGGTGACCAGTGACTGGACCTGAGGGAATGGCCTGAAGTTGTGTCAGGGGAGCTTTAGGTTGGAAAACCAGGAAAGGTTCTTCACCCAGAGGGTAGTTGGGTGCTGGAGCAGGCTCCCCAGGGAAGTGGCCACAAGCACCAGCCTGACAGAGCTCAAGTGTTTGGACAATGCTCTCAGGTACATGGTGTGACAGCTGGGGCTGTCCTGGGCAGGGCCAGGAGGTGGATTTCTATGATCTTTGTGGGTCCCATTCAATTCCGAATGTTCTGTGATTTTGCGATGGATTTGAGTTTTTCCCGCTTAGGCTATGAAAACGTTCCGCATTCTTTCTTCATTTACTGTTTTTCCTACAATTCTTATTATCCTAGTTGTTCTCATCTGGTCTGCTTCTACAGGACCATGTTAACAGGACCTGGGACTTTCACGGGCTATAACCTGCGTGTATTTATATATTTCCATTTTACAGATGAGGAATGTACAGACACAAAATTCAGGGTTCAAATGTACAAACAGATCAAGTTGTGACGTGATTCAGAATCACTGTGTGTTTCTTGTCCTCTGCTTTAGGCATTGTTTTTTAAAAGTGGAATTCACAGCCACTTAAATGCCTACTGTGAGATGGATCTATGTTAAGCACTAACTTTTTACTTTTAACTTTTATATTTGCCTACTTATGTGAGACTTTCACAAGAGTCATTATCCAATCAAGAATCTAATTTACGCAAATAAATGAGTCTGATTCACAACCCATTACTTCCAAAATAAAGTATGTAAGGCATATAATACACTCCACTTTAAAGTTCTAGAAGCAAAAGTGATCAACAAAATAATTGCAAGTGATCAACAAAATGATGCGTATTTGAAATAAAAGCCTTTAAGTTACTGATCTATAATTGATAAGAAGAAAAAGTAGAATTGGTGAATGATAAGTCCCGGCATTTAACTGAAACTGTTCAAATTAAATAAAAAGTGCTGGAATCAAAAAAACAAATCAGTGAAAATATAAGATAGATGTAGACCTACAAAAGTTTGAAGTTATTTTTGGACCTAAGGTTGATATTAACTTAATATACACTTTTTAAGCAGAAATCCAGATCATAAGGTAAGTTCAGTATTCAGATGACAACACTTTTTTCAGTTTTGAGAGAGTTATGAGGAGCTTCAGAAGTTGAGTTAATGCCTGGTAGCTGGTAATGAAAACAAGTTCAAATCACTGTAGAGAAATGCAAGCTAATGTACAATCGAAGGAACAATTTTAACTTGCGCAGACTGGTGGATTCTAAATTAACCGTAGCCATCCTTGAAAAAGTAAAATAAAAAATAAGGATAATTTTGAAAACCTCAGGGAAAACATCTGTTGAATACCCACTGGCTCTCAGTAAAAGAAAGCAAGTAGTAAAGCAAAATTAATAAATTAAAATACTGAAAATATTGTGTCTGAGGAGGTCCTCTTTGATATAAGAAAAACAAGTATAAAATTCAGGGAAAGAAGAAAAACTTCAGAGTTATTTTAGTATATTACTGTGAGGTGATATTAAATAGAATGCTGAAACCAGACGAACAGCTGATTAAAATCGCTGTAGTGCCTTTGATTTTGTTAGCATTGTGCAGTTTACAGCAGCTGAAAAGTTGGCTACGAAGTTTAAAGAAGAGATGAATACCAGATGCCTGAGTAGTGTAAAATAGCAAACAGTTTAAAAGCTATTATATGCTCTTGTTTACCTCTTTAGTTTCAAGAATAAAAGACCAAAAACTTCAGTAAAAAGAAAGAAAAAATAGTAATTACAGTAGAAAACCAAACCAAACCAAAACAAAACAAAAACCCCACATACGGAGTAGGAGTGGGATTAAAAGCATTTTCTTAGAAATTGGTACTGCAAAGCAGTGAGGTATGCATTTTGTTCTCTGCCACCCTATATATATGTTTTGAGTTCAGATTCTGTGATGATTTTTTTCTTTTCTCTTGATTTGAAATCTCTTTTCATTCTCATTTTTCCTCATATCTTTCTTAGCGTGGCTTACCTTAAAATATGTTTTTGCATCAACATTAAAATAGATTGCTACTAAAATAAACATCTTGGAAGAAGAAAATTCCTGGTTAGACCTAAAATAAACAGGCAGAAGACCCAAATAGAATGCAGACAGTAGTAAGACAAGTAGAACTATCTCACTGAAGTAATAGGAAATGTCATCTGGGCTACAGCCCAGAAAACACCTCAGAAGTGTGTGATTTCTTTTGGCACTATTTTTATATCAATTAATTTCTCTGTTCTTAATTTAAAAGTAGAATTAATAACACTTTTTTAATCCAAAAAGAAATTTAAGGTACTTTTATAATGTGAAGTTATCTTTTTATCTCATCTTTCCTTGAGAGAGAAAATTATCATCAAGTGAAAATATTTAAATGAACCTAGTTTTTCATTATTTGGTGAAACTGCTCTCATAATATAAGTGCCAAGTCAGTCAGTCAGAGATGGGTCAATTAAGAATTCCATTCAGTACCAGAGATCTAAATTCTGCTAGATAGCATATTCCTCTGGAGGTCTGCAACATTACCTGCTTCTCTCCGTTAACTAGAGAGCCTCACTGATATGATATTAAGTTCAATGAATATCCAAACAGAACATGAAAAAATATTATTCGAGTGAACAGGGCATAAATCTACAGAAAATAAATTACCACTTGTTTTTTTAAAAAATCTTTCTTTACAATATTATTTTGTACCTTTCTATAACAATTTTTTTATTATTTTTATTGCTATTTCTTAAAAAAAAGTAGGAAAAAATCTGATTGTTATAGAAGGTCAAATTTTTCTACTCAAATAATTAATAAAAGAAAAATCACATTAGATTAATTTCCTGCATTATGAATATACCAATCAATTGTAATGATTACATAGCAGGAATTTTTCCAATGTTACAGGATTTGAAAATGCAAGGGGATCCAGGTGGGGTTTACAATGGAATCAATATTAGTGCCTCAGGGCCATTTCTGTGTCTGAAATATTGGAAATTACTTAATTGAACCAGGACTATTTGGAAATACAGGGTCCAAAAATATTTAGGACTGGGCTTGAGTTTTTGTAAGGTTTTTTGTTTGTTTGTTTTTGTTTTGTTTTAATTATATTGGGGAACATACTTTAGTGAAAAACACCTAAAGTTTTGCTCATGGTCAAATTTATCTTTCTCTATGAGGGACAGAAATCACCACTCTATGTAGCAATCTTGAAATCTTTGTTAAGAGAGTTCTTCTTTATCAGAACGCACAATTTGATTGATATAAGATGCTGAAGTTAAATTCTCTACTATCTCTTTTTACTAAATAACAGAGGATTGATGGAGCTGAGATCAGACATTGATAAATTCTTCCTGTGTGAAATGTTTTCAAACAGATAGTCTCAAAATATGTAACTTGCAGGAAATAAATATCATAGTAGCCATTTTTATAATAAAAAGTTTAGTAAAAACCAAAAATAGACACATTACAATTATGGCCCTTAGCTGCCTGACTAGTTAGAATAGAAAATACTTTGAATGTAAGCAGAACAAAGGAAAGAAATGTTAATGATCTATATCTATGTAAATGGCATGACATAAATGAATTGCATATTTTGCAATTAGTCCCTTTCAACTACCACTTTTTTTTCTCTTTGAAATAACTACATAGCTAAACAAGACTAAAATGTCTTCTATTTAAGATTCCATTTTCCTTTTTTTAATTCTTTTTTCAAGAGCCTTCCTTCCATCACATAACAACACTAACCATTTGTTAACGTAGATTAAAAAAAGTTGTAGAACTTACAGACTCAGCCTTTTCAGCTGTCTTAAATATTTAGTGTTTTGTTTCCATTTTGAAGAAAAGGGGTGAGGCCCAAAGCTTTGAAGAAGAGATCACATAACCTGTAATGAAGTTTCTCAGTGTTTCAGAAAGAGGGAGGATAAAGATGCCTTCAACATTCCTGTGGTCTGGAGTAGTTTCACTGTTGGCATCACGTTTCTGGACATTTACAAATATTTGTTTACTCTCTGCAGAGTGGAACTGTTTATATATCAACCCTTTCACTGTGGTAGAAATAGCTGCATTTCTTTAGTAGCTCACCTAAAACCAACTGTTTAAACTTTAGGCTTCAATTTTAAGCAAGATGCCTGGGCTCTGTCTCCAGTCGATGAGGGCAAAAGGAAGGTATTTAGCACACTGGGAAAGACTCAAATTCTTAACCCATCTTCCCCTCTCAATCTCTCCCCTTCCTTCACCCCACTCCATGACCCCAGAGATAGCTTCATTAGAGTCCAAAATCCTGCTGTTAACAGCTCTTGTCTCCTCATATATGCCTTTCTTCAACAGCTGGAATGCTCAAAAAATCTAAGTTTTCTCTTAGAGCAAAGTCAGTTTTGTATTATGATTTTTTTTGTGCTCTTTAGAAGACTTAGTGTGGTGGATCTCCTAGACCTAATAGCACATGGTATGTGGTTATTCCAATCACCTCATTTCCTACTGCATTTTACCTACTGATGTACCATATTTGACTCAGTGATAAGTTGTGATAAGCTGTCAATTATGGAGATCTTGAGGTGTTTCTGTAGTTAATGCTTCCTTTAATATAGGATTGCTGAACAATTGTATAAACTAGAAAGACAATGTATTGGTAAGAAAGACTAACCAAAAATCAGAATACAAGTCTGAATTTCAGGCCAACATTTTATGATAATTGTTGAAAAAGAAACCCATCTTGCAGCATTTGTACTATACAACTTGGTCAAGACATCTGAAGTATTCTAAAGCTATAATAAGGAACATATTTACTCCTGGAGAAGCTGGCAGCCCACGGCTTGGACAGGAGCACTCTTCTCTGGGTTAGGAACTGGCTGGATGGCTGGGCCCAGAGAGTGGTGGTGAACGGTGCTGCATCCAGTTGGCAGCCAGTCACCAGTGGTGTCCCTCAGGGGTCTGTACTTAGACCAGTTCTATTTATTATTTTTATAGACGATATGGATGAGGGCATCGAGTCCTTCGTTAGTAAATTTGCAGACGACACTATGCTGGGAGCTTGTGTTGATCTACTGGAAGGAAGGATGGCTCTGCAGAGAGGCTTAGATTGGTTGGATGGATGGGCGAAGTCCAACAGCATGAAGTTTAATAAGTCTAAGTGCCGAGTTCTACATTTTGGCCACAAAAATCCCCTACAACGTTACAAACCGGGGGCAGTGTGGCTGGACAGTGTTCAGGCAGAAAGGGACCTGGGGGTGCTGGTCAACAGCCGGTTGAATATGAGCCAGCAACGTGCCCTGGTGGCCAAGGCCAATGGCATCCTGGCCTGCATTAGGAATTGTGTGACCAGCAGGAGCAGGGAGGTCATTCTTCCCCTGCACTCGGCACTGGTGAAGCCGCACCTTGAGTGCAATTTCCAGTTCTGGCCCCTCAGTTTGGGAAGGACGTTGAGATGCTTGAGCGTGTCCAGAGGAGGGCAACAAGGCTGGTGAGGGGCTTGGAACACAAGCCCTATGAGGAATGTTTGAAGGAGCTGGGGTTGTTTAGCCTTGAGAAGAGGAGGCTTAGAGGTGACCTTATTGCTCTCTACAACTTCCTGAAGGGAGGTTGTAGACAGGTGGGGGTCAGTCTCTTCCACCGGGCAGCAAGTGACAGAACACGAGGACACAGTCTCAAGCTATGTCAGGGAAGGTACAGATTGGATATTAGGAAAATTTTTTTCACTGAAAGAATAATATTATACTGGAATTGTCTTCCTAGAGAGGTGGTAGAATCACCATCTCTGGATGTGTTTAATAAAAGACTGGACATGGCACTTAGTGCTATGGTCTCCTTCAGGTGTTAGGACATAGGTTGGACATGATGATCTTAGAGGTCTCTTCCAACCTCATTATTCTGTGATTCTGTGATTCTGTGATATTATGCCAGGAATCCTCCAGGTATCATGTTAGTTTTGTCTGAATTAAGGCACAACAGTATCTTCCACTTAAAGCTAAAGAGAAGATGCACTTATTTAGAAGAAAGCATTTGAAGGTTTCATTTGCATGCTGGAGATGTTTAATGATCTCAGAGTAAAAGTAGAAGTCAGTGACTAAGGTAGTCAGTTGTGAAGGAAGAGCACACAGGGTGGCACAGAATGACATTTCCCAATATAGAAAACAAAAACTACAACATAGAAGAAATTTCTATGAGCAACAATGAATGCCTTGATAAGGAAACACTATCTTGAAAATATGCTTTGTTAAGTTTTGCCATTTTTCTGTTATCCCATTTTGCTAAAAAGTAAATTAGTTTTAATTTTACACATACAAAAACAAAAGGAAAAAATCCCCAAACAGCTACTACTGCAAAGAAAAATAAAACAAAACCAAAATAAACAAATAAACAAAAAACAGGAATATGAAACTACCTTTCATACTTTAATAGAACAAAAGCAGAAAACTGTTCAGAATAAACTATGTGAGGAGGACTGAAACTAAAGTCTAAAAATGTATCACTCTTGGAATTTCTTATGGCTTCCAGAGTTGTAACAAGCTCTGTCTAATTCTGTTTCCATCTGTAGGAAAGCTTCTTTATTTCTCTCACTTAAGATGACTTGTTGTCTACCTGCTACTTGCTGTTTTCAAGAATCAGTACTCTAGCTTAGCTGCAGTCTGTCACTGTGTGTGCTGAGGCTTCTGCCCCATCCCATGCCTTGATGCTTCACCAAAGAATCATACATATATGCTGTGATAAAGAATATGCCATTCATCTCTCCATTGATAAAGTTACAGCAAATGTGTTTGTAACAGCCAGGAAAATACTAATAGTCAAGTTTCTTCTCATTTTTTTTAAGCTGTCCCATGTAAAAAGAGCGTAACATTTGGTAATATGCTTTAAATAGTAAATAAACACAATAAACATCAAAGAAGCTGATGCTGAGAAACTGCCATTTTATTTTGTAGATCATATTTGTCCTACTCTGACCCTTGATCTTTTTGTTGTTCAGAGTACTCCTTGGAGATCACTATGCTTCAACACCATGATGAAAACACATCTGAGGGCTTTGCAGAGAAAGCTTTAGCCCTTTAGCTAACTTCTTTAGCAGCTGTAACCATGAAGTGCACCTTGCAAGTATCAGACTGTAGAGATGATATCTGGAATTGTGAAGTGTGCTGTAAATCTCACAAACTATTAGCTATTACCATAACAAAAAGCACAAATGGTGTGTACTGTCAACTATTTTAGAAGAGCAGCAAACAGTGACAGTTGCAACTTTAAAATAAGTAATTGTTTATTTCCTTTTATATATGTCTATTAGATTCATTTTTGCAAACTATGTGAATATGCCCCTTTAGGACAAATAAAGAATAAATCATAGTCTGAATAATAAAATCTAATAGCCAACATTTTTGGAAAAATTATATTCAAATCTCCCAATAGACAGCAAATGCAATGAAACTTGCTTTTACCAGTTTTCAAAGCATAAATTTAAAAGCATTTTCTGTATTTTATTTTTTTTTATTGTGATGTTCTTCTCGCTACCAAGATTTAATTTGCATTGTTAGTTTACTGTTTAAAATGACAGTGATGTGGGAATTCTAGATGTATATATGCAATATAGAACTGTTGTCTTCTGAAAAGCAACTTAAATAGAAAAACAAAACTCCCTTGGTGAATTAATAAATACGTGTAGATATTGATCTATTTGGATCAAGTATTTTCCAGAACTGCTTTCTTAAGACAAAGTTAGGGCTTAGTTTACTTCATCTAGACATCTAATTTTTTTTTTCTGATTTCATGTCCCTAGTGCACTGGTCCCCCTAAATAAATTCATTTCTACAGTAAGTAGGAAGTGGCTTTTAGAGACTGACAGAAGAAAATTGTTTCATTCTAACATGGGGGCCTTTTCTATTGATTATGAAGTCTTTATCGAATGTCAGAACTTTCTGTAGTTGATGGATCCCGTTTTCAAAAGTAGAATGTTCCACACTTTCCAACCAGTGTGTACATTAAAATGAATAACACACCACTGAAGTTCTATTGTCTGCATTCAAAGATAATCCAATAGACGTGGTCACTGAAACCATGATCTTGGGGAGACAAATGGGTGAATGACCCCTCTGACCCTTGGCTTGGAATTATCATTATAAATAAATAATAGTATTTTGACCTAGAATGATAGACCAAACCAGTTCTGGCCAACCCCAGAGTCAAGGGCTTTGTGGGGGATTTAATGGCACAGGATAAAAGTTATGATGTCATATTTTCTTGTAGGCTGCTTCCTAAACAAACAATATTAGAAAAAAATAATGCATGTTGTTGTACTTCTGCTAAGTGCTGTGCAAACACACCAGGTGTAGGTCTTAAATAACAAGCTCTAGCTTAAAATGAAAAGAGCCTATAACATATCCAAAGCAAGAGTGATAGTATTACTGTCCAGGAGTCCATTTCAAATATGATGCTCTAAAGCATGTAGACAAGTTTGAAATAAGTTATAAAAACAATGCTCAAAAGAACACATTATGCTATATGATTTGCCTAACTTAATTGAAGTTCAAGTATCTCCTCTTATAAATGTGTAGTAAATTCCAAGTGGCAGATGCTGAAAATCAATCTATTATCTAATGTCTTTCTGGTATCTCTACCGTAAGAGTTATTGTGTTGCTATTGTTACTTTAGAAAAGACTGGTAATTTTGGTAACAGTGAGTAGATAACAACAGCTTTTCTGGCTTTGCTGAACAGAAAAGGGTCCAAAACAAACTGAAGCCAGTAATGAGGCCTTATGCTATCCTGCCATACTGAGTCACTAATTTTTCATATTTTACTTTAGCCATTACCAGTGTGTTTTTAAAAACCTATCATTTATTTGTTTCCTCCTGGAAAACGTTTTAAGAATAATATTCATTATGCATGAGTGAGTTACTGGCTTTGCGTGGATTTTTAGATAATCACATCCTTTGGGCCACACAGCAATGGAGGGGCTCATTCACAGTGCTCAGGAATAAGCTCTCTTGGATCAGACCTTTTGCATCCATGCTATTAACCATTTGGACTGCAGCTGCTCTGACTCTTATATAGTATCCCTGAATCATCACTGTTATTTGGTGCAGGTTTTTTTTTTCAGTTCAAGGAATGTAACATAATGTGGAGGTTGTATTACAGATCATTGTTTTATAATGGATGAAACAAGGGTCTGGGATCAGGATATAAGGAGGATTCTGGAGATGCACAGATTGCTGGGATCAGTGTTGGTGGACTTGGAAAAGGGGAAAAACCCTCTTGCTTTTATCCCATTGTGAACAGATCTGAAGTGAACCCATCAATGCCCAGATATTGGAGAGCATGCTGTTAGCAATCCAAATTAGTCATGGAGCAAAGAAACAGCTAACTGATGTGAAGAAAGGATTTCAGGCTTGTGGTTATTCTCTGGCTTTTTTACTTATTGCAGTACTACTCAGACTCCTTCACTGTGTTAACACAATTCACAACAGAAAAGCTTTAGAAAATAGTTCTGTATTTCAAGAAATCCAGATACTGAAGGTATTCTTTATTTATTTTTATGAAGTAATATATCATAATATTCATCATGTTTGCAAGAAAAAGAAACTGAAGACTTACACAGAAAGTGAAAAATACCAATAAAAGTTCATGGAGTGGTGTTCTAGATTTGTTTGTTGGTTTTTTAAGAGTTTTTTTTGTAATTTTATCTTCAGATAATAAAGTACATTAATTTCTAATTATAAAAACAATCCATAACTATCATCTTCATGTAATTATTCACCTCTGTTCTTTCTTGCAAATGTCAATATAAGCATTGAGTTCAACCATGCTTTCTTTATTCTTAGGAAAGGCACTTCTCATAAAGTGTTCCCATATATTAATTTCTGAAAACCATATGATAGCAAAGTTTCTATGTGTCTGAATTTCATGCAGTGAGTTCCTAACTTTGTCTATGCCTTCACACTCAGTATTAAATTTTAGAGTTTCCTTACTCTACTTTAAAACCTATGCCCATATATTATGAATTTCATACTGGAAAGTGTTAATAATACCTGAGGCAGTATATAGTGAAATTTTCATTGTCTATCACTGGTCTATCTCTGTTGACCATGGACGCAGATGGAAAGATGGAGGAGAAGCCTATATTTTTGTGTTGGTTGTTTTACCAGCAGGGTTTATCAATAAGATTGAAGGGATAAGCTGCTGAATATTGAACAACAGTAAACAGTTTTGATTTTGATGTACCCAGAAATTTATTTGAAAATACATAAATATTTTGTGTATTAAACAACTTAAGGCTGGAATAACATAATAAAATACAGCTAGCTCACAGTTATAACATGAAGGATTATTTTTGACTGTTGACATTATTATTCAGGCTTGACCTGTATGGATGTGTCACATCATTGTTTCAGGGACTACAGGAAGCAATTAAAAAAACAAAGCTCCTAGTCATTCCTTATTTGAAAAAGAAAATTTCTGAGAAATAGGTAGTGATGATGATACTTCTCAAAGATACACAGCACTGGAAAAAGCTTGTTGCTTATTGTGTCCTTAGGAGAATGGAAATTTTATGATTTGATAAATATGATCTTCATATGACGTATTAAAAGAGAACATACCCTTCCCTCAGACTATGGGGTCTTATGGAATAATTGAAAAGGTACAAAGGTATTCTTTCATGTGTCATATTAATTTGGTGCAATGGACTAGACCAGGACTATGAAACAATGATGATGTGGAGAGTCCTTTCTTTAACAAAAGCATAAGCTCTCTGTTTTTCTAAACATTCTGATTTCTTTTTGCTTTATTTTTTTTCCCTTGCAGAAAATGTGTTACTACAGGTGTTCATCAGAATATTTACAGCAAAGATTTTGACTAGTAAGCAAAATTTCCCATTCTGTTAGTAGTGCCCAGATGCAGTTCTGCTACAGAATCTGCCAATAGTTGTGCCTGTCTTTGCTAAAAGACAGAGAAAAGAGACCAGAAGAACTGAATATATCTTCCCTTTTCATATTGTTGTCCCTTTGGTAATACACATGGAAAAAGAGTTAATGTTTGGTCATTTTTGCTAGCACACAGGCACACATTCTGTTGTTTGGTGTGTTTAATGACTTTCATTTTGGAATTTCATGTAAGGAATGGCTCCAAAATATGTAAAGGAAGATGTAAAAAATTTAGGTTGGTGAACTGAACATAATGAACATAAATAACAAAATGTTTTTAGTAAATAGTGTTAAATACATGTTCCTGCAGAACTATTGATGAAAAGTAGTTCATAGTTTGAAGAGTACTATCTGATTAAACTCAGACAGCTATGCCTGTCATGTCACTTTGTTTCATTTTAGAGATCATTAATGAACTAGAATTTAATTTTAATCAGTATTAGAGATGCCCCAGGCCATCCACAATGTGAGATAATTTATGATTCTAATGTAATCAATAGGATAAATTGATGTGCAGATATTGCTTATGATTGCACACTAGAATAACTGCATTCACATTCACATTCACATTTAACCTATCTGTTTACCACAAACAGAAACTCCATAGACTTCTTTTTTCTATTTAATTTTCAGTGCCTTAGGGAAAAGCGAAACTAATAGCAACTTACCATGGCTTTAAATGGAGGGAATTTACTCTTCCTTTCCTAAAATTTTTCCATTTATTCACCTCTTTTTAAATGTGCCTAGCAAATAACTGTTTCCACGTGTTTAAAAATGCTAACAAGTGATAACAACGGTTATCACTGCTAACAGTTGTCCTGGGTTTCAGAGCTAGAGATTTTTCAGCTTAGTGTATACTATCTATACTACTATCTATACTATCAGATTCTAGGACATGTTTTATTCCTTCTGGGCCTAGAATCACTTTCTGCTTGGTCATTCTTCTTTTCATGACCTGCAAAGCTAGCTTACGCAAGTCTTTGAAGAAAATTAATTGCATGGATCCCTAAAAAACCCTTTAATAACTCTATGTTTGTTACTGGGTTGAGTGGGTTCTTGTTGTCTTTATTGCCAGAAGCTGACAAAGAAAATAGTCTTGCACAGTAAAAAGAAGATTAAAGACAGCTCAGCTCTGTAAATTCAACAAAATGCCAAAGCATTTTAGAGATAACACATATATAACAGCTTACAATTAAAATATAGAAAAAAACCTAAATGTAACTTGGCTAGTAAAATTTAAATACTCACAATTCTTGTTCTTAAAGAGAATAAATATTGCTGTGGCAAAGCCTAATGCATTTTTTTTCCTACTTCTTTCCCTACAGCAAGAATATTGCTGCTGTGTATATTCCTGCTGATGGAAGAAATCTCTGCTTTGATTTAAATGCACAGTCCATTTTACTGCATACTTCAACTTCTTCAGTACTAACATAGGAGAAAATGCAAAAATTCCATAATAGATGGACACACATCCCAATATCCTTCTCCTCTTCACAGATCCAAATGAAGTTCTTACTAATTAAAATGACAACTGTCCATGAAATGTGATGTCAGGCTTCTCTTTTGGAAACTTTCAATGGTGTAAAACTTACACCCTTACTCTTCTTACAAAAATTCTGTTGTGTCTGAATCTACTAAACCAGACTTTAGGGCCATGATGTGACAAGATGTTCTGTTGATACATTGAGTTACTACCCTTTTACATTCACAGGTCTTTGTTAACTTCTCCTTAAATTTCCAAAGTGTTGACAGACAGGAAAATAGGAAATATTGTTCTACTTTCTCTGTAATATGTTGATATTATGAGCAAATTGTCAGCAAATAATGGCAAGTGTTTCTCGCTCTTCTCTGAACACCTAAACAGACATGATAAGAGTTAAATAACTGGTGTTGTGAAAGGAGACACATCACTGGACTGCATAAGCAAATAACTTTGTGCCACTCTGGATAACTGTTTACAGTTTTCATCACTTCTTGGAGCTGTATTAAGAGCACTCCAAAAAAAACCTGAAGGTGTATGCAATGAATTGGCACTGTCGCTGGATGCTACACTGGCATCATGTCCTAATTGAGTCATTCAGGTCTCTAGGTTGATGTGGCTGAGTGTGGGTTGGTGCCAGAGTTCTGCAAACTGTGGGGAAAAAGTGTGGCTGGATTCAGCCCTTTGCACTCCTGTAATCCTAGCAGAAATCACCTTGTGAAGTGGCCTAAAGGAAGGCTGGAAAGGACAGCAAACAAAAACATGCACTAATGCCTGTCAAAAGCCACTCAAAATTATGGCTCATTTCAGCAGATCTGGAAAGAGAAAGAATGTTTTATTTCTTTGTGACTTTTTCATCAGCAGCCTTTTTGCATGATTTAATGATATTTTCTAAAAGTGCCACAGGACAAGTATTGCATGTGTCTCTCTGACACAAACGGGACTAGAAACATATTTCTGATTTTAATAGTCTCCTAATATTTATAGCTTACTGCTCTTACACACAAAAAAGATAATTACTGTTTTTAATTACTTGTAAATCCTTTTTAATATGTTTTTCTCTATCTCTTCAAGCTAAGCATCTTTCTAAATCAAGACAAAAAATTTAATCAGATTTGCATTTTTTTAGTTTCCCTATTTTCTTTTTTTTAGTTTTTGTCTGCTTTAATTTTGATAAGAATGTATCAGACTTAGTCAAACCCTTTGAAGTCCATATAAGACAAGTTTTGCTTACAAAGCAGGTTGATGAAGTTTTAATGCACAAAATTTGCTCCCACTATCACCTTACTGTTTTTCACATTGTTGTGTCTTCTCACTGAAATACCTGCATCCACCAGCATACCTGATACCACGATAGCTACAATGCCCTCGACCGCTTATCTTGCCTAAAATTGCAGAATAACCCAACTTCATTCTGAAGCAGGGTCCCTTTATGCAGTATGGATAGTTACCTTTCATCCATCGCATTTTCCTCTGAGCTAGTTAAGTGTTTTTCCCTGTTTGCTTTCTGTTCCTCCTTGTTCAACTTGTCTAATCCTCTAATGCTGCAGGCTGAGCAAACTGATACTGTTTCCATCATATGATCCCAATGAGCTTATGGCTAGGGGAGCTGAGAAATTTTGCTCCTACAGGATGTCAGTAATATGTAATCACAGTCCTCTATAACTTCCCCAATATCCTTCTCATGGGATGCACTTCTTCTCAAACTACTCCAGTATGGATTCTTTTCACAGGGTGCAATCCCTCAGGAAGGACTGCTCCTGTGTGGGTCTCCTGGAGGGTCACAAGTCCTGACAGCATACCTGTTCTAATGTGGGCTTCTTTCTCCATAGTCCATAGGTCCTGCCAGGACCCTGCACCAGTGTGGGTTTCCCATGGCTCATAGCCTCCTTTGGGCTTCAGCGTGGGGTCCTCCATGGGCTGCAGGTGGATCCCTGCTCCACCATGTGCCTTCATGGGCTGCAGGGGAACAGCCTGACTCATCACAGCCTTCACCACAGGATGCAGAGGAATCTGCTTGAAGCACCTTGAAGCACCTCCTCCTCCACTGACCTCATTCTACAAGACTGTTTCACATATCCTCACTCCACTATCTGGCTGCCATTGCACATGTATTTTAGCCCCTTGTTAAATCTGTTGTCTCAAAGGCAGTACCAGCATCGCTGATGGGCTTAGTTTCGGGCAGCAGCAGGTCTTGGAGCCAGCTGGCATTGGCTCCATCAGACATGGAGGAAGCTTCTAGCAGCTTCTCATGGAAGCCACCCCATAGCCCCCCTGAAACCTAAGGCTTGCCATGAAAACCCAATACATTGTTATATATATACATATTATGTTATGTTTTGAGTCAATAGTTGTAGAATACCTTACAAAAACCTTCAGCTGACATACTGACCAGAAAAGACTAAAATTGTCCTAAGTAGGAACTGTGGCTGTAATGCCTTTGAGTCAGTTTGAATATATAAAGTCCTGAAATAAAATATATTTAGTTTCTCAGACAAAAACTGGAGATGAAGTTTTGCTCAAGTTAAGAGATACCCTTTGTGTTGTGATGCAAAAGTCGTAGGACATGTCAGTGAACATGGTGCATGTACCCTGTTAAATATTTTCTTAGAAACATTTAGACTAATTGCTTTTACTTAGAGTTTTCTGATTTAAATGTTCTCCAAGAGGCAAAGTCAAAGCCTAATCCCATCAACCATCATCTTTCTTAAAACTTTAGAGAGCTGCTGAGAAAGCGCTAATAACTGGCTGTAGATTTCCTGTGCCCATCCATGTGATGTGAGGAAGACAGAGGTTTGCCTTTTAACTGATTCCCTTGTTTCCTTGCACACCCTAGGAAGTCTGCAAAGAAAATGTATTCAGAAGCTTAGTGTCAAGCTTTTGAGCAGATGTTCTTTTGCCTATACACCTCTCAGCAGATATCTCTGACTTTTTCTCCCGAGTCTTCAGCTAAAAGAAAGATATGCAATATCTATACTCCTTTTCCTGCCAGCTATTAAGTTTTAAGCCCCATCCTACTCCTTTTCTCCATGGGGAGGTGAGCAAAGACTTAAAAGAGTAGCCAAAGGCTATAAATTCCTGGAAGGGGACTGAAGTGTCAATACCAAAACAGAATGGGAAAAGGGAAAAGAGCCTAAGGATAAAGGCACAGAGTAAGAGATACTGAAGATGGACAGGACTGAAGAGGTAATGAAGAAAGATAATATTTTAAGTGCTGGAGAGTAAAAGAGGCAGAGTTAACTAAAAAGCATTTAGAAGCTAGTGAAACCAATACACAGAGCACAATTATGACCTCAAAAGAAACCTGGATTTTGGCCAATTTCATAAAGCTGGAAGTATGGTGGTTGAAAGCAATTACATTTATTGTGGGAAATGTTTGTATATTTGCAGGAAATATCATTTCTGATCCTGAATCTTTTCAGCCATAAATCACAGCTTTGCAGAAGGAATTTTGCTCTCGCAAATTCAGCTGTATCACCTAATTGTTAGGTGAATTGTTAGGTGAAACTTCACACTCTGGCAGTGAAGTTTACTTTGCTGAGACAGTTTCTGATTCATTGAAAAGGGCAAGAATCGGGCTTCTGACTCTGGAATCAGAACAGCTACTAAAAACGGAGGCTGAGTGGCAAAAAGACTCTATGCAGGGAGTTGGCTATTCATCTCAGGCAAAAGTGTGAATCTCTTTAAAAGTGGGATGCAGAGCTACTTAGATTAATTCCATCCAGAATTATGGTGTACTTAGAGATGGAAGTGCTGGCAAATGAGGATTCAAGGGAGGAGGGCTGCCTAGAAAATAGAAGTAAAAGTGTGGTCTAAATCATCATTTTTCTGAAGATCTGAGGATTTGTTTAGATGCCATTTCAGTTCTGAGATGGAGATTTCCTGTAAAGCTAGACATTTATGAGAAACAAAGCAGATTGGGAAAGTGATGAAAGAGAGTATGTAGGGAGGGATGAAAATGGTGTGAAAAGTATGCTTACCAAAAAAGTGGGAGGCCAGTGTTCAGTTCTCTCTTGAGCCTGAGGAGATTCAAACTCACATCTGCAGGAGCTTAAGGTAATTCCTTAATCACTAGGCTGGAGAATAATTAGATGACATGTGCATTTACATTACACAGTGAAAGACTGAGGCAGCTTACCACCATCTATCTAACTGCTTGGTGCCAAAAAGTAACAAGTTCAGGATTTTTCGTTGTGTTCTCTCTGACCATCTGCTCTGTATGAAGAAAAAAAATAATATCTGATTGCAATGGATTTAAAGTTATCATTCTCTTACTGATGTGTAAGTTACTCAAACAAGTAAAGAAAAGAGTCTTGGCAGTTTCATGAATTTAATTGAATCTCACTGATGTCAAGGGGATTTATCATAACTGGACTGAGGTTTAGCAAATAATACTTATCTCTACAGTTTCCAACCAGTGGTAAGGAGATTCTACCCTCAGTTGCAAATGGATTAAGGAGAAATGCTTTCAGACATTCGATACTGATTCCTTTTGTGGCAAGCTAATGAGCTCAGCCCTCTCAAAGTGGTCTCAGGACATTATTTCTGAGTTAGCAACTCAGCGGTGTCTGAGCATTATACGGACAGCTGTTGTAAAGGGGTCACAAAGCCCTGTCAAAACAGCAGTCTTCATCTTCTTTTTTTGAAATCATAAATTAAACAGAACTTACTTCCAAAAAATCCGCAGGCAAGGCTTTTACAGACAGTGTCAATTAAATAACAGTATATTTGGTGATAGAGTCACGCAACCATTTTGGTTTTTGTCCTCACTGTTTAAAGTGCTCCTGCTCCACTCTGTGTCTTGCAAAGTGACTTGATTTGTGATGAACTACACTTTTGCTTATATTCCTTGCCTTCTGCGCCCACCCCTCCCCTCTAATTATTATTCAAATATCAGGATTTAAGGAATTGTAGGAAGTTATTGGAATAGTTCTACCATTAACAGCTTTGCTTTTCTTGTACAGTGTTGATGTGGTAAACATAACCTGCTGGAGGGCTAACAAAATATGATCTATTTGAGAGGAAATTAAAATACTGCAGTTAACATTAGAAACCATTTACCAATTAAATATGAGAAAGTTTTAGTTTGTCAAAAACATGAATGAAATAACACAAAGGTGATTTTCAAAAATGTTTAAGATCTGAGGAGAAATGATTGAAAACCTCTCTGGAAATTTGGATTAATTACCAGAAGACTTCTAAATTTGTTTTTAGTCTCTGTGTCCTCTTCTGGCATTACAAGTTTTTTACCTTTAACCTGTTTCTCTCCTGTTGTTTACCACTTAGTCACATGCCAGTTTTCTGTCACGCTCCTCCCTTTTAGATTTTTTTCTGTGTTGCCCTTGTTCTCACTTCATTCTGACCATCAGCTTACTGTTTTTATGTTTCTGTGTAATCTAAGCAATATTTTGCTTTTTGTTCATGTCTACATGGCTCTTCATGGTTCTTCTTTCCTCCTTTCCACAAGTTTTTTCTTATTTTGCTTTTTTTTTTATAGTTCCATTGTTGCCACACACTTACACACATCTTTTTATTTCTTCTACGTCTATCTTTGTTGTCTCCCAAGCTTCAAATTTTCTTAACACCTTGGAGGCTATAACCTCCCTGGAAACTACCTAAAAGAGCACTTAAAACCATAAGTTTATGAACTTATCACTGAAATGTCAGATAATTTGAAACATACTGGCAGCAGTCTGATGGTTATAGCAGTGCAAGAGCAAAATATATTGAAATTCTATGCAAAATATAGGTGCTCCTGTGAGATTTTTACAATCAGCTTGCACCTTTATGACAGCAAAATTAACCTCCACCACAGCTTATCTTCCAGTGACAAAACACTGTGTGAAAGACCTACTACTAATCTGTCTTTTATATGAACCTTTCAAAAGTTTCTACTATTATATATTTTTTTTTTCATTTTTAAATGCACCTAGAAAGATTTCTGAGCTTAACCATCATATAGTTGTGGACATTATATTTTATATCAGGACCCTGAGCTATTGCTCAATAAACTCACATAATACAGAACTAGGCTGGATACTGGAAAGTAACACAGTGTGTTAGAGCAACCTCTGTTCTTCCTCAAAGCAGTTCACAGATACTGAGGTAATTAAGAACTTTCATTGCTGGCCAGAGGCTACTTCACCACTTTTGATGGTGTTAGTGGGGGGTCAAAACCAATTCATCTTTATGAACTTTCGATAAGTTAGTAACTTAGAAGATTATTTCCTCACAATCTGCCAAACTATATTTGGAACTTTCTTACACCTTTTCAGTTGAATAATGCAAAATTTTTTTTTCAACACTGCAGAATAATATTTTAAAAAGAGATAACTCTAACCCTGACACTGTACAGGGTCTCCCCTCGAGCATGCTCAATGTCAAGCTTCTAAGAATCAAGTGTTTTCTGATTATATTTGCACCCAAAATGCTGATAGTGTTAAAAAAAAAAAAAAAAGCTTTGTCTTTTAAGACACAGGAAAGCTATGACTATTAATTTTGTCTATGCACTTAAACTCAAAATTATTCACATCTTCAGTTTTAAACATACACAGAGGCGCATAACATAAAAGTATTCCAGTGAATAGCCTGAAAAGTACAAGATGAAATAAATAAGTTTTTAGAAAACTATTTTTCAGTAGCAATATAAATAAATTAAATAAATAAGTAGGCATTAAAATTCTCAGAGACTGCCTGCAATCTGTCAGCTAAGGTGAAAGTCACAAAAATCTTACAATGCCCACTAATAAAATAGAAAAATTATAGTCTTAGTGTTATAAACCATTTTCCTAGTCATTTAAGGGCTGTAAACAAGACAGGATGCATTCATTTGTGGACTTCAGCACATATTTTGTCTTGGGAAGTTAAAAAATCTATCACAATATTAGAAGTAGGAAGGCATGTAGTTGAATAAATCCCTTGCTCTGTTACTGCAGGTCAGAAAGAAATCAGTGCTTGCATTTATGAACAAAATTTCTCTAAAGATTATATTTCCATCAAACATATTTCAAGACCGCATTGAAATACAATAGATTCCATTTGTGCCAGAAAACATGATACAGAATCATGGAATCATTAAGGTTGGAAAATATCTCCAAGATCATTGAGTCTAGCCTCTGACTGATCAATCATTTCTGCATTCAATCATTTCTTGAGCAATTCCAGGGATGGTGACTTCAACCCCTCCTAGGGCAGCATTTTCCAATGCCTAACCACCCTTCCCATGAAAAAGTTTTCCTGATGTCCATCCTGAACCTCAGCTTGAGGCCATTTCCTCTTGTCCTGTCGCTGGCTGCCTGGGAGAAGACGCCAACCCTCACCTGCTGCAGCCTCCTTTCAGGTGGTTGTAGAGGGTGATAAGGTCTCCCCTGAGCCTCCGTTTCTCCAGGTAAAACAATCCCAGCTCCCTCAACTGCTCCTCATAGGGCTTACAGAGGACATTTCCAAACAAGCAACAGGTATAGATCATACAGTTTCAGATACAGAATCTGTTTTTTTCATTGTTTGCACAAAACCCGTCTTCCATTTGCACTATCATATATGAACAGCCTCTAAATGCTATTTTCCCATTTTTGTTCACTTAAGGGACTTTTGTGTAGCAGGAGGTGAGCGTTCATGCTTTGTGAATCTGTGTCCAAATTGATAATCATATGTAAGATCTGGGGTTTTTTTTGTTAGTCCTAATTTCCTTGTGAGAAGACATTGCATTTCTGAAGTAGTTTTTTGATATATTTAATTTATTTGTCAGTGAATTTTATGGAAATATTTAAGAACTTACCCAGTCAAAGAGTATTTTCTTTTTTTTGTGTTATTAAAAAACCAAAACAAAACAAAACCCAAAACAAAACAATACCCCCCCTCCCCGCCCTGCCCCCCCAAAAAATACCAAACTGAAAAAAAAAATAAGCAAAATAAATCAAAATCACTGGGAGCCATAGATTTTTCCATGGCAGAAGCTTGATCCTGGTCACATAAAATTACTTGTTTTTTTTCAGAAAGAATCTTTAGTCCATTTTAAGGGTTTGAAGAAAAGAGTGCAAAAAAAAGCAAAATTGAAACATCTCTCACAAAAACCAGCTGCTATTATCAATGTAAATTCTAAAACCATTAGAAGTTGAAAAATGACAGATGAAGTTCTAGGCATTATCTTTATGCAAGGCAGATTTGGAGGACAGTCTATGTTTACTTGAAGAATGATTTATAATTTCATTGTGACGCTGATTCTTCTTAGCACAAAAATAAAGTACAATCTGAATAATTGTCTGTTAATTGAGCTGTCATATATCCAATAGAAGACATTTGTTTGCTTATTTTTAAGTGCATGCATCTCTTCAAGCACAAATTTGGGTACTTTCCTGCTGTGGAAACCATGGGAAAATACAAGTAGTCTTGCAACTGAAATACAATTCACTTTCTATGAGATCTGTAGTACAGGGAAGGCAATCATAGAAGCTGAACAAGCTATCAACCTGGCAAAAATTATAATGAAGTTAAAACAGCTTCAGAGTGAGGAAATACAGACAAAATGTGGATAAAATACAGGCAAAAAATATGAAAAAAAATTTAAAAGAGGACCTGAAAGAGAAGTCCAAATTGAAAGTGGCATACAGTGACACAAAAGAAAGAGGAAATATTTATTCTATTCATAAAAGTATGAAGAATACAGAAAAATATGAACAGGTTGATAAGGGTGGGAGCAAAAGAAAAATTATTAAAACAATAGCTAAAAATAATAGGAAAAAAACCCCAAGCTTGTCTGCCAAAACATATTTTATACAGATACATAAATCTTAGAATCATAGGATGTACTGAGTTGAAAAGGACCCACAAGGATCATCAAGCTCAGCTCCTGGCCCTGCACAGGACAATTCCCAAGAGTGCCGCCGTCTGCCTGAGGGCGTTGTTCAAATACTCCTTGAACTCTGCCAGGCTTGTTGATGCAACCACTTTCCTGGGGAGCCTGTTCCAGAGCTCAACCACCATCTTGGTGAAAAACTTTTCCAGATTTCCAGCCTAAACCTTTCCTGACTCAGCTTTGTGCCGTAGTCAAAAACGGTTTGACTGAATGGCAACTTGGTATTACAATCTGTAGGCAAATTTGCTTTTAGCTTAAACAGTACCTTGCTTTCATCCTCCTTGAAACACACATTGAATTGGTACATGGTGTTATTCGTGAAAGGCTGTGTTTTCTTCTGTTTTCTGATTACATATGTATAAATATCTAGGCAAGAATTTTTATTGTGACCCACATTACTGATCCAAAAATTTAATCCATTAAAAAAGCTCTTTAATACCCCAAGATCCATCAAAGAGTTCAACAAATTTCCTAAAGAATTCTTTTCATTATACAGTTCTTACAGTTCTGCCTAAAGTGCACATTATTTGACAGGTTTTCATTGTAGTTACTCTCCAGATTGTGCTCCTAACATGACTTTCTGTAAAAGATGGTATAGGTCTTGTCTTTATATGCATGATCAGCTTTGCACATTCTTCCCCATGAGACATTATTAATAAATAGCAGTATGATTTTCCTGTTGAATTAAAAACACATGAAAAAACAAAATAAATTTTGTTTTCTATAACTAAATTCTATCACGGCATAATTTCATTAAATGCATTAATGTCTTTATTTTCCTCAAGGAAAGTTTCAGTGGATGTGTCCTGGTTTTGGCTGGGATAGAGTTAATTTTCTTCCTAGGAGCTGGTAGAGTGTTATGTTTTGGATTTAGTATGAGAAGAATGTTGAAAACACAAGGATGTTGCTCAGTAGTGCTTATCTTTGGTCAAGGACTGTTCAGTTTCCCATGCTCAGAGAGTGAACAGGTGCACAAAATGCCAGGAAGGAACACATTCAGGACAAATGACCTGGACTGACCAAGGGCATATTCCATACAGAATATCATGCCCAGTATATAAACTTTGAGGAGCTGATTTCTGCTCAGAGAAGGGTTGGAAAGTCTTTCAGGTTTTAATGGAAATTTATTTTTTTTTCTAGTTTTAGCATATTCTTCTGATATTTTTATATTAAAAATATTTCCCAGTCTCAAGTTAGAAAAACTTTTATTTGTCCCCTCCCTCCTTATATGTAAGCAACTTTCTCTTAGGTTCACTCACTTCTCCCTTACCCATCTGAAAACTTGAGTATTAATCTTTCAGATTGTGTACATTTTTTTTTTGTGAGACAATACGTCTTCCTACTCCAGGTCACCAAGAAAATAATTGTTTGTTTCTGATCATATATCCCCCACCTGTGAGAAGCTTTTTTTCAACAGGAAGAGGAGACAGGAACAACTTATTACAAATAGATAAAACAACCTTCATTGTTATCTTTACAATACTAATTCTGAGGGGAATCAAAAGTTCAGCATATCCTGGTGTAAGTGTTTGGATACAAATGTGGCTACAACAATGCTTGTGAAATGAAAACTTTGAGTAGTGTTGACACCAACTGAAGTACAATCAGTGGAAGTGTCACAAATAAACTTTTCTCTCCCTTAGGTCGTGAAGCTTTTGTTTCCAAGATCATGAATTCAGAATAAGCATTTATATGAAGAGAAATGTACAAAAATTGTTAAGGAAATAAGCAAAATTTCTGAAGTTTGTTATTTTTAGATGCTTTTTCACTAGACAAACTATGAATAAATTCCTATAAATACAAGGACTATTCAGGAAGAAAAAGAAAGTGGTTCGGCACAAGCAGTAATCAAAGCTAGTTATATCTTTTATTTGACTGAAATTTGCAGATTGTAAAATATATTTCCATCAACACAGGTTTGCACCTGTGGATGGGTTGCATTTGTAGCTGTTCCCAACCCCTTTAATGGAAATGTGATAAAGACATGAAATGAAAATAATTAATATTTACATGAAAAATATCTCAAACATTTTTTTGAAAATGTCTTTGAAACCTAGTTCTTCCAAAGCTACTCTGATAAACTAGAAGCCTGTTGCAAACAATATTGCTGTGATAGAATGTGAGAAGAATCTTTACTGATTATGTGGTCCTTCATTTAGGATTTTCAGACAGGAATCCAAACTGCAGTGTAAAGCAGAGTGGAATTAAATACACACATGTTAAGTAAATAGAATATCAGGCGCTTGTGTGAATACTAAATTATTGCTTTATTTTTTAACTATCTATATATCTGGCACCAAACATGTCTTTTTAGGGTTACTGTTGACCCATTCATTCACCAGTCTGAGCGTATGCCATCCTCACAGCAGGGGTACTATTGAGGGTAAAGAATATTCCTAACTTGTAAGATATTTTTATATTTTTAAATTATTCAGTATTTGTCACTACAGGTTATATTTTTCTACGTCTAATGTATCTTTCTGGGTTACCAGCATGCATGTTGTCATGAACAAGATCAAACAGTGTGTGGTTTGTGTAGAAAGCCATGTTGTTCCATGAGGGAAAGCAGTGTGCAGCAAAATTCCACATCACAGTGTAACAGGCAGAAATCTCTTAAGCTGTACTTATGAAGATCTCCATAGTGCCATCTTTTGCTGCATTAAAATTTACTCTTTTGGGCATGAACTCACTCATAGGCTGTAGAAAATTGAAGGAATTTGTTCAAATGGGATTTTTAATATGAACACAAACTATCAGATGAAATAGCAGTGCTTAATTCTGTGCTTTTCTGATGTTATATTTATTTGAGAACAATGAATACACCTATATGCATGTATATGTAGTAGATAATCTAAAGATACACATCTATTTGATTTTACAGCAGGACACATTAAACTTGTTTAGTTAACTTCTATTCTAAGTAGAGCAAATCAGCAATCAGTCCATGAGTTTTAATAGAGAATGATAGGGGAAAAAAATCAAAAACAGTGTTTGATGTTACAAATTGCAAGATAGAAAATAGCCAACTCTGTCTGTCATATTGCCTTGGTTTACTCTTTAACTTGCTTTCCTCCTCATTTTCTTCTCATGGTGAGCCTTTATGACTTAGCCTTTGCTGAGTTTCAACTGCAAACAAAGAGGAAAGAAAAAAATATTTTTTTTTCAGGGATTTACTTGCACTCCTCTCCAGGAGGCAACACTCCTAGGCTGAGAAATAGTTCTTTAAAGAACTGGGAATTGAGTATTCTTAATCCACTAGATCTTACAATGACCAACTCTCCACGGAGCTCCCTTGTTTCCATTACAACTTTTCTTTTATTGTGTGAAATATTTGAGAGTGTGTGTGTGTGTGTGTGTGTGTGTATGTGTGTATGTATGTGCTTGTGTTCCTAAAGAACCAAACAAAGACAATGTAAGCTCAAAGTCTGTCACAAGAGGAGTTTTAGCTATGTGTGTGGTTCACGTGGATAAATCATTTCCTTTCAGAATATTCATTAAAATAACTAGAAGTGTTATCTTTGGGCTGATGTATTAAAGTGAGCTGAAGAACACAATAAAAAAAAAAAGTGGGAATTTTTTTCATTACAATGATAATTAATATACAATTAAATTAAAGAGAAAATGAAAGTAAAAATTACTTCTATTAAAGCTGCAAAGAACTGGTTTAATTTAACAATCTCATATAATGCTCCAAATGTGTTATTGTCGGTAAAGACCTGCCATTCAGAAACTATGAATCAAACAATTTTTCTAAATTAGTTTTAAGTCCATGAGGGCAGATGGCAAGTGTAATTACAACCAGAGCAGGGCCCATACAAGATATTAGACTGAATTTCAGAGTACAGTGTGTCTGGAAAAGAGCAGGTAGGATTTTTTTATTTTTTTTAATAATCTAACCATTTAGTTATTCAAATATTATGGTACCAGAGCATTCTCACCTCCCACTGCACTGACATCAACAGATTTGGAAGGTGAAGATCATCATTTACCACCACACCCATCATTTGGCATCTGTTATCCCATCTTTGGGATATGTGTCACGCTGTACTAGAAGGAATCCAGGATTTGTGGGGGTTACAAAAAGTACTGAGCATGAAGGAGCCTGACTATATACCATCATAATGCTCTGCTTTCCAATTCTTCTGCATAACAAAGTCTCTGTGTTTTACACCACCGCAGTTTCACACTGGGAATACATGAATCTCACTTATTTTCTTATACTGGTTCTTCTCCTACGTCACTGCAACTTTGCCTAATTTATTCCCCTCTGATATCCATGTGACATCAGTTTCATCCCACTCAGCCCAAAGTGGTGTTTTGTTAGATATAGCTGGAAACATTAGTTTTGAAAAGAATTAATAAGCTGAAATCTATACCCAAAATAGTTGCTTGCTTTGTAGCTGTGACCCTAGCCAGATAGGTAGTCTCACAGAATCATTTCACACAAAATTGCAATCTGCAGTTAATCACAGGAAAAGAAACAGGATTTTTAAAATGCCGTTTTATTTTGTGCTTTTGCTAAGTTGCTGTATCCCACCCACACGTTGTTATTGCTCTTCTGACCAATATTTGCATGTGTCAGAACCTGAAATCTGAATTCCCACTTAAGCACAAAAATGCCTTTGTTTCCTTGTCTCAAGGGAATTAGCCAAGTTGTCAAAATTTGAAACCTTTGGATTGCTTCTCCTCTAGCTGTTTGCAGCACAGAATAAGTGTACATACTATAAATATTGAAGTATACATAATTTGTGTTACATAAAAAAAATACCCTCTTTGGAGCATTAGGTGTGAAAAACTCACCCTTATTATTTTTACTTCATTATATACATATCAGTGTTCCCCAAGGAAACACAAACACCTTCATTTCAAATCTGAACATGAAATTCAGTTTATTATAAGGACTTAATACCCACAAGTACAGAATGAACAAAAATAAGTTTTACTTTCTTCCTTTTTCTTCTATGATTGTTGCAAAATGTTAAAATTATGACACTAATAATTTTTTATTGTGAAGAGAGTCATGGCATTTGACTGACAGGAGCATAAGGCCAGAGTCATGGTCACATTACTGTATTTTAACAACTATGTATCATTTGAGTCTCATTGATCTCCTGTGTGCTTGCATCAGTATTTTAATTTTGATTAATTCACCTTCACTGTGGTCTGGGTCATGATGAATCCTTTCACAACTGCTGCACATTTGTGGTTACCCAACCACAGACCATAGTTTAAATATAACTTCTGTCTTTATTCTACCCCTTCAGCCTCTGTGACTCTTTCCACCTCACCTTACTGTGCTAATAAATTTGGCTGCACAAAAAGAATAGTTGAATGTGAAAGCATGTAGCGTAGCAGCAGAAGTAGGATTATGTGAACTTTTATAACTCTTTAGATAATATTCTTTATTCCACTGAACAACTTTATGTCCCTGATTGTTTCAAAGGAAGCAGCTGCTGTAATTTGAATCACATTCAAGCATGACTTTCCAAGACACATGCGAGAGGAATTCTGGGAGAGAACAAAACAGGGCTTGCCCCAGACATGCTTTGGTTTGTCTTATAGCTATGAAGTGTACAGAAGATTTCTATACACTTTCATATAATTTTTGACATGTCAGTTAATGGTAAGTTGAATTTTTCCCTTAGGACATCCATCCCTTGGAGGCAAGGTCTTCTGGATTTGAAGTCACAACAAATGTGAACCACAGAAAAGGAAAATGTGGCACAATAGAAACTAGCTTATATCGGGAATCAACTGAGAAGAAAAAACCCATTACTCAACTTATTTATTCCATGAGAAGCAAAATGTATAAACAAACCTAGTATACGCACATTTCTCCCAAAAATTCCTACTTAATTTCTTGTTAAAGATTACTGTCTTTATAATATGAAAGATATTAAATGGTTGACATTTTAAATGAGTAATCTCTAGTTGTATTAATGACATAATTATACAAATATGAAAGACAGAAAAGCTGAGGAAAAAAGTGAAGACACTACTACAAAAATCCTTTCTTACTCTAGCTTTCTGGTTTAGTATCTTTACTGTGAACAAGTTAATAAATAGTTTATTAGCAATGCACAAATTTAATGTTCAGTACAAAAAATCTACAGCTTCACCAAAACTCTTAAAAGTATGTTTATAGGTATCTGCAAATTAGAATGGTAAAAATAAGATATATAACACTTACTTCTTACTTAATGAATGTATACATCTTGAGTTATTTTAACAAATTATTTTCAACTATGTCTGCTCCCATTCCCCTTTCTAAAATGTGTTGTTTCAAAGCCATGAAGGTAAAAATGGATTAAAATCCTTAAAATATCTTCTCTTGGATTAAAAAAAAAAAAACCAAACCAACAACCATACTGTAGATACCTCAGTACTGCAGCTAAGGTCTTATTAAGTGCGCTTTGTATGTAAGACATGGGTTGAAGAAGCTAACAGAGTATCAACAAGGCATATTTAATTTTCTTAAAGAATGTGATAGAAAAATACACTGCAACACTGTCTTATAGAAAATGAATGGATGGCACACAACAAGTTTGGTTTTTTTTTTTTATTATTATTTTAGAAGCAGTGTACAACCTTCAGTATGCTCTACCAAGAGTGGTAGCAGTTCAAATTAATGTCATCTCAGATGAATCCTTGAAGTTTACAAAACTTCTAACTGTGAATTTCAGAAATAAGTCTGTAAGATGCCTCATGCATAAAATGTCACCTCTAAAATATCATATTGAAATAAAATATTTGCTCACAAAATAAACTCCACAGTAAAAAGCAGGAACTTATTTTCATTAAACATCTTAGTTAAAGATGTTCTTAGATGATATTTATCCTTAGTAACTTTTTGATCAAGTCAAGCATGTAGTAGACTCTAGCAACTGATATTTCAAAAATGCAGAAAAATACATTAGTATTTCAAATATTAATAAAATACAGATATAGTAAAAGTTTTCACATTAATGCTAATATTTCTGATTATGATAGAAAATGAAAAGAGCTATTAGAAGTCATGCATAAAATTATGTATTTTTGGTAATTTTTTTAATTGTTTATGTTTGTTTGCATGCTTTATCAACATTTTAAAGGATAGTAGCTTGCTTCAGCAAGAATAAAAATACTTATTAGATCAAATGAAGACGAAAGTAGTATTATCCAAAGAAAGTGTCACCAGGGTTCCCATTTTTTGTTCTTAATTTCTTGGCTAAAACCTGTGGGAATTCCCACAGCTGTTGCAAAATTTGAACCCAAGAAGCAACAGCAAAACATAGATTTTTGAATTGTAATATTTCAGTTATTTACTTCTTGAACATCATCAAAAATAAAAGGAGTTCCTTATTTGTTGCTTTTCTTGCATTCATCTAGCTGCTACAAAACAGAAACTTCATTCAGCAACATGCAAACCACTCTGGAGAAGCCAAATTATTTTGCAGTCTGTAAATAAAGTAGGCATTTTAAAGTAGCAGTTCATTTCAGATTTTGGACTTCTGCTTCAATATTAGGTGAACTGTGCCTTGAAAATGTTATTTCTTGCAGGTGTCTGAAAAGGAAGCCTAAATTGGCGAGATATTTATGAGGTAAAATGAATCTGACACAGACTTCTTTTGCTTGAAATTGATCAATCAGATCATGGAAAACACCATTTTTTTTCTCTCTCTTTAGAAAGAATGGTATATTTTTACCTGTCAATTCAGTTCTGGCTTATTTGCTTCTCCTCTCACTAGTGCACTGTGTATTTCTCCATTCCCACATTTCCACAGTTTTTATTGTTCTTTTTACTAATATATGATAGGTGACTTCCAGTCAGCCCCAGGGAAGAAGGGGGAGAATTTAGAAGAAAATGGTTTATACTGACAAAGGTTCAAAATGCCTGCATTGATTTGCCATATTCTATTATCTTGTATTGGAATCTATAATCTATATTTATAGACATGTCATAGAAACTTCTGTCCCATCTCACAAAAATATTTTAGTAGATACGAGGTGTAATACATATCCAGGTACTTATTAAGCCTAAGTAATAGCTGAGCAGCTGGAAAAAGACTCAAGTGAAAAATGAGTTTAAATATGTTTAGTTTTTCCTAGGTTTAAGCGCCGAAATACTTTATCGCATATTGTCTAATAAAGAGGAACCATTTTGTTGGTTTTGGATCGTTTCCCTCCCAGTACCTGTTATTACGGCTGAGTTTGGGATTTTTCCTGGAAATAGTGTTGAAAATATAGAGGGTTCTTATATTCCTGAGCAGGGCTTACACAGAGCCTTTTTGCTTGTTGTACTGACACCCTGAAAAGGATGCTGAGGGAACATGGGTGGATGGAGGAGACACAGTCAGGACGGGTGACCCCAAATGACCAAAGGGATTTTGCAGACTATGTGGCATCATGCTCAGCATATAAATTGGGGAGAAGAAGGAGAAAGGGGGGCACAATTGGAGTGATGGCATTTGTCTTCCAAAATAATTGTTCCATGTGATGAGGTCCTGCTCTCCTGGAGATGGCTGAACACCTGCCTGCCCATAGGAAGCAGTGATTTAATTCCTTGTTTTGCTTTGCTTGCATGTGCAGTTTTTGCTTTCCCTGTTAAACTGTTTTTATCCCAACCTACAAGTTCTCTTGTTTTTTACCTTTCAGTTCTCTCCCTGATCCTGATGCTGGGGACTGGGTGAGCGGCTGTGTGGTGCTTGGTTGCTGGCTTGCGTTGCTGCATTACAGCTTCCTATCACCCACTGCTGAAATAGATTAACATTTAATTATGAACATATGTACTCGAGGAAATCACAGATAGGGAAAGAACCCTTCCAACTAGTAATTTTCTCTGCTTCCGTGACATTGAAATATTACTTCCTACAATGTCTCTTGTCCAGATGAGCTTTAAGTGTCTTATATTATTTGGCTGCCACACTTTCCTTAGCTGTCATTTTAACAAAGTAATCACACTTCATTGCCAGAAAGCTTAAACAGACGTTCAAACGAAACATCCCTTCTTAACTTTAATTCCTATGATCTTATATCACTGATCATTTGAAATAATACTTGCTCTATTGTTGGTGTATTTAGCTGCACATAACAATATCTCTTATTTTACAAGCTGAAAAGCTAATTATTTTTATAATACTCAAGTGAATGAGTCACTGCTTAATTCCTAAACTTAATTTTTTCTTGGAACTGTGGCCCAGAGTCAATATTTCCAAAGGAATGTTTGCATTAGCTGGTGGAGTGAAACAAGAGGCATTAACACAGGCAGCAAAAACGCTGATGCTGAGGACCTGATGCTCACACTGGATTTGTTCTAAAGCATAACTCCAGAATTACTGTTATGCAGACTCAAATCTCTTGAGACTGCATCTATTTTCCCATCCAAAGTTATGTGAAAGTAACCCCTTTTCGTGTTCTGATATTGCTCTGCTATGCATATCAGAGAGTGGGGATCAGACAAATATTACTTCCAAAGTATACTCCTGTCTAATCTAAAACTGCCTTTTAGATATGGCTAGTTCCAAAGTACGTACATCTTCATACTGCCACAAAACTATACATCACATCCATGAGATCATATGTTTGGTCTATGATTCATCTCTGCAGCTCAAAATTCTTGTCATAATACATTGTGGAAAGTCAGTGGAAAGGCCAAATTCCAATTGAAATTTCAATTCAGTATCCCAAAGGCTTTTTCATATTGTGTTTTGCAAGGCTTTTTTCTATTTGATATCCTCACTGTAAGTTATATATTCTTAACCTTATCCACTTGCAACATCTCTGTTCTGAACGTTACATAAGGAACAACTATTTTTAGTACTGGTAAAGATAATTAACCATTGAAACAATGTAGGGCCATGGTGAATTCTCTAAAATGTAAAGTTTTAAAATTGAGAATAGATTCATTTCTCAAATACAGAGCCTTACTCATACTGAAGTTATATAGACATCACTTGTTAAAATTCTGTAGTCTGTGTTATGCAGGAGGTCAGACTAGATGATCATTATAGTTCCTGCTGATCTTAAAATTTATGGAACTGTGAAACATTTTGGTATTTTATGTGCATATTACTAATCTCTTCCCTTGGAGGTTTTCATAACACCTCCCAAATGAATTTAGTATTATCTCTGAATTTCATTTACATGCTGTAAATTCAGCTGAATATATTGCCATTTATCAGTGCACTGTTTGCAGTCCTTCAGCAAGTTTTCATTCTATGTGACAGTGCTCATATCCATGCCAATTTGAATTAATTTTGTAAGCAGGATTTTGTTTGACACTATATCAAATGCTTTAATAAAACCTAGATGTATGACATCTACTTCGTTCCCCTCATCAACTGGTTTCATCACTTTATCAAAACAAAGTATTCATGTTTGTCTGGAATGGTTTGTACCTTGCTGATCTATTTCTAATTTTGATCATGGGTCACCAAATGAGAGGTGTTAAAGGGTGTTATAGATGCTTTCTTTACAAACTAAAGCCTTTAAAATTGTAAGAGGAGAAGAACCTTGCATGAATTTGTGATTTTGGAATACATTCATATTTTCTGTCTACTCACCTCCCACAGCTGAAAAAACATGCATATTCCTCTGAGTTCTGAAGATACTCAGAAACAGTCATTGTCAATAAAAGTGGTCAGAGATCTATCTCGATTTGGTTTGTTGGATAAAATAGTATAAGTAAAACTTTTTTTTTTTTTTTTTACATTGTGAACAATAGTTATAGGGTTAAGGTTGAATACGGCTGCCTTATGAAAATATCTTTAGTCATAAATTCGATCTTTCACATCCCTGAATATACAATAAACCTGATTACTGGGCTCTCCAAGATTCACTGCATATCTCCCAGGCTCTGAAACTGACTGCATGAAAACTTACAAATAATGTATAAGTAGAAAAAGATAAACATCTCTCACACATCTGCATTTAGAAGAAGACTAAAAAGCAAGAAGAAAAAAAAGAGAAAATTAGGGCACACCTCTGCTAGAAGTCAAACATGTAAATCTGGACTCTTCAACTCTTCACAGTCCTGCAGGGTGAAATCTGAGAATAAAGTTAGTTCAGGATGAGTCTTTGTTGAAGGCTGTTTTGCTGTACTCTGAGTGAAAAAAAACAAACAAAACCCAAACCATTATTAGTGGGGTTCTTTGATAATCTGTATTCCATTCCAGTGTACAGGTACATAAATGTTCTGTCTTTAAAAACTTACATCTCTGAAAGTACCATAAGGACAAAAATCTATGCTCAAGAATTCATCAAAACACCTTTTAGTTTTGTTTTCTTCCGGAATTTCAGAATATTTAAAAAATAATAAGGGCCCCAAAACTGACTTATCAGCTGGATATATTAATAAAATGGACAGCTGGGTAAGTAATCATTTTATTCTAATTTTTCATGCAAATATTTATAAAGGCAATGGCTTCTGGCAGCTTTGATGGGGCGCCAATTTTCTGAAATAGGCTGTTGTACAAAGGCACTTCTAAAAATTCCTTGAATCTGTAAATGAAAATTAATTAATGGGAAGAAAAGAAATCTTGGGATAAAAATAGGTATTAAGTCAGGAGCTTCTGTATTTATCTGAAATTACTGTATTCTTCTTAGAGCCAAACCAAGATATTTGTTCTTTTCTCCCCTCACTTGCAAGGATATACGTTATTGTTATGATATAAAGCTCTTGCTTCTTTACAAGAAGTTTTGAGTGGAAGCTCAACATAATATAACGAAATTCACTTCCTTATTTAGTTCATTATCATCTGTTAAAGGATACTGTCTCATACTTAAATATGGGATTTTAGAAGTTATGTCATAAATCACGAGTTGTCATAGACCATAAGTGCCACAAGTAAGTTTCTTCAGCAATTCAAACATAAATGACCCTGCATTTCCTTCTTTGGTTTAGGTTGTTGTGGACTGTTTTATTAAGCAAAATAATTAAATTTCTTAAATAGTTTCTTAAGTGAAATAATGAAATGCATTCCAAAATTTTCATGTTTTTTTTCTACCAAATAGCTGTATAGGAACATTTTCACATCCTAAAAATAACTTTTAGTTATTTTGCTTTTATTAGAGATTCTCTTATTAAGTGACTCTGATATCCCAACACAATCTTTCAGCTTCCTTGGCCTTTTGCATCTCTGCCTCATTTGCTTCGTTCCCTTGGCTGCTTCTACAAGATCTGTAGGTCATGTATCTAATCTCCTCCATGTCCTGTCCATACTTCAGGCTGTTCAGCATTGCACAGAAAGAAATATCCAAGTAAACCAGCGAACTGAATTTTCATTTTCTGTTTCTATTTATAGACTAGCAGCCAAAATAAGAATCTGCTTAGTGCTGGATTCTTAAGTCTTCAATATTCCAGGAAAAATATAGGAAATTAACTTTCTGAAGTAATTTTTTTCTGCCCAGTTTGCACCTATTTCATGGAGGCAATTACTGTATGTAAGCACACTTCCATAAATAGGATAATGTGATATTTTGCACATTTTACGTTTCTACCGGGTAAATATCCAGACGCATATTCCCTTTGGCTTGATATGGATTTTTGTTACAGTAATGGGAAAATTCTGTTGTTTTCAGGGATTCAAGAACAGATCTTTTGTATAATTAAGTTAAACAGGAAAATTATCGAAAAAAATATTGGGTTCACTCTTCACAAAAGCAACTGTAAGACGTAACTGGTCACTGCTGATGCACCCCAGTGCATTTTTGTCAACATATCTCTGTCCTGTGTTTTCATCCTATGCTTTTCCAAAATTAAAGGGAGCTGAGGGGGTTTGGTTACTGCAATAAGTCTTAGCTTCCTTGGAATTCACAGGTTTAATATTTAAAATTATAAATACTTTGTTAGTAATCTTGTGTGCTTAAGGGGTGTGTGTGTCTATACAAAAATATATACACCCCTGTGACAAATTAGCCATCTGTTTTAGCATTTATTTGTGACATGAGACAAAACTTCACATCTCAAAATAGACAAAACTGATTCTTCTCCCACTATCTTCTACATTTTACCAGAAAAGTTCAGGGGAAATATTTTCAAAGCAAAATAAATACATTAGCATAACCACTCTTGTAAATTGTGGTCTATTTATTTGCAGTCATATGCAAACTATAGAGAGAAAGGATAAATAGTTCCAGAATTAACTGCATGATCTGAATGTATACCATGCTCTGCAGATCTCTGCTCACACTGTCATTTTCGTTCACATATTTGGCGCTGGAACTTGCAAGAAGTTTCTGAGTAACAGCAGAGTGGGTCATTTTTGCAATGTCATACTGCCTCCGAGAAAAAAAATGAAGTCCAGAGGAATAGTAACTCTGTAAGGAGTGACAAAGATGATAATATATGCAGTGCTCCTAAGTATCATGGATTCAGTGTACGAAGAAGGGGAAAGCAGATGATAGTATGTGCTGAAAACTGTACAATTTCTTGAAATATATTATTAACAGGTTGTTAAAACCCTGTATTATTTTAAAGATATTGGTTGGCATGTCATTCAATGAGACTACACTATTAAATATAAATTTTACTGAAGAAAATTCATTGACATCTGCAAGTTTCACAGGGAGGCAATTAACTATCAGTTATCTATTAAATTGTGGTTGCCAACATTTGTAGACATCTGCAGCATATGAGAATGGCCATCTCTACCCTGCGCCGTATCATTAAACTTGAAGATCAGTGTGTTATAGAAGGACGATGCTCTATGGGTTGCTTTACATAAATTGAAGCCATCTTAACTAGCATAACTTCAAGGGAGAAATATAAAATAGGGATATGCCATATGTATCCAAAAATGAGCATGCAGGTTAAAGTTTGTGAGTAAGAACACAGCTTGCGGGTTTTTTTGATTGCATTTGGCTGTAGAATCTTCTTTTTCAGTTTTATTGGGGGAGGATATTAAGTTGTTTGATTTTCAGTTTGAGATAAAAACTAAGCAGAGAGAATGTCTGGTAATTTTTATACTCTTATAAATTTTTTTTTCTGAATTGGCTCAGTATCTATGTCTTGTTTTTTATGAGACTTTCTTTCCAAACAACTTTTCTTTTTAAATAGAAACTTGTGTTTGTCAGCTAGTTCTCCAGGGTATTTTCCTATTACCTCCGTAAAGAACTCCTTAGATGTTACAGAACCACTTCTGGGAAAGCTTTCTCAGCAGAGTTTTCCTTGAGGTGAGGTTTGGTGACTTACATTTTAGAATCCTCCCTGCAAAACCTCTTTGTTTTCCCTGCACCTGCCCTCTTAGTAGATGACTGGTGCCTGTGAGCTGCTGCATTCTCAGAACACAAGCTCTTCCTCTCACTCTGCACTATGAAATTAACTGAGATAAAAACGTAGTATGACCAGTATCTTAAAACTGTTTCATCCCATTTTGATAGCTGGGTTACAAGTTCCTTTTTGCATGCGCTTCCAGAATCCCTATTAAAATTACATTATTAGGGTTCCTCTGCATAACAGCAATCCCAAACTGGTATAGCTGAGAATGGCTGGAATCCTCTGTACTGTGTGTTCAAGTTTATTCCTTTGTGGAATGATATGTTACTACCAAAATGTACGTGAAGGAAGGGATAAGCTATCAGCTAGTCTAGAAAGATATCTCATGTACTTGAGCTGAATTGATTCCTTGGTGTAAGGAATAGGTTTTTCAGCAGATTAAAAGGTAGCATGAACAGAGCAGGTTATCCAGACAACCTGAGGTACCGTCCTGCTTGTCCTACCTGACAGATACTCATTTCCAAAGTGGATTTCTTCAGAGCTGTTTCAGCATGGCACTCAGCTCTGTTAAGAGGTGCTTTCCTTCAAATCCCTGGATTTCCCTGTTGTGATTTCAGTCAGAAGTAGGAATGCTACTAATCCTCTGACACAGGAGCCAGCGGAGGTAAGATCAAGTCTAGGTCATTGACATATTAGCTGGGGGAGCAAAACGAATGAAGAGAGTAAGGAGAAGTAAAATTATCCACTCTCTTCTTCTCCTTTGCCAAGGCAAGGAGAAAAGGGGCAACAAAAGGAAAGTTGTGAAAGATTGGTCATCCTCTTCACTCTGCTCCTGGGACAGAGCTGCTGTGTGCTGCCTCTCCTCCCCTCTTCCAACCCCTCAGTTTTGGCTGGCCCCAGGATTAGGAGCAAGTCCCTCACAACTGGAGCTTCTATTGGAAACAGAAGTTCCATCTGCTGAGGGTTTATGGGACTGGACCCATAATTTGCTCAATTACTAGTGTAAAGAAAACCATAGGGAACCTGAGAAACAGCAACTCCTAACCAAGCACATTTGCACTTCATCTGAAACTCAGTATGATTTATCAGGATCACACCCCCTCCTTCTCCAGGATCTAAAGCAATTTGTGAAGCTTAAATCAACTATTAAATATATAACTAGGAGATAAAATCACAAACCCAGATCTAATTGGCATAGCTTAAATTAAGTTTTACATTTATTGCTGGAAGATAAAATTTGGATAGAATAACTATTACAACAGAATTAAGTAAAAGAAAATAGGTATGGTGTGGGACCTATGGCAGCTTTTATTTAAAACACATGTTTGATGGAGGCAGCAGTCTGCAGAAAACATCTGATACTACTACCCTGTAATGGCCATTTGCTAGACCAACACCCTTCTGAGCAGTGAGGCAAAAATATTAGGTCTTAAACACAATGTTGGTTTTGGAAAATATATAAGGACAGAGGAAGTTCAGTCAATAAGGCAGGCAGGTTATGTGTACAGCCTACTGCAATAATCAGCCTCCCAAGGAAGATATTTTAGGGGCAAATTTCTTACAAAGGTTTAAAAGTACATTCTAACACAAACTAAACAACTGGGACAGATAAACTGGTGAAGATTCATCCAGAATACTATAATCCAAGGGGACAGATAGTAAAAAGAAAATAAATGATGAAATAAAAATTTAAACAGTGTAGTTTGTTTTATTTCTGGTATAACAGACCTTGTCTTAAGTTTTTCATGTTCTCATTCTCAGTATGTCCTTTTCATCTCCTTTCACAATTTTATGATAGGAAATATTGAGTCATGGTTGTGTATCAGTTATTCATATTGAAAAGTTCAACAGTTCTCTTCAATAGATACAATTTGTTAGTTTCAGAATTAGAGAATAATCTAGGTTGCTAGGGCCCTCTGGACATAATGTTGGCTGAAAGGAAGGCATATTTTAGAGTTCAGTGATGTTACTCAGGGTCTTGTCTGGGAAAATATTCAATTTCCTCAAAGAGACAGCCTTTCTCATCAAGCTGTATTCAACTTATTCCATTGCTTGACCAGAGCCACTGTAGAGTTTTTTCCACACATCTAAAAGGAAATTCCTTTGCTGCAGCCTGTGTCCTGTGTCTTTAGTCTGCATTTAGAGGAGTCTGGCCTTGACTCCTCTATGACCACTAATTAGGTAGTTGAAGACCTTGATTAGATGATTTCTCCTAATCTTCTTTTTTCTAAATTTTAGCACAAATCTTATTAAATCTTAAATGTAACTATTTTTTGGTCACTCAAAATTTGCAGAAGCCTGAAGGAGAGCATACTATAAAAAGGAAGTAGACAATGATAGTTAAAACAGCAATTTGCACTGGGTCATTTTTCCTTTGTTTGTAAAAAGAATTTAAAAAAATAAATTAAGTTTCTACTTATGTTGTGCCAGACCTTTCCAAGCAAAACTGCCAGAAAATTTCCTTTCTTAGTCCTCTAAAGCAATGTGAAATATCAGTGTGAACTGAAGTGTTCTAAGGAGAAAGTCACAGGAGACAGGTTCAGGCATAAAAACACTCAAAATTTCTCAATTCTTCACACAAATGAGAACAGCTTTTAAGTGAGCACTTGCTGGAAAACATCACTCGTACCTGCACAGAAGAGTTCCTGCTCAAAAGATCATACAAAGAACTCTGGCTGAAAATCTCCAGCTTGAGTTGCCCTGTTTAATAAAGATGATGACTGTTCAGTGACCTCTGTCACTGAGTATTTCTTATCCCCATATTGCCCAACAGACATGTAAGTGTTTGCACTTGTGCAAATACTTTCTGATTCCTGACAGATCCCACTGAAAGTTTGGCATAGTTAATATTTTTAACCTCTTTTTTTGTTGTTTTTAATCAACTTTTGCTTTTTCTACTGGTTCAGGTATTCTTCATTCTTACATTTCAGCATAATTCAGTCCAGGAGCTCAAAGGGATTTCCAGAAAACAATTTTAATTATACTTTTCCCTCTCTTCATAGGTTCAGATAACCAGAATATCCTCCATATGGAAGAGATGGAGATATACCACAAACAGGTAAAGTGAGCTGAGCTTAAACCTAGTTTTAGGATTAGCCTTTGCCACCCTTATTTCCATTAAGAGGCTTCCAAAAGAGGTCTGTAGTAGAGGAAGATGTTAATCTCCTAAGCTGAAGCAAATAACTGCAGCAATTCTTGTGAATGACAGCCACTTCCAGACACTTGCTGTATGGCATCTGGAGCAGGTTATCATCAGGGACAAAGAAATAAAATGTGGGTGTTCTGCATTTCAAAGCCACATTCCTAGGCAAAATCTAATTTTTAATGCCCTTTTCATCTCCCTTTAATGATTCTACTTGACAAACCTTCACTTCTCTGTAATAGATATTCTGTGCCCATATCATTTCTTATCTGCTCCATGTACCTTTAGACAGGTACATTAAATCAGTCAGTTCATTTGGTTTAGCCTCTACAGATCTTTTTTTCTTAGAAGGCTTAAGTTGTTTTTTGGCCCCAGCCAGCAACCAAGCCCCACAAAGCTTCTTGCACTCCCACCAGCAGGATCGGGGAGACAATCAGAAGAGTAAAAGATGGAAAACCCTAGGGATGAGACAAAGACAGCTTAATGGGGAAAGCAAAAATTGCACATGCAAGCAAAACAAAACAAGAAATTAATTTTCTGTTTCCCTTGGGCAAGCAGAAGTTCAGCCGTCTGCAGCAGAGCTGAGCCACATCACATGTAATGGTGACTTGGTAAGACAAACACCATGACTCCAAACATGACCCCCGCTCATCCTTCTTCTCCCCACTTCTTTATACACTGAGCACAATGCCACATGGTCTGGAATATCCCTTTGGTCATTTGGGGTCACCTGTCCTGGCTGTGTCTCCTCCCCTGCACCCCCAACTTCCTCACCAGTCGAGCAGTAGGAAAAGCTGAAAAAGCCTTGTCTCTGTTTAAACCCTGCTCAGCAATAACAAAAACATCTCTTTATTATCAACCCTGTGTTTAGCACAAAACCAAAACACAGCCCCACACCAGCCACTGTGAAGAAAATTAGCTTTACCCCAGCACAAATCAGCACCACATTGGACAACAGAGAGTCAAAGGTACCCACTGAAAATCATCTTTAAATAGAACATTATGTATACATTCGAAATTATACCCTGTAAAAGAGGGTATTGTGAGGATATATACTGTCATATACAGCAGTGTATATAAATTCCATTAAATTCAGATTGTTTTATCTCTGGATTGTAAAGAATAATCCATATGTTAAAATTAAATGAATAGATAGATGAATAAATAAGAACAGTCCCCCCCTCAAAAAAACCCTCCCGAAAAAAAAAAAAAAAAAAAGGCAATCTCTTAACCTCTTCATTGTGCTTTTGACAACCTTTTGACAATGTTTTTTTTTCTAGGTCTAGAATATTTATCCCCATGATAGTAAATAGAGGGGCTGAAAAAATAACAAGTAATGCTCCCACTCCCTCTACAAATTCACTTTTGAAGATAAATACTTATGCTTTGGAACAAGAAACTCATAAATCAAACAGGTCTACTCAAAAGTACAAAGCTTGTGGCAGGGGAAGAAATTAGGTTCTGATTAGCTGATGCAAGTGAGAACAGTTCTGTTGAATCCCACAGAGGTGTATGCATTACCATTAACAACTGGAATATTGTTAAAACTACTTTTTTTTTCCCTTTGTTATCCACAGAGGAAGAATACATATTACTTGAGTCAAGGTACTTCATGAGCTCCATTTTTAATTTTTCCTCTTTCATGAATTCTTATTAGCTTGTAAAGCCTTTGACTCAGACTCTGCAACTCTTCTCAAGTACTGCATTAAATTGGGATATCACAATGTACAGCAGGTAATATTCAGGCTTTCCCCTCGTTTGACCAAGGAATGAGTCAAGTTTAGCTTAGATACACTTCTAGAAAATAATGCTGTTTTACACGTGCAAGTTCAAAAACTTAGAAAAAACCCCCATTAAAATAAAACTAATCCACCTCAGAAATATATTTCTGAGGAATTACCTTTGGATATATAGCCAAATATGGTTTCATCTCCTTTGCTGCCTGCTTGATCTGCGCTTTGGGTCAACAATTCTTTAATAGGCTGTTTTGAATATTGGGGCTGGGGGTGTTATTTGTGTTGTTGATTCTCTATAGGAGTCATCTCTTATTCTTTCAGTTTTCATGAGGAGGACATATACAAGCAAGATACAATTTTAGAATTTTACTAGGAAACCGCCTTTATTTTCTTTTTTTACATAATTTAATTTCTTATTTGGCTTGAGCAATTTTCCCTCTTCATTTTATGATTAAGTAACAAAACTATTTAAAGCAAATTGTTCCTTTACCTTTTTTAACACTAAAACTAAACAAGTAACAAGAACTCTCTGTACTATCTTACATGATTTTCAAGCTAAAAAACTTCTTTTAAATTTTTATTTTCTTTATGATTACAGTGGGGAGTTATTGCAACAGGAAATTTAAGAAAACCCTGATAATATGACAAACTAAGATGACTAATTGAAGCAGGTTTAAAAATTCTCTGGGGGGGGGGGGGAATAGAAAAGAGGAAAACCCATCAGAAATATTTATACCAGTAGACAATTACAATAAAAATTCTCTGTATTACACTGGTAATTTTGTGGATGAGGTTAGATACATGTAGCGGCCTTAATCAATCTAAATATTTTCTTCACTCCATTCCGTTTTTTAATAATAGACGTAATGAAAATTATGTTTCTCTCAGAACTAAGAAAAATTTTTAAAAGTCAGACACATAAGCATTTATCTACACATTTTGACTTATCTAAGTGCAAAAGAACTGAGTAGACTGAGTGGTACTTAATAAATAGTAGGTAAGTTACCTGCAGCTATTGAAAGACAGCCTAGGAAGAGTTGTCTACAAGAATTTACAAAGAAAGACCACTTCAGGATAACAATTTCAGTGGAACTAAAATGTAAGGAGTTAAAGCAGCATGGGGAAAAAAAGCATGGGAGTATAGGATTTTTCAGGATTTTTCATTGTCTTTTGGTTGGTTTTCTTGGTTTGAGTTTTTTTGCTTTAACAGGGGGATAACTTTTCAAGGTAAAATTTCTTCACCGGGGAAGAAAAATGAAGTTAAGTAAATACCAGGAATGCAACACCAAACTCCAAAAAGTAAACTTTTCCTTTAATTTTGTGCAATATCTGAGGAAAAGAAGGAAGAAGGTATTTATTATTGTAAAATAATGGAATTAAAATTATGATGAAGAATCAATCTTGATGGACAAATAATAAATTGATATGACATAAGCAAGGAAGTCTTCTGCAGAACTAATGGAAATAGTTTGACATATTGAGAGGAAAGCAAGCAGATGAGCCTCACAGAATGAGATGTATATGGATTCTATTACAGAGTTAAACACATTTTATAACAGCATATTTACAAAATGTATTTTGCCTGATTTTTCACTAAATTGTTTCTCAATCCTGATGTCTCTCAAAGGAATTAAATTAATTTTTGTTCTATCCACACTGTTCACAGAATATGGAAACAACTTGTCCATGTAGAATGATTCACTGATTTGAATCAAATATTCTTAATTTATCATTCATAATTCAGCCAGCAATAATTCAAACTTGCTTGGAACAGAAATTGATTGAACGATGGTAAACAGGAGCAGAATGTATTGCAAAACAGACGTTTGAGAAAAAGCCTTCAGTGCTGTATTCCTAAGATTTGTGCTGCTCTATTCCAATATGGTTCCAGTGAGTGACAGACTGTTTCCACTGAGACCCACGAAAGGGGGAGATCAAGGCTCATCTGGAGTCTTACAACCCAGCCTTGTCTGGGGTCTAAACTATTGCAGTGACACAAGTAGTGTGGTGAGCAAATGTGCTTTCATATTTGTTGTTCCTACCAAGTGAGCCCAAAAATTTCTTCAGTGGTCTTTTACCAAGAGGATTAATATGAATTCTTCGAAATCTGTGTGTAAGGCCAGCTCTTCAGCTGCCATGAGATAATTTTCCTTTTGATTTTGCCTCTGCTCTGCCCATTTATGCTAATGGTCTGTTCAGATTATGCATAAACTTCAGGGATGCTGTATGGTAGTGGTACTGCACTCATTCTGAACTCACAGCATCACAAAACTTTGTTTTGTGGTGGCTCAGAAGGGCAGTTTGAAGAACATACAAAGTGTATATACCATGGACTATCTGATCAGAAATGTGAAGTACACCGGTGTGCTAAATTGAATCCTGCCACTAGAAAAAGGGACCAAATGGCAAAACACAGGACAAGTGCTCTTGGGCATGTTAGATGTAGGGTGAAGTTTGTTTAACTCTGCTGCTGTCAGAAGTTCTTCAAGAGCCCAGGCTTGATGATGAGTATATCTGGCCATGAATTGGTACCCGGAATTTTATGTGGAGGGCAAGGACTGAAAGGAGCTTGCTGTTTGTTTTGATCTTATTGTATTGCTGAAGCAAGAGAGATGGTGGGACTATTTCATAACTACTATATCACCCAGAACCCAGCAGCTTCTCTTTCTATGTTTCCCTGGAAGGGAAAGTGTTTGATTCATAATTTCTCCCTCAAATATCTACATGGATATGATCAAGTCTTCTGTTCTTCTGCTGTGTCTAACTTGAAAGATGTTTTTATTTTGAAGTTTAATTTGAAGTTTTATATGAAATTATCTATAAAAAATCATCTTTCCCTAAAAATATTATAGTTATCTATTTCAGAATGCATTTTCCGTATACATAAGTGTGTGCTACGATTTTCAACCTGCATCCAAGATTGCATTTATTACTCATTTTAAACATTCATTGTCCTGCAATGCTGTTTTGGAGGATGAATTCTAATAAGAATCTTTATACAAAATTATAGCTATTATATGACAGAAGGTTACTCACAAGTAGTCACCAGTCTGAAGTAAATAGCAGTGGGTTTATATTTATGTCATGACAGAAACCTATGACCAACCAAAACAAGTATATTTAGGCTTGTTTTTGAAGGTCTGGAATTGTGACTTTTATTAGATCCTAAGTAGGAAGCTTGTAACTCATGTTCTCCTATGACAGTGACTAAAAGTCAGACATTGCACTGTTGTTATCTTTCGGTGTCTAAACACCTTACTTAATCTAGCATTTATATTCCTCCTCTGTCTCTTTCAGATGAGCCTTTGAATTATTCTCCCATTTGACAAGAGAAACTTATGCTTGTGAGGAGGCTTTCTTTTGCAAGCAATCATTTTTTAGTGGTACAGCTCAACAGGGTTGCTGGGTACAGGAGGGGAAATTTTATTTCATTTATCCATCCATCTACCATTTCTTACTTTAGAGAGAATTTTAGGAAAACTCTTCTTTCTCACTCTGCTCAGTATAAAGTTGGTGGCAAAACCAAGAAAAATCCCTGGCAATTATATACCAATTCTTTTACAGCTTTCATTATTTTAATCTTGTCTTTTCAGCATTACATGTTTGAAGTATTATTTATCACCAGCTCAGCTGGTGAGTGAATGTGCTGTCTAATACTCAATACTTGTAGGCATTTTTGCAGGATGTCTAGATATGTTTTCAGGTTAGTTACAGCAAGCTTCTGGATGTCCAAGTATCCTGGACTAATAGCTATTGTGAATGTACATACTGACAACAAGGTATGCTGAGCAGCTAGTCTGGTGTGTTCTGGAACTGAATTTGCTATGCTCATGTTGCACGGAAATACAGCTCTGCTCAAGAAGTCTTCGGAATAAATCTGGCACAACCACCTTAATTTCAAACTTTGGAATGTATTTTTTCAGGCTGCTTTGTGTTCCTTCTCTAGAGAGAAGCCTAGGTCTGGCCTAAATCATGGGCCCTGAAGGTGATAACCAAAGGCTCTAGGACATGATGGATAGCATTGCAGAGTTACCTTGTTTCACAAATAAAGGCAGCAGATTAATCCCAGAATTAATAATATTTCTGATATTTAAACTTACTTGACTAGCTCTATGCTAGTCTCTGTGGTGGGACAGATGTATTCTGCATATGGTGAGCTGCAGAAACACAATTTAAGTTTAAAGACTTTTGTTACATTATGAATCCACTGAAAGATAGAAAATGCAGAAAGAGATTACTGTTATACTTGTATTCTTTTCCCCTGAAGTTCTGTCTAGACAGATATGAGTACACACATTGAAAAATTCAGAATTAGATAGGAAATATTTAAAAACCTAAGTCCAAAATAAAATATAAATCATTAAAAATAAAAGTAGTCACAAGCTTCCTTATTCCAACACCAATTTTGGATTAAATTTTCTACCTTCTTGTCCTTTCCTGCAAATATTTTCCAGAATAAACTGTAATTTTCTTAAGGCACTGTCATAATTTGAATATTTAATCCAATAACTTGTCCAATTCAGTCAAATATTTGATTCAATTCCGTGAAATTTAGATGAGAGCTAAAAAAATCCCCCAACTAAACCTGCATTTTGGTGAGATTTTTACCTTAAAATGAAAATATTTATGTACAATAATTTTTTGGGATAGTACTTTTGGAACATAATTTCCCATTGTAAAAGAAATTCAGATGAAATAATATCTATTAATTTCCCATATAACATGCTGATTTTAGACAAGTGTATTATATTTTCCCTTTTAATTCTTTATACCACTTCATACTGTGAGTTTTAATGGGTTTTCAGAGAATTCCTTTTTCTTTCCCTGCTAAGCAGAATTTGTATTTACTGAAAGGTTTGTTTATGGGTTCAGCCTTCAGTGTTTCCAGCTGTGCTGTAGTTTAGCAAATTGTAGAAAGGTCATTAATATTTTTTGCTTGTTTGTTATCTGCTGTAAGTCTACAGACATTTAGTTTTAATACTTGGTTTTGAAAGCCTGTTTTCCCTTCTTTATTTCCTGCTGTGTATGTGAGCAACTGAATAATATTTCAAACAAAAGCTGTTGATATAATGGAGGGGTTTTCTTCTACATATAAGCTATCAGTCTGAAAGTATTGTCTGTAACTCTGGAAAGGCTCTGAGAACTTGAATATTCTCTAATAAATAATACTAAATTTTCTAGTGTTGCCAGGTTTTCCTCACTTTTCTGCACTAATAATCTCCAAATAATACAGTGTCTTGTGTTCAGGGAATTTGCTGGTGTAAGGAAGGATTAGAAGAGAAAAGAAGGGAGTAGAAATTTATTTCTGGTATGGATAATTTTGGGATAAATTTGAATTTACTATAGTAAACACTTCATCATTTCTGGGACATGAAATTGGAGAAAACAATTATTTTCTTCTTTTGAAAAGAAACTAATGTGGAGAAGCTGCATGATATTTTTGGTCTTTATTTTGGCCTGCTTTTTAATTGAGGAGAACACCCAGATGTTCTCTGGTATTCAAAACTTAAATTAAAAAATAGCCCTTAAAATCATGGTTTCTCAAAGGTCTCCATTGAAAGATTGCTTTAGTTGATGAATTATTTCCTTTTCTCTGAAACAAAATTGAATGTGAAGCAATTACTTAACTTTCTGTGTCACTCAGCAGGTTGTCCAAAAAAATAAATCTGATCATCAGATAAAATGAAAGCCATATCACACAGAGAGACTCTTGTTATCTTGCCATCTGATAAGAGTGAGGGTTTCACCTTTAAGAGATGCACCACAACCTCTCCTGAAACTTATTCTATTTTGTGAAGCCATTTTCTGCCCTCAATCATGGTAAAAATTAGAATGTAACCGTTGCCCTGAAACTCTGTTGTCAGTAGAAGTTTTCCTACTACATTCTAAAAGTCCAGACCAGGAACAAACCCAGCAGTTCTTACATGGCAATAATGTCTGTTTCCTATCGACCTGCAGAGAAATAACTCTTGTGATGAGAGGCCTTGTGATGTAATCTATTATTAATATGCTGAATCATTCAATCCATTTAAAATATTTGATTGCTTGCTTCTCATTTAATATGCATTATACCTTCCTATATAAAATTATCAATATTCTAGGTGCCCATAAACATTACAGGGTTTTTATTAATAACCTGCCAGTAATTTTTTCATTATTTAGCCATGAAATTTAATTCTATTTTTAGCAAAGTCTTAGATAACTTCAGCCTACAATCAACATGGAACCAGAATGAAAAGTATCAACACTGCAAATATGCCAAGGGAAACCCCTTTAAAAATGATTAAAGAGATCTTTAGATGTGGAGGACTTAAAAAAAATTCTGTTTAAAAAATAAGTTATTTTTTGTGTTAAATTTTTTAATGGAAAACAAATTTAAGAAAGAAAATATGCTGTCTTCCAGCTCTGTTTGCAGCTGTATTTCTAAGAAAGCAAATTTCCAAGTGGTGTTTACAACAGCTCATCCACAGATTAGCAGATCGAGATTTAAGAAGGTAAGCCATTAAAGCTTATTTTTACCTCAATTTATAGACTGAAAAATTAGTCAATCCTTAAATGAAGTCAGAATAACACAGCATATTTACTCAGAGCTTGCAACATCCAGTCCAAGTGTTCTGTTACTGTCGTTTTTTGGAGGGTACTATGTTTTTCTACTGATGTAACTTAAAAGAAATTAGATTTAGCTATCTTCTCTGAAGACCTCAACTTCTTAGATATGCTATCAGAATACCCACCAAACTGGACCGCTTTTAGCAGGAGAATGTTAATTTTTGATCTCCCTGTGAGAACCCATGTTGACTGTTAGAGAGCTCTGCCATTGTAAGACTGTGAATGCTCTAAACTGTCTCAGACAAACATGGGCATTTAGAGATGAATATAAAACATGGCAAAATTTTTGACATTTCCAGGTTTAAGTAGGTGATGGAAAAAGATTTCCATGGTAGGATATTAAAAATAAAATTCAATGATAGCCTACATTGCAATGACAATCCAAAAATTTTGTACTGTGCTAAATCTGTTATTTATTGGTACCTCTGAGAGACTGAGATGTGTATCAGTCATTCCTAAGCTTGCTTTTCAGATTTTGTGAAGTCAAGTAAATCTGCTTACAAATTACAAAAATCCTAACTTATATCACACATAAATTCTAGTTTTTCTTCCTTTCTAAAGATATTATATAAAGAAACGTTAATGTTAAGATTCAGAATAGGTTTATAAGTTTTTATTTCTTTTTTTAGGTTATGCTTAAGTAGAACTGATATAGATTTTGTTTGCAAAATTTAAATTCTGTATTTTGTTTAAGTTAAACCCTATTTATTGGAAAATAATGCCCAATAGAGGTATACATCTCAATATTGAGGGATATTCCATCTCAGTATTTAGGAATTAGAGGAATACATCTCAAATATTTACGTTTACAGTGCAAAAGATCTTTTATTCCAATTATTCTTATTTTTCTTGCAATTGTGCCTTTTCTCAACACAGAAATATAGCTCTGCAGAGAGATCCTGAAGAACATTGGCTCAAACCATTCAAATACAATTCAGTCAGGTTGATTATATGGTGATCTCTTTTTAATTTTTTAAAATCATATATCTAAATGCATCACTGATATCTAGCACTATGTATCTTAAAGCTTCTAATTTCTGCAAGCTTAATGTTCTACATAAAACAAATTATTGTGAAGGGAGTGGGAAATAAGAGTACATTGTTTGTTTGGAAAAAGACCAACCAGTTTATCTTCTGTCTATGGAAAACAACTACTACGTGAGTTTTAAGTTGTGAATCTCTTAGTTCTAATATGTCTTTTTGTACATGTAAGTATTTTTTTCTTTCTGGAAAGAGAAATAAGCAAAAAAAAAAAAAAATTCCATGGTCAAGCATGGAGATAAATCTAATGTAAAAATCAGAAGATTAGGATACTACACTGAAATTTGTGTTCATGTCTTTCTGTAATTCATCAAAGAGAAAACCAAAAAAAAAATACTCCTTACAATGGAGAAAAATTATTACATGAACATGTAGTTCCCATCACTGCTAGGAGCCCATGTTGCTGAGTCCTGTTGGCTTGGCCAACCTGTACGCACCTATGCAGAAAGTTCCAACCTAGAGACTTTTCTTATTGAATCGTATTTGGTTGTACATGGATGTAATGGGATTTTACTCCAAGTGAAGCAGACAATACACACAGTTTAACACAAACTTGTAGTATCACACTATGTCTTAATTAAAAAAAAAAAGAAGAAAAAAATTAAATTCAGCTTGCTAGGAAAATTATTTCTTTACTTGATGAGTAACTGTCATAATCATACAATAGGACCCAAACAGACTACTAAGATATCAAATATTACACTATGTCTTAAACTTGTATTTAAAGCCTCACAGTCAAGTGTTGTGTTTGTCTCCCTGCTTAAAAACAGAAGGTATTGCACATTGATGAATTATGTAAAAAGATGCTCATAACTCTAAGCAACATCATTTTGAAATTCCTCTCATTTGCTGTGCAAATACATCATACAAATGCATAATACACTCCTATTTTTATACTTCTTTTATTATTGTGATAATTTTTGTGCATCAGACTATAATTATGCCCTTATTTAGATGCATGTTTTAAATCTACCGTTGTGACAAATGTTTAAATCCTTGTCACAATTTGAATTGCATAGCCTCTAGTTCATTTATATTTTTGGAAGAATTTAGTTTATAAAGTCTATAGTAAGCTAATATGGTATGCATGGAAAATGAATTTGTTCATTCAACTAGAATTTTCTGCTGAGTTGAGCCTTTTATTTTTCACTGAGTTAACCTTGCATTAAAATAAAACATCTGAAAACCAGCCAGTAATTTTGTAAGGCCAACATCAAATTTATTTAGAGAGCTCAATGCCAGAAAACCCCAATCAAAACAAGACAAAACCCATGGTTTTGAATTATTTCTTGTTACCTGTCTAGTTTTCAAACAGTGCAACTGATACTGAATCTCCCTTAGGAGAAGTCTGAACTTTTCATCATATGCTTTAAAGATGACTGATATGAAATAAAAAGTGCTGCCAGACAGGAAAAACAAAACAGAGACACAGTTAAAACTGGTTTTTAATGTGTATAGAAGTATTTGCATTTTTTAATTAAAAGAAAAACAAACAAAAATATGAAAATAAGATTAATTTATGAATTCATAATGGAAGAGTAGGAAAGGGCAGATTATGCTTTTAAAGATTGCTTTCAGACGTTCTGATTACTCTTACCTAGTCTATGAACATATCATTAGGGTGTCACTTCTGAGTCTAGTCACCCCAGAAATTTCGTCCTGTAAATACCTTCACCAAACAGACATATATCGCCTTGTGGAAATACCTGTCTCCCTATGCATATGTTTTTATTGAAAATATAATAAAAACTTTAGGCATGCTTTATAACAAAGATTAGGAGCATGAATGCAGCTGTAAGGGAAGTTTCTGGGATAATCATTACCGGTCTACCAGCATGCATCCAATGCAAATAGTACCCATAAAGGAGTAATTACTTGCCAATACCAGTTTATTGCTCTTAACGTTCACAACCTCGGAAGAACTGTAAAGAGAAAGCAGTGTCCAATGAAATAGCTTTTCAGGAAATTGTCTTCTTTTCTTTTCCCTCCTCCTGGATATTAAAAGAAAAAATTCTCGTCACAACAATAAGTGCCTAGAACAAAAAAATAAGCTTTCAGAATTCTGCTCAACCACTACTGAACTCTTCAATGACTGTGAATAAGAGGGAACAGGATTCAGTTCCAGCTGTACAGGAGCTAGAAGATACTTTTAGAACTGTTTATGAGAACCAAGGACACTGATTCTTTGAGAAATTACAATACAGACATTACTTCACTTTTTTAGAGCTAAATACTGTGGCTTCATGTCTATACTCATTCCAATAAAATGTAAACAAATTCCAATAAAATTACACAACATTCAAATAACCAAAATAAACTTATTTTTGCTTTGTTGTTTCTTCTTCACCTGGGGAAAGAGGTGTTGGGGTTGTGACAGTGCATGCATATGTGCTTTTTATGTTCCATTAGGATATGAAATGGCTTTACATGCCTCTGAAAGCTCCTAATGAACTATCCTAATTTTGAAATCTGATATTTACAAAGGCACAGACTAATGTTCTGAAGAGTGGCACTTTATTCAAGGAAACTCCCAAAAGACATGTATGTGGAATTTGTTTGTGAAGATCCAGTTTCAGAATCCAGGGCTAAATTTACATCCTTGATGGTGTTTGGTATTCATACTATATATATATATATATATATATATATATATATATATGAATTACAACATTTTTATGGCTCATCCAGTACTTCTATTTTAAAAATACTAAGTTGTCTTTTCTCTTATTCCAGTTGCAGCCTGTATGATTAGATAAGGTGTGAGCTATCATGGAATCATGGAATATGCTGGCTTGGAAGTGACCTACGAGGATCATTGAGTCCAACGCCTCCTTTGCAAGCACCATCACCAAAAGTCACACCATGTACCTCAGAACATTGTCCAAATGCTTCTTGAACTCTGTCGGTCTGGTGATGTGACCACTTCCCTGGGGAGCCTGTTCCAGTGCCCAACCACCCTCTCTCTGGATGAAGAGTCTTTTTTTAATATCCAACCTAAACCTCCCCTGACTCAGCTTCAGGCCATTTCTGTGGGTCTTGTCACTGTTGACCATAGAGAAGAGATCAGTGCCTGCTACTCCTTTTACTCTCATAAGGACATTGTAGACTGCAGTGAGGTCTCCCCTCAGTCTCTTCTTCTCCAGGCTAAACAGACCAAGTGACTTCAGCCCCTCCTCATACAGCTTCTCCTCAAACACCTTCACCATATTCATAGCCTTTTTTTGGGCACTCTACTATAGCTTTTTATCTTTATTATGTTGTGGCACCCAAAACTACCCCCAGTACTCAAGATGAGGCTGTCCCAGTGCAGAGAAGAGTGGGATAATCCCCTCCTTTGCCTGGCCGGACCTGTTGTGCCTGATGTCCCCCAGAACATGCTTGTCCCTCCTGTCTGCCAGGGCACCGCTGACTCAGATTCAGCTTTCTGTCAACCAGGACCACCAGGTCCTTTTCCATGGCACTGCTTTTCCAGCTTCTCATTCCCCAGTCTGTCTATACATCCATGGTTGCCCCATCCCAGGGGCAGAATCCAGCACTTTCCCTTGTTGATCTTCATAGGGCTGGCAATTGCCCTGGGCTGTAATTTATCAAGGTCTCTCTGCAGGCTTTTCCAGCCTTTAAGGGCACCAACAGCTCCTCCCAGTTTGTATCATCTGGAAACTTGCTTAGTATTCCTTCCAGTCCTGTTCCAAGTCATTAATGAAGATGTTGAAGAGCACAGAGCTGAGGATGGAGCCCTGAGGAACCCCACAAGTCACAGGTCGCCAGTCTGATGTCACCCCATTCACTGTAACCCTTTGAGCCTGATCCCTGAACCAGTTGCTCACCATCCCATGATGTGTTTATGCAGCTGTGAGCTGAATATTTTGTCTAGAAGGATACTAGCTATAAAATCTGCCAGCTGTCTTAGCTTGTTTCCAAGCCCTGTATTAACACAAATAATAAATAACAATACGGAAAAGCAGCAAAGCTTATTTAGGCTGAAGAGTTTTAAAATTAATCTGTCTGGCTTTGTGACATTGTGAAGATAAGCAGATGTACACTGCTCATCGCTGGTAAATGGCTCAGAATCACTGTAGGATCTCTTAAGGCAAAAATAGGAGCGTGAAATGCAGTGACATCACCTAAAACAGATTAGAGATAATAAGAAAGTACAGGCAAAGTACAAATACTGTGCTCAGCCACTTCATTATTGAAGTGCAACTGCAAGTTAGAATGTTACAACTGGCATGAGGTTAATAAAATGAAGCAAAATTACATATTCTTTATCGATTCCAAATTAAATTTTTACCACAGTTAATTAAAATAGCAATTCTATATGTCAGAGGAGGGGGACTTCCAGTTACTTCTGGAACTCAGTCCTGGAGCAAGATGTAGGCATCTTGTCAGATTATCTACAGGGTAAATCTAAATTTCACTTCTTTTCCTTCTGATTTTGAGCCCTTTGAGGAAATCTGGTCAGCATTGCAAGTTCCATTGACTTCACTGGAACCTACAAATACTCAAAGTAATTCAAATCAAGTTCAAAGATATTAATGAAGAAAGGGGAAAGCCATCAAAAATTGGCACCAATTCCAATTTAAAATATATTGCAAATGTCACAAAGATATTAGAACATCAGAATATTTTTAATAAGCAGTCCTTTCTGCAAAATTCTGAAAGTGTATGTTTTCTTTTGTCAGTTTTATTTTGGACTTAGGGACTACTGTATGAAACTTATGAAAACTTAAGTTGAAAGATCCACAAGAATTTGCATAATTTCAGAAATAATATAAATTATACATAGTTTATGATACTAAAACTTTTGTCCTAAATTATAATTTATATTAGTTTTTTGTTGTAGTCCATGCATTTCTGTCTGTTTTCCTATTTTCAATGAGCCTGCTTCAGAAAAAGAAAGCAAAAATTGTCAATGCAGAGGAATTTTTAAAAATGTTCTATTTAGAAATTAAATAGAATAGGAAGTTTCATGTCCAGGAAGTTTACTGTTTACTTTAAAGCTAAACTCTTGTTTATGGCTCTTGAACCATGTATATATATATATATATATATATATATATATATACACCTTACCATCCATTTTGACCTTTTTGGTTATCATGATGTATATGAAGTATGATTGCTTCTTAGCACTTGACAATGAAAAGATGATTTTTATATTAACTCAGTAACTTACTTTATTGCAACAGTAAGTGTACAAACCATTCACTATTTCCAGATACTGCAGTGCTGAAGCCAGGAAGTGCGTTTTTACTATAATGGAAAATTTTTTTTAAAATACTCCTAGATGTACTAAGTGAAAAGTGGCATTCAAGTTTCAATATGTCCAAAAAAGGATTTGAAATGACTGCTAACATTACCAAAAAAATTGCCTGAAGATATGAGACAACACTGGCAGGCCTTGAGGCTTTTGAATTATCTCTGCTCTAGAGTGAGAATAAGTCCCAGAAGAAACAGGCAAGCAAACAAACGAAGCCAACAGAAAAAAAAAAAAAAAGAAAAAAAAAAAGCCCCAACCAATAGAAACAAACATTAAAAAAACCAAATCAACCCAAAAAAAATCCAAAACAGAACAAAACAAAACAACAACAACAACAAAAAACACACCCAAAGAAACAAGATAAAATATGAAAATAAATTTATCCAGAAAAATAAAAGTGAGATAAATGTGGACATGTCTTTTTTTAAATATTATTTTTTGTAGTATTTTCAGGTCTTTCTTTTCTCACAGGAGTTAAATTCATTTTGTTTATCTGAAATCAGGCATTTATTTTAAATACCTTCAAAACAGGGACTAATTAATTAGATCCTGATTTAGAGGTTAGAGTTTTTGAAAATAAGGCTAGGATTGCTTCTCTTGTACATTTGTTACAATAGAGATTCTGCACAGACATCTCTTTTAGGTAGTAAAAAACAATTAATCTGGATTTTTCCCTTCTTCCTCTTTAAAACTGTCTTTTGGGCTTTCACCCTCTTCTGAAATCCCATAACAACAAATTATAGATATTAATTGAATAATGTAGTGCAGGTTTCCCCCTGAGAAATAAGGTAAATGATTGTTTAGGTATTTTAGGGATAGAAATCAATTTTAACCATTTTCATCCTCCTCTCTTGAAGTCTAAGTATGTAAATCAGCTAATCTAACAGCTTTTTGGTACAATATAGCCTTCAAAATATGCTTATACCTTGATCACAAAGGATACTTACCCAATGTTTTTTTTTTTTAATAGATATTTGTGCGTTGCTTACAGAGATTCCAAGGTGAATCAAAGAAAAATTACATGCATAAACAATAAGCTGTCCAGATGGTCCATCAACAGTTAATTAAGTGGCAAACACAGAAGTATATCTGATGCTGCCAAAAAACTGCCTGCAGTCTCTGCCATGGGCTCAAATATAGATTACTGGAGGAAAATCTTCTGCAGATTGGCATCAGTCTCTTGTGATGCTCATCTGAAAAACAGAGTAAATTTCACCAGTTACATTTGAAAATGAAAATAAGAGTAAGGGAAGCCCTGTCTGAACATTTTGCTAATAATGTGGCATGAGTTTGTCATGCTCGTGCTGCCAAGGTAAATTCAGACCAGAGCAGTAGAGACCAAAGAGGACCAGCAGCTGGCACCTGCTCTCCATGTGAAGTGATGTGGCAGCCTCTGACTCCCCATCCACTTCTGGTACTCAGATAAAAGAGGGTGGTGCTCTTTCCATCCCACAGCAGAGCTGAATGAACGTGTGAATTCCTCTACACAACCATTCCCTGGGACAGTCTCACCAGGACAGTCCCAGCAGTAAAAAAGGGCTCTATGGTTACACTTTGAAGATTTTACCTTTACATTTCTTGACAGTCCTCCACTGCTGAACCTTCTAGAACAGTGTTCTAATACCTTTCATAAAAAGGTATCAACACAAGTTTCTTGCTTCTGGAGAAGCAAGATTAGAAAATATGTTTCATGTAAACATTAACTCTTTGCAATGTTTTTTTTTTTTCTCTTAAAATATGCCTTCTTTTCCAAGTCATGTAATTCCAGAGTCAATAAGAAAGCTGGAAAAAATAGTTTGCCATGCTCCCAAATGTAAATCTACCCAATAGTTGTTACTGCAGTGCAATTATCAGATTTGCACTTCGACTCAGATTAATGGATAAAACCACTAAAAATTGCTTAGACAAGTGAGAAGACATGTGAATTGGTTAATAAATGAATTAGGGATCCTTCCTTTGAAATTTGTTTCACATAAAAGAGCAGCAGTCATGAATATTTTAAAAGCGAAAACTCTTTAGGCTTCTTTAAATATTAATGTAGTAAAGAGAAAACGTTAAATATCAGTTAGGAACATATAGTGTTTCAAGTATTAGGTTGTGAAACTAGAAAACCAAACCAAAATGATTGATATTAAATAGCTTGTAATTTGTCATCTTTTGCCCCTTAATTTTTTTTTGCAAATTTGATCTGATGTTAGTTATTTTTGTCTATTTTTTCCTAGAAAACATTTATTTCTCAAGGGTTGTTTCTGTTATGTAATCTTACAAAAATTAGTTGAAAACACTGAAAAAAAGACAGAAGGCTGAAAGTCTGAGACCAAATCACCCTTACAATCAAGTTTTTTTGGAGTCACTGGGGAAAATAAGTATGAAACAGGCCACAAATCTTTCAAAAACAGATGTAAAACTGTTTAAAGCACTTAATTTTGGTCATGAATTGGAATGAGAGAATCAATTAAAAATTATAATCTTGTAAAACATAAAACCATCAATGATCATGATTCCCAAAAGCTTTCAAGATGTGTAAAATCAGCTGGTGTCCTGATGCAGTGGAGTTGTGCTCAGCAAGAGTTCAAATGGTTACTGTTGTTCTTGAGTTAGACAAATATGCTTCTGCTCTCTCTACTGCTGCTGTGTCCAAGGGAACTCATGTAGGCAGTGCACATCTTCTCAAGAAAACCCCAGTAATGGCTACAATACTAAAGGAAACAGATTTGGCCCAAAACAGCATAAAAAAATAATCTCCCATTCAAAGTTCAGTTTTACATGTAGTTTCAACTGTTCCCAAAATGGAATCTTTTATATATGGCACTTTTTCAACTTCAGCTTGGATAATCTAAGGAAAGCTATTTGCTCTACTTGCAATAAAAATTTGTATACTCACAAACCTGGAGTCTATGTTGGCACATCTGTGCTTAGTCTCCATCTGCAAGTATTGTAGCCAATATATTCCAGTGATTGCAGCCAAAATAAAACAAATAAAAAGAAAATCTAACAGTGAAGTGACTGAAACTATTAGACATTGCACATGATTCTGCATTACCTTTTATTTTATGATTCTTTTACTGTGGAACAAAAGACAATTTAAAGCAAATAACAACTACGGAACTTGTGTACAGATCTATGGTGTGCATTTATTTTCTCCAAAGCCAAACTGCAGAGTTATCACATTCCCAGAAATAAAGGTGGATTCTTTTTCAGATAAAATAAACTTTTTTGCAGACAAAACCTAATTCAAGTAGAATATGAATTGACAGATGAAAAACTGCCAACACAGGGATTGACACAACCAATATTGAAGCTCAAATAACTGAAGCAGATCAAAAAAAAGAATTATGCAAGTTATCATCTTGCTCTGAGAATCCCGTATGTCCAAGCCCAGAGTACAAGTCATTAAAAATCCCTAATATTAAATTTAATTCAATAATAATATATTATTTTTACTGGATTTATATTGGGTTTCATTTATTCATTTATTAAAATAAACTCAAACAAACACCAGAAATAATTTGGTTTGATTATCTATTATACTTCAGTCCCTTTTCTGGGAATGTTGAGTTCTAAGGACTACAGCAAATCCTCCAGCAAATAAACAGAAAGAATCACTTACCCAGAAGTGAAAATATTTATTTGGAGACAATTTTTTTTTAATTGCAGAAATGTGTACATTGACCAGGTACAACTTGAGAAAGCAGTAAGTATCTCTAATTTTTTCTTTTCTTTTGTTTTCACTTGGGTTGTCATTATAGATGGATGAAATATCCTTGCATTTTTGTTTGTTCACTTGTTTACTTTTGTGTTTATGCATCTTTAAGTTAAACAGGACATTTTTTTCATTATGCGAGCGGTTTGGTCCTTCTACATAGTTGCTAGTGCTCTTACACAACCATTCAATTTTTAGGAGAGTATTCATCTCTACAATTAACTTTAGAAATTCCCTGAAATCCCCCAGTGGCAATTAAAATTCTCTGAGGCGTATGGATGCATAGCAGATTAATTGCTTTTATATGTTTTGTCTCCTCATTTTTCTGTCATGTGCTGAATTTCCACCTCAAAGTCATCAGTGGTCAGCACACAGCAGAATAGGAAGCAAAAAATTGCTCTTCACTCAGAAACGAGAATTTTAAACAGGAAGGGAACCCAAATGTTAACAATATTTGTCCTGTTTATATGTAGTAATTCAGTGTTTCAATATTGTCTTGTTTGCTAAACTCACATAAGACATTGACCCATCAACAACCCATGTATCACAAATTCAGTGTTTCCTGAGATGTCAGAAAACACTGTTGTTAAACTGAGAAGGAATAACTCTTCATTCCTTTCAAAAAAAACCAAAACATAAAAAGCAAACAAACAAAAGCCCCCCCAAACAAAAACAAAACAAGAGCATCTAATAAAAAAATCCCAAACATAGAAAACCACACAAAGCTGATAAGACATGAGTAATATATGCTGATTAGTAGCATGATGTGCAAAGACTAATAAACCCTTGGCTTTTGGGCTGCACATCATATGGCAAATTAAGCCATTTCTTTGGCTTGCTGCACTTCAGAGCATCCATAGAACAATTTGCTTGGCTTGGGCTTGTGCTGGTTGAGAGGGCAGTAGCTACTTAGAGCTGCTGAATCTTCCCTTCCACAAACTTGGCAGAATGCCTCAAAGGGACTTGTCTGACAAAACTCTACAGCATAGAAATATAATATGGAGGATACATAAGAGGGAAATGGAAGAAGAGTGAAGTTATTGCAGTAAAAAAGGAGAAAGGTAGGAGTCTCAAGAATCTGATATTAAAAAACAATCAAAGTTTTAGAAGTACAGCCACTCCTTTGAATTGCTCCCCCATGTGTCAACTGATGGGAGGCTGCCAATATACTGTAATGCTACGCTGTTCCCACTCCTTGTTCTGCATTCTAATGCTGTCAGTAGGCTAAGAGCATGCTTGGAAGGTGTGTGAGAAGAGTGTTGGGCTCCCTTAGCTTGTCTACTCACCCCACACACACTGTTCTTTACCCCACTGTATGATCCAGATACTCTTGCTGAAACAAGTTCTCTGAGGCTGTTAAAATCACTTTATATATCAGTAACTCTGTGGAGTTAAACAAGGGTGTTCTAAGATTTATTTTTATCCTCATCAAGTTAAATTTATGAAGAGCAAATTGTGAAGAAATTTATGAAGAGAAAATTGTGATTGTGTCAGACTGAGGATATAGGGATGTGAGGGTTAGGAATCACTAGCTTTCTTACCTTAATCAAGCTTTTGTTCCCAATTTGGATTCTTAGATGTGTTCTTCCTCACTTTTGTAAAGCTAATGTGTTTTTCTTTCTGTTGTTTTCCTTTTCTCTTCTTGTTTTCTTTTTTTTTTTTTTTCTCTCCTGAGCAGTTACTTACTTTTATTGGTGTGCTGCTTAATGGAAATACATCAAATTCTTAGCAGATGCAGTCACTGAATAAAACAAAGGTCTAAATGCTAATATGAATAATGAAATTTCCATGGTGGCACACACGGGAAAGAGTAGAAATTGCTAAGGCATAATGAAATAAATTATATTTTATTAAAGTCTCCCTATTGAACAGATACTGCGTGCAAATATATTTTCTAAAATGAATCGTATATTTTCATTCATGAACAAAAAGCTTAAAATGCCAGTGTTTTATTCATATGTATATAAAAAGTGTATCTGGAAGCACTCTTTATTATACAAAGTCGTTTAGTTGCAAAGGAGAATAAAAATATTGTCCAGGAAATGAACAAGCACATAAAGAATTTCTTTACTTTCAAAGTCAAGTGCAAAACTATCCTAGCCTTATGTTCATGTCAGATGTACCTACACTGCTTCCTGTTCATTTCTGACATACAAATGCAAGCATGTAATTCTCCTCCTAAATGAAATTAAAAATTTAATATAAAAATAAAAAAGTAAAAGCACTTTGCAAAGTGAACATATGAACTTGTAGATCATTCAGTTATCTTGGAAGTACATTTGGGGCATTTCAAATACTGCTCTGTGGATTTAGCTGAAAGATATGTAAGTTGGCAAAAAATAATTCAGACTACATTTCATGTAATTTTTATTAATATTCAAAATTTTATTTATAGATTATGCTCCTAGACACTTCCTATCTTGCAATTACAGTTCCTCTTGTTGCGAGAGGGAAAAATACTGAGAACTGGAATTCAGAGAAGAAATTAAAACTTTTCTTGCATTTTGTTAACTCAACCTTCAATGCTTTGCTCTTTCCCAGGGTATTAGGAAGGGAAAGATGTCTGACTTGAGTGGGAAGAGAGCCAAACTGGAATGGGAGAAGAAACATAGATAAGGATAAGGAATCTGGGTGGAAGCAGAGATGGTGCCTGGGAATGAGGGAGGGGGAGTCTGGGAATTCAAATCTAAGAGGGAAATGGCGAAGAAAATGGTGAGGTAGTTAGAGAGGGAAGAGAGCCTGCCTTTGGATAAGGACTTGGGGAGACTGCCAAGATTAGAAGGGTGCAACTGGGAGTTATGTGCAGAAAGTCTTGAAATAAGTGAATCTGACAATGTGATAGTTTGCACGATGATAAATGAGACTCTCTCAGCAAAGACAAGGATGCAGGCACACTGCATGATTTTAAGCTGAGCTACAAGCCAACAGCCAAGATGAAGTAATTATCTGTATGTTTGCTCATCACTGGTATTTTTTCAGATAGAAACTGTAAGCTCATTGAGAAAGACAGCACTTTTCAATCTGAATTTGATAATTATGTAGAAGTGCATTTCATTTTTAAAAATCACTTTTACAAAAGTATTCTACAAAAGTTAAGATTATACCAGAAAAAAAATTCTAATATTTTACAGTTTTACATGTATTTCTAAATTTCAAGAGGTGAAAACTACACAGCAAGGTGGGGAATATATAATATGTGCTTGCTTCCAATCCACTTGCTCAAACTAGTTATAAATTTTGTCCACTTCTGCATAAAATGTCAAAATAATTGAATAAAAATAAGTCTGTTTTGCAGTGAGTACCTGTATATCTTTCTAACCAAACTGAAAATTCTTTTTTCTTTTTTGTGGCCCTTTTAAATTTTTGTTACAAGTTTTCATATGAGCTTTACTAAATGTCAAAAAGAGCTTTATAGAGCTACTCCTCTACTTTTCCAGACTTTGCTCTCAGAAATGTCTCATTTAAAATAACCTTAAAGAACCTGTCTGATCCTGAGTTCAACAAAGAACAACAGCTAGTAAAGAGTCCTACTGAATTCTATTATAATGGTGACCTTGAAGTTAAAGCTCATACTTAAGTAGTTGAGAAAGTAGTTTCATAATCTTCAGAATTTTGTTAAATAAAGATCAAAATTAAGCATTAATTTTATTGAGGTAATTCAGAAGCAAATTGAAGAAAAACTACTCGGTGAGAGTGTTTTGCTACTAAGTTTTTTCACTAGCTTCTGGATTTTGTTTCAGGATCAAAAGATATCATTGGATTTTCACCCAGTTATGTTTGTATAACACATAGAATGCATATCTTTCTAGACTCTGCCTGAATTGCTAAGAACAGAACCATCAACTTGGGGCCTCTTTAATTTGTTCTTACTGAATGGTCCTTGCAACATCTAAGTGATATGGACTTTTGTTGATGCCATCAGCAGATTATTCTCCTAGACACATTTCTTTGGTTTTAAATAATGTTATTTCATACTTATTTATTGTTTGGTTATTATTATTATTATTATTATTATTATTATTATTATTATTATTATTATTATTATTATTATTTCTTGTGTTTACTTTGTTTTGGTATTTAGGTCCATAAAAGAAGGAATTATCCAGACAATACAGTCAGTGGTTAGTCTGATCCCTGAGGATTTTTCAATGCTTTTCACAGTGTGGGAAGTTAGATGCTGTCCAAGAGAATGGGAGAACATTCTAACAGTACAGGGAGGTGCCTTGTGAGTTAGATGTGGAGTGGAAAATGTGTCAGATCTTTCAACCTGAGAACTGGAGAATCTGGTTCTGGAGTAATTCTTGAATTCTAGGGTAATGGAGACTGATATTCAGATATTACAGAAAATGAACCTTCATCAAAAAATGAAACCAATATAATGAAAACTAATAAAGACTACTTTCCATTTACAGTCTGATGCAGCACATCTCAAATATAATTTTCAAAAAAATTCCACTTAGAGAGCTGAGATTCCCAGGCTCCCAATTGCAATGCAATTATAATTTAAAAAAAAACAATTTTATATCATGATTCTCTGCTAATATATGTCTTTGATTTCAAGTTCAAATAAGAGAAAAAGTGACCAGTACAACAACTTGTAGCTTTTACACCTTATTTTATTTAAAATGAAATACATCAGGGTTTTTTTTACTCTTTTGTATTCAGAAAACATATAGAAAATGACACATTTGAACAATGAGGCCTGCTCCAGGAATGACTCATTTTTTGCATTGCATTTCTCCCAGGTAAATTACCTTTAACAACACTAAATATGAGAAGAACTGGTTTGACAAGTTGTGAGCATGTAAGCTCGCAAGTATATTAAGACTATGATCTGCCTATCCCTCCTAAAGCAAATAGGCACTGCTTCCCATTACTTCAAATGACATACTCCTCTGAAACCATACTTAAGGGAAATACACTGTAATCACATAAAATGCCTTTAGGTTAATCCTGAACCAGGGGCTTAAAAAGAATATCAATTCACAGGCAGTATTCAAGGTAGAAAGTCAAACTAGGATTCAGGCTTTAACTCAGCATGCAGGCTTGGGGTTCAGGAGGAGCTGGAAGGGGACTCAGCCAGGACAGCTGACTCCAACTGACCACAGGGAAAAAAGAGGAAGAATGGGATATTCAGAGTGATGCCATTTTTCTTTTCAAGTTACCGTTAGACTGGACGGAGCCCAGCTTTCCTGGGGATGGCTGAACATCTGCCTGGCCATGTAAATGGAGAAACTCCTTGTTTTCCTTTGCTCTCATTCATAGCTTTAGCTTTCCCTCTTAAATTCGCTTCATCTCAACCCATGAGTTTTCTCGCTTTTACTCTCCTGATTCTCTCCCTGGCACACTTGGGAGGAGCGAGTGAGAGGCTTTGTGAGGCAGTTGCCACCTGGGGTCAGACCATGGTAGAATTAGAGCCTGAAGAGATTCATTTTCTGTGAGTCTCGTAACTGGTTCCCAGTGAAAAGCATATGCTGCAAAAAGATTTCTTCTCTGAGTATATATTTTTTTTAATCTGGGCAATGGCTGGACGTCCAGCAATTGAGAACAAATCTTAACTTTTGTTAAGTGTAAGGCTCTGGTTGGGAGACAACCAAATGTTATTCCCCACTTGGTGTGGGGTTTTATAGAGCCTCCTGAAGGATTCTTTCCCTTGTTAGAGTAGGCATTGTGAGAAACATTTCAAATGACTGTCATGAAATGCTAAGTAGTTAAGAAAGGCTGCCATCTAAAGAAGTGTTGACATCAATCTTCCATCATCACCAAGAAATTCTGACCAACACAGATGATACACAACATACTGTTCTATGAGGGGCAATGTTATAAAGAAACCTAGATATAAATGACATCTGTACCACATTAGTATCTGTACCAACTTTCCCTTAACTTCCTAGAAGAATCAACCTGCCCTTGGCTGTTTCATGTTGACAGTAGTTCTTTTTGGTTTTGCTAGTGAGCAAATGTCAAGATAAACAGAAGTCATTTGCAAGTGTTGAAAGTATGAAGACATTTTGATCAATAAAATCTGAATATATTTTAATGCAATTAGCAATTAATAAACGTCTTTGAGTTAGTGATAGGATAAGCAGATTATGAAAAAGTTTTGTTAGTCAGTTACTTGTAGTTAAATAGCTAATAAAAGTGCTGGAGTAGACATGAGCTTTTAAAACCCTACACAAAGGATAAACTTCTCTCCTTGAGAAACTATACATTGGCTGAGAAAATAGCTTTAAGCATTAAAATACATTGAATACTGCGAAGGGGGGGGGGGGGTGGGGGGGTGGGTGGCTGTCCAAGCAGTGGCAGCGCCATTCATCAAGGAGATCTTGTAGGGAGTTAATCTTATCTGCTCAAAACATATTGGAACATCTGTATCTTTGGGGAGCCAGGACTGTATTCATGACATCAGTATCAGTCCTAGGAAATATCTCTACATCTCCTAACATTGACAACATAACATGTGTCCAGAGTCATCCTAGGTCCCATAGTATCTGAAGAAAATCTCTCGCAGAGGTGTTTAAGATGTAAATAAGTATCTTGAGCCTGACTCTCTTATAGCAACCATTGACATGGAATGGATATTATTTCTAAGGGATGGGCTTTTTAATTAAAAATGCTTGCCAGGAGTGAATTGCATTTGCTTCGGGAATCAGAGTTAGTCCAGACTCTGACAAAAGTGAGTGGATTAATTCAAAGCGAGACAAACAACAGCTATGTCCTGAGATTCAGAAATACCTTCACAGATTGTGAAGTCAGAATCACAGTTCATCACACAGCAATAACAAATGATAACACTTTCCTCATCCTAAACGTGTAAACCAGTTATTGCTTGAAGTTCATGTTCTTTTTTCAGTGGCTGACTTTAAAACATCCTTCAGTGTCAGGTAAATTACTAAGCTCAACATTTCTGAAACTCTTGTAGCTACTCACTGTCAGAGGAATGCTTGTTGGTGGACAGGAAGGAGTAATGTAACAAATACAGAAGTTACTATGAAATTCCAGTTTTTTCTTGCCAAAGTATCATAGTGATATAAATTATATAATTAAGAAAAATATTTCTTTCCTCATAGCAGAAGATTCCACATGGTAAGAACAACAAATTCTCCAGCATTTATGGTTTCCACTGTAAAGAACTTGAAGTATTTTTAACTTAGACATTTTCCTTTTTTTAAGCATTTTTTATATTAAAAATGCTATTTCAAATTATAAATATTGATGAATATTTATATAACAAGCTTTAATATCAAAGCATTTGCACCCTCATAAGACAATGCTATGATAAGCTTCACATTTGCAGTCACATAAGCTAGGAAAGGAAGGCCTTTTTTCCTATACTTCCATATTTGATAAGTGTCCATACAAAGTGGGAATAACTCCATTTTATCATTGATGCACAGTGATTTTCCACCCATAAACAGTATTTATGCATTAAATTCTATTTTTAATTATTTTTAATACTAGTTATTTCTTCTATCTATAATAATTTTTTTTTCTCACCAATCACCTAAATATCTTCAAAAGTTAGGTTATATAATTTCATTTAATAATAGCAAGATCGCATATATACACATATATATGGTTATATAGTCATCATAATTAAATGTTTCAGGTAGCTCTCAAATATGACTCATACATAATATATACCCTGATACTGCAAATTATCCATCTTAAGTCAAAAATTTGATTTCACAAATTATGAGAGCATATGACTTGAAAAGGTCTTAGAGGCTTCACTCAAGTCTATAGTATGACATGTGCCATGTGATGTAATTCCTCTCATAAATATGTCATACTTAAGATTAGAGAAGCTGTGAAAATATAAATTTTGAATGAAAAGGTCCAATTACCAGTCTATAAACAGATTAATGTATCTGTATGGTGCAATTAGTTTTATATAAAGTTTAAAGATCATTCAAGACTGTTTCTTGGATAAAGTAATTAAATACTCCACATATATTTTGTTTAGTATCATTCTTGATCTTTAGTTCTTGATCTTGTTATTTTGGTTCAAGATGTAGCTAACACCCCAAAAACCTCTATCGCTGATCACAATACACTCTAAATCAGTGTTTTCCCAGCAAACAAACACCCCCTCCCCCAAATCAATATAAAAAAACCAAACAATGAACCAACAAACCCAAACCATAACCAAAAAAAGAAAACAAATGAAAAACCACAAAAACCAAAACCAAAAACAAACAGACAAAGAAACAAAAACAGAAACAAACCACCCAAACCACCAAAATCCTAAAATCCTGTGCCTGTTCTCACAGGAGAGATGCTCGAGTTGCTTCATGCTACTGATCAAACGAATTCTTGAAGAAAGAAAAAGTCACTGTGGCTGAAAGTCAACTTAAACAGCTGAACAAGTGATCTTGACACACACTAAAATCTTCAAGTGAAAAAGGTGAACAAATTAAGAAAATTTTAAAGAGTACGTAAAACATGACAAGTTACAGGTTGCTGTAAATTAATATGATACAATAAGTTTGTAGGGACTTTTTGAATACATAAAACCTATTTACAAATTGTAACCCATCAGGAAGAGAAACTTACTACAAAAGTAAGTTAAAAAGTTCTTTTTTTAAGCATTCATGATTTTCAAAACCCTTTTTCACAAAGAGAATCACAAGTGCTTGAAATGCCCACAAGACTCAGAAATAAAAGGATAGAAAACCAACAGTAAAAGAAGCCATTTCCACCACAGAAAGATGTTTACAGAAAGTTTTCCACAACCTTCCCCTAGGTTCTGTTTGGCTCGAGATATTCACATATATTCTCTGAAAAATATAGTGATGGAAAGTGATGCTGGAAAACTTTTAGATTATAGCAGTCATTCTAGATAACCAAATCTACAGCTGTCTGCAACCTCTTATAGAAAGTTGTGAACTAAGGTCTGTCTCTCCCATGATGCCTAGGCTTTGCAGTTTAATGTTTGATGGGCAGTCTGTCATCAAAATTACATTGGATTTTTTTGGGTTGTTTTTGGTTTTTTTTAAAGCTGCAGCTGCAGCTTATCTCTTGTAGACAGAACTTGGTTTTGGGTGTTTTTTTGATAAGATGCTAGAGCAACAATCATCTTATTTTTCTGCACAGTAACTTTCCATCAAAACTGAAACAAAACAAATGTTTTCTGTTGGCCAATACACAAAATGCTTTTAAAATATTTTTTTCAAAATATGACACTGTTTCAATCTTGAGCTGCATATTAAACCTTATAAATACTATTGTAGTTTTTAAAAACGGTAATATTTTACTGTGGCATGAAATGTAAGTGATGCTAGTGAAATTGATCTTTTAGTCTACAGTGAGTTCTGAGTGCTCTTATAGACCTCCACTGGAATTGGGTTTTAAAATATAAATACCTATTTTGGTAAGTGTGCAGTGTTTCTCTATGTAAATTAGAATCTTCTGTGGCCTCTTAAAAGAACTAAAAGGATGTGTCACTATAGATTCTCACATTTCCTTCTAGTAACAGAAGTGTCTTGATAAAACCCAATTTTATTAAGTCCAGCTTTGAAGAATTATGTTTCAAACATAGATAACATAATGCACAAGTTGTATGTGCTATAAGGCAAATTATATACCGTTATCTGAATATCCAGATTACCGGATGCTAATACATGTCTACCCCTGTTTTTCTGGAACTCCTCTTTTCCTGAAGGTAATTCACGACTGCAATATTCACCTTAATCAGATTTGTAGAAGGAATCAGATTTAAAGAAGGAATTTTTCAAGGGTATCACCAGCCCAGCAACTTTACTAAAATAAGTAGTTAAAAGAAGACAAATTGATGAAAGAGAGTACTCACCAGCATTCCAGTGAGAAATTCATTTAGTCAAACATCAACTGAGTGATAGCATCTAGAAAGCCAATAAGCAATAAGCATGGGTAAAAATACAGCTGCAGAACAATTGCAGCATTTGATACCTCTATTTTGACTTCAAGGCAAAATAGTACTTATGAAAGACAAGGAAAAAGTTGAGAGTGTGATGATGCAAGGACATAAGGAACATCATGGAAAACCTGGAAGGGCAGAAAGCATCGTAATGAACTAATATTGCAGGGAACTGGAAGTCAGAAAAACCTGGATATGAGATGCCTGTAGATTCTGGGAAGAACTAAGCACTGGGATTGGATTGGTGGGGCAAGTGTGTATATTGTAAATGGGAATGATAGGGGAGGAGCAACTGAAGGTCACAAATCAAATTAATGAAACAATGGTAACTGTTGAGAGAATTTTATCCTACACATTTTACCTCACTGTTTCAAACAAATTAAAAATTTGGATTTAAAAATTTAAAATGTTAAAATTTAAATGTTAAAATATTTAAATTTTAAAATTTAAATGTTAAAATTTATCTTACCCTTGATAGAATTTATCTTAAACACTTAATTTAACACTTTGTTTCAGTTTGTTATGATAATACATAAGTGTTTCTTCTTTAGGCAGCAGTGCCTTTGTCTTCAAGGCACTGCCACACTTCTGAAATGCCCCACAAAGTTTGTAATTCAAAAACAATGTAGTTTAAGTGGTCACCAAGTTTTGAAGGAACAGAATCTGTAAGCATTGTGTGAGATTTTTTCCCATTATTTACATTACATATATTGCATTATATTAATATTAGAAGTAAAAATCAGTGTGAGAAGGCCATATTTATGGAAAATAAAATATTAGATATTTTATGGAAGTGTTTTTCAAATATGGAAATGATACAGTTCTTCTACATCTTTACTAGGAGATTTTATACTTAATATCTGGTATATAAATTAATATTAACATAGAGCCAAAAAATGTTTTTATTTGATTTATTTTTTTAATTAAAAACAGCCTTGTTGTGTTAATTAATTAACAATTACATCAGTTCTTATAAATAGTGGGCCTACAACTTAATGTGATAGATCATGTCTACACTTTGGAGAAAAACATAGACATGTTTTTTGCTGGTATTCAGGTGGATATAAATTAATGACAAGAAAAGAAGGAATCTGAAAATACCAGATGCTAACAGAAACATGGAAAATTACTGGCAGTTTAACAAAACAAATTTTTTAAATCCTTTCTGAAAATCCTTTTGAAAAAGTGAGTAGAAATTAGGCATTTAAGCAAAAGACAAAGGGATTGCTTTTGATGCAATATCACATTTTAACCTGCATAACTTCCATTGGTTCATTTCTCAATTTTAAGTAAAAGGTACACAACTATTCAACATTGGGATCAAATGTATATAAATACTTACTTACTGTAAATAAATTAGGAGGAACTCAGCCCATTATAAATAAATTTTTAAGACTAATATAAATACAAGAGTTATTATATATACTAAGGTGAATATTTATAGTACTACTTAAGTAATTTTTTTTAAGGAGAAATGTTCCTTTTTCAACCCAAAAATATGTGGTTTGAAATATTTCTTCTTGGTTCTTTTTATTCCTTAGAAAAGTGATCCATTCAATATGACAGACCTGTTAAGCCTTAAGTTAAATATTTGGTCCAGAATTATCCCAAAAGCTTTAGAGTTGTATTATGAAGAGTGAAGGGCTTTTACATCTGGTTATTCCAGTCAACTAAAGTCTTAATTGCTCTCAGGAGGCAACTTTCTTTCCATTAACTTTAACACAAGCCTAGAATGATTAGGATCTTAACATAGGATCCTCAGTTAAGTACTCACACTTATCTGGGATGAATCCATAATTTTAGCTTTTTAATTCTCTCTGCTTGAGTTAAAAAAGGGGAGGGAGAATGAATTATGCATTTATTGAAAAGAAAAATTGTCAGATCCCACTTCAGTCTCCACCATAGCCAGGATATTCACCTTGGACATAATTTCTCTAGTCAAATATGAAAGATGAGAACTCAAATCTGCCACCCCATACCCATGCTCTATCTGGAGCTGCAGTGAATCTTGCTGGCATCTGTCATTCACCTTTCTCAGTGCTCCTTAAAGTGGCTGAATGATTCCACTAGGCAATGTAGGTGACAAAGATCATTCGTTCTGGGTTGCAGTGGTAACTATGGCAATGGGACTTGGATGCTTTTGTTGACAGTGGAAATACTACTCTGGTTCCAATTATTCAATGTGCTGGCTCTCAACTAAGCTGTATGGTATCTGGAATATAGTTCTATCAATCTTTTCTCATAATATTCAAAATTTCCCTATGTAATTTAACATCTGCTAAAGCACTAGCAGGAGCTGAGTTATCCTGTTTCAGAATTACTTTAACTTACAGTGGGAAGGACGTTCTGCCAAGTGTATTCCTGATGTATCTAAATCAACATATGTCATCTCCCAGGTGCATGTGTTTAAAGATCTTTTATTTTTTTAAATTTCAGTGGACTAATCAAGACATATGCCTAGCAAGACAACCGCAGGATTAGGCAAGGTGACTTCAAATGTTTAAAAAAATAATAAAAAACACCTCAGTACAGTAAAACTACGAGTGTTCAACATTTTAAAAATACTTTAGAAAAGTAAAGGATGTGTTCTCATTAAAACTGTCATAAAGAAATAGGAAACTGAACTCTCAAATTCAACTTAAGTTGTAGCTACATAAGCCAGACTATTCTGTGGTATGTTATGACTACTATTCAATGGCAGGACGTTCAGAAGTCCACAGAAAATTTAATAAAATAGAGAACTACACTACCAGATGGGTCAAAGTTTTCCCATGCTTTGGAATTATCTACCTTTCACAAAAACTTGCATGCTTTTGTTAATCAACATTTAGAGCACTGGACCTGCAATTAAAAGAAAATGTGGTATTCAGTATGAATAGCATGGTTGGGCTCCTTATTCATTTTATGAAATTAACTCTCAGTAAGTCAGTTTGATTAGCAATAAAGAACTGGAAAGGAAGACTGAATCATAGGAATATTTAATCTTTTGTTGCATGTCTCTGAAAATAAAGATATCATTTAAACTTTCGTAATCTCCTATTGTTTAGAACAGTATATTTTGAAAAGCACATTACAATAGAATAACAGAGAAATAAAGAAAACCAGCAAATTTTCAGCTTTTTTTTTTTTTCCTTGGCTGTCATCAAATTTAGTAGTGCAAAGGAGAATAAATAAAAAAACATTTAAAATTTTGAATAATACCAATCTGAAAATTGTGTTTCATCTCTGAACTAACGATGAACTCCACGAGGTCAAGTGACATATTGACTTTGAACATCTCCATGACTTTATGATAGGGAGAAGAAAAACACAAGAAAATTAAATTACAGAGGATTATTATTTCTTACTGAATCAAAATGAAAATTAAAAAAAAAATCAAGGACTACAGAGAAGAAATGAAAGAACAGTTGTTATAGAAGTTATAATCAAATCCTTTTATCCGTCTTTCCTCTATTAAAAGAAGAAGAAGAAGAAGAAGAAGAAGAAGAAGAAATATCTAATAATTACATATTATCCACTTTACATGTAATTGCTTGCTCATGCAGAGATGCTGCTTTTGAGGTGGATACCACAGTGTTATTAATGGAACTTCATGACAATCTATTAGAAAATAAGTAATGGCAAATGTTGACATACAGTTTCCTTGACAAAAATTTAAGTGGGGTTAGGACAGAGCAAATACAGCTGATGAATAAAAGTTTTAAAGCTACAATATTTTTTTCAAGCTCATTTTTTTTAATTGACTTTATATCTATAATTAAAGCAAAATAATCACTGTGGTGACAGTGCTGGGTCTAAAAAAAGAATAACTGTTCAAGAAAAATCATACATGAAAGCAAATAAAAGCCTTAAAAAGAATTTTGCTGTTATTTTTAAGATGAACTTCACTCACTGTATCTACAATGTGGTGTCCAAAATAACTTGTTAAGTTAAAACTTTTCAGTTTTTAGGGTAAACAATCTTTGGGAATTAAAATGAGGGGATAAAATAGAACTCATGTAAGTTATATTCATTATTATGAGGACATCCATAGAGCATCTTTTTAAATTCACTCAAATTAATTGAAAATTTTTCATTCTGCTTTGCTATTTTTAATGGTATTTTTTTTAAAAAAAGAGAGTTTTAATTTTAATTAAACTACAGTAATCTTTCAAATATCTGCTATTAATTACCCAGGAAAAGTATTATATAGAAAAATTTCAAAGGTCAACTAGTGCTTTTCACAACATTTTATTTTCTCTGAGGGTAAAATTTATCAGAAATACTTCCTTATGTCCTCTTGTTAGTAACAAAAGAATAAGTTCAAAATATTTCCTCAAATACTGCTAATTTTTATACTTTTGTTCATTTTTCTTTTTTTTTTTTCCATATACTTATTCAATTTCTTTTTACTCTACATTAGCTGTCTTTAAAAAATACTATGGATGTGCAGATGAGTTAGACTGATCAAGTCTAATTGATATAGGACTCTATCTTCTATAAGGAAAAGTTGACAAAATACTGATTTTGCTGATTGCCAAGGACCTGACCAAGAAACTTCAAGATTATACCTGACATGAGCAATGGGCACAGGACACCTCTTGTCTTGGTTTAATGAAAGCTTTTAATGGGCTGCAGGCACCAAAATGCTCTGCTTGATTGAAACTGAGGAACTTCTGCCTATGCCTAGGAGCAGAACTTCAGGTACCAGAAGAACTTTGAGGTCAATAAAAATCCAAAGTTATTCTTTATGTGCACATAATTTTTACAGTTTGCAGGATGGGGGCCTTAATGATATTTAATGAATAAGCAATAATAAAACAACATAGGAATATTAAAAGCCAAATTTTAATTGATGCTTTGCTGTGTACTTTATAAGCCACTACACACTAAATTCAAAACTTTCTTTGTATAATTAATTTAGATCTGAAACTTAATGACTCTTTTCACTTTCATATTACTGAGTTTTGCCAACAAACAGTACAAACCAAATTTTTTCTCTTTATCATTTTGACTTTTGACATTAAGTGATATCTGACATATCTTGGTGATACAGATCTAAAAATCTCAACGACTCTGCTATTTATTTACCAGTTAAATATTGTAAGAACTAACACATTTAAAGAATTATACAGGAAAATTTATCGTAACTTACTAGAATAATAATAGCTGTAACAAACAGAATGTAAACAGGTGATGCAGAGATCTTCTCAAAATGCATGTTACACTTTTCTTCGGAAATTTGTCTTGCCTCAAGAGCTGTTAAAATGAGATGGAATTTACCCTAATTTTACAGAATAAAGTCCATGAATGAAAGAAGTGGCATTTATGCCAGTTTTTTTTTTTCTGAAACACAAAGGACAACAATTTTTTTGAATGTTATTTTCAGATATGTACAAATTCAGTCTGAGTTAGAAAATATTCATGTTGATCACATTTTTAAATTCAGACCAAAGAGTTTTATATCCGCTGTCCCAGGCTTGATTCTGGAATCCTTTCAGCATGTTGCCTAGCTTTTGCCATTATCACAAGTAGACAATATAGTGATATTGATGCTACAGTCTCTGTGGTATTGATTAATGGAACATTGGTGCATATGAAGTTACTCCTATTATCATTTCAGCTATTTGTCAGCATTCTTTGTGTTTGGACAGCTGATACTCACACAAATTTCCAAGCTCTAATGGGACTTTTGTTTGCTGTTTCCAATTGGCTCATTCATCACAAAATACTCTGTAAATTTGTTTGTTCTTTCAATGCTAAAAATTATCTCCCTAGGTACATGTGTGTATAAATAAGGCATTCTAATACTTCATCTGTAAATTTGATTTGGGTAACATTCACATAACATGAGGCAGATAGCCAGATTGATATGTCATGTAATATTTCCAGTGAAACCCACAGTAGATGATGAGAGGTATGGCAGTGTTCCTGGAGCTACTGCCTTTCTCTACAATCTGTTATTACAGCACCAGAAAAACATTACAACTGTCAGCTTTCAGTATCTGTGCCACACCTGCCAATGCACTTCTGGCTCAAAACTTTGCAGGAATGTTTTAGATAACTTACTAATGTGCACTTAATTATTTTTAGTGAATTTTATAGACAGTATGCCAAATTCAATATATATATCTTAAAGGATTATGTTTCTTGATGTTTAATATTTAAAAAAAAAAACCAACAAAAAGAAGTACTGGAAAAAAGAGATTTAAGACTCAGAATTCAATCTAAACTGCTGTGCCTGCTCCATTCTTCTTTTAGCAGTGTTCTGGAGAGAGTAGGAAATTAAAAATTTGGGAGGAAAAACAAGTAGCAGAACTAATGAAGGTTGGGTCTCTGTAGATGTGTTTTCTGGATGATTGAACTGGCCACCTGATAAAATGTGAGATCTGAGTGGAGTTTTAAAGTCTGGGAATATCTGTAGGTTTTCATTTTGTGAAATGTGAATGGACGTGACTGGGAAGGTAAGAAGGTTCATATTTTGGTTGCTTGTGGATAACATGGACAGCTGACTTCAGTTCTGGTTCTTAGCATCTCCAGCCCAACTCAGCATAAGCAGCAGCTCTTACTCCTAAAGCAGCTGGTAAAGACAGGTTCACCACCTCTTTTCTCAAAGCCCATCTCATGTGCATTGGTCTCATGAACACTGCACTCATCCAATTCTCCAGATTATATGTGATGCCTTGGTGGCCCAAATCATCATCATTATAGCTGGTACTTCTTTTTAGTTGTTCTAAAATTAAATCTCCATTCAGACAGCCTGAAAAAATGTAGGTCTCTGTCACAGTTCACTGAATTCTTTTTCTGTGAGTATTGTGCTGCAGGTACGAGTGACATTTTGAAGTCCTGGGAGGCTGTCAATAAGATCAGAGGTTTTCCTTATAAAAAGGACAATTCACAGACCTAAATTCTACCGAAGAAAGCTGTTTGCACTACTAAGAATACTCTTGAACTCTTTTCAGTGGGATATAGCACAAGTATGAATAACATGATGCAACAAATAATGAGATCTGTGACAAAGAAGAAAGAACTATTATTGACACACACAATATACTAGAATCGGCTAGGTTATATGTCTCTTATTTTGTACACAGCAGAGGTATAAAGAGAATAAGATTCTTCTCCAAAGAATAGAGGCTAGAATAGCTGGGCAGAACAGACAAGTAAATGGAAGAAGCTGGACAGAATAGATAAGATTGTGAACAAACACAGCAAAAACAATAGCATAGTTAAACAGAATCTACCTAAGCAGTCAGGTCTGGGAAAAACCAATGCCAGTAAAATAGTTATCTGATTAAATGATGGAGTTCTGTTTTTCAATTTACAACCTTTGGAATAAAACCACTCAACACTTGGTTCTACCTGATATATTTAAATGAAATTAAATGAAAAACATTTATTTTCAGTTTTTAATTTTTAATTTTAACTTATAATAATTTTAAAATAAAATAAAAACTTTAGAAAAATAAAATTGCAAGGAAAGATTGAAAATTATTCTTGCCCTCTTGAAAATGCTTCACTTTGACCTGAATATATGAACCCTTACAGCCAGTGCAACACTGGAGTTTTTTAAAGTAAAGAATATATATTTGGGAAAAGGTGAGAGGAGAAGCATCAAGAAATGCACTTGCCCAACTGGGGAGCAAATTACCAGCACTTTTTAAAGCAGGACTGGAAAGCAGAAAGGTGATATAAATATTTATTGAATATTTTGTTGTTGCAGTTTTCCTCAGATTAAATGTTGAACCTGAAAATGAATACATTTGGGGAGTTGAAAAGAAAGTAGGAAAATTATTAGGATATAATTTGCAAATAAAAGAGTAAAGTACTGGTACACTAAAATGAAAAAAATAGAAGGTTTTGACGATGATTACAATGATCACTGATGCTTTGTGTTTGTTACAGCAAAACTGTCAGAATAGGTACAGATATTTATTTAAGATAATGATATAAGAACATTTGAGTGTCCTAAAGAAATCAATTAATCTATTTATAGCTATCAAGAGAAAAATACTTCTTTGGTGATACAATCAGAGGACCCATGGAAACATTCTGAGTGAATAAATCCAGAGATCAAAATAAAGAAGTTGTGTTGTTCAGCTTCTCCAGTGATTTACTAACAGTGTTAATTTTACATCAGCAATTACACTATTTTTCACTTTTCTGTTAGGACTCTTGGTGAAAAAAAATTGTTCCAAGAAACCTAGGAAGACTAAATTATTCATATTCTCCTCTTTCTTCAAGATAGCAATGAAAACTGCAAGCTTTTAAATGATGTCATTAGAAAGGTTACACAAATTGATATACACATACTGAGAATTTTTAATTTCAAGCATTGCTTAATTAAAACATGAATAGTACTTGGATACAATTTCATGTTGTTTAAGCCCTTGTGATTAATGTTTGTATCTACATACATTTTTTCCTTTTTTTCCCAGTAAATAGTAAGTAAAAACAAAGAATCATACTGAAATAAATTCAGCTGTAAGTTGTAGGCCATCATGGCTTCTAATGTCACTTGGTCCTCAAAACAACAATATTGCTAAGAGTGACCTTATCACAGGTCACACAGGAGTACAAAATGTTTCTTCTGCAGAGCCAGTATTTTATAAAAAAAATAAAAAGGTGTGAGATCTGTTACTCTAGTTCAACTTGTTCTGTGTGGTGTGCAGGAAAGTACCTATCAGCCTAGGAGGCATTAGGGTGAAACTTGAGTTTAGGTAGAGCCACAAGGGTCAAAGCAAATGCTTGAAGCAGCACATGCTCTAGAAAACAGATGGGAAATGTAACACCTGTGAAATAAGAGCAGAGAATAATCCCCCATTTTCAGAAACTATTTCTAATGCTTCAAATTCTTTAGAGGTAACAAGAAGGCAATATTCAGGATGCATGAAGAATACCGAAGATAGAAATGTGTATGGGCCAAAGTTATCCAGGATTGCAAGATAACAAATTTAAGGTGTAGTTTACATTGGCTACAAGGGGAAGCCTTCCAACAGTAAAGTAGGACTGAAAAATTAAAAATTGACAGTAAACTGCAGTTGCATGGACAAGGCTTGGATGGAGGCAGCTGGATGACATATTTAATCTCATCAGGCTATATGCACAGAGTATCCTAAGGAATCAGCACATAGGTACCGAACTTCTAAAAATAAAAGATAACAGAGAAATGCACTAATATTTTCTTAAATGTGAGTTCAAATCCATAGCGATTTTTTGCACACATTCCTTTTTCATCTGGCTTGCTTTGTTCTTCTGAGGTGTGTCTTAATTATCCTATAACTGTGAGGTGAAGGAGGAGCAAGTGGTTTTTTTTCCAGTAGTAGAGAAGTAAAGAAGTAAAGGAAGGTCATAGACAGATTATTTTAAAAATAAAATAATTATTTTTTGCAAAAAAAATATTCTGTGCAAAACACAGCAAGAACCCAAACCAGAAATGTAATGCATATTACAATATTCACTCTGTGGAAAAGCCTGAAATCCCAGGTCCCTTAATCACTTATCAAATATTTGCCTTGTGAATGAAAGAATGTTAATAATTTTAATGCTGTTATATGATGGCAAAAGGTCCAAAGATGAACAGAAACAGAAAAAAAGTTGAAATGGCCCTTGCTAAAATGTAAATTATATTAAAATATTTGATCAAATATATGCCTCAGTCTGCCCTCAAATACTTACTGTAGAGATTAGGATTTAATGGTCACCTTCTTACCTCAGAAATAAGTGACAAAAATAAGATGATAGAAAAAAATCCAAGAAGGTAGAGCTTTGTAATGAAAATTGATATCAGCTGAAGAACCAGAACTAATAATTTAAACACAACGAAGTAATTTAGCTGAAGAAGGGAAGCATAGAGAAAAGCACAATAAGACAAAAGGAATGAGTTACAAAGAACCAGCAGCATTTAAATAAAGAAATGGCATTTCAAGCAAATGGAAACTTTTTTTTATTCTTAACCTTCAGATAGAGGGCAAGAACTAAAGGAAAGAAAAACATTAATAACTGAGCAAGGAAAAACTTTGGGATCTCTTCAGAACAGTAATTCCTCCTCAAAACATGACTACCTGTGTGGCTGAACCACATTAAAATACATGTAATTACACTTATCTCCTTGAAGAGTGTAAATAAATATAATTACACTTGTGTTTTGTATGACATTGAGAAGATAACAAAAAAAGAGGAAAATGCATAAAAGATGGTGTGAAATGAGGAAGACTGTAGGACTTTAAAATATTACAACAAACTTTCCCCTAGCCATGTGGCTATTTTAAATGTTTGCACAATTAATGCATTTCAAAATAGGATTATATTTGCCTAGTTATTATGTATTTAGGTTTAAAAAGTAGCATTGACTTCTACCCTCCTCTGTGGTTGTGACAAGAGATTTCAGTAAAGACTAAGAAAATATATTTAAAGTGATTTTTCAAATCTCTAAAGAAAGAAAAAACCATGAAACTTATCAAAAAATAGTTTATATTACTCCTTTGTTATGCTAGTCATGTGATTAAAGAGTATTGGATTTTTTTTGCTGTTTGACTTTTAATTTAATTTTTTTAATGTAAGGATTTACATGAATCTTATTTTAAATTTCTTGTAAAAATCATAGAATCATTAAACTAATTATGTAAAGTAATAATGTAAAATCATTACTAGGAATAAAGCTTTTGGCTCCCAACTAACAAAACTGTCTTAGAGACTGCTGCCAAAGGGAAAAAAAGTATTCAAACATAAAAAACAACGGCAAAGTATCCATGAATGGATCTTAAGTCCCCTTATGTCACATACTTCTGTAGTTTCCTTAGTGATGTAGGCCCCTTTTTATAAATGACATGTTACAGAGTCAGCAAAAAGAACTTGCATTTAGGGACACAGAAAAGCAGGATTACCTGTCCTCTCACTAGCACTGTATAGCTGCAAATTATCTGATAATTTCATTCTCAGACAGAGTGATTAAAATGACATTAAGGAATGGTGGAAAGGGGAAGAAAAGTATATAGTTACAGTTTACCTGCATTTACTCACTGTAGCACCTTAAAAAAATGGCTGAGTTGAAAATTATTAAAGAAAATTCACCATTTAATGTAGAGCAGTGATAGAATATTTTCTAGTTTTAGAGTAAAGAAGGAAAATTGGAAGTCTAGAATATGAAAAAAAAATTAGAAAACTAGATATCTTTGTTTCTGCAGAAAATTCTACTTAATTCTTTTTTTGAAGAATGAGTGTAAGTTTTGAAAGAAAAAACATGGGTAAAAAAAGCTTATAAACTATTATATTGCAGATATCAGAGATGAATAGTGCCCTTTTTATTTCCACGAAAGAATATTGAATGCATCATTTTCCTCATGATGTTATACTCACCATGACACTTACTATAAAAATAATCTTCATCATGAATTGTCGATAATGATATCTTATTTTGAATTAAACATGTAGCAAAACATTGCATTAATCTATAACTATACATATAAATATATATGTAAAACAGTTTTAAAATCAAATTTTTTTTCATTGCTGAAGTGAAGCACTTCTGTACTGTCAATTATAAAAGAAGCAGTGCACATTTTTGGATGAAATGAGACTTTCACTTAACACTCTGGTTACAATTATAACCAAACTATTTAGTTATACCTCTGTGATATAGGACAATTACACCTGAAACTAAAGCATAATCTTGGTCTTAAAGGATAGTTTAGCTCTTAAACTTTTATTAAACATTGGGGTAAAAATTACACAGAAGGAAATGCAGTTAGACACATCCCAGACACACTTTGTATCTGCTAAGGCAGTCTATGATTAGGTCCAAAATAATGGCTAGAAAAAGGCACAATGCTATATTTTCCACTGCTGCACTAGCCCCTGTCATAATTAAATTTTATTTTTTCCCTTCTGTTCTATTTAATTTGTTTTAAAACAATTCTGACCTTTGACACAGGACAATAAATTCTAAGTCACCTAAACAGCTTTTATCAGTATTTATATGATTCCAGCATTTCTTTTTTAAATATGTGCTTAGAGGGTGACCATCTCCAGCTCTGAACATATTTTTCTGCATAGAGTCCTGCTTACAGTACTCTTGGTGTGGAAAAGTGAAACAAACTGAAGGATTCTTCCAAGTAATAGTAAATTTAGCAGGAGGCTATAGCTAATGCTCCGCAGTCACTTATTTGTACTTTCTAAATTAGGCAAGACTACACTGGGTCAACATAAAAACTTGTATCAATACTGAGTAGGTATCAAAAGTGGCAGGAGACAGCAGGTGGCATTCTGAACACCAGTCTAATAATAATGGGAGTACGTATTTTAAATATCATAAAAATAATCCAAGACCCATGAAGTTTGGAGATTTTTATTGTTCTGATTTTGGTTTGAGGTTTTTTTATGAGAGATGAAAGAGAACACCTACACACCTGTTATCATCAAGAACATAATGGCACATTCTCTTGTACTGAAAATTTACAATTATATTATAAATATATGTCTACTGCAGTTGTTTAGACAAGTTTGTTGGTTTAATTACACTTTTCTTTTTGATTGCTAAGCAATTGAAACATATGAAATTTGAGATGTTTACTTTTCCTTTCTTGTTTTCAACAGTAATTTATACAGCACTGCTTATCTATTCATTATAATTAGAAAAGGTATTTTTACAATAAACAGTAGTTTATAAGCTGATTATTTTCCACTTTTAAGGAAGTAGTTTACCTGGAACCTTTCAGTATCTTTCATTTCTGAAGTTTAAAATGTGTCTATCAGTGGCAACTATGACTTATGTAAGGTGAATAAAACATCCAATTATTGGATGACATTTCTACGTTACACAACCACACCTCAGAGTTACACAACCTCACTTGAGTAGTCACATAAGAGGACAAACACAAAACTGAATAACTGACCTGCAAACAAGTATCTGGCTCCATACTTAGCCTTAGCAAACAGTGCTAATAACTTATTTTCAAGAACTCTAAGCTCACATAATTACTGCAAATGTTATTCTGAATTTTCAAAATGGATGCATGACTTAGTACACCTTAGCTTTAATTAGTCAGCCTTTTGGCTCTAAAATAAGATTCCTACCAACCCCAAAATCAACTCCAGTCCAGCCTGCAAATGTATACAATTTATCTCTTCCTTTTTCTTTCCTTTGCAGTGCAAAACATGAATCACAGGTGTTGCCTTTTTCCCAACCTGGAAATGAAACTTGAGATACTTTTAGTAAGGAGGAAATATAATAGAGAATCTTTATTTGAAGGCCTTCAGAGGCAGCCATGGAAAGATGTCCATAAAAGCCCACCCCCTCCAGTTTGTTTGTTTTTTTAATAGGGTTTATGAAATTAACATAACTGATAAAAAGCACTAATTACTCCCCCAGGCTGAGCCCCTTCTCTGGAGCCCCCTCCCTTGGTAATAGCTGTACTTTGTCCATGAAATGTATCTCGAAGAGTTGTTCTCAGCCTTGGTTTCCTGGAAGAGCTCAGTAGAGCACAGGGGCCCTGAACATCCTGGGGCTTGGAGCTCTGGAATTCGCTTTGTCTTTCTGCCTAAAGAAAGGCCAGGGAAGAGTACTGGGTAAACTAGCCACTAACACAGTAGGCTACAGAGCTAGAAATATATATGCGAAGAATACAGAGAACATATGAAAGAAAAAGAGGCAAAAGACAAGCAGCATCACAGGTACTTATTGCAGTGCACTTTGGAAGGAAAAGCTGTTTCTGTATTCACAAAATAATTATGCAAAATCCTAAGAGTTTCGAGGCAAAAATAATGCATGGAAATTGTTCATGGAACTACGTTACTGGATTTAAAGTCACACTCCACAGATTCTTGTAATTCTACAAACATAACAAGATATTTTAGAAACAAACTTGTAACATAGGGTAACTAATTCTGTTAGTTTTATAAAATCAAAATGGCATCAAATTTGTATGCGCATATGATTTTAAGAAAATCAATGTATGTAGTTCCACTGATTTAAAAGGCACAATGTGGGTTTGCTCCAGTAGAGGATTTTTCTTATACTTTCAGTGAGTCACAAAATAAATTCCCACAAAAAGCAGTTCATTGAATTTATTCTTAGAAATAAAAAATATTAATTTATATATTTAACGTCCCATGGTTATTGCCCTCAATTTTCTCATTGTTTCAGTGTGGTGAATAATCATTTCTTGGAAGTCAGATTTTCAGAGATTTTCCATGTTCCTTCTTTTCTTATATGATCAAGAAATCAGTATTTCTTACCTTCTCACTAACTCCTGAACAAGGTAGGCTACTTGGTTTCAAGATCCATTGAAGATACAAAGATACTTTCTCTTCCTTTCAAACCTGGAAAGAGATAGGTGAAAACAAGAAAAACTGTAGAGAAAGTCATACCCATTCTAGGCTTTAGATTATTGCATACAAAGTCTTAACATGATCAAAAAATATTATTTATTTTATTATAATATGGTCTTATTTTCCCATTAACCAGGAAAAATGCAAAGAGAGAAAGAAACTTATCATAGCAGACTTTGGAATGTAAATTTACATTGCCTTATCTACAATTAAGACATCCCAAAACTACAAAGAAATCCTCACTGGAATAAAGAATTGTAAAAATTCTGAAGATAATGCTTCACAATGACCAGAGCAGTTGTCAAGAGCTGATTTGGGTTACACAATCTGCTTTGCCAGTTTTCATGACATAGATTTGAAGCAGTGGATGTGTAGAATTTCTGCCAACGTCTACATTTGTTGTGGTTTGAATTTGATGTGCCCTGGAACACTGGACTGACCACTTGCACTTGAAGTGTATTACATATATTTTTTGACCATATCTTCCAAATTTGTTTCTTAGAAGAAAAATCTCTCATACTCTAAGAACACTTATAATTTTGAGCCAAACCAGTTCAATTCAGGAAATCTATTAGAGAGACTACAAAAATGCAACCTTTTTTTTTTTTTGCAAAATGTTGATACAGACATGCTGAAAATCAAGTGACTTGAATAATACCAAAATAGAAACCCTGGGCAGTTATATTCTGAATGACATGTACACTGAAAACCTAATAATCAGAGGAAAGGAGGATAACTCTTCCATAGACTGATTCCACTTTATGCCTGAATTGCCCTTTGAAGATGCAATAGTGACTATAAACTATCAAGAGAGGCAGAAACCTCCCTAGCCCCTCTCTTGAGCACCTGTACTGCACATCTGAACTTAAATGCTACTCCCAGCACCAGCAATATCCAAAATACCTTTCAGGCAGATAATGTAAAAGCTGTGGGGGAAGACATTCAATGCATACACATTCTTTTCTGTGAAAAAAAAAGTCTGTGATCAGCTGAGGGAGAAAATAGATTATTTGGTTTTTTGAATTACCTTTATTCCACCATCACTGAGTTTCTATATTTTCACTTTCTCAGCCTGTTTGGATATAACCTGTACTGAGTTTCAAAGTGACTCAGAAACAGATATCACCAGTATGTTCATTTTTTCACAAATATAGTCATTCATGACAAAAAATGTGACTCACAAAAAACCCACCCAAACTTAATATAGAACATAGAATTTCCTTGAATTACTTCAGTTATCTTAATCTAATAATAAAGATATTGTCATATAGATTAGCAACTATGAGAAAGGCCCAAGGTCATTAAAATTATTGCGGTCAAAATTGTATACTGAAGCAGTAGCACATTCTCCTGCCATAGCATATCTAATATGACCATGAAATGCTCCGCTTTCAAAGGATTATTGAAACTCCACTGGTTTAGATTTATTTTTTTAAATATACTTCAAAATCTCAAAGTATTGGGTCCATTCCTTTAGGGTAACTAGCATTGACATTTCCCTTTAATGGATTAGCAAAGAAAATTACCAGGCATCTATCTTTCTGTATTCCTTCTCTCCTGCTTATAATGAATTGACCATCCTTCTCCTGCACACATTTTGAGCAGAGCACTGTGATACAGTCTTGTTCCCAGTGTGTATCATACTGATAAACTGTCTTGGGGAAATCTCTGCAGTTATGTGCTTGGAGATACTGTCTCTGAACTCTAACATGTCACCACAAGCAAAAAAGTTAGCAAAGACCAAAGATAAAGAACAAACTTGAACCATTCAATGAAGACTACCTTGGGAAGGATGTATGGAGAGGTAGTGGCAGACCCGAGATCTTAGAAGCTAGATCTTAATTCCCTTGTGTCAGAAAGGGAATAAACAACAGCCAAGAGCTGTAACAATGCACTTTGGTTTTCAGGAAAACCACCTTAGAAGTTAAAGATAAAAATCTGAACTATTTTGGCTGAAGAAAGCAAACTAACCCAGAAAGTTGAACCTTTGGACACTTTACTAGGCAGTCAGAGGCTCCTAGTATATGGCTGCTATTATTTTTGTGAAGATTTTTTTATTAAGATAGATTGTAGGTGTTTTATCTCTTCAGTGCCTTACACCCATTTCAGACCAATTTAGTGAATACATTTTTACACCATTCTAGCATCCACCCCTGAAAAATTTTATCCAAACATTTTAGTTTTTTTTCCAACTGTACACCTATATTCTGTGAATTGATTGATGGGCGTGTATTGATTTGTGAACTTTTACAGGCATTACAGTCTTAACACACTACTTCTTTGTGCTGAATCTTTATATTCTAGCAATTTTTTTTTACGAGTCTCAAGTGCTAGAGGGCATATTTAAATAGAATTGAGCAAATATTTCCTCAACTGGTTTCACAAAGAAAAAAGTTGTCTGGTGTACTTTTTACTTCAAATTTATATAAAAACTCATGTACTCAGTTTTTTTCAATTTTGTGTACTTTCACAGAATATTGTATCAAAAGCTCGAGAGTCCTTTATTGTCTTCACAGAGAGAATAAAAAACAGACAGCAACAGGCACAATTTCCAAATGCTTTTAACACACCTCAAGCCTGACCTTGAAGGAAACACCTCTAAGATAAGAGTCAATATCTCTGAAGCTTGTTTTGTGGCCTGGACATGTTCAGAGAAGAAATTTATAGGATTTCTTTTTATTTGTGTGTTCCTGTATGAGCTTTAATTTTGCCGGTGGCGACAGGAACAATTTTAGTTGTCAGCTGAGATCAGGACTGTAGCTATGCCTGTCAGTACAGTAATTATGTTGAAAACAGTGATTTTAGTTCATGTGCAGTTACAGAAACTAACTAACAGAAATACGGCCACTTTCAATACAAAATAAATATATGCATCATTTCCTTTAAATAAACTGAGATTTCTCTTCCAGCAGCATGTATTCATATGTATGTTAAGAAGCATACAAATAACTATTAAGACTATGTTTACATCTATCTTGAGAATAAGAACCTTTGTTTTGCATTATTAACTTACATCTCATGAAAAGAGAATTTAGGATGGGTGAAAAAGAGTTTAACATAAGAAACTTCAGGAATGTAGGAAACGGTGGAAATCAGGTTTTTAAAATGAATGATAACATTGACATTCCAGATTCTTATTTACTGATATTATGTTTGGACTACTGCAAGAATGTTTGGGTTGTTTTTTGGGTTTTTTTTGCGGGGGTGGGAGTGAAGGATTACTACTTTCATTTTCTTTGAATACCTAGGTTTGCATTCAAGAGTGAGTAACAGTTGCAGATCATCACATTCTTCAAAATTTTGAAATATTATGAAAATTTATTTCATTTAAGGACTTCCAAGGTGGATATCGGTACTGACATCTCAGGTATGTGCCCTCTGGGTCATCTCATTTCTTCCTGTTGAGAACAGGAAAATCACACATGGAGGTATCAGAATAAGTATACCAAAATTATCATTAAAGAAAGAAAGAAAGAAAGAAAGAAAGAAAGAAAGAAAGAAAGAAAGAAAGAAAGAAAGAAAGAAAGAAAGAAAGAAAGAAAGCATTTTACCCTGAAACCATGACCACTAGTAATTTTGTTCATTTTTCACAACTGATTTTGAGCCTTCAACTCATATAAAAGCATCAGATCCCCAAAATGTTAACTTCAACTGAAATAATTGATTTTATTGCTATTAAAATGTTTTCTCAAAATAAGAAAAAAATACAAATATAGTAAAGAAAACATATTGAATGCAAAAATGAAACAAAATGAGAGATATAGTTAAGCATTTTTTCAATATTTTTTCTATTTTAAAACTTACAAAACCCCAATATTTTGTGAAAAAATAAACAAATAATATCTTACTATTAAAAATATACTATATAGTGAAAATTTTCAACTACATCTACTGGGAATGTTCTACATGTCAGACTTGACTATCTTTTTTTTTAAAAGTGGTACCTTATTATTTATGAGACTTGGAAGCATGTAGAATCACCAAACTGTCATAATGGAAACATAACAAACATGTATAATGAAATGCCAGAGGTTCATCTTTCTATTCTGTAACAGAACAACAAAAAAAATATTTATTTCAGTTCTCTGAAATGTGTTGCCAGAAATCAGATTTTCACAAATAAGCCCTTTATATCATCTGTTAGACAGGGAAAACCCCCCAATATTAATATAATTACAATTCAGCAAGAGTGTGAGTTCTATGGGTATTTGGTTAAAAAGAAATAAAATTAGTTCCTAGCCCTCCTCTTTTCCCCAGTGGCTTTTTCCATTTCATTATTTTTGTAGGCTATTGCCATACCCCAGTTACTACAATGTTTTGCACATTATTTCTGGTGTTTCCCAAGTTCTTCTGCTTTTAGAAGTACTTTTGGATTAGAAGCTATTATTTACCACAAGGATAGGGAAGCATGGCAATTAAAATCACAATATCCATGTCCTTGGAAAAAAAACAACGAACTTGACCTTTTGCTTAGATGTCCACAGACTTTTCCAGGTTGTCCACAGAATCTGAGCAGTAATTTCTAGTTCTTAATATAAGAGCTCTCATCCTCTTTGCCTGTTATACCTTGCCTCTGTCAAATTAAACTATTTGTGTGGTGCCAAAACCTTTAGTATAGAGATAATAACAGGAACATAAAATGTTTTAGGGTTTTTTCCCAAGTGGGTGGTTTTTGTTTTTTTTTTCCAGGCTTTAATAAATAATAATGCAACAAGATAACAATGGGATATTTGTCTCACAATTAAGAAGGTTTATATCTGGAACATTCATTCTGGACTTTTCGTGTAGCCACTACATTCATGGAAAGCAGAGTTGTAAAGTCACTTAAGTACTACATTTTAGAGACAAGCACACCTTTCCATGACAATGGCATTTCTAGGTTGTTGTGGTGGCAGTGTGGGAAGGTGAGAGAGTGGTTTACTTTGACTGGGTTATTTCTAATAATTTGTTTTTCCCACATTTTTGCTGGCTAGACTATTATAATTAATTTTATATTACTGGCAAGACTGAGAATTTTTAAGGGAATATTTTTTTTCTTTGATTATTCCACAAGATATTGACACTACTGCAACTTACTGTATACGTTTAGCAAGCATGTTGAGAGAAATGAGATGAAAATTCTTGGAAAGATTCTGCTTTATGTACAAAATACAGTGAAAGTGTCATAGAATATACACTCAGTTTTAATCACATCATGATAACAGCAAAACAAATGGAAAAAATATTCTTTGATTTGCGGGGTAATTATATTATGGCATCAGTCCTGTTGTAATTGACAAGTCAGTATAGTATTTTACATTTAGTCTTTTACATTTTATTCAGAGTATAATGTACATTAAAAACTTCTCACATATTCTCTGTGTTTTGTCCAAGATTTTCCCCTGCAGACTGCTTTAGAAGTTGCTATTTAACATTAGAAGACGTTTCAATAGCATTATTATTTGGGTATATGTGAACATCTATCTAGCCATTAGTAATCTTTTCTGCTCTATCATTGCTAATACTCTCCATTGCATAGGGAACAGATAAATTAACTGTAGAAAAAACTTGAAAAATACCCTGAGACTTAGCAACCGAGGGCCACATCCAGGTAATATTTACAACAAACTATTTGGTACAAACACGACAGAAACAAAATCTATGCTTTTGTTACTTGTTTCCACTTACATCTATAGGTACATCCAGTAGCAGTGCGTGTGTGGTTATTTGTTTGGTTTTCCTGTGTGTTTATTTTAATGTTCCACAGGTGGTCAGGTAAATGGTCCTCAAGTAACTTAAGAGCTATTCCCACCTTGCAGCAGTTATTCTAGCAAGGATATTTGACCAGGATTCTAACAAAGGTCTGGATAGACACTCAGCATTTCCCTCATTAGGCTCTCTCAGGTCTACATCCTAAAAATATTCAGAAATTATGTTTAAAGCTTATGTCAGAAAGGAAGAGATGTCAAATTTAGTTAAACAAAACAGAATTTTCAGAGAAAGGAAAAATCATAGAAAAACTGCAGCATGCAGCAATCATAATATGAAAAAGAAGCCTCATGGACATTTTTTACTATGAAAATTCCTAAAAAAAGTCATCAGACAAGTTGACAAGCTGCCCTAATTACTAGAAGAATTTCTAAAAGATAGAGATTTTAGCCACTTGACCACTTGATCAGACAAAAAGAGAATGAAATAGCACTGGGCACAGAAAATAGCAAACTATTTTCTGTACCAGTTAAGCCCTACAATATGTGGAAATGTGTGTTCACACTTTAAGACAACTCTAAATTCAGTCCTTTCAAAAACTAATAAAACTGTAAAAAGTATTCAAGACAGGAAACTACCAGGGCCTGCCCAAATCTGCTTGACTAGTTTAAACATCAAAGAGCCAAGGCTTGGAAACTGGAATTTCTTCTTATTGCATGCATGCTTGTATCATCATGTACTCTCTATGTAAAGAGGGACAAATATCTTCTTTTTCTGAAGTGTTAAACCTAATGCATACCTCAGCATTTCCTTGAGCTAATACTAGGCCTTATCAGAAGCTGTTCGCCTATATCGAGGAAGCTCAGTGAAATCTTCTTCTGACACTAAAATGGCAAGTAGGGGAAGAAAGTTTCCTAATCTGAATTACTCTACGTCTCTCAGAAATCCATTTTCCTTCTCATCTTGTGAATCTGTCTTTTAGACTACAGTTCTTCCAGGATTAAAAGGGTATCATCTAAAGCAAGCACATCTCAGGGCTAAACCCAGCCAGAAGGAATAGGTAATACATTCAAATTAAAAAATTCTGTTCCTCATGAATATTTGCTTCCATGAAAACATCCTGTGATCTTATTAGCATACAGTCATGTTTGGTATAGCTTCTGGTAGTGTATAAAAGTAAGTAAAATGTTACATAACCCTTGATTACTCTTGTACTGACTCTTCCTTAAGCCCTATATTTTAAATTCCATTATAATAATTAAAAGAAAAAAACCTAAAAGGATAAATATGGAAGATTTTTTTACACCCAGCCTAATAACTGTAAACACCTTACTATCAGATTGGAACCAAGAAAGAAATCCAACACAGTAAAAGAAATCAGAATGCTAAATATGAGCACAGGTCAATTCAATTTATTGTGGTTTGCTGCTGGTTTATGCTAATTGCTTTTTTCAAGAACGAAGCAGAACTCAATGTACAGCAGTACTCAAATCACTTGAGAACAGGTTTATGAGAGGCTGATGTGGCACAGACAGTCACAATGCACGATCATGTCAGTTGCTCATGGAACCACACTTCAGCTTTCCAGTGGTGTGAAACTATTTCTCCACTGATGCTTACTTCAGACTGTCTCTTTAGAGCAAGGCCTGCCAATTCACAGACTGTGCCAAACCTGAGTGCAGTTCTTTGAAAACTTTAGCCCTTTAAGAAGTGAAACCAGCTAACTTAGAATGTATTACATCACATTGATTAGAATAATTGTTGTCGTCCCCACCAAACATTGATTTGTGGCCCTGGAGGTGCAAAGTCAGAGACTCAAAGCTAATTATACTCAACTCCCATTTGAAGAGTTACATTAAATGAATGTAACAGATTAAATTACTGATCTCTTGAAGGAATATTAATATTGTTCAGTGAATATGGGCCAGCTTCAACTTCTCATATAAAATACTCTCTTAAATGTGTCTTCTGTGGAATAGCACATCTGTAAAAGCAGGTGCCAGTGCTAACATGTAATCCAAAATAAGTTAAATAGGAAAATTATTCATTCCCATTCTTATACTCATTCTGAAAAATTTACTTTTTCCTGAGAAAAAGCAGAATAACTTCCTAATGATAAACCTTCTTTAAAAGTGAAATTTCCTTAGCTGTCAGTCATCTCTTTTCATCCTCTAGGTGGCCTTTAGGGCAAAGTCTATCCTTCCTGAGAATTGTTGGTTTCTGATTTTTGCTTTTTTTTTTTTTTTTTTATTTGAACTGCTAAATGGCACAGCTCAAATCTTAGATTAAGTGTATATTGGCAGATTCCTTAATCAGATTGTGGTAAATACATATACCCTGGAATGTGACTACAAGCTTTATTATTCCTGTAGATTTTTGTTTGTTTGCTTGTTTGTTTTGGGTTTTGTTTTTTTTTTTCCATCACCATAATGCTAAATTTTTCAAGTGATGGCAAAATTTTGGCCTGTCCTGCACATGGAATTAGTATACTCCATAGGATCGCTAAGAACCAAATTCCTAGAGATACTGAAGCACTGCAACACTTTCCAGGCACTACTTAACATTTGGATGTCCAGTGGCCTAATAAAATACTTTCTCATTATTTTAATTCCCTATATAATACAAATTAAGGTGAGGAGCGTAGGCTGTGTGGAATAGTTTCACAGTGAACCTCTTAATTTTATGGCAGCCAGCTCTGAGAAGAAGGTGAGGCCTGTGCCTCATGACTGAATCAATAAACCTTTGCTGATATTTTTGTTCAGTCGGACATGGAAAAAAGTATTTGAAGTAAAATTTTCATGGAAAAGGTAGTGAGAAAAGTAGGGTTTGCAGCTGCCCTTTTAAGCCCAAGTGAATGCACTTTGACCCTTTGATCTCACAGGCATCAGGAGAGAGGGGAAGTGATAGGGATGGGAAGGGGAAGGAAGGGTAGGGAAAGTATTTACTTTAACTTTCCTACAGACTTGTTTTAAAAGTAATTTTATATTTCAACTGTTTACTTATACTGACCATCTGCTGTTATAAAAAGTCAGTTGTTGTTTTGATTTTTCATTCTAGCTCTGAAAGAAAAGCAGTACTGAAAAAAAGGAACTCAGTTGTTAAGTGTCTCAAAAATATTCAGAAGTGTTTCTATTTTGCTTGAAAGGGGTCAGAAAGTAAAATCTCTTCAACACGGTCAGTTAATACCAAGAACTAGTCTTATTTTTAGAATTATTTTACCTTGGTATGGAGAACAGCTCAGTGCATTTTCATAAAGTTCTTTAGTTTCCATAGCAAATGGGGTCATTATTTCCTGTTGAAACTGATGGGTTTTACTTATACTGTAGAAATGCTTTTCATATTTTCATATAATGCCCACAAGACATGCAGAAACAAATGCACCAGAAGTCTATTGTTAATAGCTGTTAGTTCTCAAATCAAAATTTACACAAGGTCAATATAACCTTGCATTAAAGCCTATTGAAAACAATGAATGATATATATTGCAGCCAAATAACTGACATTCTTGGCTGCAAACAATAGAAAGGCTTTTATCAATAAATTAAAATAAAGGTGGGGGGGTAGAGGTAAAAGAACAAAAATTGGGGATTTAACCCTGAGAATATATTCAATGCCTCAAAAAATTTTACCTGCAACAAATAAGCAAATGAATAAAGCAAACTGCTAAAGTTTTATTGGACATCTTGCTCAAATCCTTTACAGCAGGTAAAAATTTCAATGTTCTTTACATAGAACCTGATTGCTCTTTTTTGATTTTCCTTTTGCTAATTCTGTGAGATTAAGCATCCCTTCCAGATTATTCTGTGAGACATACTCACATCTGTCTATCTATCTATCTATCTATCTATCTATCTATCTATCTATCTATCTATCTCTATCTTCATAGCTAGAATATTGCTGGAATAAAGTAATAGTTATAGAAAAAACTTGAACATCTGGAGGGTCTAAAATGTGTACATTTCATGCATGTTTAAGGAAAATAAGAAAATAAGCTTGATCCTCCAAAATAATACCCCATCCATTTTCTCTGACACTTACCATGGATCTTTTTTATGGGACTGTCATAAGGAAATTTAGTTCAATAAAAATTTGGTTTTGCACAGTCTGATCCAAAACATGCAAAACTGAAAAGTGCCTTCCTTTCTGGAATGCCTTAATTGGTAGTTTCAAAATACTATTAAAAAAGTGAACTGTTCTCTTCTAAATTAGACACAACCTTGCTGTGAGTGCCTTGTTAGCATGCCTTTAGCTGGTATAAATCAGCATGGTGGTTAGCCTAATGGAAATGGAACTGTGACAACTTTTATCAGCTCATTCCTGTTCTCCTACTCCAAGTGTTGCCTTAAAAACTCTATACACTGAAGTGTCTGGTAGTACTTTGCACTGAGAGAATCAGTGTCAATTGGCATTAACTGAGTCATGCATTTCTTCTGAAGCAAATAGAAAAGCTATCTTCTGTACGCTTTCCTCTGCACGCCCTGAGCCCAATATATAGAGCTTTTCAGTGGCAAGTGGGAGGCTTGCTGAATGGAAATGATTCCTTTCTCCACACATCCCACATTTCTATCCTTTCTGATACTATTTAATCTGTATGAAGATTCTTCAACTGCCTCTTGAGAATGCCAGCACTTCAAATGAGCAGTATTTGATATCACAAGAGCGCTATGGGATTAGAATCAGGCCTATATATGTTTGTATAGAAACTAACTTACATAGAAACTGAGCACACTGATTTCTATTTGTGTTTCAGCAGGGAAGCCTGGGACTATAATAGTAGCACAAATATAACTGCTTTACAAACAGACCCCTGCATGAACAGTTATAGTGTTTAATAAGCCTACAAGGAACAATGCAAATTCTTTGGAGAACAATGTCAGGTCATTTTTCATAGCCACATTCAAATGCTGAAAACAGCAGCTGGATGCTGAGCCAAGGAGGTCAAGAGTGGCAGTGCCTCATATCAGTGATAGAGATATTAGTGGGCAAAGACCCATTTCTCCTCTTTGTCCAGTTTCGAGTATCCCATTTATTACACGGTTTCAAAAAGCTATAGAACACAATGAAATCTATCTCACCAACCTCAGTACACACTGCTTTTCCTGTTAAACAATCTAGGTTTGCCCTGAATAAAACAGGTTCTTTTGCATACTATACAGTGCTTGCACAGTGTGTTTACCATACCAAAATACCCCTGTCCAACTGAGCTGAATGTCAAACATTACAACATGTGTAAGGAGAGAATTAAATAAGCAAACAGAGCAAAATGAAAGCAAATGCTATGCATTTTCACATTTGCCCCAAATTAGACAATAGTGTGTCTAAGTGTCCACATTTAATTTAAGTCTTACTGTAATTTTAGCTTCCTACTGTGCCCTGACAGATCTTGTCTGAAGTGTTACAATGCCACTTGCAACCTCAGAACCTAAAAATCAAAAACCCAACATAAAAACAAACCCCAAATTCCTTCAAAATCTGATTATTATTTAAGTTTAAACTTTTACAAAAGACAAATATGAGTAATACTGCTACTTAAAAAAAAAAAAGCAAGTATAACAGTACAAAGTACATTTTCTAATAATGGTACCAAATTTCATGTTTGCAAAGTGCTACTGTAATGAAAACCTCAATTTCATGGTCCAATAGTAATAAAAGAGATGCAGACAGAAATTAGAGAAAGAAAAAGTTATATAGATGAAAAAATGGTGCCTAAAATGTCAGGTAGCTTTCTGAAGATATCTTAGTTGTCAATATCTGTCTCTCACTGAGAAGGTATCTAGCTCAGTCCTGTACTGGAGGGGTTTGGAGTTCTCAGTGGTGGCAGGGTGTTGCTCTGTAGTCTAGCCACTTTACCAAGTCAGTCCAATAGAAACATCTCTTTTTTTGGTTGGTTGGTTGGTTGGTTGGTTGGGTTTTTTGGCTTTTTTGGTGGACTGTTTTTCTGTGTGCTCCACTCATTAAGCTAAGCTACAGACCAATCACGGTTCCCAGAACCAGAGCAAAGTCAGGAAATGTAAAATGTGAGAGTGGGACTCCTCTGGTAGCAACAACCCACACATAACCAGATAATTCTTAACCAAAAGCTAATGGCGTTTTGTCTTCCAGACTCAACTTACTTATTTTATTGGCAAGAGTTTTTGGAAAGATATTTAAAATTATGTTTTTCCCCAAAATACATGAATCTATATGTTTTGTATATTTATCTACTTGTTTAATTTTTTATATATTTATATATATATTCACAGTTTAAACACTTACAGAATACTACATTCCTGGTAGATAGCAGCATATCCTGCATTATTTTCACTTCAAAGGCCATGCAGATTTTTTGAACAAGTAAGAAAATTAATGTTCCAACCTGCATTACACATATAAGGAACAGCACATACCAATGTAGAATATAACCTTACAAAAACACTACACCAAATAAAAATTCCTTGTTTTTTAAACCATAATGTTATAAAATCCTTTCCTTTCCTTTCCTTTCCTTTCCTTTCCTTTCCTTTCCTTTCCTTTCCTTTCCTTTCCTTTCCTTTCCTTTCCTTTCCTTTTCCTTTCCTTTCCTTTCCTTTCCTTTCCTTTCCTTTCCTTTCCTTTCCTTTCCTTTCCTTTCCTTTCCTTTCCTTTCCTTTCCTTTCCTTTCCTTTCCTTTCCTTTCCTTTCCTTTCCTTTCCTTTCCTTTCCCTTTCCCTTTCCCTTTCCCTTTCCCTCTTTAGGGACAGTTTTTAACTTTATACTGTAGGACTGCCCCTAAAGGCTGGTATGTTTAGCCAAAATGCGAAAACGTGCCTCATTTCTAAATGAGCGTGCTGAATCAAGACATCTGGCCTCATTATCAGTGAGGGTTCCTAATGGCTGGGGAGTGCCGAGGCAACTGATTGATTACAGGTACCAAAGGGTAGCATTGCAGAGTCCCATCTGACCTTGGACATGGAATTAGCCTTTGTCAGAGGCTCCAGCTGCACGAATACCACAGCGCTGAACAGAAGTCCAGCAGCATTCTGTCCTCATATCTGAGACACAGCCAGAGGCACATACTTGAGATTAAAACTCTTCGCCTATGTTTAGTCTTGAAAGATCACACCCATGCTCCAAGCACATACTTTCAGTCAGTACTGATCCTTCAGTCAAATCTTCCACCTGTCTCCACCCAAAGCTTAAATATAGTCTTTCTAAAATACCACTGAAGGTGTGAGTCTTTTGGTTCACAATTAAAGTCTTTTGAAGCTGCCTGTCTGAGAAGCAGAAAGGAACACATTATAACTATTTGCATGAAATAGAAAGCAGATAAAATACAATTACATGTGAAAATAAAATACAATTTAATCTACTTTATGTTCTAGCCTTTTTATCACTAAGAACTCACCAGATTTTCCTGTCTTCAGACAGGTAGGATGTGCACAGTTTGTCCTTTCTGCTTTCATTAATTCCGCTGTTGGAGTATATTGTCCCTCTTCTCAGCGTCTTGGTCTTCCCTCCTTGCACATCTACTCTTACTGCCAGCCATCCTTTGTCATCTATGGCAAGATCTCCTCTTACCCTGAGCTCTTCACTCTACATCTCCTCTCTTGTTTCAGAGAAAAGGAAGAAATCTCATCTCTCAGGGTGAGCAAAACCATTGCTCAAGGCAATTCACTTAGATGAGTGAACAAGCACAAATGACTACTGCGATTCCAGCCTCCTGACCTGTGATGAACAGACAAATGAAAAGGCATTTTATAATGCAGCAGTGTGTCAAGTGACAATTTTAAATCATCAACCAGAATCTGTAAGTTTAGAAAGTAAATGTTTATAAAACTATCACATAGTCAAGTAAGAAGGCACTTAGGAGTTTTCCTAAGAGCAAAACAGACCCTTCACTTCTACTGCCTTTCTCATAATTTAAGCAAGCATAAACAAACAGTAACATAACTTTTACAGTCAAAGATAACCTTTACCTCAGTCCTTCAGCAGGCATTGCCCAGGTATGAAATAAGTGAAAATTGGATAATTAGACTACAGAAATTGAATGGAATGCTGTTACTCATTTTGATTAAACCCTTTCACCATGTCTTTTAAACACAGCAAACTACAGCACAGCTGATAAAACCAAAGTGCTTAATAATTCTATTTCAGATGAAGGGTTATATTAACATCAGTTGAGAATTTTACAGTCATTTTAAGTAGAAGCCTAAAAGGAATGACAAGCAAATTGTAAACTTACTTATGCTACCTCAACTTACACTACTTACCAATTTAGTCACGTCATACTTCATAATCTAAAAAGTCAATTAATATAGATGGCATGAACAAAAAAAGTTTTGCATATATTTAACTTTCGGCTTAATGATAAATTGTATCAATATTTTCTTTTGATAAATCTAATAAAGAGAATGAAAAAAAAAACCCTCGTTTATTCAAGATAATTTTATTTTTCTCTTATCATCTAAAGCAGTCATACTTTGGGTTTCCGCTTTCCAGTTTTCCTAACAGTAGGAGGGAATTTCCTCCAAGGCCTTATCAGCTTGAACCACAACCCCTGCACTGGTTTTTGGTTCACTGACAAATTACACTCCCTTAATCCCCATCCAGGAAATTTTTAATGAAGGTGCAGTTAGAAATTCTACCAGAGATGACAATTTCTACAAGCAGCCAACGTGTGAAGCCCCACCCTTCCTAAATGGCAGACTAGACTTTGCACTGCAGGTGAAGAGAAAGCTCTCCTTCCAACTTCTGAACTACCTTTCCCTTCACTCTGGCTAATGTGGCTTGCTTCCTTTGCTTACCATTTTATTTACATACACATGTAGAAAATAAAACTGGTTTTAAAAATTGTTAGTTATTCTCAGAGTACTTTCAAAAAGGGCAGAAGAATGATCCGTTGTAAAGACCAAAACGGAATAAGCTAAACTCCTCTCACTGAGCACTGCGCTAGTGGGAATGACAGTAGTCATTTTACTAACAAATCCCAAATTCTTGGCAGGAAAGACAGATGTCATGACCTCTTAGCAAGAGGCTGGGCCTACAGCTGCTTGCACAGGGGCAGGTGACTGTGTGGCTTCTCAGCCCTGCACTGCCCTGTCCGTGTGACATAGAGCTGCTACACCGGGTCTGGCTCATGGGGACAGTGAGTGTGCTGGGACCAGGCTGAATCTTCTCAGAGGTGTTTGGGTTTATTTAAAGAAGAAATTTAAGAAATTAATGATGGTTGTGGTGAAGCTAGTAGCAAGGAGAAGGGGGAGTCCTAAAGGTGAGGTGAACCCTTGAGAAACAAGTTCACTCAGCCACCCTCAGAAAACAGGACTGGCAAGTAGGTTCAGTACAGTAGTTCCTGTAAGGAAAGGCTACATACCCTTATCCCCCTAGTCTTTACAGCAACAGCTACAACTTCCATATTTGCAAAAACATCAGGGAATGCACCAAAAGGCACAGCCAGAACCAGCAGTGACCTTTAGGTCCCATACTCTTCTCCATCACTAATAGCATGCACCTGGCACATAATCCCGAAGTGCCCCATGGGATTCAAAATAAGATCAAGCAGTGAAAAGATCTGTCCATTTTGAGGAAGAAACTCTCTCTCCTAAAATTCTCCTTGTTCTTCTCCTGGAAAAAGGGGCTATCGCTGTGGAGTCCTTAGGAAACATTGATCCTCAAGTTTTCTTCTTGCGCTCAGAAAATTATCGTGTTGCTGCATATCTTAGACTTGGCCTCTCAGTTAGACTAAAGTGTAAATGTTCCATTATTTGACCCTCAAAACTATTTTGAAACATAACTCCTTTTGTATTTTATAATGGTTCCTTGGGATAGCTGGTTGCAATGATTGTAAGTCTAATAATGTCCATTTTCAAGACTTATATGTCTACCAAATGTATCTCAAGAATCTGCCAGTACCTAATTATGGTGTGACATGTTTTGCTGGGATTTGAAAAATGACAGACATCACATATGTACCTACTCATATAAGGCATATTTTCATTATTTATCCAGCTGTGTTTAAAATCTGGGAAAAAAAGAAGTCTTGTAGGGTCCTCATTTCACAGTGGTTTTGATACTTGTTCCAACTGCACTTTCACCTGCCCCTACCAGATATTTCTCCATTGTTTTAAGACTTCCAAAATTTTCTTTTCCATAATTTGCATAGCAGTTATGCCTAAGTACCATCACAATCTCATTGATGCAAAGGAAAGCTGAGTAAGAGCATATTTTAAAATGTAGGAAAGATGGGATCCTCTCCTGTTGTAGTAAGCTTGTGGAATTGATACAGTGGGACTTCAGTTCTCTGTACTTAACTAGGTTGTACTGAAACTTGAAGTTTTCCTAGGCACTAGTATGACATGCTCTTCCACAAGTGAAGAAGATAACAGTGTCTGGGTCATATGCTGAGATGAATATTCACTGGGTATGTAGATAGCTTCCACAACTCAAGCTTTGCTCTATTTCTTTCCAGAAAAGATCAAATGCATTTTTTTAATTTTATTGTATGTCATGCTTCATCCATGTTTACCCCACTGCAGGAAAAATGTTAAAGTGACAGGGGATTTGTTACTGGTTTAAGGAAACATATGAAGAATAAATAGAAGCAGTAAAAAACACAAAAAAAATTGGTGCTGTCATAATTTCCAATTATTGGATATACAACAACCTCAATAAATACTTGCTTCTGCACATACCATAGCAGCTAAATTGCCTACCAAAACATTAATAAATTTCTCAATAGTAAAAATAAATATTAAAATGCTACTTTAGAAAATGCCTATATAATCTCCTCAAAGGAAAAATCTTACATTGTTTTTTTAACACTTTTTACCATCTTGCCAGGCAGCAGTAATATGAAGTGTTGCATGATCAGGAAATTATTAATTCATACTGTTGCATGATCAGGAAAATATTAATTCATACTGCCAGGTGAAAGCTGTTCAGGAGTCTGTGACCTTTCACAGAATATTCTGTTATCAGCAAAAGATGATGTAGTCAGTTTTCTTATATGAAATAAGTCTAATTTTTGAAGAAAGACTTTAGAAATAGCTTGCTAGAAAAAAAAAAAAGTCATAAAATGTTTAGCAGAGAGTGGAATCCTATTATAAAACATAGCAGGGATAACAAAATTCTCTTCACAAATAAGTAAATTTTATAATGAAAATGTGTCTGTGAATACTTAATTTCTAAGAGGAATGGGACCTACATATTCTGCTGTGAGTTCTTCCTTTGCACAGTAAGATGGGACACCCACACTGGACATTTTTTTGTATCTGACAGATAATAAATCCCTATGTGTTTGAATATTAATCCTAAATAAGAATAGGAAGAACTGCTAGGCTGAAGCTCACGTCAGCCTTTTAATTCTGTTAAATCATGAGAGAATCCCCATGCATCTTAAGCTGCGAAATTCAATGAGGAATTAAACTACAATTTAAACTTGTGTTTATGGCTCAGACCTGAACTTGGTAGAATAGAAGTCGCTGAAGCTGACCTCTTCAAAGGCCCAGTGTTTTGGATTGAAATGTGTATCAAGTAAACTGGAAAAGGAAGTGGATCTAATCTATAGTTTCAAGTTTAGGCAGCTTGAGTGCTCAAGAATTGAATGCATGAACATCCACAAATTTGCATTTATGGAAAACTGACTAAATTATCTGAACATATGAAAGAAGAGGAAAGATGGCAAAAAGATGCTGAATAATCTAGGGGAAGAGGATGAAATAGAAGAAATTAATCATATACCATCTTATAAGATTATGAAATTTTAAGAAAAGACCAAACAAACAAAAAAACACCACCAACAAAAAGAAGCCTTAAACCAACCAAAGTGTTCTGAATTTAAGAACAGTATAACTGCAACAGGAAGATTTATAACAATAAAAGGAAGCAAATCCTACAAAGACTTACTGGAGGCCATATTTTACCCACCTTTATTTATGCTAGATAGCATCTAAATTTACTGTGGATAAAAAGAGCAGAACAAGTTAAGAATCTCACTGAGCCATTATTAGGAAAATCAGAGTCAGATAACAAAAAATTAACTGAGCAAATTTTTTTGTAGCACATGCCAGCTTTTCAAATCTGATGTCCAACTGTTAAGGAACTGAAAACAACAGATTTTTGGGGGCTTCTCATATTCAACATTTCACATTCACTGAAAAATAGCAACTTGAGCTTAAAATTCAAAAATTCAAAAGACATCTTTGTTTGACATATTACAAATGAAGAAATTCACAGGGAGAGCAGATAAGCACCTTCAACAATGCAGAATATGGTGGAATGTAGAATTACTAAGAGCCTGAAATGAACTGCCTCATTCTTTTCCTTATTTCTGCACTCTCCAAGGTAGAGAGTCTAAGCAAACAAACCACCATTTTTATAAGGGTGTTAGCCAGAAGAACTTTCTTCAGAATAGAAATATACAAATTCCTAGGTAAAAAGAAATACAACTAAAAGGGGACCATGAACCAATCTGTGTTCTTTTAAGCATTTCCTTTTAGCCAGGCTTACTTAAAATCAACTCAGTGGTTTATTAATTTGCAGAAAACTGTTATATTCCCTCTGGTTCTTGAGTCTTGTTCTCTATCCTTTTTGAAAACATGGTGCTCCATATTCCATCCTGTCTAAGGCTCCAGTGTCTCCTCACTTGATTGTCCCACATTGCAAGTTAGGAGCAGTTCCTCCTTTCAACACACTTGACAACTTCTAAGAGCAGAAATCATCCCGCTCCCTGCCCCAAGATGTCTCCATTTCCTCTCTTCTTAATGGATCATAATATTCAAACAGCAGACCAATAAACAAAATGAACTTTCCATCACATAAAATTAGATTGTATGACTTCCATGGCCTTCTCTGGCTGTCAGACATTGCACAAAGCATGTATCTTCAGAGATAGCATGTTACACATCCTTGAAGATTATTAATGCTGTGGGATGGGGCTCTTTACTACAGAGTCAGTGTAACGTTTCTCTATGAATATTCCTGCTGAGATACATGCAGTTCTATCAGATTCAGAGGGTACATCTGCTTCAGCCTGCCAAAATTCTCCAGGGTTTATGTATTTTCTCTGAATGCTGTGTTTTGGGTTTCCTGAGAAAACTCTGTAAAATCAATGACAGTTTATTTAGAAGACATATTGAATCACTTTGCAATTAAAGAGTCATTAATTGATACTGTACAATTGTATAATGTTTTTTCAACTGAAAACCAAGTGTGTCCCTACAAAAATATACTGCTCTTTCTACCTCATGGACAGGGAAGTGATTACAGTGCAATCTTGGGCCAATGAACCACAAAAACCACAGCAGATCATAAAGAGCCACAGTAAAACAACAACCCTTATTGAATCCAGTAAGGATTTTGTCACAGAATTACAGAACAAACTGACTTGGAAGGGACCCATCAGGACCGTTTGGTTCAACTCCTGACCCTGCACAAAACCTTTCCCAAGAATCACACCATGTGCCTGAGAGCATTGTCCAAATGCTCCTTGAGCCCTGTCAGGCTGGTGCTGTGACCACTTCTCTGGGAGCCTGTTCCACTGCCCAACCACTCCCTGGTTGAAGAACCTTTTCCTGATATCATCCTAAACCTCTCTGAAACTACTTAAGGGCATTCCCATGGCTCCTGTCACTGTCACCACAGCAAGGAGATCAGTGACTCCCCCTCCTCTTCCCCTCACAAGGAAGTGGTAACTGCAATGTGGTCTTCCCTCAGTCTCCTCTTCTCTGGCTGAACAGACCAAGTGACCTGAGCTGCTCCTGGTATCACTTCCCCTCAAGGCCCTTCACCATCTTTGTTGCTCTCCTTTGGACACTCTCATAGTTTAATATCTATCTTATATTTCTGTGACCAAAACTGCACACAATACTTGAGGTAAGGTTACACCAATCATTATCTTCAAAACAGCCATGCTATTGCTCCAAGTCTTGGCATCCCCAGGCTTACTTTCCAGAAACTAAAACCTGCTGCCTTTCACCAACAGCTACCAGTTGGATTATGTATGTCCCAATTATCCATGCTGTGAATTATAGCTGGGATTTTATTTTTGAAATACATTTCAAGGAATTTTCATTTCTAATATTCTTTTCAAGTAATTCTCTTAAAAAAATCATTTTAGTGCTAAGATAATAATTATATTTATTAAAAGATCATATTTCAAAAAACTGGCTCTCACCATGTTTCTGGTCCAGCAAGTTAAAGACCTAGTCTCAGACCATTTTAAATCAGGCTTATTTATTTGTTAATCTCAAACGACTTCTGAAGAAGGATTAGCTACACTGAAGTTTGAAATTTTAATACCTAGTTGCTTTTCATATGTAGCAGGAAAGCTAGACAGATTTTTCATCAAAGCTAGACATATAAATTTTGAGATCCATAATATATAGCTCTAAACTATCTCAATTCATTTTCTTGGAGACAAAACATAAGCATATTTAATTCAAAGAATGATAAAATGCAAACATAAAACATTGTAGGCTTTTAATGAATCTAGCATTTATTCTTCATACGAAGTAGAAGCAAACACAAATTTATTTTTTTAAATACTTAGTAAGTACCATAATATTTTTATTATAGAGGATTTTGAAACCTTTGCAAAGTTACATTTTCTTTTGGTAAAATGAAACAAGAGCAGATTTTGGTCAGTGACTGAGAATACCATGACAACTAAGCCTAATTCCTGTGTATCTGAATTGAAAATGTCTTTATCCCTGAAATACTGAACTTACTAAACAATTACACGTGCTTCTGCACAGCACAGAAGCCAGCTATTGGTGTTGGACTTGCACTTTTCAGCCTAGTGGACGCTGCATCCTCTGCAACACTCAGAACCTCTTTGTGGGTGTAAAGGAAACATTTGAATTGCTGGGAGGTTCTTGCCAGTTCAGTTGCTGAATTATATTTTTATAGCTGGAAGAAGGGTGATTATTTCTTCTGGCAAAGTCACTCTATATTTATTTGGTTCCTTCTTTCTTTAAAAGAAGACTGTAATGGTTGTTGGCTAAAAAATTAATGATCTCTCTTTTTCTTTTTTCTTTGCTGTCACTCTTGCACATCTGAATAAGCTGAAATTTACAACTAATTCAGTCTCCTCTCAATTTAGTGAGTTTTTATAAAGTCTAACACTGAAAAATTTGCCTCCTTATTCTCTATGCTTCACTTACGAACAGCTATGGTCTATTTTGCTTTTGCTTCCCAAAGAGCAGCTGGTGAAAGATATAGCACATGAATCATTACATTACAAGTAATCACATTGTCCCTATTAGATATCTGTGCACATTCCTGTGGTAATCCATTTGTCTGTATCACCAGAGCAGATGTAACATCATTTACCATTTCTGACTGATAGTTGGAATAAAACAAACAAAATTAGAGACAGGGGATTGGGTATTGTTTGAGTATCATTTGGCTTGGTATCACTTCACAACTCAGTTTTCATGTGCTGTTATCTCGTGGCAGAGGAGCTCGATCATGTGAGCTCACATTGATGTCTTCATAGGATCGAAAGCTATGCCTCACATGGCAGCATCCTGAAGGAAGAGAAACTCTGTCAATTTAAAGGGGATATTCTAACAACCTTGATGCCTAGCAAGTGCTTCTTTGAGTCACATGACAATGTCCTTACCTCACACCTGTACTTGAATTTCTTACCTGACATCTTTAGCTTGGCAGCCCAAAGTGTCATTTTTATATAACAGAAATAAATATGTCAATATTTCCTGTAACTGACTTCTTACACCTCTGTTGTCCCATTTTTAACCTTTTTTTTTTAACTTGTTCTTCCTAGATAACTTTGACTATATTTTATTACTTTTAGTGTCTATTGTTGTCTTACAAAAAAGCACTCATGTTGCTACACCTTTATACTACTAATCATTTAACACTAGTGCTTCATCCTAATTTATAACACCACATGGTGATTTCAGCTGAGGAAATATTAAAAAATAAAGCATTTTTTGGTCCCCTGTGTCTTTCAGTTAGAAAAAGAAGTATCTGTTTTCTTTGAAGGAAATACTGTATTGTCATTCTGTGGTCCTAATCCAGAAAAATACTTTCAAATAACAATAAAAGAAAACATAAAATAGTCTTAATTAAGAAATTAGAATTAATTATGTGTTTAAAGTCACATGCATACATATGTACATTTTGGGAGGAGGGGAAGATAGGATGCTTAAAGGGCTGTTTCTGAAACAGTAATTTCTATTGTTTCTGAGGCAAGGTCAATCTTACTTCTTAAGTGGTTTTGAACTGTCATCTTTTTCTGCTGAAATATAGTGTCAGAAAATATAAAAACAAATGTACAGTAAGAAACAAAGAAGGCAGTATCCGCCACAATGCAACAAGTTTACTCTGAAAATATCAAGTGATATTTTTATTTTGCAAGAGTTACAAGTTGTTAATGTCATTCATTACTTCATGCTGGTAGCTTTGCGAAACAAAGAAGCTTAATACAAAAGACCCCCAAGGCTTTCAAGGTGCTGGTTCTAAAATTATGGTAATCTTGTCTATATTTTGATACTGGTTCACTAGGAAAGTCCCTTATGGATGATGGATTTGGCAGAACAATGACACAATAATTTGTAGCAAGCTACATATTTTCTATAAGACAAAATAATGCCTGAATAACAGGTAATGAGATTAAGCAAGAACAGAGATTTCTTTAAAATAAAAAATCAAAATGTCACCCTGAAGTGTCAGTGGAAATTCAGGGAGTGCAGATTTACAGTGGATTCCATGTCAAAACCAGCTTTTAAATGCAAATAGCTTGAGGATTAATAAGGTCTGGGACAACAAGTTGTGACTATATCCATGTAGTTTATATACTGCCAGAGTTTTAAGCTGACAGTAATGTCTTTGGGGCTAGGGTGGGGATCTCTCAGTAGATACAACTAAATCATACTTGTTAAAAGACTTTATAAATCACACAACCAGCACAACTGAGATGAAGATTTCATTTATGCTTCAGCTTCTTTTGACATTCTGAAGGTGGAGAGAAAATAAAACCAGCCAGTATAACAATGTCGATTTCTGACATTTATACGGAAAGCTCTCAGATTTGCATCTTCTTACATTGTAGCAGTGGAAGACTAAAGCATACATAAATAATTAAAAACATAGAGTGTCACCGAAAGAACAGATCAAGTGACAGTCATATGTATGGACAACTGATAAAGCTCCTGCAATTGCTCACTTTCTCACAAATGGAATCAAAGGAGACAAAATATCATTTTATGTGAGGGAATAATGGTTTTACTGTGACAACACTTAAATCTATCACCTGAATTTAAAATAAAATTACTTCATACATGCTCCCTGCTTTTCTATCGATTAAATTTGTTTCATACTTTAAGAATGACTTATCAGAATCATCCTAACTTTAATTCCATGTGCATTATCTCTTTTTCTGCTAAAAATGCTTTTTATAACAAAATTAGTTTTTAACCTTGCAATGTCAGCTTCCTTGTACAAACTAAAAATGTACATTGAGTCTAATTTCTTTCTGTATTTGTGATCCTTATTCTTTACTTTTTTGTGAGTATTTAGGTAAAATTCCTTCAGACATCAAAAACTGTGCCAGTGAACAATAGCACACATTTGAAATATCAACATGCTTGATGAAATACATATTTTTGACAGTAAACATCCCAGTAAGATTTATACAATATTTTAAATAATATCTCTTTTCAATGCATAATGAGTAATAGAAAAATAAATTTAAAATTAATTCATCTGTCACTTTATAATTTTTAAAAGTCATTCCCAGTCCTTCTGCATTCCCTAACAGCTCTTTACACACCATGCCAGCACAGACCCTTCTAGTCATAAATGCCTTAAGTGAAAACACAAAATCCAAATATCTATGCTTTAGGTTTGGTTATAAATGCAGTTCTTATAGATAGATACTAGTTTTGTACATAAAAATTGATGCATGCATGTTTAAAAAAATCACATAATTAATAATTTCTACTTAAATCTTTATATGTCAAAAAGCAGAGTATTCAAAAAACTTCGTAAAAATTTCGTTGATGATTTACATAGGCAGAAAACAGCATGTAATTACTGTTTCTTCACATCAAAAAACAGATTTCAGTAACATAGACCTTCAAAGGTAAATAAGGTGTTCATGTGTTATTTCATTGCAGAAAATTTACAAATTTTTATCCATTTAAAAAGTCTCAACCTGCACTCAACCTGTGAAAGAACTTGTGAAAGGACTCAAATTATAAAAGAAAGTCAATGAACAACAAGAACATTTAGTAAAAAAAATGTTAGAAATGTTGGAAATGTTCCCTTTAAAGTATTAAAAACAGGTGGGGATACACAAGGACAAAGATGTTACCAAATTATTCTCTTGGATGAGAGGTTTGAAAAAAATCCTGCTAAGTAGAAGGAGATAATATTATAGCCAGACTTTAAAAGATAATTGAGGCATCTCTTTCCCTATTACGGCCTATAAAACTCCAGCTGTTGTATCAGCTTACTCCTCAGATAGGAGGACAGACAGGAAAAGGACAAAATTCACACTGGATCAAGACTTTCCATAAGGAATTCAGCCAAATACAATGCCAACGCTGTATCATAAATACAAAGAAACAAACAATTATTTAAATGAATGAGAAATGTGGTTAGATGATGGAAGACAAACAGCATAAATAATTTCTCAGAAGAATGTTTTTGTGAGTTGCAACTTTTGACCTAACCAGGAAAGATGGAAAGATTACACTGAGCAAGATCTAAGTGCTTCTAATATGAGTGACCAGCAAAGCCTTGGCGAGAGGAGGTAGCAATAAAGTGTGAGAGCAGCCCCAGATGTCTGCAATTGATATAGCCATGGAACATGAGAAATAGTAACATGAGGTAATATATAATGTGCTTTTAGATGTCCCACGGTGTTTGTGGAAGGAATGGCACACACTCACGGCACATTTCAGGCTATTACAGGTAGCTAGTGCAAGCTTAGTATTTGGACTTGTTTTAAAATACAAAGATCACAATAAACCTGATTTCCTGTGTTCCCTGTCTTATGATGTTTAATATGATTAAAGCAGCACCTAAGAGCTTCTGTCAGTTGGGGAACCTGTCACACGTGTTTCCTGTGTGAATATTACACAAAAGACAAACTAGCCCAATAACCTTACCCTGTCTTTCTATTCCATTGTTTTCAAAGGTCTAACTGTGCTCAGTCCCTGAGACATCTACCAAATAGTGGAATCTCATGATAAACCATGTTAGACAGTTCAAGCTAACTGAATAACAAGGTATGCTGAACATTGGTATTATTTTAAAGAATGTTTGATATGCATGGAAATGTTGCATTAAGTACAGAAAGCATGTGTGCTGAGCTGTCAATTCCTTGAGACATTCCATATAATTGCTTAGCTTGATGATTCTACCACACCGGGGTAAAAAGCTTTAAAATACTTAAAAATTTAAAATAGATCATATGTATAATTTTGGAACGATACTTGCTGCATAAATATGCCATCAAATGGAAATTACTCTGTTTTCTGATTTGACTGTCTCATGTCTTTCTTAAATTCTGCAAGTCACTTTCTAATCAGGTCTTGGGATCGATGGTAGTGTTATGTAAGTCAGTAGGACTCTAAAAATATTTTGTATAATTAGCACCAGTTGCACTGTAAAGCCAGATCATGAGATCTTTTTCTTCCCTCTTACCAAAATATGGATTGGAATCCAGATTACTTTAGCAGGAATAAATACAGGTAGTATGACACTCATTTGTGAAAAGCCTGGCTTTCTGAGTGTGGAAAAATAGATTGAGTAATGTCTTTTGGCAGTTTGAGGGGTGTTGGTTTGCTTCTTTAATTTTTTGACTCTTTAAATTTGTTAGTGTTTTCCATCACTATCATTTTGCTATAACTCAGGTGATCCTGTAGAGCACCTGGAGCTTTTAAATACCCTTTAACAGACAAACCTATGTACATTGTCTTGAAACAGTTAACAATAATTATTTCTGTGTTCCAGCAATTTAAAAATTGCAATTACTACAATTACAGAGAAAATATTTGTTCACACACTGGCATCACCAAGGGAAGACATTTCCAGAAGAGCTTTCAAATGTCCACTTAGACGTGGACAAATAGCATCAATTTCCAATGGACACTGAGTGCTCATTAGTCTCTACTGTTAAAGCATCTAAAGCTGTTACACCTCTCCAGTGACCTCAATTTAGAAGCCAATACAAGAATGTCATTATAGTTTCTACAGGGAAACACACACTCTGGAAGACATTGAAAAAAGTGAGATTATTGGCGAGTGTTATTGACTAATGCTGAGAGTGCTGAATGACACTCCCAAGAAATTATGTCTGATTTTGCACATACTTCTGTCATTTGTTTTTCTTGGTGTAGACCAACAGCAGATACATTGCTTCCTTTTCTAGGTTTAGAAAAGGAGGAGTTGATTTTTAAAAGTCTCAACCATCAGGCAGTACGTCAATGTATATGTTGGATCTCCCTCAGGACTGTATCAGAGAGACCTTACCCAACTTCTGGTTAACTGTTCAAAAATAGATACTTGCACATAATTACTTTTTGTGTTTTCCATGTGTGCATTCTTCTTTCAGTTTCCTCAGTGTCCCCAAAGAAATATTCATCTACACATTTGTGGAGAAGAAAGTTAAAATTCTATCATGTCAGCATTAAAGGAGAATCAAAAATCAACAGACTCAAAAATTTCTGTACCACAAAGGATAAGAATCTGCCCACTTAAAATATGTATTTTCATCATGGAAAGAAGTTTAGCTCCCAAACATTATATATGTATGGCAGTATATTTTCAATATCTTTCACACAACCTCTTTTTTCTCCTTTTTATTTGGAGAAGGTCTTGTGTCAGTAATGCGATGCTCTATGCATCCCTTTTATCCAATGATTGCGTTCTAAATCTTACAAAGCCTCTGTTTCTTCAGTCAACAGCAATGCATTCCACAACCTAAGTACCAATCAAGAGAATTATAGAGATGTTTTCCTTATTTTTATCAGTTTTGACTTTTCCTGATTCTGCTCAATTGAAATGTTCATGTGAAAACACAGCAACTCTGGTCTTCATCTCTCTTTTTTTTAATATTTTTTATCATTACAGCATGCTGCTCCTGGAAGTGGAATATCATCCAATATTTAGGTTTTGTAGTATATAAATCTCTTCTTATGTGATAAACTGGAAAGCTCAATTTTCAATTGATGCTTTATCTCTCTAAATCTTTTCCCTCGTTTCCATATGGAAAATCTTTTTCTCAAAGCCACTGAGGGTATGTCTAAATTGGCTTTGCAATTCAGTTTCAAGAATTTGATTTTTTTTCTGTAGTTAAAACCTAGACTTATTCTTTCCAGCCTCCTGATTCTTGCAACCCATCTGATTCCCTGTATGCGCACACTGACCACTTCTGATCTTACTATCATAATTAGCATAATTATTTTTATTTCTGATGAGCTATTCCAGCTCAGATTATTTAATCTCTCCGTATAAGAGAAAATTTTGTGCTAAGCTGTAATTTGCTTTGCAAGGGTTCTCAATGCAACCATTTTCTGTATTTTTACTCTTAGAGGGTGTGCAATATGGGGGATATTCCTTCATATCGGATGCTGGTATTTGGAGCCCATCCACACCCAAGAACTCAAAATATCACACAGTTCCAAGTCAGATCTGGATATCATGCTATTAGCTTCTTGACCTATATTTGGCAAAAAAGGCAGACAACACTCAGTGATTTCATATAAATAAATCCTAAGTATGTGTTTAAGTATTAAGCCATGCAAATACCACAATATTATAAATTATGTGCTGAATAGATCGTGGAGCTTTAACTCTTTGATCATCTTTTTCCACATTATTGTGCCAGTCCAAACTTCAGACTGCGTTCCTGTACTATTTTTCTTTTCAGAAACACCATATCATTATATTTCCACACATTTTTTCACACATTCAGCCAGAAGCCTGAGCTTAATTTATATGCCATGATCAGGGTCTGGTACTACGTGGTCAACAGTTTCATATGATAAAGATTCTGTCTATTAGCATTTTTAAATTGCCATTTTTTTAAACTTGGCATTATAATGTGTGTATGTCATGTCATCCCCCAAAAAACCTTCACAATTCCAGTCAAGCCAGTTTAAACATCTTTAAAATTCTTAACAAGTTCCTACAGTTCGCTGTCAGATGTAAATAATAAGTTGTGTTGATTTGCAACTATAAAGAGGTGTCTCTAGCAATGGTCCAATGCGCATTGTGAAATTGTTTGGTTTTAGAGGGTCAAAGTAAGGACTAACAGGAATAGTTAGGACCTTGCCTTCGTTTTTCTCTTCTTTTTCCTTTTTCTTCTGTCTCTTCCCCTTCTGCTTCCCCTTCCCCTTCTCCTTTTTACACCAGACCTAAAACAAGAAACCAACCAACCAACCAGCCAGATAAAACCTTACTCTAAAGGATTCCATTAGGCAAATGATTCTTTTAAATCTCACAATGTTTAGATGCATATCTGGATGCTGGATTGTCTTCTAAGAAAGAACTTGCTTCCCTGCTTCTTGAATTCATTTCCCCTTCTTTCTCTTCCCCAGTTCAGGTCTGTAGTCTTCTTAGAAGTAACTAATACCTGAAATGTTTTGTTTGGTTTGGCTGATTTCCTGCCCCGTTAAGCTGTAGGTTAAGGAAGAAGATAATAGTGAGTTAAACTTCCACGTTAAAAAAGAAAACAAGTTATGGCAAATACAACTAACTAGAATTTACTTAAGGTAATACAGTAAAACATCTGAAGCAGGGAATATGGCTTAATATGTCTTTAAGCTAATAAATTTCTAGTCTTAGTGAATATGCAATTTTATTTTTGTAAAAGCTACTTTTATCTTTTAACTCTTTTTTTAATAATATGAATATGTACCTTCATTTTGTGTATTGCATTATCTATAAGGGTGTATTTTAATATACTATGCATATTTAGGGACACTATGGGAAAATACTGGGTATTATTGACACTTTGTTCCTGTGGAAAAAAAGGAAGAGTTGTACAAATGTAAATGCTAAAGCAATAATGAGTGTATTTTGCACTAACAAAATAATCTTTAAAATGATTGAGTTAGCTCTACACAGCTGTAAATGAGGTTAAATCAAACAGGTGGAAAAAAATAAGACCCATGGTGTGGGAGAATGCATTTTTTTTCTATACATAAATCGGTCTAGCTATGTTCATAGTTGGCACATGTCATTTTTCATTGAAATGGAAATATATTTTATCCTTTATTATGACATTATTTTTCATATATTCCACCACTCTATTGACAAGAAGTATGCCATATGAGGAAAATAGTTTTGCTTTAAAATAACATCACTAACAAAAATCAAAGCCATTACATTTATGCAGAAGTTTCTAGTATTTGTGAACATGGAAACTGATCCCAGGAACCAACTTCGGATGAAGCATTGTTTATGAGTTGGACAAGGAGGACTGGAATTTATATCCAAGGGACTATGTGGTATTAGGGAATTTCTGTTTGAATTCTGCTTAAAATTAAAATATCCTTTTTTTCCAGTATAACAGTTATGGACATATATGAATTATTATTAAATAGCCCCACAATGTACTGTGGCTCATGAATGTTATATATTTGAATTTTAAAACTGCCACGGAATATAAAAGCTGTAGTTCATTATTCAGCTGTTTAGACATTGGGGTGTGTGTAATTATGGTTCTGAGTTATACATTTTCCTACCTGAATCAAACAATCTTACAGATAAGCAACTTTGCTTCTCTGGGCAACAGTAAGCATGTGGATTGTATGTGGAAAAGTGAAGACATTTTGTAGAAAAACTGCGTCCAGTTTTACTGCTCAAGCCAATACTTCTGTTTCTTGTATTGCTAAGCTCACAGTGGAGTAGGCCACCACTTCAGTAAATTTCTCAAGGAGTAAAGTTTTTGGTTTTGAAAGTAGCTTCAGCATACTAATACATTATATTCTGTTAAACTAAAATCAAAACCAAAACCAAAACCAACCAAAACCAACACCAAAACCAAAAAAAAACCAACAAAAGACAACAACCAAAAAACCCCACACAAACATAATTTGAAAAATCCACAGATCATAAGAAATAAATTACAGTCAGTTTTGCTGAAATTTTTGGCTTATTACCAAGAATAAGAATAGAAGTCAAACTGAGCAGGAACCTAGAAAAAATCTCCTGCAAGTTGCAAACTCTCTGAACTGCTGAGTTATTGCTGTGTTATTTCTCACCTTCCTTTTTATTTCACATAATTTGTGTAAACTTTCTATCAATGTCCATTACAAACATGGAGCGAGAATGATGTTCTTTAATAGGTTTCATAAATTTAAAAGGTAAAATTTCAGTTTTGCAATAAATGTATAGATTTCCAGAAAAGAAAAGGAAATACTTCTCCTGATGTGAAACCTTTCTATCTAATCCTCATTTATAATAATTTAAGCATATTTTCTTTTTTCTTTAAGTCTCACTGTGTTTCTCTTCTCTGAATTTATTAGCAGTCAAAATTTTCTCTATCATCAATCCTAAATTCACATTTAACTGATATTCCTATGATGACCATCATTTTTTTCTTCATATTTCTGTTTGCATTGATATATGGAAACATGATGGCTCTTACATGCATTGAAGACATTTCCCACTTGTGTCAAACTAGCCCCTTTTTTGACCTCCTCTTGTACTGTCTGATCTTCCCTTTCTTTAACCTTGTAGGATATGTTCTCATACATGTTTTCTTCTGAATGCTGCTGTATGGAGCAGAAGCCAACAGCTTTACAGAGTGATATTAAAATTTCCTTATCAGTCACACAAATATGCTTTTTAATACAGTCCTTGTTCTGCTTTCCATGATATCACGAACACTATTCACAGATATCCTGTGATGAATTAATAATGAAGGTCTTGCTCTTACAGTTTTTCAATTTAGCCTAGTTTATACACAGCAGTCTTGTAATTAATGTTTAAGTTCATTATATATTTATTATTATTACATTTCATTCCAGTTATAATTTTCAGTCTCTTCACACTGTCCTATGCTTTACCTACATTGATATTCTATCATGCGGGCAGTTCCGTAGCAATCATGTGTCATCAGCACATTTTTATTACTTGTTCCAAGGTCATTAATGAAATTAAAATATTAAGTAAGATTGATCCCAAGAATAATCAATGGATGATTCTCTCTAACCTTTTCAGTACCATTTATTATCTGCTCCACACAGCCAGTTTCTTAGATCCTTTTTTTTTTCTCTTTTCATCTATCTCATTATGAAGCACGAGCAGACTTCCTTTACAGAACTCCAGGCACAGAACCGTTTTTTACCTAGAAACTTATAATCAGAAAAAGCTGTATATTTGTCATATTCTAGCCCAGAAAACTATCTCATATTTAGTTTCCATTCTGTTCTTCTCTTTATCTGAATTGACTAAAGTATGCTCTTCAGTTCTTTTTTGAGTATCTGTTTTCAGCGTTTACCTTTTCCTCATGGTCAGGTTGTTTTCTTACACTTTGCACTCATTTCCTGCCCAGCAATTTTGTGACCTTCCTGGTAAGTATTGCTGTTGAGAAAATAGCACTGAAATCAGACTCTTGTCTCTTTTATGACTTTAAATCTGCACTTCAACTTCATAGTTGTTTCAACCATACATTTAATCTTTACCTGCCTGAATTTTCTCAGTGGATATTCCATGCATTTAAAACTAATGGTTTTAATCATTTATACCTTAACCCTAATTAAGATACTAAATTACTACTTAGTAAGTAGCAACTAGTAAGTTACTACTAGTAAGTAGTAACTAATTAAGTTACTACTTAATTAAGATTCTATGGCATTAGTATCCTTCCGTTTGACTCATCAGTGTTTCATCACTTAATAATATTTTCTTCCCAGTTCTCAGCTTTGATGAAGCACACAGAACATCCCCCTCCCAATTCATAACCTTGTACAAATCCTTCTCTGGTTGTTTGATTCGTAAATGTTTTATATTCTGTTTCTTTGTTGAACTAAGTAGGCACCTGCTCAGAACATTTATCAATGACGAGGTGCCTTTTTCCAAGTGGCTTCTGTGGTGACAGAAAAATGCTTACCTTTCTCACATAATTGCGCCAATACTAATTATTTCAACTTACTTACATTTTTTAAAAATGCTGCCAACAAAGTTGGCACTGTTAAGTGGAACATCCCTGTATTCTAATACTTAGCTAGCTTATTTATCTATTTAAGACAGGCAGGAAACCAACCTAACTGACCTGGATGATTAGTAGAACAATTACAGAGGCTTTTTGACACCGAGTATGTAGGAATTGTGTCTTTCTTTTGTGAATGCACATCTAGAAGCAGAAAACATCTTTCTTCCCCTGTAGATATAACAAGTTCTCCCATCTTGGAAGTCACCATCCTATGTTCACTCAAGGTTATTTTCTGTCCATATCTCCTCCTGTGTAATAGCAGGAAGAGAGATCTCTGGTCTCTATGAAGATCCTATTGATCTGCTCTTCATCTCAGATGGCACACTGCCTGCTCCTGAACTTTGACTTTCATGATCTGTCATCGTTCTGAGGGGGATCTCAGTCAGTCTAGCATGTCACCCAAAAGTAAAGGCTATGCTAGGTGTTTTCCCCTTAGAATTAAACTTTCATTATGCGAGTGTATTGTCTTAATAATAGATGAGTCATTTTCCACTCCACAATTACTGGTTTCTGTGCATCACATTTGCTCTTATTTCCTCATTTTTTAGCTTTTCCATCCTTAACCATTTACATTTCTAAAGGAGGGCTGTTAGTCTGTGTGTTTGGATCTACTCTGATACCTGATCCAGGTATTCAGAATGGAATTATACTGTGCTATGCTGTGCTATACTATACTATGCCTACTTTTCCCTAGAATTGCATTGTCATAAATCATGATCTTAAATCTTATCTTAGACAGCAAATTTGTCTAGGTCATTGGCTCCTATCCATTTAGGAATACTAAACCACTCATTCTTCTTGCTGTCTCATTTCATACATTACACTTCAGACAATGTCCATAAACTACTGTGAAAACAGGGACAGATAAGCCACAAAAATGGGAGCCAATCAGTTCTGTTATTGAATCAATGACTAGTTTTGAGGAGGAATCATTTAACTTCTCTGAATATTTATTCAACATCAATATGTTGGGAAAAGTACTTCTCTTTCAGGAAAATTATGCTCCAAAATATATTGTGTGTCTAAATTGTCTAAAACTACCACATCTGCACTCACAAAAAAAAAAGTCCGAGAAAAACCAAAAACAAGAGGACAAACTCAGGAAGCAGTGATTAATTTCCTTACATTTATAAGCAAGGAAATTGCAAACAAACCCCCGTCCCCCCCTTCAATTTTTACTGGGAAAAAAAAAAAAAGGAAAGCAACAAGGCAAAGTTTTATATGGAAAAAAGCGGGATGTACAGAACAATTTTTATCATCCAAAATATTGAAGAGAGGATCACAGAATCACAGAATCAACTAGGTTGAAAAAGATCTCTGAGGTCATCGAGTCCAGAATATGACTGAACACCACCATGTCAATAGACCATAGCACTGGGTGCCACATCCAGTCATTTTTAAACACCTTCAGGGACCATGACTCTACCACCTCCTTGGGCAATCCATCCCAGTGCCCAATTACCCTTTTTGTGAAGAACTTCTTCCTGATGTCCAGCCTACACCTCCCTTGGTGCACTTTAAGACTGTGACCTCTCATCCTACTGCTGGGTGCCTGTGAGATGAGACTGACCCTCACCTGGCTACACCCTCATTTCAGACGTTTGTACAGAGTGATAAGATCTTTCACAGAAGCACAGTCTGGAAGATGTATTAGAAAACTTTGAGTAGGCAAGAAGTGAAGTCAAAGGATCTTTGGTTTGTTATCAACTTTTTTGAACCATTGATAACTATTGATAAGTCCAGAAAGTTTTAGCTATTGGTGGGCTTGTATAGATTCAAGGCCTTTTCTGCCTCTCACCCCACCCCACCAAGGAGCAGACTGGGGATGCACAAGGAGTTGGGAGGGGACACAATTTGGATAGTTAATCAGGGGGACATTTCATACAATATGGTATCATGCTCAACATATAAAAACTGTTGTGAAGCAGAAAGATTGCGAGAATGTTCAGTCATGGAAATTGTCTTCCCAAGTGACCATTAACACATGATGGAGTCCAGCTTTCCTTGGGATGGTTGAATACCTACCTGCACATGGAAAGCAGTAAAGGAATTCTTTATTTTGCTTTACTTGTGTGCACAGCTTTTGCTTTATCTATGAAATTGTCTTTATCTCAAGCCATGAGGTTTCTCAGTTTTACTCTCCTGATTCTCTCCCACATCCCATCCTAGTGGAGTGAGTGAGTGGTTCTGAGAGGCTCAGTTGCCAGCTGGGGTTAAACCATGACATGTGCTTGCTCGTTTTCCTGTGCCAATACACAGAATGCATGGTCAAGCCCTCTGAAATTTCTTCCTTCAAATTACAGCTAAGTGTGAGGAAAAAGAAGCATTCAGTTTTGCACGCCATTGATTTTTTCTTTAATACCAGCTAGAACTACAAAGTTGTTAGCAACATAACACAGTGCTATTTTTGTTTATTTATTTCAAAGAATAATAAATATAATGAAGATAACAATAAAAATGTAAATAATAATTAATGAGAAAAAGGATCTTTCAGTGTCAGGCAACCTTAACTGGATTTCAGGACAGATGGAATTTCATATATTGGGAGAACCATGAAGTTCTGTTAATGACATGCCCAAGCAGTATAAGCTGGTGATATACAGGCAAGCAGAATTGAAAAAAAGCTTTGTCCTAAAGGATTATTTTCTTCCCTCCTCCACGTGTTTTTAGTACCTGGCAATTTTTGAAGCTAAGTGCTAGATGTGAAGCAGGAACAATCTGCATAATTTGTGCGAGAAAGCAGCATAATATCATTTATGTGAAACTTTGAGAACCAGAGGGAAAAATAAAGTGCAAAACACTCAAAATATGGAATTGAAATCACATTTCTTCATTTAATCCTTCAGGCTTTGATATGCCTCATGTTTTAATAGAACCATTTATCCCAGTGCAAGACTCTGGAAACACATTTAATCATAATTTTCACTTCAGTCCATCATAGTTTGTTATAAGGAAGTAACAACTGGCCTAGCACTTCTCTGCTTCTCAATGCTAGACAGTATCTAAATTTCTGTATACAATTATATGCCATTTGGGAATTGCAAATGAAAGAACATGAATTAATTTCTCTTATCCAAACAATGAATCATCCCCAATTCCAAGAAACTAAAACTGAGCGCCAGTGGAACAATTTGAAAGTGAGGAAGCCATCTTGGTTATTTGCACTCACTGAAATCAAGGAGTCTGATAATTTCACCTTGTCAATGCATTGAGTCTATACATAAGTGTGTGCGTACGTAGTTGTCGATTAAACTAAAATGCTTCATACAAAGAATTTCATGTGTTAAACTTTATGCTGGGCCATCATGACCTGTCAGAACTCCCTGCAGGATATTTCCTTACTGTCACCTGTAATATCCACATATGCAACTACTGACTAAGTTGACAAGTATTTTTAATTCTCAAAGCCTTTGCATTCCAATTTTATTAAGAATATCTTTGGAACACAAAATGATGACTCGGTTCTTTTGTAACTAAACTTTATATAGGGCAGCATGGATTTAACTTGGTGTGCTCTTGGTGAAAACTGGCATTTTAAATCAAAACTCACTTTACTGTTTTCAATTTCCCAGAAACAGAACACCTAAACCCAGATGTAGCAGAAGATTAGTATAATTTGTAAGAGACATTGATAACTTCTGTATTCATTTAATTCCTCCTTTATTTTAGCCTTAAATGAAATCAAAACAAAGCAGAGGGAGACTCAAGTACTGGAAATATTAAGAGAGCAAATGCTTTATATGAAGAAACAAAATCAGTAATGATAAAATATTTATTTTCTACAGCATTTCCTGAGTAGTAAAAGCCTTCACATCCTTCACAAAGAATAAAAGGAAAGGGTAATATATCTAATTCCAGAGACTCTGGAATCTCTATGTTTTTACCTTTTTGAAATATGCTAGAAGAGCTGGAGTCAAAACCTAAATAAAGATAGTTCTCATTCATGTTTCCCATATGCCCATTTGCTTCTTTTAGCTCTTAGAATCTTGCATATATTACTTGGATTAGATCTGCAAAGGCAATGAAAAAAATAGTATGGGCACAGAAGATCAAAGTTCAGGATCTACATGATGGAATTTCCTGTTAAAATGGATTAAACTTTACTTTCAGCTGCTTTCAAAGATTGAAAAGTAGTGCAACAGAAATATTAGTGTATTGCATTGCTTTCACATTGTATAATGCTATCCATGTCCAGAAATATTTTTTAATTGTAAAATATCCTTGGAAATACCTCAGTTGAAGGGAATACTGCTTTTGCCCTATAATACACATTTTCAGGGAAATTTTTTTAAGGTTTTTCAAACAGTTGATAATTTTACTAAAGGGAGAGTGAGGACAAAAGATGCTTTTGAGAAGCGATTACTATGACAGCTAATTCATAGTGTAGGGAGGAGGTTGGTTTCTTTGTAAAGAAAAGATTTAAGAAGGTGTGATAGGATTTCTTACAGGAAAAGTGGCTTTTTTAAACTTTCTGGAGAGAGAAGAGGTCTTAAACCTATAGATTATAAATGAACTGCAGTTCTTTGGTTATCAAAAAAAAGTCAGTGACTAGTCATTATTCATCTTGGGCATGGTACTTGTATTACTTTCCACAAATTGCTTTTTATTCTTTAATTCTCATTTTCATTTGCCTAATAGCTGAAGGATGAGTAACAATATGAGTTTCATGTAAAACCACTTACACAAATCTTTACTTTCTTGGAACTATTTTATAAAATGTTCATAAATATAATTCCAGAGAGTCTTATATAATTTCCCTAAGTCATATACAGAAAACACCAGTCAAACAAAAGGAATAAAGTTCATACAACAATAACAACAACATTTCAAGCATATATGAGGTATCAACCAAATTAAAAGAAAAAATATGTAAATAACATGAAAACAAATGTTTGTCTACAGCAAGACTAACTTTGTCTCATGTCCCAGGAAACCATTTATGTGCAATTTGGCAGTCCCATAAGCCAATGCTGTGAATGTACAAGTGCCTGAAAATATTTCTTTAGCAGTTCATGTGCTGTTTAAGAAAGTGGCACTCTGTGAAAACATAGCCCAGAAATAATATTAAATAGTTCTTTTTTCCTACCTTTCAAAATTAAATTATTCAGCTAAACAAAGTAATATCCCAAAAAACAGACTAAAGCCATAAAATAAAAACTGGTCATAAATCCAACACTATTCATCTTTGAACACTACAATTGTGATAGATTCATTAACTGCAGGGTATCTGGGCAGGGAGAGGCGTACTTTCTCATATGTTTTAGCAGTATGTTTACCTTCTTTTTCTAATAATGAAGACATTTTACTAGACAAATTTTATTTTTCTCCCTTTGCAGAATCATGAAAGCCTACTGATATAATTTATTCCACCAAACTTTGATTTGAGCTCAGATATATACAAATTTAGATGGAATTACAGACTTCAGCCTCAGATGGATATTATCAAAGCATTCATGGTTTTTTTTCCTTTTACTTTTCTCTTCCTCCTCTACGTATTTTTGCAATTTTTTTTTCTACATAAATTAAAGAGAAAGAAAGAAATATTTGACTAGATGAGTCACTGTTTTTTTGCAACCAGTGGTTTAGAGCTTAAATGAGTTTTGAAAATAATTTAATAGATATTTCTGATGACACTGGGACAAGTTTCATCCATATTTTCCTTTCTAAGGAATGTTTATTGTCCAAATGCTGTGGGGTTGGGGGTTTTGGGGTTTTTTGTTTGTTTGTGGGGGTTTATTTTATTTGTTTTGGGTTTTGGTTTTTGGTTTTTGTTTTTTTTGTTTGGTTTTGGTTTTGGTTTTGTTTGGGTTTGATTTAGTTTAGTTTTCCAAGAAACTAGCCCCACTAATTTCTTCAAAAAGTACCCTAGCTACCAGTAGGGTGGGGATTTTTTAATGAACCCCCCAAAAAAGTATGTCTGGTGAAGGTGGCAGTGATGGAAATTGCAAATATATATCTAGTACTGAACAAATTGAAACCTATAAACAGTATCAAAATAGAAATTGGTATCAAAAAGTAATTATTCCTTAGCAGCTTTCCATAAAGCCAGCAGTATTTCAGTGTTTCTGTTTCTAATTCAATTTTTCTCCTTGGTGTCAGAGGAGGAGGAGATTTTGCAAAATATAAAATTAGAAAACCTATTTTGCATTTTTTTCCTGGAGAAACTCTGAAAAAAATATCTATTCTCTTGAGCTTACAATATCAAACTTTTCTATCTGAAGAATGGATGTTGTTTCTGAGATTCCTGTTCCTCAGTAAATCTCATTAATAGATTTTTATTCTTTCTCTTCATGGCTATAAAAACACAGCTCTCATGGAGTCCTCTGTCTTCCAGATCAGAAAGAGCCAATAGCAGTAACATATGCATTGTATAATAGGGGTGTGATGTCTTATGTGTTTTCCTTAATAAGGTCCATTATTTTCTGTAATGACACTAGCAACAAAATATATAGATGCAAGTTTGGAACCTTATGATGTGTTCTCAAGTATAAAGAAGAATAATGCAATCTTATAAAAAGAATTCAATGCCAGTGTTTGAAGCTGAAGGTATTTAAAATTCCAGATTGAAGAAATGTACTTAGGAATTTCATTTCAGGTTTTCAGACATCAAGGCTATCTTTCATAGACTTGGCACTTAATTTAAACATGCAGACAGGACTGAAGTCTATGGGGCTTATGAGCCACCTAATTAAGATTTCAATGAAAAGTCTAATACTGTGATAGCATTCAGTATAAAGCTGATAAACGACTTCCAGTAGGTGTAGAGACACTTAAGAGCCTTTGCATACATAGAAATGGAATATCATCATCATATCATCTTGCTTAAAGATGCACAAATATTCCTGAATGCAAGTGATGTGGCAAGTTATAGAAATCAGAGGTACAAAGACATTTTTCCACCATATGAAAAAATTCAGTGTTTTAAGAACACTATTTCTTTCAGAAGAAACAATTTCTTTCAGAAGGGTAATTCATTAATACAATCCCCTGTATCCAGTAGTAGGACTACCCTCACATACCTGGATACAGAGATTAAACATTTTGCTGGTAGTGATAACCTCTTTCCTGTGTCTTGAGATCTGGAAATTTCTTCCAATGAGGTATCATCAGGTAGGCTTCCCACTCCAGTGAGTGACTAATGCATACACAGTTGTTTGTGTGGTGTGTGTATACATATATATGCAGATGAGGAGGGCGAATTTTCCTGAGGTATCTTTAGCACTGTAATGGCAAAGAAAATGCATTGCATTTTTAAAACTATCTGACTGATATTTTATTATTTATACAGCCTGTCACTCCAAATTCACTTGTTTCTCTCTCTTGAACGATTGTTCTCTTTTAAATACACCTTATAATGTTTTCTCTAAATAGTTTTGCTGCTGTCATACAGCAGCTTTCACTTAATTTCTTCTTTCATATAATTACTTGAAAAATCCATTTATTCCTTCATAGAGAATTCTTAACTATGAGTATTTTCCTTTAATTGAAGCCAACAGCATCCAATGTGTCAGCTGGCATATATGACGCCCTTAGATTCACCAAACTCAGTAGACTTGAAATTTAAATTTTCAGTACCATCTAAAAATACATTCATGTCCCTGAAATTCACTCTGTTGGTGCCTAAAGTTTTTTCAGGCAAAACTTCCTCTAATGTTGCTAATCCTAGAATCAATCCTTATGTCCAATATGGTGATTACAGTTTAATCTTTCTCTGAGGGAAGAATCCAACTGCCTTCTCTTCTAGAATCAAGGCGGATTCAGAATTTCATGTAGGTGAGAGGAAGGTCACACTGAACTGTAAAAAGGGTCTGATTTTTGTCCTAAATCATAGCACTAAGTCCCTTTTTTTGCTTGTCTGTTTGTTTGTTTGTTTGTGGGCTTTTTAAATTGCTTTTATCTCCTGAAACATCACTTAACAGTCGACCTCACAGGTTAGAAAGCCCCACACTGAAAATTGAAGGGAACTGAGCGTGTTTCTCAGCTGCAAAATACTGTCAAGTTCGCCTCCCTGCAAGGATTTCAAGAGCCTGGCTGAGGTGTCCCCACTCTGCTCCACTCTCCATTCCATCCTCCTTAGCAAGTGCTATGGCTGCAGATTGTGGATCTGGGCAGTCATTGTGAAACTGGTTTCGAGCTGCCAACTGCATTCTATCCAGGGAGCAACAACTGTATTTTACCCTATAATTTCTGTACCATTATAATCTCTGTTTGTATGTGAATATAACTCTTCAGTTTCTTCTTTTACCCCCAGTCATCTTTCCACATCCACCATACTGTTTCACAATATTTTGCTTCCAGTAGCAGTATTATCAATTTAAAATGTGAGCTATGAAATCATCTAGTTGCTGCAGACTGAAGGAGTTGCAACAGGGAACCCCTGGAACTAAAATTCTACCACCAAAGTTGGGTCAGCTTATTTTCAGCTGCAGGAAGATTGTTTATCCCAGACTGCAGCTACATACAGATAAATTTTCAGAACAAGCAGACAAAACTGCAAAATTTTCACAAGGACAGAAGGCATTCTAAGTTTTTTTCCTTTATTCAGTGTAGTATAACAACATTCAGATCAGCTGGTTGCATAAGTTCACACTGAAATTTCTTCAGAAATACACAAGTTGTGGCAAAATGCTCATCATTTTTCTTCTAAAAATTCTGGCTCTCCATAAACCATTCGTACAACCCTACATTCTAGAGATACAATTTAAGTCAAACTAATTACTATATAATAATTACAATAACTACAAAGATAATTAGCAGACAATTTTCCTCTACTAACACATTATATATATTATATTGTTTTCACAACATACTGAACACTGATATTCATGAAAAATATATTTCTCTAGGTATTTAAAATCCATACATAGTATTCTCACAGCAAAGTACTAGCAATCGACTTCTTCTACTCACATTCTGATGTGCATTCCATTATTTTTATTATATATCTAAATCTGATGTGATATTCTCCTTGTTGGAAGAAAATGCTCCTCCTATTCATGCTAAAATTAGAGATTTATGTGTGATTTAAGGGTTCAAATCTTGCCTTTGGAGAAATTTAATATTAGACATTTATATTTGCATGTTTCTATTAATATTTGCCCAGGAAATAATAGTAGTCATGAGAAGTAAAAGAAAAAAAGGATACAGGCTCTGTAAAGATGGTTATTGTTATTCAAAAGTATAATAATTGATTCACTATTTTATTGCTTCATCTCAAAGGTCATATTAAGCCTTACTCTTAATATGAATAGACAGCTTTTCATGCACCTTGAAGGAACTGTAATTTTTACCATTAAAAAAGTCACTGTTTGATTAGAGAGTTATGAGGCTTCACCTAAAAATTACATATATGTTAATATATGTTATATGCAGTATAGTGTAATGAAACAGTTGGTAGAGTGCTAATGAGACTTTGAAGCATAATTCAAGGTAATAAGCCCAGCATATCAGGCAGAGTCAGGATCTCCATGGTATTCTGCCTAGTCTCTGTGTGCTTTTACTTCTCTTTTTCCTACATAGCATGTTTCTCCAAAATTCAATTACTTCTTCCAGCCTGAAAATACAACCTCCTAAAGTGATACTCATTGTTATACCATTGAAACTGGAGATTAAGGAAGTGAATTTTCTCATATATGTGCATTCCATCCTTCAGTCTCTGGCTATAAACTGCTTATTATGACTTGGCCAGTGGAAAAGCAGGGGATGATTTTGTTCCTCTGTAACAGATGGGAAATTTTAGCAGTTTTGATTGACTGAGAACTATTGTAGTTTGTAACTATCCTTATATATTTACTCTCAAACTTCAGTAGATGTTTGTCAACATCCATTTTTAGCAAATTTCAAATATAAATGAGTAGGGTCTTCTGAAAATACTGGTGGACAAAAGAGTCCCTAGACAAAGTAAACTCATAGCCTATTTAAACCGCAATTTTCATCTGAAATATGTTGCTTCCTCACCCTCAGTGTTAACAATTCCTTCTTTGTGAAATTTCAAGTGAAAGTTCTGATAACACATATTGATTGTAGCCAGAAAGCTGACTTTCATTAAAAACAAACTGCCACACCACACCATACAGTAGCATTTTACTGAGTTTGAAGTATCTGGCTTGTTAACTCTATTTAAGCAGCTGCTATCTCACTTCAGTCTGATCACAGGACTGTTTGAAATGAAAATAAAACCTGCTTTGTTTACAGACTTCTTTTAACTGCTATGGATCAAGAATTGTTTGTTCTTTCTGACAGCTTTTACAAGCTTTTGTTATATTTTATTCTTGCTGTGATAGATGCTGGTAATTTTCTACTGGGTTTTTCTAAGTCTTTTTTCTTCCAGCCACACCACAGGGAGCTTATCAGAAAAGACTGATCTTTCCTAATCTACTACCCCATACCATGTGCCCTTTAGAGCAGGTATGCTTTCATATCACAGTGTTCAATATCATATACTGTTTATTAAACAGCTTCTTTTTAGTTTGTGGTGGTTTTTTCTTCTTTTTTTTTTCTACTTCAAAGTAAAATAAATCTTTGTACATGTTTAGACAATTACATTTTCTGTTACTGATGATGCCAGAAATACTGGTGTCACCTCAAAGACTAATTTTAACTGGCCAAAAAATCTTTTTTGCATACTGTGACATTTTCTCAGACATGATGTCATCTTTTAACATTTCTGGTGTTGAATAAAGAAAATATGAACTATATTGACATTATGCTGAAGATTAATTAGGTTCTGTTTCTTAATTTTAGAATTTTTATTTTGTTTTGAGTGACGTTTCAGATCAAATTTACTGAACTAACTACCCTTGAGAATATATCAGTAAATCTAAGATTTAAATAAGGATGCAATACAAACAAAGCTGATAAATTCATTACATCTTAATTTTTATTTTAAAATACTGGTTTTTTTCTGCTTTATTAAAAAGATAGAAATCAGATAAATGGTGATTTACTTAAAAAAGTGCAATATTAGACTAACAAAAAATGAAAAGTGTCCAGGAAATACTTCTTCCCTTAAAAGAAAATTATTTCTTTTCTTTTTCTCACAGACTTCTTCCAGATTCCCGCCAGAAGGTAAGATGAGGACCTTGGACCATTTTTTAACTGCTAGGTTCATTATTTAATTACTATGCTGCTACGGCACT